>NC_087438.1:102357500-102982500 GCF_036321535.1 Camelus dromedarius | reverse complement strand
GGGCCATCTGATTCAAGGCACACTGGCACTGAGATAAGTAACAGTTCACATCCAAAGAGAAGCTACTCACAGGGGAACCACTTTTAACAACAACTGATCTCCTCCTGTGTTTCCACCCCCACCAGGTGCACGACTACCTCCGCAGCAAGCTGTGCTCGCTCTACGAAAATGACTGCATTTTTGATAAATTTGAGTGTGTGTGGAATGGGTCAGACAGGTAAGAAAGGTCTGTGTGGCTGGGAACCTTCCAAAGGTGCACTCTCTCCTTGCTGGCCCTGGGCCGTGTACCCTAAGCCGGCTGCGACTAAACAGAAATCAAAATCGGGCCTCCAGGGCCAGCAGGAAGCCTGGCGTGGGCCTCTGGAGGACCCTTGAGGTCAGTCCTGGAAAGAAGGGAAGGATCTCTGAGACCCTTGACTCCTCTTTCACGACCAGCACAGGTGACCATTTACCCTCAAAAAATCCTACCTTTTACACACAGGACATTCCCAGCGCTAGGTCAACAGGTCGAAGTGAAGCTCCACGGGCCGCTTTCCAGCGTGAAGCGTTCAGATTACTGCAAAGCGTGTGTTCTAGATGGAGAATTACCCCTTGAAGCTGGCAGGACAGACCTGCTGGCCAAAGGCCCTGGTGGCTCACTAGCTGCATTCTAGCAACCTCACGTATCACATGCCCTCCACGTGATGTATCACTGTTTTAAGGATGTTAATTTCAACAGGACTTCATATGACCGCCCTAGTTTTGCCTCATGTAACACATACAGCTGATTCTTGACTTCTGGGAGAACTAAGCACCGACCACCACGGGCTGGTCCTTGACCAAAGCGGCACCAGCGAGAGGGCCTGGAAGCCCAGAAATGCCACCATGACGACGCACTTGGAGACCGGCACTTCTACTGAGCGCAAGCCGGCCCTCTCTGACCCTTGTTGCGCTGTCTCTGCTAATGATCCAAAATGAGCTTCGCAGGCCTGGAAGGGGTCACCGCGTCATACCACCCAGCGGGGAGAGGGCACAGGGCAGACAGCAAAGCCACTGTGCCATGTGAACAAAGGCCCCGGAGGAGAGAAGAAGCTACCCCAGCCCTACTACTTCACTTATTTTTACTTATATATAATGTATTCATTTATTCATGATTTATAATTAATAGGTTTTCTTTATATTTGTGATTCTTACTGTTCCAGTTTCCCTTCTATCTTAACTAAGATTCAAAAACTACTTACCAGGCACTCCACACACATCACATGTTTTTCAATCCTGACCACAATCTGAGAAGGTTGGTTTCATCAACCCCATTTTACAGTTGAGGAAACTGAGACTCAGCCCAGTCAAGTAACCTGCCCAAGCTCAGAAACTAGTAAGTAGTAGCGACAAGAAAAAGTTTGAGTCTGAATCCCAAAATCACCATTCTTTCCACAACATTACAATTTCTTTCCATAACCAGTAACCAAGAAAATGTTATTCTTGGTCTAGATGAAGTTGAGATTTTTTTTTTTCCCCAAAAAAGACTCCCTTACTTTTTAAAAACAACTCGGGTCGTGTTGAGGGAAACAAAGTTCAGTGCAGGGGACGCAGTGAGGCCAAGTGGCTGAATATTTGTGCCCTGGACTCTGGCAGATGTGAGCTGGAGACCCGTTTTAACCACTTGCTAGCCGTGTGACACTGGACAAGTCACTCACTTTCCCCTTCTATGGGATGATAGAAGAGGAAATGAGATCCGGGGTAAAATTTTTGTTTACTCTCTTCCCGAGTGAGACCATGACGGCCTCCATTTTTTTCAGCTAAGTTTTCAGAGAAAGCCAAATTTCGAGCTAGTTCTTAGCAGGGGGAGAACACAGGCAGGTGCACGTGCTGTACTGTCGACACCCCTCCCGCGGTGCTGATGTGAGAGAACCTTGGCACAGAATCCTGCTGTGAATATGCACGATACACTGATGGCTGTCTTCAGTGTTCCTACTCTCCTAACTTCCCTCCAGTCTCAGAATCCTGAGGTGAGGCAGGTAGGCTGAGATCCTTAAAACCATCTGACTTATTTATGGAGCCAAAGAACCAAAGAAATCTACTGATAAATAACCAGGGTTATCACTGTCCTTCATTTCCAAACCAAACAGCTTGTTGCTCTTAGTGACTCCAAAGACACTCAACAGTCACACTACAACGCCTGCTGCAGTTTTTGATTTGTTTGTTTTCAACAGAACGTACAGTGCCCTAAGCTGGCCACAGCGTGCTGTGATTTGCTATACAAAGTCATGACAGAGATGTGCTCCTGCCTTTGTCTACAGCACTCACTCACTCACTCCCTGTTTCCTCTCTGCCTGCAGTGTCATCATGACGGGCTCCTACAACAACTTCTTCAGGATGTTTGACCGAAACACCAAGCGTGATGTTACTCTCGAGGCCTCGAGGGAAAACAGCAAACCCCGGGCTATCCTGAAGCCACGCAAAGTGTGCGTGGGAGGCAAGCGGAGAAAAGACGAGATCAGTGTCGACAGTCTGGACTTTAGCAAAAAGATCTTGCACACAGCCTGGCATCCTTCAGAAAACATTATAGCAGTGGCGGCTACAAATAATCTATATATATTCCAGGACAAGGTTAACTAGGAGGACAAGTTATTACTTAATCATCTCACATACTGAATACTAGTCAAACACGTTTTTAAATGTTTCTTTGGGTGTTCATTTGATGCATCGACTTTAATTTCCCTAAGCAGGAAGCAATTGGAATAGAATTCAGTGGAGTCCAACTTTCCCAGATCCCCGGTACTGAAACACTTCTGCCAAACCTGATAGGTTCTGGGACACTTCTGTTTAGATTTGACAGCTGCCAGCTAACAGTAATTCCTCCATAGTTGACTTGAATTTCTGATGCTTTTATTGCCCCGTTTTCCTCTGGTGGGTCCAGTGTTTTGTTTCTAGATGTCTGCTGAGATAAAATGAGGTTGTCTGTAGTATTTAAAGAGAAAAGAGGTAAGTTTTTTTTTAATTAAGCAATTCCATTTGATTGAAAAAAATTCAACAAAAAATAAACACTGTTTACTCTATCTACTCTTAGAGAAATTCTTGTTTTGTGAAAAGTCAGAACCAGTCAGCATCTCCTGCCCCTACAGTCTTTTTTTTCCTTCCTGTTTTCTATTTTCTTTTGAACAATTTTCTTTGAGCCAGAGATTGATTCACAAGGCTGTAACGAGTATGCCGTGTGGGAAGGGACAGGCCACACCAACCCAGCCATTTTTTTTTCTAAGCGCCATAGAAACAGCCTGAGAATTTGGCTGAGAAACACCATGAATGCTTCAGGGGACGTAAAGAGAACACTTTCTGCACAGGGCTTCTCAGAGTCGGCTTGGCAAGGCCACGTGAGGCCAGATTCCATCAGCTCTTGCTTTTTATCATTTTAAATGGCTCCTCTTACACATTCCTTGGCTTTTTCCCGTCAACCTTTTCCAGCCTATTTATTCCAGTGACTGCTAAAGGCCGAGTCCTGGTTGTTTATCACCTGGCATTCTAAATGCAGCAGTAAAGTGGGAGGCCGAGGCAGCACCCTTGAGTCCCCAAGAAAGGCAGGTCTGTTCTTTCTGGGTGTGCCTCCGAAGCGGTGTCCCCCCAACCCCCACAACCTCTTCTTGGGTTTCGTAACCAAAAGTAACAATCCATCCGTCTCCACTGTAGCAAGAACAAAAATGGCCAATTAAAAAAATGCTGCTTTGTACAGTCTCACCAAATGCTTCTAACTCCCCCTAAGCTCACCCTCTGGAAAAACAGGCCAGTGGGCTCTCCTCCTACAGAAACAGAGTATGGGGGGACCCAGCCACTGATGTTGAAGTGACGGCTGCTTCCACCTGTAGGGGCCGGACCATCCTTCCCCCGAGATAAGGGTTCGGACATGTAACCTCCAGCAGGTTCTCTGCAGCACACCTCTGGGAAGGAGACTAAATGAACTCGGAGGACGTAGAAATGTGAAGCAGAGGCTCGGGGAGGAGATACTCAAAGCCGGGCCTGGGCCCTGTGTCTCCATTTCTGTCCTGGTGACTCATTTTCTCTGACTTCCATTTGTGAATAGGAAATGGCTTGAGATGAGAGCTTTCCTTTTAAAGAGAGATTTTCCTTGGCGTTGTATATTTATTATAAGTCCCAACTTTCAAGTGTAGTTTGTTTTGGAAGAGAAAAAATATAGTGTAAGAACCATATTTCAATTCTAAGCTACTATCCATTTCATAAAAGCTCTTGGGCAAGGAAATAACTATCCACTTAAGTGAGCACAATTTTGTAAGATGTGGCTCAATTTTCAAAACATGAAAAAGCACATCTCAAAATTGAAGGCTCACCTGGGTGAAGATATGCCTTTCTTCTCCGTGTTCATCTTCCCTGCGATGGAAGCCCTGGTGAAAACTCTTCGGGCAGGATTCCTGGCCTGTGGGGAACCATGTTCTTGGAGGAGACCTGAGAGCATCAGAAGCTTCTCCAACTCAGAGAATGGGGAGCTCAGGATAGGCAGAAGGACCAGTGGGTTACTGTCCTGAGTTTCCTATCACCTTCCTCACGGCCTTGTCTCTTCTTTGAGATTCCACTCCTGTGACTGTACCAGGTGACCGTTGGGACACATCACTGTTGCCTGAACTTAAGCATCAACCCACCTCTGTACTGCTACTAATTTCACATTTAACTCACCTTTCTTAAAAGCAAGGCTGAGCATCCTCCAAAGAAAGAATATTCTTGAAATGTCACTTTTAATGTTTTGTTGTGACATTAAGATAATCACATAGCCATTAATGTAACAAACATGCACTCATGCCCCACCTACAGTCATTTTGTGGTGCCCAGGGCGCATGCTTACCAAACTTCGGGACACTGAGTCACTGATCCCACAGAACATTTTAGCCTTTGGAGGCACTTAGCCAGGCCCCAGGCAGGGGGTACAGTGCCCGAGGTGTGTGAGTCCCCGGCCCCCGCCCCCGCCCCCTAGGAGATGGCAGCCGTACAGGAGCAGCGTGGATGCTGTAAACGAGCATTCACAGTACAACGAGGTGTGTACCAAATGCAGAACTAGTACAGAGAAGGAAGCAGCTCATGAATGAGGACTGCTAAGAAAAAGGTTTTCAGGATAAGTGACATTTAAGGGTTTTATTGCAGTTCACACAATGAACAAAGCATGATATGCATTCACGTAGAGAAGAACATGAATGATGCACTGCAGGAAGGATGGAGATGGCAGGAGAGCAAGAAGCCTGTGTTTAAAATACGTTTCCCACTTGCCAGAACCAGCCTACCCCTTCTTTCTTTCATTCATCCAATACTAAATATTTATTAAGCCCCATATCCAAGTACTGTATTTAAATGTATAACAGATAGAAGGAAGAAAAGGAAACCAATAGTTAAGGACACATTTTGCAGCAGACATTGGGCTAGGCACTTTTTTATATCATTACCATCGCCTGGTGGCTAAATACATTATTCCATTGTTACAGGTGATCAACAGACTCAAAGGGTTAAGTGACACAGTCACTGAGACACAGCCAGAGGTTTTATCTACATCTGCCCTGATCTAGAGCTGGCACCTCTTTCAAGGTAATGCACAGCTACCTTGTCCTTTTTTTCTTCATGAGTGAGAACACTCACAGACCATCTGTCTGCGACCAAATATTGCCTGACAGCTGACCAGGAAAACAAATTTGGTCTGTCACCAAAGCAGAGAGTAAAGTCACGTGGCTCACAGAGGTCTCCAACCGCTGATTCTGACCTTATTATTACTGTTTAACTGTTCCCCAATTTAGATCTTCCACGCCCCATTGGTTAAACTGCTGGTGGCAGAACCAAGGTGATATGCTATCTCTGCTGATTCCTGCCTCGGATGCTGTCAAAATAATGATTCCTGCAGGGCCAGGAACAGGGGTATAGTGACTGCCAGACTCCCAGTCCACCCCCTACCCCCAGTTCCTTGAAAAGTCCACCTATGTCTCTTGGATGGAAGGCTCCCAGCAGAGCCCCTCCTGTCCACCCATCTCAGAACTCCCAGTTGCAACCCCAGTCACTTGGTTTGCTGCACTGGGTCTGAATGACTGTGGACAGAGCCTTTCTCCTGAACTCATCTGTGTGCAGACACCTAGAGACCACAGAGAAGTGGGATGAGCCCCGAGCACTGTGATTCTTGCTCTGGCTGGCTAGTGCTACAGTCCCTCCCAGCCAGAGCACTAAATTTTTGTGGAGATCAAAGAGAACCCCAGGGAGGCTGGAGTAGAAGTGAGGGAAGGAGGCTGTCTCACTGGCCAAAGGAAAGCAGTATTTTGGCATTCTATTCTATTCTCTCAGCTGGCCATTATCCATTCATTCATTCACTCATTTATTCATTCACTCAATACACACTGAACAACTGACCATGCACTACCTGCCAAGCCCTGTGCCAGGGGGTCTGGGGAAGCCGTGGTGACAGTCCCTGTCTTCACTGGGCTTCCAGGTCATGGGAGATACTGGCAAACTCCCAGGCAATGTAACAGAGTATCTTGGTTAAGAGCCCTGATGCTTGCCTGGATTGAAGGCTAAGCTCCACTACTTGTAAGGTGTTGGACCCTTGACAGATTAACCTGTGTCTCAGTTTCCTTACTGATGAAATAAGGGTAAAAATGATACCTATCTCCTAAAATTTCTGTGCAGATTCCTGACAATAAGCAGTCCATGAAGGTTCCTTGCTCCTGTTTTCCTAGTGCTGAGAAACAGCATGATGTGTGCCCTCATGGGTATCTCAGGTGCCAGGAGAATACAGAGCAACCCCACCTCATCCAGACTGCAACCTCCCCAGAGGATGGGATTCCTAAGGTAAAACCAGAAAGTTAAGTAGGAAATGCGCTGTCCAGAGGATAAGAGGCCAAGAGTGTTCCAGGCATCAAGATGTGTGAAGGCAAAGGGGCACGTGGTGTACTTAAGAAAATTACAATATTCTGTTATGATGGATGGGTAAAAAACAGGAATGCGACCAACAGAAGCCAGGGGACATAAGGTCAAGGGACAGTAACGCGTGATATGAAAAATACCATTGAATGGCCTCAGTGAGGTTCACACATCACGGATTCTCCAATAGCGAGGCTGTGAGCCACTCGACAGAATAATTACAGTTTCCGTAACATAGCAAATATGAATGGTCCAGGCACGGGGGATATCCTGAGAAACTCTGGTCAACTGTCAGGTCCTCAGATTGGCCTTTCCTAACTCCCCAACTTGCACGAGGACCAAGGCATTCTCTATTCCCCAAAGCATAGAGAACGGTCTGGCTCATAGTAAGTGCTTAATAAATGTATGTTGAATGAACAAATAAATGAGTGAGGAAGACAGGCACAGGCGTGAAACCCTTAGGGAGCTTACACGATGAGCAGTGTGCCCCTGGGAGTGTGAGTTAAGGGAGGTTTGGTCTACAGCATCACAGGACTGCTCAGAGGAGTCAAGAAATGAAAAAGAAAAAAACGGAGAGCCAGTGAGCCAAGACGCATTCAGAGCGAGCGACCGAGCTCAGACTGCAGCGCCAGTTACCAGAGCATATGTATCCCTGCCTGATGCATTGCCCTCCCAGCAGCAGTCAGCCTTCTGGGACCTCGCAGAGCATGCAAAAAGGCTGACAGCTTACAATCAATACCATGTTCACCGATGCAGCGAGCAGCATTATCCCATCCAAGATATTACCCCCACCTCCCGGCTCCGGCACTAAATATTCCCCATAACAAGGCTAAGGGAAGTGACAAGAGCTATTATTTTCAGCCTTCCCACTTGGAAGCAAGAGGTGAGGCAGACCTTCCCCAGATGTTCTTAGGGGAAGGCAAGCCAGTTCCCCAAAGAAAGCGCTCAGCGCTGAGCCCAGACCTGATACAGCAGGACAGGGATGGGAGAAGATTAGCATTTTCATTTGCCTGGGTGTCCACAACATAGGGGAGGCTCTGTGGGCAGCTGAGAGGCACGACAGTGAATTAGAAGGGGATGGATGGTGAGGTTGGCGGGGGACATGTGAGGTGTGAATGCTGGATTTCATTCTACATGCCCAAGTCACTCTAATAAAAAAATTTAAAAAAAAAAAAAAAAACCTGACTCCCCCCTCCCAGTTTGGCTTTCTTATTTCAGCTTCTCTGACTGTGGCGTAATTGAAAGTCATATTTCATCTGGGCTAATGATTTCCAACTCTAAGTGCAGGTGGCTTATGAACAGTCAGCCCGAATTTATCAAAGAGATCAGCCAACAACTGCATGTTAAACAGCACCTATTTCCTAGCAGGGGAAGTGGACCGGTCACGTTCCATTGGAGCCACAACCCAGTACTGCTGCCATGTCCACGGAAGCATGGCTCATTCATCTCCGATGGGACACTAACAGGAAGACAGCCAGGGCTAGGACACTAGGATGGTCTTATTTCTTAACTCCGAGGTTGAGAAATTTCTTTAATGGCAGGCTCCATTTTTCAGCCCCTCATTTCCTCTCTGACTAGATGAAGGCTGTCGCTCTTATTTGTCATATTCTTTGGGGAAAGAGGCAGAAAGGTGAGTTAGTTATATCTGGGATGGTTCTGGAAAGAATCAGCTGAAACTCAAAGCTGGGTATATTCGTGGAAGATGTGACAAACATCATAGAGACTTATGAAGTGTCCATCACGGAACAAGAAAGCTCAGTTCAAAAGCTAACAGCTTCCAAAGTACAGAAAGAAATGGAACGTGGTTCAAAGCTGTCCTTCAATTTGACCAGCACAGCAAAGGTTAAGTAACTATCAGTCTCGGATGATGCCCCGAGAGGGACATAGGGAGGCTCCCGTGAGGGCAGTCATTATAGCTTTCCCGTCTTCTCCAGCATTAAACACATGATGGATTCTTCTTAACACAACGTCACACACACACGGCCCCAACATCCCACTGACTGACTCCCCTCTCTGAGAACCCTCCCTGAATTTGTGAGCCTTCCTTTTGGAATGGTGGCTGCTTCCCAGCTGCTTAAGGACATAACCTGGAAACAAATGCTGTAAAAATGTTTTACTGTATTTTATATCAGGACTGGAGATCCATTTACAAATTAAAATCTGACTGGCTTGGTTGATAATAAACTTTTATGACTCTACATAAGATTGTAACAACTTCTCTTTTCACCTGCTGGTTATATTGCTCAGTCACAACGACACTTGGGTGAAATAACTGTCCTAGAGATGAGCAATAATTGAACACTCCTGTTTGTGGACACACTTCAATTTGCCCTGGCACCTTCACAGCCACAGGAGTGGAGTGAATTGCCCAAGGGTACACAGGGTTGCTCCCAGCCCAAGCCCGAGACCAGGTCTTTTGAATCTCTAAGATGAGCCTCATTTCATTGCTGCTTTGACATTTTTCTGTGTGCCTAAAATCAGTGGGTCTACTCCCACCTAGAGTGACGGTCTTGATGAGCTGCTTTAACTCCTATTCAAGGAGCACTCAGCACTTCTGTCAGCGGTACCGGAGAGTTCCGCAAGTGACGCTGGGAGAACGCCCTCACACCAAGGTTCACTGGGGTGCGTGCCGGCACAGAGTCACACAGGTGGACCCACGGCATTTATTCACTACATTACATATTATTTACCTACAAGATTAAGTGCTGTGCATTTTTTGCCTTCCTTCAGAGCTCTTCACCAATTATTGACACCTGGCCACACAGAGTAAGCTACATAATCATGGCATAATTCCTGTCCTCAAAGAACATAGTCCAACAGGAAATGAAATTCCAAAAAGTGACTTCAATATAACCCGGTTAATGTAATGGCAGAGATATGCGTGAGTTATGGAGGGTGTGCAGAGTTACAGAATCCGATCTCCTGGGGGAGATAGAAATGGAGATCAATCCTAAAGGAGGATGAGGCAGCCACATGACCACGAACATGAGCAAAGGCACGTGGCTGAGAAGCCCCACCTGTCTCTGAGCACTGCCAGCAGGTTGATTTCAGTGAAAGGAAAGACTTGGTTAGCACTGGCTCAAGTGCTGGTGAGGGAGCAGGGCCCACACTGCAGAGGCTTAGACATCACTCAGCAGCCAAGGGAGCAAGACTGGAAGATGCTAAAGAGGAGAACTGACATAGAATTGTATTTCCGAAGACCATCTTGGCAACTGTGTAAATGACACATTTGAAGTAGACGAGATTGAAAACAGGAAGCTGTTGAAGTGGTCCAGGAAAGAGACGAGTGCCTAAACTGGGGATCGATATAACTTAGAGAATGACTTGATGAAAGCAAAGACAGAAGTTAATAAAGATGCCCAGGTGGATAGCTAAGATGACAAGCAATGGCATGAACAGAGTTGGAGATTAAAGGCATGGGACAGTAGGGTTTAGCTGGAGGAAAAGATAAAGGAGTCTAACTGGGGACATCGGGAGTTTGAGGAGCTAGTGAGGCAGCCAGGTGGAGAGAGAATCCCGACAGACATCGAGATAAAAAGACTTATGACCGAGATGCCACTGATATGCTGGAGAGTGAATTACTAGTGTGTTCTGGCCTTTATGGAGAGGGTTACATGGGAGGACATAGAGTGAGACTATGTTAGCTGAGCAGAGGGCCCTGGGGAACAACATGTTAAGGAACAGACAGTGGTGGCCACCCAAAGCTAGAGAAGGAAGCATCAGAGTCACGACAAGAATCATGGGCAAAGGATACCATGGAGATAAAGGAGTAGAGCTCCCCCATTGAAAAATCCAGCTCCTATAAATCTGTATTTAAAAAAAAAACAAAAACAAAAATAATGGACTTGAGGGCAATTCACCAAAGATGATCTCCAGATAATCAACAAACATAAGAAACATGCTCTAGGGAACTATATTCAATATCTTGTAATAACCTTTAATGAGTAAGAATATGGAAATGAACATATGTATACATACGCATGACAAGGACATTGTGCTATACACCAGAAATGGACACATTGTAACTAACTATACTTCTATTTAAAAAAAAACAAAAAAAATGCTTTACTTAGTCATCAGGGAAACGTAAATAGTACTGTACAGCCTCAAAAGGAATGCCATGAGAAGGACTAACACTAACAAGTGTTGGCAAAGATGGTACAACCAGACCTCTCATACACTGCCAGTGAGATTACAAATCCATCACTTTGAAAACCAATGCAGCACTATCTACTAATGTTGGAGATATTCATACCCTATGACCCAGCAACACATTCCACTCCTAAGCATACACTCAGCAAGCTGGTGCACGTGCACACTGAGGGACAAGTTCACAGCAACACTCTTCTGGTGCTAAAATTAGACAACACAAATGGCCACCAGCAGAACCACTGTGTTCCTCTCGAAAAACGGAATTCTATCAACAAAAGTGAATGAACTAAAACTCTGAACAACAACATGGGTGAATTTTATAAACCTGAGGTTGAGTGAAAAAAGCCACACAGAAAGTAACTGCTTCATGATTCCAATTACATAAAATACACAAGGAATTTGTTAAAATACACAAACAAGCAGAACTGAAGTATAATGTTGAGGATACATACTTAGCGGTCAAACCGTACAGAAAAACAAGGAAATGGTCATTATAAAATTAAGGACCATGGTTATCTCTGGGCAAAAGGAGTCACTGGGAGGAGGCATTCAGGGGACGTCTGGGAAGCTGGCACAAAATCCATCTACCATTTTAAAAGATTTCCCTTTATAATAATTCACTAAGTTCTACATTTGTTCTATTCAATTTTCTGTCTTATCTATTTCACCTTTTGATGTTTCTAAAAGCTAAGAGAGGGACTCAAACACCCTGACAACAGGAGGCTGTTCTGTGTTGGGGAAAGCAGCCCTGACTGCCCATCAAGAGTGCTGGAGGGCATCACTGAATCCTAACACAGGACAGCATGTTTGTAATGATGACTGTGAGCCATCAGGAAAAAAAAAATCACGTTAATTCTGTATCTGCTGTTGGACAAGGCATGGAAACAGGAAATATGTAACAGAATAAAGGAAAGTTACAGAGGCTGCAGCAGCTATAGCTAAAAGGCAACCACTGTGCTCAACCTAGGAGTTGGGTGTAAATTCAAATTCTCACCTTTCCCTTCAGAATTCGTCCTCATCCTCCCATCTTCAACAATCTTCTTCGTAACAGTCCCCAGGAAGAATAACCACTGTGAGTATCCAGCTTCTAGCAGGGAATAAGCATATGACCAAGAAACAAGGGGTGGAGACACCCCCTTTCCAAAGTATCTGGGTACCTTAGTGAAGTATTTCCATTCACTATTTCCATTTACCTCGCTAAATAGAAAAATGTGATAAATAGGGCATTATTAATGCAGCCAACATTTGTCTTCACTACCCAGCATTCTGCCCTCTTTCTTACCACAAAATCTCTAGACATTGGCTTCGGGTGGACTGCTCTCTCCCAACACCCAGCCATGTACCTTGAATGAAGCTGACCTCACTCCTCGTCGAAGGATGGAGTCCATCCAACGAGCCCGCCACCGTTCACAGTAAGTGACCTAAGTCAGGCCGGTCATGGCCGGCAAGGCTCAATTCTAGGGCTTTGTTTGAGCAATCAGGGAGGCAGACGTGTTCTTTCTTGATGAGTGACTAGAAAGGGATTAGGAACAGGAACAGCAGCAGCCACCTTGCCGCCACATGCAGCTTGAGAATGGCAGATTGCCAACTAGCACAGGGGTTTGAGCAGGATTCAGTCAACTCTTCCTGTCAAGGGTCAGCTAGAAATATTTTAGGCTTCACAAGTGGTACAGTCTGTTGTAACGTCTCAACTCTGTCACTATAGCATAAAAACATCTATTGCTAATATGTAAGTAATTGAGTATGGTTGTGTTCTAATAAAACTTCATTTACAAGAACGGGTGGAGGCAGGACCTGGCCTGCAGGCCATAGTTTGCCAACCCCTGGTTTAATATACGGTCTCTGGAAATATTACATACTCAAATCCTGGCTCTGTTACTTGCACATTCCTGAACAAGGTACTTAATCTCTCTACCCCTCACTTGCCTCATGTGTAAATGGAAGTAACAATACCAACTACCTCATAGGCTCTTTATGAGGATTAAATGATGACGTATAATGTACCTAAACCAGGGCCTGGAACACTGAAGTGCTGTGTGTGTTAGCTGCTTCTACCTTTATCATCATGACTACCGTCAATGGTGCCAAGAGAAAGAAACCCAGTCTTTTATCATTTGAGCCCAAGATCGAAATGGGCCAAAAGTTCTTAGCCCAGGCTATGAGCTTCAGGTACATGAGGTACCCGTTTGCTTGAAACAGTGAGCTAGTTTTCTGTCTTATAACTGAAATTACTCCATCTGAATAAATGAATGGAAGCCGGCTAGGGATGACAGTTACCTAACAGCCATGATGTAACCTCCCGCAGGTCTGCACCCATCACAGACATCACCAATGGAACACAGCATTCTCTCTAGGCCAGATAGGGACTCAGACATTACTATGGACTGAACTGTGTCCCCCCACATCCTCAAACTCATATGTTGAAGCCCTAACCTGCCAAAGTAATGGTATTTGGAGATGGGGCCTTTGGGAAGTAATCAGGTTTAGTTGAGGTTATGAGTGTGGGGTCCTCATGAGATCAGTGTCTTTCTAAGAAGACACATCACAGAGCCTTCTTCCTCTCTTTCTCTCCACCTGCACAAACCAAAGAAAGGCCGTGTAATGACAATGAGGCTTGCCATCTGCCAACCAAGGAGAGCATTCTCACCAGACACCAACCCCACCGGCACCTTGATCTCAGGCTTCCAGTTTCCAAAACTATGAGAAATAAATTCCTGTTGTTTAAGCCACCCAGTCTATGGTATTTTGTTACGGCAGCCCTGGTTGATTAAGACAGACATGTTTCCCCTCTCAGAACAAGACCCAAGCAGTCTCTTTCCATCAATCAAAGTCAGTATGTGAAATGAAACCTCCTTATCCTTGCTTTAGGTCATGAATTCCTGGAGCTGATCCCTAGTAATATTAATGAGCTTTGTAAATGTTCTCTTACTGTATGCTTGGAACAAAGAAAGAAATTTGCCGTAAGAGCTTTAAAATTTTAGGTGTGGTTCCATTTTTAACTTCTCATTTATGAGTCTTTATTCCGTTAAACTTAAAATCATCCTCCATTTCTTTTTTCTTTACCAATTACCTCTTCTATTAGAAGATTCAGTAAATGCTATCTGCATGAATGAGATCAGCAAAGGCTTCTAAAGAACAAGTTTCTCCTGTAATACAGGAAGTGATAAAATTAATAGACTTTAAAATGTAGAGTGTCACTGATGAATGGAACGTCCTTAACCCACAGCAGAAAAAAACAATCGCATAATTAACTTGATTTGTTTTACATTCATAGGAAGAGGGGCTTTTGAATTCAGAATGGAAATGAGCCAAGAATCTGGATACTTTCTGTTTTTTCTTTAAAATTTAATTAGCTATGGCGAGCAATATTCCATACTTCCCAAATTCCTAACTTACACGGTGGGAATACCATTTCCACCTCCCTGAAAACTTAGATGCATTTCATTTCAAATCAAAGGAGATACCATCTGTTAACAAAGGATTCCCTAGTGGGTCTACAGCTACCTATGAACTGTGCCGAGCAGCGACTCTCCCATATGAACGTGCATCAGAACCACCCTGAGAGCGCGTTAAAGCACACTCTGCTGGACCCACCCTCAGAGGTCTGATTCAGTAGCTCTGGGGTGGGGCTGGGAATCTGGCCCTCTAACTCACTCCCAGGTGATGCTAGTGCTTGCACATGATTGATACCTCTGTATTACTTTTCTATGCCACATACAACTTACCACAAACTTAGTGTCTTTAGAAAAACACAAGTGTATTATCTCAGTTTCTCTGAATTAGGAGTCTGGGCATGAGTTAGCTGGGCCTTATGCTCAGGACCTCCAAGGTGCCAGAGCTGGGGGCCTCTTCCAAAATACCATGACTGTTGGCAGAACTCCTTTCCTCACAGCTAGGGAATTCATGGAAGCTCTATCTTCAAGACCAGCAGTAGGATTTCTCTCACACTTGATTCTTTTCTGACATCAAGAAGACCCGGTCCCTTTGAAGAGCTCACCTGATTAGGTAAGACCCACCCAGGATGATTTCTCTTTTGATTAACTCAAAGTTAACCTATTAGTAGCCCAACCACAGGAGTGCTATCCCATCATTGTCACAGGCTTTGCCTACACTTGTAATGAGAGGATTATATAGGGAGGAAGGGAGTGTACACCGAAGAGTGTACAAAGACTCCTGGGGGTTGTCCCAGAATTCTGGCTACCATAACCTCTATCATAGTACCTAAGCCCACAATATTGAATTACCAATTTGTATATCTGCCTCCCTACTGAAAAGTGCCCATTTTACATCTATGCCCCCAACACCAAACACTGAGTGCCAAAAGACAGTCTATCAACACCAAATGGACAAACTAATGAATTCTATACTGTTATCTCCTAGTGGAGACCTTTTCTTCCCTACTCATTTCAACATCAAGTTGAAGAAGTAAATGACAGATTTGATTACATGTAATGTCATCAGACAGAAAAACTGAGTAAGAGCAATAATATCCCTAAGCAAAATTCTAATAACACGTGGACAATGCTGGTTTCAGAGGATTATGAACTTCATGCAATAAATATTCAGTCGTTAGGTTAAAATTGGGATTGCTAAAAGATTTGACATACAGGCTTTGACGCCTCGTCTTGTGCTTGACCAGACTACTTCAATTTACAGCTGTCATTATTATTAATATTCATATTTATCATTTGAGCACTATTTGTCAGGCATTGTGCTGGATGGTTGTAAGTAAACACTGTCCTCTAATGTCCCATGAAGGGTAGAGATTACTTCTCTCTGTTGTTCACTGCTGTACCAGTGTTAACTCACTGTCTGGTCACTAGTGGGCTCTCAATGAAACAGCTGTTAAATGAGTTACCAAAAACCCTTGGAAGAAGGTATTATGCCCATTTCAAATGTGGGGAAACTGATGGTCAGAGAAATTAAGTATGTTGCCTAAGGACACACAGGGAGACAGGATTCGTTCAAGCCCAACTGCTTCACTCCGAAGTCCACACCCTTAACTTCTCATCTGCAATACTTCACTTCTCACCCATGGAATTACCCTATCTTAGGAAGTTTTGGCAGTTTAAAAACTGGACTTAAGTTGGCCTAAGTCTCTTAAACCAAAGTCTGTCTTTATGTGTACAGATTCTATTTCTTAGAGTTTTAGCCTTCTAAGCAAGCCTCTCTCAAGAGAGGGAGATGGGAAAGTGGACCATCAATTATAACCCAGACCTACACTCATGTAAGTCTAGACCTCAAAACCCTTCTCTTAGATAAAGTCACTCAGGACAAATTCATTTAGGATTTACTTTAACCGTCTACTCTAGATGCCAATGGTTCTTGAAATTGTCACCATCCTGGAAAAATCAGGCAAAGGTCCAGATCAAACTCCAAGTGGACATTTCAAATCCTTCCCATCAAATAGAAAATAAATCCACAAAACATATGTATGGGAAGTATACAATGGCCTTAAGAGATAGTGCCATCTGGGAGGTTGTATGCTCCAGAGATTTGGGGGTATATAAATAGTAGTAGGCTGGCAGGAGGTATAAGCATGATGGTGACTCCCCCAAAAGACCCTGGTGAGAAGGATCATGAGACAAGATTGTGACTTTTCTCCTCTGTGCTTATTCAGAGTCACCTTCCAGAGTCCCTGGAAACGAGGCAACCAAACACTCATTATGACACTTTTTCAAGAGAAATAGAAATGAGTAGGGCTGGAGACCTCCCTTGTGGACACATTTTTGGGTACTGGTGGACTCACCCCTTAACTGCCTTCCCACCCCAGTGGCCACATCCCTGGTTGCCATGTTTTCACCCTTTGCCCCCACCTAGTGACCACAGCCGCACAGACCATAGTCTTGTGCAAGATTCTCAAAACAAACCCTGACCCACACGTGGAGGCTGAGATCATGGTGCAGTTTGGCCTGGTTTCCTGTAGGGGTGCAAACTTGAAGGCTGACCGGGAGGTGCTGTACAGTTGCTCTGTGAAGCACACACGTGCCTGCCCACAGGCTATGTGTTAAGAGTCCCTGAGGAATTCAAAATAAGCACTTAGAAACTCTTACAGAACTTTGACAGTAATTTTACGACTATGGAATCTAATTTTAAAAATTGGGGTGTATTTTCTTTTAGTCTAATTTTTACAGTGCTTTGGCACAGACAATTTGAAAAACACTTTCAGAGTGGAAAACAGAGATCCGCAGAGATAGAGGCAGAGGCAGACATTTGGGAAAGGGTCCTGGGTTCTAGTCCATTCCCGAGGCCTGATGACACCCATGCCCTTCCATTTCAAGAAACCTTCCTGCGTCCTTGTGATGGCTGTTCCTTTTCTGCTGCCGCTTGCTCAGGTGATTTTATGGGCCCTCAAACTCAAGTCCTGTTGAATATATTCAAACTAGTCTCTGATGAGAGAGAGAGAAAAAAGCCCTACTGCTATTTATCCTTGTTTCTAAGAAGCTCTCCTAACCTGAGACTCCGTCAAAGCAAAGCAACAATTACCTTTTCATTCTCATCCTTACTTAGGCCATTCATTCTAAAGTAACAGGTTTCCTTATGTTGGAATCATGGAGAAGAGAAGAGAAATGGCTGAAACAGAGAAGCGTTAATAAATATGTAGAGAGAGCCCACTACGCGCTCTCACTAGAGTGAACAGGCATGAGCAGGTACGCGCAGGCTTGCCGTGTGGAGCTCATGCCACAGTGGGAGGAGAGACACAGCCAACGACTCGACAAGTAAGTCAATACACAAGATCGTTCCAGAGAGTGACACCTGCAAAGGAAATTATATGTGATGACGAAAACAGACCACCCCCTCAAAACTACCAGCTAAGGCAAGGAGGAAGGCAGGAGAGAGGAAAAACTGGTAATGGTGATGAATATTAATAAATATCATTTACTAAAAACCAACTGTGCCAGGCCTGCTAAATATCTGAAGTACCCTCACAACAAGTGTAGGAGATGCGATTTCATTGCTGTCCCCATTTTACAGATGGGAGAAAGTTCAGAGAGATTCCCTAACTTGCCCAGGATAACAGCTGGGAAGATTAAGATAGTAAGCTAAATATAGCTTAGGCCAAAGCCCATATTCTTAACCTCCGCTGGAGAGTAACGGAACACAAAGGTGAGCCTCAACAGAATCACTATTTGGTGGGGGGGGGGGGGGGGGATCACCCAGAACAGTCAGGCTCAGCCATTCTTGCTTCTTGGCAAAAAAGCCCCTGAAATCCCTCCACACACTCACATTTGCTTCTGAAAGCCAATGCGAAGGCTCCCGCTCAGTGAGGCTAGTCAGCATCAGGTAGCAGGCGCCAAATGCAGCCAAGTGCTTTGGGCCACATAAAAGCTGTTTTTGCAGGAAGGATCTCACCAAGTGGAACAAGAAAGAAAGTTGGATCTTATGATGTTAGTTCTCTAAGCGGTGGCAGGGAATGGCTGTAAAATGACTACTAAAACCCGTCAGATGTACAAATGGCACGGACCTCAGCTGAACAGCGATTGAGTCCGTCCGTGAATATCTGGACTGGATTTCCAACAGCCAGAAGAGCCTGAGGCTCAGCTCTTTCTTTATAGATGCTAACCAATCCATCACAACCACCGCCACCTCCCCCTGCCATTTAAGCCATGTCCTCCCCTCCCCCTCATTCTCTTGATAACTTAGTGCATGTGTTTTCTAATAACAGCTTCAGGTATCTGAGGTCATCCATCTTTCTTGACCTTATTGGTAGACAGGTTCTGAATTTAGACCGCCATAACCAGCTTGAGGCAGACTGCCTGACATGCAGGCAATGAGCAAAGATGAACACAAAACTGTGTGCCTTCAGGTGTGGAAAAGATTTATGAAATGATAGCTCTACTGCAATTAAAAAAAATCCATTTCTACTTCACTATTGTAGAATTTGCCGCAATCTAAGATAACTTTTATTGGATTTACCTGTATGCTGCCTCTGAAATAAAAGTACACTAAAGAAATTAATATTTTCAAGCAGTTCAGTAATATTAGCTCTGTGCAAACACACCATGTGCTATTTATCAAAGTGTTTTTGAGGATGTAGAGAAAAGGGAATCCTTGTGCACTGTTGGTAGGAATGTAAATAGGTACAGCCACTATGGAAAATAGTATGAAGATTCCTCAAAAAATTAAAAATAGAACTATCATATGATCCAGTAATTCCATTCCTATTTATCCAAAGAAAACAAAACTACTAATTCAAAAAGACACACACACCCCAGTGTTGATAGCATTATTTACAATTGCCAAGATATAGACGCAACCTGTCTATGAAAAGACGAATAAATAAAGAAGGTACGATACATACATATATACACACACAATGGAATATTAACCAGCCATAAAAAAAAGAATGAAACTTTGCCATTTGCAACAACATGGTTGGACCTAGAGCGTACTAGGCTTAGTGAAGTAAGTCAGACAGAGAAAGAAAAATACTTTGTATTTCTTAGATTCCACATACAAGTGAAAACAATCAAACATAACAAAACAGAAACAGACTCACATACAGAGAACAAACTAGTGGTTACCAGTGGGGAGATGAGTGAAGGAAGGGTCAAGACAGGGGAAGGGGATTAAGAGGTACAAACTATTAGGTATAAAAAAAAAGTTACAAGGATGTCATGTAAAGCACAGGGAATGTAGCCAATATTTTATAATAACCTTGTATGGGGTATAGACTATGAAAATATCAATTCACTATCTTGTACATCTGAAACTAATATAATATTGTAAGTCAACTATACTTCAATTAAAAAAAAGAAAAGAAACCAGGAATGATAAGCAGACAGAACCGCTACATCAGACAGAAGAACGGGAGAGTGTGTAGCAGCCTCCTGAATCAGCTGACGTGGAGCTCGGCATCCTGGGTAGTGAGCAAGAAAGCCCCAATGTAGCCATTAGGCACTCAGGAGTGGCCAGCAGTCCTATGAGCTTGGGCCTGTGTTTCTAGCTAAGGGCCAGGCAAAACACCAGGGGATCAAAGGGACCAAGAGGAAAGCCACACCGTCAAGTTCTGCTCTGAAGCGCCTCTACAAGATCCTTTCCAGAAACATGGGACGGGGTCATGCTGCCATGGGCCATTGTGCTCCCTCCTACATGCCCCTCCTCCCTGACCTTTGGCCTCAATTCTAGTCACACCTGCTTTGTCAGTCGCTGCCTGCCTATATGGTTCCTCTCTGGCCTTCAGTATCCTTATTGGTAATATGAACGTACTATCTCTTCTGATGACCTCATACTGATGGAGTGATATAAGTGATGCAAAAGGGCTTTGGAAAGTGTAGTAAGCTACACAGATGGGAGCACTAACTTCTCCCCATTTCTGCCATTCCTGCTTCAGATCCGTTCTCCTATGTCCCATCCCCCAACTGCTCGTTTGATCAAACTTTGTCCCAAGGAATCGGGACTACTACTAGTGCTCCACTACTCTGTGCCATTTCCCCTGACCACTCTGCAACCTAGAGGCTGGACCATTTCCATGGTTGGTGGAGCCTACTGACTGGCCCCAAAGGGAGTGGTATGTCCTCTTCATAAAGGGCATTCCCATCATGAGTGGGGAGATGCGGGCAGTGGTGTGAGATAACCACTGAAGCAGGGCTGAGCTTCTGCCAGTTACTCATCTTCACAAGATGAGTCAGCACAGGATGCCACTTGGAAAAATGACACTACCTGCAATTTCCCCATCTCAACCCCAACCTCCACGTCCTCTTTCTGTTCCTTCTTGCTCCCATTATCCAACTTGCCTTCCTCCCCTGTCTCCTCAATCTTTTACGCCTCAGCCTGCTCCCCAGCACCATCCACTTCTTTCAGCTTTGGACCTGGCCTGAATCTCCCTCCTCTGCCTTGTGTCACCCCTTCTTGCCACCCTAATTAAGGATTTCCATGCCTAGGTCTTCCCTTTTTCCCTCCAGACCATCCACTTGACACCCAGTTCATCTTGCCCTCCTTGCTAGTTACTCCTTTGTCTTTGCCCCTACTCCTCCTCCTAGCCCTTCCCTTGGACTCTGGTTCTCACCAACACTCCAGCTACCCCAACCTGATAATTCCCAAATCTCATCCTGGAAAGAGGTTCCTTACTAGTGGGACGGATCTGGTGAAGCTCAGCTCACAATTGCCAGGACTGCAGGTTCCCAGAAGCCTGACCTGGTGGACACACGGAATTCAAGATGACGGCCAGACAGCATTCAGCGTGCATGGTAAGCTTGGTTCCCTACAGAACCCTTTTTCCCTGATGGTGTTTCCAGCTCTGATCAGATCCTGGTTATCTTACTTTCTGCATTTTGCCTTCATCTTCGTATTCAATCCTCTTCAGATGCCAGAGACACCCTTGACAAGTTCCTTTCTGTTCCTTTCCTCTCCTGCCTGATCAGCCAGCCTGCATGATTCTCTACATTTATAATCAGCTTCTCCATAGAACTTGGTCTGTGGCTACAGAACAAATAGCAAGACCAGTGATAGAAGGCAGAGAAGAGGTGGGAATAGAATGCATCTTATCTGATCTCTGGTGGGTAAGTACTATTGGTTTACACTGGATTAAAGTGAGCTCAAGAATAGGTGACCCCTGAGAACTCACACATGGGGCACAGGGTCCAAGACTCCAATTTTTCCAGCATCCTAGGATGATGGAACCTTGCTAGGGACTTTCTGCCCTTGAGAAACGCCTCCTGCAGGAAAAGGATGGAATCCTCCATTGTGGGTTTTTTTTTTTTTTTTTTAACATTTTTTATTCCTCCATTGTGTTCTTATCACAGCTCTGAAGGTTGAGCCTCTGTCTGCTGCTTATATCCCAGAATGTGGAAGGTAGCCAAGTCTGGAAGGCAAGGAGAAGTCCAGATCCTACCCAGATGATAGCATCAGATGAACAGGTATTTTTTAAGTGCTCTCTTCAAAATGATATAGAGATTCAATGCAATCTCAATCCAAATCCTAAGAGACATTTTGGGAAAAGTTGACAAGCCATTTATATGGAAAGGCAAAGAGCTGGCAATAGCCAGGACTCTCTTAAGAAATGACAGGAACAATTTCCCTACCAGATATCAGGACTTACTACAAAAATAACAGTAATTAAGATAGTGTGATACTGGTACAAGCAGAGGCAAAGAGACAAATGGCACAGAACAGAGTCCAGAAACAGATTCACATATATGTGGAGGCTCGATGACAGATGCAAGTTCCATGGGAATAGGACTATCTTTCTCAGTAAACAAATTCTGGGGCAACTTGATTCTCATATGGAAAAAAATTAAGCTAGATTCCTCCCTCATACTACAGTCAAACATCTATTTTAAGTAGAACATAGATCTAAAAGTAAAAGGGTAAACAATAATCTTTTAGAACTGCTATAATCATGGTTGGCTATTGAATACTTGGGACATGCTATTAAGCATAAAATTCGCACTGAAAATTTAAACACTTAGTATGAAAAACAATAAAATATCTCAATAATTTTTATACTGAAATGCTGAAATAATAATCTGAGTATATTGGGTTAAACATTTTAACTAAAAAAAAATCTGAATCCAGACCCTTCAACCTCAACAATTCCACTACACTGTCCAGACGTCTTTTTACATGTTTTACAAAATTGTTATCAACAGCCACTTGGCAGAAATAAAGTATTTGTCAAGATCACTCTGAAATCCACAGCAGACCTGTATTCTCTAAGCCAGAAACAGAAGCAAGTTTTTCTTGTGGTTACAAGGCTTTACCAGACATAGGATGTTCTAATCTGTATTTCATAATTCACTTTCAGAGCCCTGAAGCTCTGCTCAACAGTTGATCCCCTCCTTTGCTAATTGTTCCCTCACCCAATCTGATGAGCACGTCCATGGAGAGGGTGGGATATTGGAAGTTCGTGGCAGAACACGCCTAAAGTCCTAGGAGAGCCACCGTCCAAAGTAACGACTGCTGGCGACTCCCCTCAAGGGCCCCAGCCCAGGCTAGTCCCCTGTTTAACACCAGCTTTGCACCAGGCTGGCCCCAGCTTCCCTGGGGCTGTAAAGTTCCCGCGCACCTCATCATCTGAGCCGTTATGCTCTCTCCACAAGCATCCCTTGCCCTGGGGTGCACAGGCTCTGCACGGCCCCATGTTTCAAAGAAAATTCTGTGAGTAAGGTGTGCCAGCCCTTCCAGGAAACGAATTCCAGGTTTCATCTAACAGGAGAGACAGGGTCTCTAGTCCGTCTAAGTAAAGTCAAACCTTGGGCCTTGGGAAGAATGACACCGATCAGAGGCTCTGCTAGTACCAAGAAGTCACTTATTGGACCAAAACCCAGAAGTTGAACAAACAGCTGAAACCAAAGCCTGTGTAAACCCTCTCTTTTTCCATTGAATTATAGTCTAGCTCCCTTCTCCCTGCCAGAGGGAGAATGAGAGAGAGAATTTAAATGGGAATCTACCCTTATTCTGCATGACTCAGAGCCAGAACTAATAATAAATCAGTGGAGGTTGAACAAAGGCAGATTTGAAAGGGTTTTATCATTGGTCATGGTATTGACCACAGGTCAGTGTCAAATCTGAATCACTAGAAGCATCGAGCAGAGTTCAGGAAACTGGAGAACCAGACATGGATGTAGTAGAAAAGGGTGCTTTGTCGAGTGGAGCAGTGAGTGAGATTTTAAAGGTTCTTTCAAGAAAGTCTCAATATTTAGTAGAACTCTAGAAACAGTTTGATATTTGATACATCCTTAAATTCATACACGCACGTCAACGCACACACCAAGCCCGTCACGTAGTGTCTAAGAGCCTGAGCTTTGCAGTTAGACCCACTTCCACCACTTTCCAGGCCATGTGACCTGGAGCAGGTTACTCAACCTCTGAGACTCACTACCCTCATCCGTCCTGGCAGTAATAATGAAACCTGAATCCAGAGCCGTTGTGAGGATTAAGTGAAACAGTATAAAGAACTTAGAACATGGTAAGAAGTCAATAAATCATAGTTATTAATATGACTGGTCTCTTTGTAGTCCCCAAACATAGCATATTCATTTTTTTCATTTTTCAGATTCATAAGGTAGAATTGTTACAACTTGACTGCACATATATAATGTATCGCATGAAAGTACATATACACAATATGTTGCACATATTTTTTATTTTACATATACGTACTATTTACTGTTTCTAAAAATGTTTAGAGCATCAGCTTTTTAAACTTACATAGTTATCAAAGGAATAAAACCAACCACAAAATAAGAATTCAAAAAGATACATACACCCCATAGCATATTCATTTCTAAATCTAAGTCTTTAGTCAAAATGTTCCCTCCTGAAAATCATGTCCACATCCCCCATTATTTCATCCATTCTACAAGGCCCAGGGCAGACAGGGATCATGACTGTAGACTCAGGGAAGGAAATGTAACTCTAATATAGTACTTGCTTCTATCAAAACCTAAAATCTACATTCGCTTTGACCCATAAATTTTACTTTTATGATTATATTCCATACAGATGTATGAGTATATGTACATAAAGCTATACGTGCTCAAGGATATTTATAGCAACACCTTCAGCAGCTGCAAACTGGAAACAACCTAAATGTCCATCAAGAGGGAACTGCGTGGTCATTTATGGTACTTGCACGCAGTGATTATCCTGCGGATGTTAAACTGAGTGGGCAACGCTACCTCTATGGAAATGTAACCAGCAGTCAAACATTAAGTGGGGGGAAATGAACACTAGATGTAGTACAGTAACATTTGTGTTTCAAAAAGAGCAAGAAGAAATCCTACATACATATGCTTGAATAAACAGAGTATCTTTAGAAGGGCTTTTAAATAGTTACCTCTGGGAAAGAAAACTGGGGTGCTGTGGTCCGAGAGAGGAAAGAAATTTATTCTTCACTGAATACCTATTTGTAGTATTTACATTTTTACCATATGTATGTACCGATTTTTTAAATGTTTCATGTGTATGTGCCAATTTTTTTAATGGTTTAAGGTCATTAGAATTAATGGTTGAGCTCCAGCTTCTCCTCCTGGAGGAGGCAGTCCCAGGCTGCAGCCCCTGGTGGTCTCTCGTCCAAGCTTCCAGAGCCCTGAATGCTCCCTGTTCTCCTCCCCTGCTGCCTTGACTGACTACCTGTGGATCACCCAGTCACGCTTGCTAGATTATAGCTCATAAAAGCACAGCACAAAATTACAATATGGAAAGTACTGTAACAGAGGTCTGTGAATTCTGAAATGTGGTTTCTGGCAGGCTGAAGACACTCTGGATTTAAATTCTTGAGCCCCAAGCTCAAATATTTGACAGATGTTCTAAGACCTTATGAAGCACAAAATAAATAGTGCTTTGAGATATCCAGTCCCTCTACCTTCCTTTGCGGTCCGCTAACATCAAGGGCACCAAGGTGACCGTCTCCCCTGCTCAGAAGGCACCCCTGGAGTGAGGAGACAGTTACAAAGTTTTACAACAGTAAAATGCCCAAGAGTTCAAGCCGGAAATCTGAAAAAAAAAACTTCAAGTGACAAGACCTCTCTAGGTGGGATCAGAATGAGTAAGAATCCTTTTCCAGGATTACCAACCTCCTTCCTGCCGCCACCGTAAGACAGACAACCTCCAAGGGAGGTTTTCCTGGACCATAAGAAAGTGACACCCAACCGGCCAGATTATTTTTACCTAAAGAGCTTGTCTGCTTCTCTCTCAAACTATTCTGTGAGTTTTCTTTATTTTTTAAAGGAGAAGATTTCATTACCCCATTTTCATAGCTTTTTGTCTTAGTTTTCAATTACATCCAAACTTTCCCCCACCTCCCAGCTGCACACTCTGGCTGATTCAGGTGACCAAGTTCTCCTGGCCCAGGTGTGGGGAGTACACGAAAAGTGAAGGATGGAGCCCACTACATTTCGGTCCTCTTGGCTAATATTCACCAATCAACCTACATGGGCAGATGGTGCCTCCTCGTCTGTAAAATTCCCGGGGTCCCATGGGGTTCTTTTTCCCAAAAAGCCCCTGCTGTTCAGAGCTTGATGAGAATCTTCATGTCTCTGGTTAGTAAAGGGACCCCAGGTGCTGCTAGAGGAGAGGGGATGCAGAGACTGTGAGGGGCAGGGGCTGCGGAGTAAGACTCCTGTCTCTCAGCTCAGGCCCTCAGTCAGAAGAGATCACTGTGATCTCTGCTTCTGGGAAGTAAAACCAAGTCCCCAAAAACCGAGCTCCCCTCACAAGTTTACGATTCATCTCTCTCTCCAAAACTTTATTCCCTTTCTTTGTCCCCACAATCCTGTTTCCCTCGGGACTGAGGAATATCAAAGAAAACGGGGGGCTGAAACCAAGAAGGACCCCAAGGGGCCTTCCTGGTGACAAGGGTGGCCTCCCCTCTTGTTTATAGGAAAAAGGCTTTAGTCTCTTAGGCAAGTTCCAAAGAGCAGACTTCAACGGTTACTAATCAGAGGAGTGATGGGATGCAGAAACAAAGGAAAGGCAGTCCAGCAAGACAGGGAACAACAGTTCAGCAGTAGAACAGAATCTTAGCTCTCTCTCAAGGGGTGTACGTAACAACCTGCTGTACCTCTGAGCTGTTCTGCAGAACCTAAAACCCCCGTCCCCCAGGTGGAGAGTGGAGACTACATGCTGACCACAAGTACGCTGACCCCGGACTGGCTGGAACCAGAAAGTTGGTGATTGGAAATATACACAAAATGTTATGATAACTCACAGAGAAAAAAATGTGACAATGAGTGTGTATATGTCCATGAATAACTGAAAAATTGTGCTGAACACTGGAATTTGACGCAACATTGTAAAATGATTATAAATCAATAAAAAATGTTAAAAAAAAAAAAAAAAAAGAAAGAAAGTTGGTGATTAAGACTCCAGAAACACGACCCTGTTACCTCATCACCAACCAGTCAGAAGAAAATCCAGGAGCCACAGCCCTCATCCTAACTGTTGCCTTTAAAAACCCTTCCCCAAAAGCGATACAGGAGTTCAGGTTTTTTGAGCACAAGCTGCCTGTTCTCCTTGCTTGATGCCCTCCAAATGCCGTATGCTCCTTCACCACAACCAGCTGTCAGCAGACTGGTTTTGCTGCATGGTGGGCAAGGAGACCCAAGTTTAGCTCAGTAAAAGAAATGTCTCCAGAAACCAAAACCTCAGTTTTATACGTGGGCTCCTTTAGCTATAGTAGGATTTCCCAAGGATGCTCCAAAGAACACACATTGTACAGGATGTAAGTAAAACACAGACAAAAGATTCTCCAGGCAAGTCCACTGGGACTGGCAGACTTATTTGTTACAGGACTCATCAGAGCCTTTATTGGGCAGCTTGTGCATCTACAAGGAGGACATCTAACACGCAGTATCTCGTCGTTATTGGACAAAGTACGTCCTTGAGCAAGTCACTGCATGGCTACCAGTCCTCAAACACCCTCAGGAATGTGCAGCCACAAGAAATGCCTCTAGGGATCTTCTTTACAAATGTTTCTGTCCAGTTACGTCAAGGAGTTGGCAGAAATGTTCTCCAATGTCCTCACCACCTCCGATTTCATGACCAGCTGAAGGTGGCAAAATACCAGGACCCACTATTTCTTGTTTCTGGTGCAAACTTCTTTATTCAATTAAATCAAAACACGAGTAAGAACAAAAGCAGCAACAACTAGCTAATATACTTTTTCCTGAGCTGTATCTGCCAGGTCCCCTACAATGTTTCCTAAAATCTTCCTAGTATCCTAGAAGGTGGGTTTCCCATTTCACAGATATGGAAAGGCGACCCTACAGATGTTAAGCAGCTTGCTCCAGCTCACACGACCCAAGAGTGGCAGAGCCTAGAACTCCTAAATGGCACGTTATGCAGAACAATCATGTGTGCAATGAAACCCAAGTCCCTCAAGATAGTCCTGGGGGCAGAGGGGAGGCAATGCTCTTCCTAGAAGCAACACCACAAACATTAGCATCAAAGTGGCTTCCAGAAGACTTTCCACGTTCCAAACAGGGACTAGCATAGGTCTGGGCACTCAGTAGGCTAGCAGTGAAAAGCTCTGAATAAGTCACCCTCTGCTCAAAAATATTCAGCCGGCAGAACAGAGCACATGCACAAGAGGAGAAAGCCAAGAAAGGAGACAGAGGAGACAGGAGTGCAGGGCCCGTGGAGGTACACAGCCAGTGAGACAGTCCCCAAGGCAGGAAAACAGCTGGTTCATTTTATGAACCAAATTTGCCATCTTTTCCTAGATTTGGGGGGAGCCAAAACTGACAAAACTCCTAGAAGCCATCCTCTCTCTCATTCACTCTACCCTCACCCACATTCAATCTATCAATAGATTCTCTCAGTACACAGGAGCTAGTACCGAATTCCAGAGCTTCCAGAATGGCTCCTCAGCCCGGCCACTGACTGCCATCTTCCCACAGGCCCTACCCTGGCCCAAGCACCACCTCTCACCTTGACAGCCGCAGATCCTCCACCTGCTCTTCCCGCTCCCATTCCTCCCCCCACTACCTGTGCTCCAAACAGGGACCTCCCCACCTCCAACACAAGTCAATTTACGTCATACAGCTGCCAAAAACGGTCCAGATGTGCAAGAATACAGTCCAAATTCCCGATTATGGCCTTCCAAATTCTGCCTACCCCTCTGATCATTTCAGATCACACTTTCCTGTCACATTGCCCTCCTTTCTGCTTCTAAAATGACCTAATCTCCTTCCCATATCAGATTCAATTTGCAGCTCCCTTTCACAGAACACTCTCCCCTGAGATCTTCACATACCTGGCTCCCTCCTGTCCTTCAGGGGATGGCTTCATTGTCACCTCCACGAAAAGGCTTTCCCTCACCTCACACCCCACTTCACTCTGCATGGCATTGAAACCAAGTCCCCCTAACACTGAGTTTCCCTACTGAGTGTATGATTAACCTCTCTATCCAAAACGTTATTCCTCTTCTTGCCCAGCACCTGGTCTCAAGATTGGGGAGTATCAAAGAAAAGGGGGGGACTGAAATCAAGCAGAACCTTGTGGGGCCCTCCTGAGTACAGATGCTTTCCATGCCCTCTGTTTCTAGTTTGTAGAAAACAGGCTTCATTCAGCCTCTCTGACTTTGCCTAAATTGCAAAGGGTAGATTCAAACAGTTGCTAATCAGGGAAGGGAGGGAATACAGAAACAAGAGGAGGCGCAGTCAAGAAACAATAGTGCAGCACCAAGCAGGGGCCTAGCTCCTCCTCAGGGAATATACACAACAACACCTCTGAGATCTTCTGCAGGAACTAAGGCCCCCACCCCAGGGGGAGGAGGGTAACTTCAGGCTGAGCACAAGGTTCCTGGAGCACCAGTCAGAAAAACATCTGCACATGGAGGGAGATAATTAAGACTCTGACCCCCTCCCCTTATGATTAACTTCCCTTTCTCCTTTTAAAAACTTATGGTTGAGCAGAATCTTTGGAGTTCATTTTTGGACATGAGTCTGCCTTCTCCTCAGGTTGCCAGCCTCCTGAATAAAGCAACCTTTCCTTCCCAGCCAACACCTGCCTCTCAAATGTTGGCTTTCAAGTGGCCAACAGTTGATCTTGAGTTTAGTAACAGCACCACCCCATTTTGTCACCATTACAAGACACATTACTACCTGAAATTTGCTGGTGCACCTGCTGTGGACTCATTTTTGGTCTGTCGTTCAGACTGGAATGTAGGCTCCAAGAGAGCAGGGCCTCTCATCTTGTTCAAAACTTCCCCTCCATGGCACATTATTAGGAGCTCACAGAGTAGTTACTGTGTGAATGAGTAGATAGTCCCTGTATCGGTGATTCTTTGAGGGAATGTAATAAGGGAGTCACATCTAGCGGTGGCAAGAAGGCTGGGGACGAAGAGCAGTGCCTGTTGGACCAGCCCTCCAGGAGAAGATGTCACAGCACAGAAGACACAGAAGCTTCACCCAAGGAACCTTCAGAGACTCTGAAGAATGGCTTGGAGGCCCTGCCACAAAATGTGGTGCAAAGAAATGGCAGCTCCATAAGGTTGGGGGACTCGGAACTGCATGATTTAGGTTATCTAATTTAATCTTCACAAACACCCACTGGAATTGGCAGGAGCCCTAAACTCACAAAATGAGGAAATGCAGGTTTGGAAAGGTTGAGTCACTGCCTGGTGGCAGAGTCCTCACACTCCCACACTCTCTGTCAACAACTCTGTATGCTAGGTTGAGTTATATTTACTTTGTGGCATTTGCCATCTTCCCAGATGCCCATTTTTGGTATCAAATGCTTCCTTGAGTCAACTGAAAGAAAACTGCATTTTTCAGACAGCAAATTCAAGGTCTCAGAGGGAACTTAGCAGTACTGTGTTTACAGATTTATCAGCTCTTTGTCACCTCTGCGAGGCTGATCCTCTGTCTGGTGGAGGGCAAGACTGGAGAAGAAACATCTCTAGAAGAAGGTCGGAGACTCGGGAGTTCCAAAGAGACCACCACAGAGGAACTGGCACTGAATTCCAGAGCTGACAGTGACTATGCCGGGGTTGGAATTTATAACCTTTAGTTTTCCTGGCTCCTCCTAATGTGATTTTTCCCTGCAATGATATCTCTGAGTGATGAATAATTGACATAATATTCAACACGTATGAAGATCGATGTGATCCCAAGGCTATCAATCTATCCATTTTAATGCTCCCTTTGCCCACATCCCTGATGGGCCCAGAGATGAATGGGGGAGGAGAGGTCCTGCAGAGCCTGATGGTGAAGGTGACAGAACAGCTTCAAATTACAATGTCCCCAGGATTGCGTGGGGGTGGGGAGGAGAACTTGGACTCAGCGGCACCTTGTTAAGACTCCCTGGGGAGCCACTAGTCAGGCACAGAGGCAGACTCCAGTGATGAATAGCACTCTCATGCCTTTATTTCTTAATGTCTTTTTTTAGTTATATGACTGTAAAGAATCTAGATGCAGAGACACACACACAGATACATACATACGGAGAGAGAGACACACACATATACACACAGATCCATGCACACACAGGATACATACACAGATGGACAGACACACAACCTGAGTTTGGCAGAAGCCTGCTTAGTTTTCAGATGGCCTGCTAGGCTGCTCCCTGTTTAGGTTTAAAAAATACTAAATGACTGCAGGGCAAGTTTCATCTTTAGAATTAAAAAGATAGGGAGAATCTCCCCAATTGGGGTAAACGTAGTATTTTCAATGTCTTGCATGACAATAAATTCCTTAAAACTAGGTTTTGAGAAATATTCCTAAGGCTCCTTTTCTTCTCAAGAATCATGGGACCAATTCAAGGACAAGCATATGCTGTAATTTTAAGAAGTTTCTCAGCTTCCTTTTGTGAACGGGCTCCCATTTAACCTATTTAACAGTGATGATAATAAAAGTCTTCTGAGCAGTGAGAAGACCAATACATATGAATACAAGATGTTAAGGTCACTGTTACAGTATTTATTCTGTTCCATTAACTAAAATTTCTAGCATCCCTATAAAACCCATTTCCCCAAGGGACCAAGAACTCTAACCACATGCTTCTAACTGCAATGCTGCCACGTGGCAATCCACGGTCTTGAACTTCTCAGTTAGTCTCAAGGTGATTAGATAACTTAAACTAATGATGAATATGATACAGAGTCATCTGATACAATTACAAAATATTAAGAATCTGAGTCATTAGGGAAAATATTATGTTCCCTATTGACAGATATTATCAACCGAACTCTTATTTAGGCCAGACACCACATGTATAGATTTTCATTATCTCATGTAATCCCCACACCATGCCATGAGATGCACTCTTAACCCTACTTTCAGATGAAAAAATTGAGGCTAAGAAAGACTCAACTGTCCTGTAGGTAAGTGGCAGAACAAAGTCTGGATCTTCCTCCCTGTCCTCTGAAGTTCCGATATAAAGCCCACGTCTTAACAACTACATCATTGTATATCGTTTCTAAGTGGCCAAACTCAACCCTATTATTTTAAGGGGAGATGGTGGAGGGAAATCCCTTGTAAGCCTATACATTCTAATATATGCCCTCAAAAAGCTGCAGTCAACTTTATTTACTACAGTTTCTGAAGTCACAAAAAGGATAGGTTCCATGCTAACAGTCCCAAGGGATCAACCAACAGAACATCAACTACCTTTATTCCCCAGGCAGATCTGAACTGACTGCTTCAGGATATTTGCCGTGAGTGAGCTTCAGATAGTCTCTAAACCCCTGAAGTTACAGTCAAATTTATCTGTATCTACATGAATTTTTCTGGCATCAAAGTTTACAGCTTTGATCAGTTTCTCAAAGGCCTACAGCACCACTAGACTGGAGACAGACAGTATTTGGATACTGCACCAAGAGAAAAACTCCTAGAAACTGCATCTTCCTCAAAATGATGGTGGAGACACCCACAAAATATCAACATTTCAAGGAATTAAAGTTTGTTAAAGGTACAAGATTTTTTACCTTTACTAAGAACTGTATACCTGTAATCATATAACAATGTAACTCTGCCTTCTTGAGTCCTCTCAAGCTTTATTTGGGACAGCCTAATTTAGAAAGAAAGGAGTCTTCTGAATGACTTTTGGCCTTGGGCAGTCTTGCTGGCACTGCAGCAACACCTAGCTTTCCCTAAGGCACATCTGTAATCGTGATCTCTATGACACTACTTCAGGGACAGGAGTAAAATATCAGTAAATCGAAGCATATTGTTAAATTTTAAAAAACTGAGTATTGAACAGCATGCTTCATATACTTCTATTTGTTGTGTTTATTTTGCTTTGTGGTTTTTTTCTTTTGTTTTGTTTTGTTCTAGAGAAGAGGAAGAAGATGAGGTGGCAGCAAGAAAAGATAAATACATTTGCTTATTTTCATATAAATTTCACGTAAGAAACTAACACTGGCTGCTTCATGGGTTGGGGGGGGAGGGTAAGAAGGAGACACTTAATTCTTCGCTTTTATAATTCCTGAATTTGAAATCATGTAAATGTATATAGCTTTTAAAAAATACTTTCAAGGCAACTCAAAGTACAAGTTTTCACATTCACTTCCTATTTGATTAAACATCATTTCTATTGTCCTTAACTGAAATACATGCCACTGGAAGTTAAGTAGCTTCTTTCTAAAGTCAACTGGAGGAAGTTCAAGCACATGAATTGTCATACCAGCCTCTTAGAGCTTAGAAAACTCTATCGACTATTCCTAGACATTCAGAAAATATTACTGCTTTTAGTTCCAAGTGTGGCAATCTATACTGACGGTAACTTTTGTTTCAATATTGCACGACAGCATGATCTTTTTGAAGACTAACCAACAGTGAGATAGCCACACTTAATTTTAGATTTACCTTAAATGGTGCTACCAAAAAAAATCTCTCAGGCAAGGCAATGATCAAGGAACAGATTCCTTCTATGAACTCTAAGTTTAAATTTCAACAGTCAAAGACAACCTATGGTCTATCACTATTCATTCCTCTGCCTGGTAAACTTTTTGATACTAATTCAAAAGGTATCTCAACTTCAAAAGTATTAAAATGGAAGGCAGGTAGGAGGAGAACACAAATACTCACTAGCATGGCTAAATTTTAAAAGACAATACCAACTGTGGACAAGGATACAGAGCAGTTGGACTCCACATACTTCTGATAGAAATGTAAAATGGTACAATTACTTTTGAAAACAGTTTGGCAATTTCCTACCCTATGACCCATAAATTTCACTCCATATTCCAAAGAGAAATGAGTGCGTATGTCCACCAAAATACATCTAAGTGAATGTCCATAGCATTATGTATAACAGTACAAGACGGAAATGATCTAAATATCCATTATCAGGAGAATGGATGTACCGTGGTCTATCCATGCAATAGAATACTTCTCAGCAGTTAAAACGGACTACTACAAGCAACAACTTGGATGAAAGTCAAAAACATTATGCTGAAAGAAAGAAATCAGTCACAAAAAAAAAATGAACACTGTATGACTTTATTTACATAAAATTCAGAACTAGACTAAACAATCTCCAGTGACAGAAATTCTAATAGTGATTGCCTCTGGTGTGAAGGAGGGGTTGCCTGCAACAGGGAACAAGGGAAGACTGAGAAGTGATGGACAACGTCTGCATCTTAATCCAGGTGACTACACAGATGTATGTATTTGTCAAAACCATCAAGTTGTACATTTAAGATCTGTGCATTTTACTCTATGTAAACTATTCCTTCATAAAGTAGAGGGAATTCATATGGTTTTCTTTGTGAATACCTAATTCTGAAAAATGAGACGGAAACAAATCTGTGCAATCCCAAAAGCAATGAAATAGGAACTCAGTAAATGCAAATTCCATCTCAGTTCTGAATTTACTGCCTTCACTCTGGCAGTTTGCTCTCTGTTCTGTCTTGTGAAGCAGCTAGACTAGATTAGTGGGTTTGTCCCTAGATCTTAATCTTTGAGGATCGGATTCAAGCAACAAACTCAAACTCCAGAAAAATGACTATTTTGCGCTGGATCCCAGAGGGGTAAAAAGTGACCTGAAGGCCGTGTATTGAAGCCAGGGTAGGCAGCCCTGGAGAAATGTTTTCTCAGACTTTTTATTGAATGCTCAGAGGTTCCCTATTTTCTAAACCAAACCAACGGTCACTAAAATGCCGATTGGTCCACTGAGGTATGACAATATTTATTGTTTCAGTAAAAAAAAATTAGCATTTATACTTTACTAATATTTACCCAGTATGGAATCAGTAATAGACATGTGATTTATAAATAAATATATATAAGCTAAGATTTCTTGTTCAAATTTTTATATAAAGAGATATATGACCTAAAAAACATGGCATCTCCTCTTGTATTTTAGACCTTCAAGTTTCATTAAATTTACCCACCTACCCCCAAAATGGAGACCCACATTATTTTGGAATTTGTTTTTGCTTTTTTGACCCCCCTGCTCCAGACTCTAAGTTTCTGCTCTTACTGTCAGTGTGCTGTTACTTTTGCACCCTTCCTTTTGAAGGCCCACCCTGGTTCCTTCCAGAGGGAGCCCCTCCTTCACTCTCTGTGCAGTGCTTTGGGTGGAGCCCATCAATCTATCTGTCCCCTTGGGCTTAGCAGTGGGGCTGGGGCACTTGACTCAGACGATCCAGAATGAACCCTGGGACTGAAGAGTTCTCTCTCTTTTCCCCAGGACATGAACCTGATGGGCTGCAGCCTTGGAATGGCTGCTACCTTCCCGCCCTGAGAGCGAGCACTCATCTGTGAACTGAGCTAAGGTACAGAGGGACAGACAGCACCAGGTGCAGTTTGTCTGAGCCTGGATCACACAGTCTGAAGCCAAATTCACTTGAGCACAGGGATATTTTTGCTCAAAGTTGTTTAAATTATATTTTCTATCACATGCAGGAAGAGAAGGAGGTGGGAGAAGAAAGAAAAGGAGGAGGAGACACGGTCCCATTCTCACTTGCTTTCCTGGCAGCTCCCAGCCTCACAGCATTAACGTGAGGACTCTCAGCATGCCCGTGAATCGGAACGACAGTTTGAAGAATGTCGAGCTAGGAAAAGCACGCCCAGCAGTATTTTAGATGAACAGAGGGAGATAAACACCAAGAATGTATAACCCTCAAAGGCAAAGTAAGTTACATAATAACAGCAAGGTCAACGACCATCAACTGTCAGCATGTGTCCTACACTGTGTCATTTATTGGTGCCATTGTATTACATGTTTTGACAAATCATTAAAACTCCATGTAACAAACAAAGAAATGGACGTTCAGAGAGGTTACTTGTCAGATGTCATACAGATAGTCAGAGGAAGAGATCTGAAACCAGGTCTACCCAATTTCAAGCCCATGCCCATGCATCCTTTGACTCCTGGAGGTCCTCTACCTCAGAAGCAGGTCCTGTGAGATAAAGTAATTGCCAAGGTCATAAGATACAGCTTGTCAACTAAAAAAGATGCATAAGCTGAAAGTTGAAAAATACGTTTTATTTGGCAGACTTTCTGAGGACTTCAAGCCCTGGAGGTAGCCTCTCAGATCTCTCTAAGGGACTGCTCCAAAGAGGTAGGGGAGAAGCCAGGATATATAGGAATTTTTGCAGCAAAGACCAGGTAGTCGGAACATCAAAACTTCACCATTAATTAAAGAAAACCAGGTATCTCAAAGTTAAGGAATTTAGTGCTTTTCTATGCATGGGAGAATGCAAGAGTCTGGGCTCACTGAAATCATTTCTTCGATCTGCACCTTAGCTGTCTAGGGTCAGTGTGCTGTTCTTTCCCATCCTGTGTCCCCTCAAGGGGCACTGTGTGGGTTGCTGCAGAGGCTGAGAACTTGGCTGTGGGCAGCATACTTGTCTCCATCCTGAGTTCCCTCCAGCTCACCCCCAGGTGAGTTATAGTAGCTCACTTGATGGCTGTAGCATCCTTTGTTTGCTGATATAGCAGGCAACATTTTTCATTTACAAGCTCTAGAGTAAAACCTGGGTTCAAGACCTACTTATTCGTCCTTATGTGACTTTCAGCAATTGACCTTCCTAAATCTGCAACTTCTTCCCCTATACAATGGGGTTCATACTGCACGCATCAAAAAAAGTGCCTCAAGACCTATTGTACAGCACAGGGAACTATGTTCAATATCTTGTAGTGAGCTGTAAAGGAAACAATCTGAAATATATATTTATATGTATATGTATAACTGAATCGCTTTGCTATACACATGAAACTAACATTGTACATTGACTACATTTCAATAAAAAATTAAAAAACTGAAAAAAAGTTGCCTTAATGTTTAAATAACAAAGCAAAAAAAAAAAAAAAAAAAAAAAGCAAGAAAACCTCCTAGTACAGTCCTTGCCAATCCCAGGGTCTCGGTAAGCGCTGGTCTGAGTCTCCCCTGCCTTGGCCGGTCACCATGGCCCTATTTTCCCAGAAGTCTCGATGCCAGCCCTTCCCAACCATAGTTCTGAAGAATTCATTCCAAAAGTAAATGCACACGCCCAGCTGCTCTTGTGGGACCCACAGCAAGCACTAAACATGGCAACTCTATCCTTCACTGGCTCCTGGTAATGAATTGTGCTTTTAACCAGCCTGATGCAGCCAGGCCCCCTGTTCCCAAGCCGAATCCCATTAGCATACACAGCCCCATTTACTGATAAATGCATGTAATTTGTTTCCGGCATGTCACTGTTTTATGGCTGCTTCCTGTCTTGGGGCTCCAGTGATAAAGTTTTATGCAGTTGTGTTTTTTTTTTTTCTTTCAATTGTAGCTTTGCATTTTAAGAGACAAAAAAATAGTTTTTAATTTAAAATCACTCATGGGTTGGCAATCCCTTGTTGCATTAAAGTGGGGGAAAGAGGGATGAACAAAACGGGCGGGAAATCGAATAGATCAAGCCCAGTAAAGAAAATCAAGGCAGCTTTTATCTCATTAAAGGGAGGCAACACCTATTCCTGCGTCCTTTCTGAAGAACAGGCCATTCTGTTCTTTCTCAGATGTTGTGACCCGGCTAAGGGGCCAGGCAAGCAGAGGTGAGAGTCCCTTTAGTTGGCCAGTGGAAGGAACAGATTCTGGTATCCAATGTCTGAGATTTGAGCCCCAGCCCTGCAACACACTCGTACGTGACCTTGGTCTAGTTAGTTGCCTTATGTAAGTTTCAATCTCCTCTCCTGTCAAATAGGCAGAATAACAGCACTCAATTCATAGATGTGACAGGGTACTTGGCTGCAAGCAAGAAGACTGTATTAGAATCTACAGATGTAAAGATGTGCACACATGGAGGAGCAGCAGGAGCCCCGAGTGCCCTGAAGACGGGGCAGTACATCTGTCCAGAATGTAGCTACCGGCAGCACAGACATACTCTGCTATCCTGTCTCCACCCTCTCGACTCTTGGCTCAGGCTCACATTCAAAGACTCCAACCTAGTGCCTGATGACTGAACTGCCTGCCAGAGGCAGGGAAAGGGAAGGTGAGGCACCCTGGAGTAGGGCTCTGTCTGGATTTCCCCACACAAGGGAGGGTAACGGGAAGATATGCACCAGGGCATCTCTCCCCCATGAGAAATGCCCGCAACAGGATGGTTATGGAAAATGAACAAAATGCACAGAAACCCCTTAGCCACTTGCTAGAACCTAGCAGATGGCCAATAAATGGCAGCTATTATTATTGCTATAATTAGCATTATTTTCAGCAACTATCGCTCTGGACACCGGGGGTGATCCAGGCAGATGATAAAGATACTCATTTTAGATGAATTCGTGATGAGGGTCATGGGGAGAGGGCGGAACTACAGACATTCAACGTACAACGTACAAGGCAGCGCCTCTGAGAAAGCGCTGAGACTATCAAGGGCACTTGTGAACAGGCCTTGAGATCACCGGCAGCCTGGACACCAGGAACCATCATCTGCTCTGCAGCGAAACTGGCACTGTGATGCCAGGGCCTCCCTCGCAGCTCCCAGATTCCACCGCTCCACGAGCGGGCTCCTCGGCTCTGCATGTAACAGTTCTTCTGCTTTAGTGACTTGCCTCAAGTCCCATGTGTAGGAAAGAGATCGGAGGCCCTCCTGAGGTTCCCGTGCAGTCTCAAACCCCATCATCTAAAATGGATACAGGTAAAGGGACAGACTGGGATTTCAAAATGTAGAACAAACAAGATTGTACCGTGTAGCACAGGGAAATATATACAGGATCTTGTGGTGGCTCACAGCGAAAGAGAATGTGACAATGAATGTATGTATGTTCACGTATAACTGAAAAATTGTGCTCTACACTGGAATTTCATATATTGTACAATGACTATAACTCAATGAAAAAAATGTTTTAAAAAATGGATACGGGTACTTTGCATACTGTTTGCATCAAAAACATGGCTGAAGGCTAAATATTAGCCCAGCGTAACTATGCAGAAAATGAAGCCTGATGTGGCAATTAATTCTTTGCATCTCTCTGCTGTGTAACATGGAGATTTTTTTTTTTAAGGGCAGAGTTCTCTCGATAGGTTCAAGTCCTATTAGTGGCTTAGTGCTAAAATTAAAAGTGAAATACTACCTTGGAAACCATGGTTCTGAAGTCATTCTGATGTTGCAGAGGAAGAGAAGCGTTCTCTTAAAAATGTGTGGTTTGAGTTGCCTTTGGCAGTCCTAAGCTGACCCTGTATTGCTTGGTCCCTCCTCACAGCCAAGGGACATGATGGTCTGTAAATGATGAATCTGAGGCCTTGAAAGGCTCAGAAGGGCCACTGCAGTTTTAAAAAAGGAAAGGGGAGGGGAGGGGAGAGAGAAAAAGAAAGAGGAAGGAAGGAAGAAACCAACCAAATTCTATATTCGGTAAAATTTTAGTGATGCTAATAGAAAATTTAGCAGTGAGTTGAAAGTTACTGGAATCTAGAATACATAATTATTTAGAGATGCCATACTTCACCTCCCCACCATGCCAAATCATCCACCTGTCCTAATATATTAAAGTTGTAGGGGGTGGGAGTATGGCTCATGCACAAGGTCTGGGGTTCAATCCCCACTATTTCTATTAAAATAAATAAATGAATAAATATCTAATTACGTCCCCCCAAATTTTTTTTAATAAAATAAAATAAAGCCGATATCCAAGTTGTGATAGTGTTAACGCTAAACGATAGAAATTCATCAAAATTCACAGGTTAATGTGCTGGGTTGTTATTCCTTCATCCAAACAATCCCGACTCAATGCCCACTATCTGCCAGGAACAATACCGAGTTCTGGGGCCACAACAAAGAGCAAAGACAATCAGGGACCTCTGGGAATTTCCAGGCTAGTAGAAGAAAAAGCTAATGCTTGTATAACAGAAATGCACAGTAGAAAACGTTACTAGTACTATCAGAGGGGAGGACAACTCAGGTAAGACCAAGGCTTCTCGGAGGAAGTGTGGCCAACAGGCTGAGACCCAAAGATTGCAACTTGGTACCAAGGTGAAGAGTGGATGGGGGTAGCTGGAGAGGAAGGATATTTTGTCTGGCAGTCATCCAACTTGCCTTATGCTCACTCCTGCCTCAGAACTTCAAAGGTCCCTGAACACCATTATTAGCAACAGGCTGGGAAGTATACATGCCCCTAGACCCACCCCTGGCATGCCAAAAACCAGAAGAACAACAATTTCCAAGTCAAATACTATTGATCAAACCTCTATGAACAAGACCATGAAGAGTATACAAATGAGAATGCGATCTGGTTCATCCCTGCCCTCCGTAATACCCACCTAGTTTTGAAGACAATACAAATTCATAAATAGTTAGAAAAAGTATGTAGGCTGTTCAAGGCAACAACAGAAGGCATAGTCTTTTATTCATTTAATAAATGTTTAGCAATTATTATACACTCAGCATTGTGTGGGAAACAAAAATGACTAAGACTGGGTCACGAAAGGTAGGGTTCACTACATTCCTATTAGAACGCCCCAAATCCAGAACACGGACAACGCCAAATGCTGATGAGGATGTGAAGCAACAAGGACTCTCGTACACTGCTGGAGGGAATGCAAAATGGTACAGCCACTGTGGAAGACACTTTCCAAAATTTCAAAGAAGACAGTTCCTTACAAAACTAAACATAGTCCTACCACATGATCCAGCAATCATGTACCTTGGTATTTACCCAAAGAACTTAAAACCTTATATCTACACAAAGTCTGTACATGGATTTACAGCAGCTTTATTCATAATTGCCAACACTTGGAAGCAACTAAGATATCCTTCAGTTGGTAAATGGATAAATGAACTGTGATATATCCAGACAAAAGATTGAGCTCTAAAGCCATCGAAAGACGTGAAGAAATCTTAAATGCATGTTACTAAGTGAAATAAGCCCATCTTAAAGAGCTACTTCTTTGAAAATCATACTATATAATTCCGATTAGATATTATAAAAAAGGCAAGGTTCTGAAAAAAGGCAAAACTATGGAGAAACAACGATCAGTGGTTATGAGGAAGTTGGAGCGTGTGAATAGGCAGAGCATAGAGGATTTTCAGGGCAGTGAAAATACCGCGTATGATACAATGACAGACACGTGCCATTATACATTTGTCCAAACTCATAGCATGTACACCAAGAGTGAAACCTGAAGTAAACTATGGACTTCAAGTGATTATGATGTGTCAATGCAGGTTCATCCTAGGTGAAAAATGTACCATTCTGGTAAGTGATGTTAATAACAGGGGAGGTTATGCATGTGTGGGAGCAGAGGGGATGCAGGAAATCTCTGTACCTTCCTCTAAATGTTGTTGTAAATCTAAAATAGCTCTAGAAAAAAAAAAGTCTTTTTAAAAAAAGAAAGATAGGGTTTTCATTGGCTCTTCAAGGGGAACAGAAGCTGGATTGATGGGAAAGTGAAGACATATATAGCCCATGGAGACATAATGAAGGAAATAAAGCCAGAGAAAAGGGACAAGATGTCCAGTTCAGTTGTAGGTGAGGAGTTGCTCAAGTTGGCCAACTCCCACCTGCTATGTACCCAAGGCAGAAAATAACCAATCTCCATTCTACTCTTAGATTGCAGCAAACTTTCTTTCCAGGCAGCCACTCCTGATACGCTGAAATATGAAATTATCCAGCAAAATAGTGGCACTACCGACAGAAACAAATCAGAGAGGTAGGAGAACTGAGCTTGGAGGGAAAGGAAAAAGGTTAATTTAACTGGTTGGTAAGGATGTGTCTAGGAGCAAACTGGTAAAATTCAGCAAGACCTATTAACCTGGGAATCTGCCCCAGAAAGGTGATTCTAGATCAACATTCACTCTTGAGCCCTGTTTGCTAGAGAAAATCACAAACCCAGGCTACTCTGGATGATTATGAATAAGGTCTTCATTTAAGAGGCTACATAATTGTGGGGACGATGTAGCAAACTGAGTGAAAGCAGGAGTCTGCTAATGGACTGGATTGGGGGTTTTCAAACTTCAGTCATTTGTATCATTCCTGTTAAGAGTGTGAAAGAGGTGGTAACAGACATACTAGCAACTAACAAAGACTTTGTCCTTTAAAGATGAAAAGAGAACTGCAAGAGGGTATATACACCTGTGTGAGTTAAATGCTACCTGTATCAGGTCTGTGTGCCACCAAAAACGCATCTGTCAGACCATTTAAGGCTCAACATTTCTGAAACACTGGACACTGCATAATTGGTTAAAACTTACTGAGCCTGTACAGTCAGCATTTTAAAAGCTTTCTGCTCCAAACACATCTATTAGAAATTACTACCTCTAGTTTACACATGAGGAAAAAAAGGGGCATGAGGTTAAGAAATCTCCCTAGGTCATCCCACCAGAAAATGGCAGAGCTGAGATTCAAACCTAGTCAACTTAGCTCCAGAGGCCATCCTCTGACTATAATACGATACAGGTTGGTCAGAGAGTGAAGCATCTCTATAGGGTGATGTCATGGGAAGGGTGACCTGATGGGTTGCTGAAGGTGTCATAGACAGAGAGGAACATCTCTGGAAATCCAGAGTTTTGATGGATGGTATATACCCCACAGTTACAAGAACATAGAGAATGGCACTGAGCTAAGAAAGTTAAGGTGGGCCCTCCATGGGTGAGAACACTATATGATTAAGCATTTCCTAAGAACATAATTTAATATAGTATATTAAATAGAAATTCAAGATTATGTGAATTTATATGTGTGTATGTATGTGTGTGTATATATGTTTGTGTGTGCATGTATGTATGTGTGTGTATACATTATATATATATATATATATAAAGTGATAGAGAAAGAAGGTCTAAGGTAATATTCACTGCTCAGAGTTTAGTCCAGGAAACAAAAAACACTGTAGGTATCTTCAGAAGAACATGATTTAATTCAGGGATGAGACGCTTGCAAAGTCCATGTAAGAGTTAGCTGAATGCAATTTAAAATGCTGCCCGTAGGTTCCTGTGGGGGTCATAAGGACTGTTCACCAAGTCTTCCCAGCTCTCCACCTTCTTGGAACACTTCCCAGCCCCTCTGTGGTTAGATGGGACTTGGGACTAGTTAGGACCATTGGTGCTTTGAAAGTGACATGTATGGCATGTAGGTCTGAGCACTGAATTGCCAGCACCAGGCCCCTTTACCTCTCTGCCATGGTAGCCAGCAAAGACTAAGCTGATGGCTGCTTTGTCAGTCTAGATCTTAGAGTGAGGAGACACAAATTGCAGCTCCTCAGCAATCCACAGCTGGCATGTAGCAGAAACAAGAAATAAAGCTTTGGGGGTGGGAGTTACAGCTCAGTGGTAGAGCACTTGCTTGGTACGCACAAGGTCCTGGGTTCAATCCCTAGTGCCTCCATTATGGGGGAAAAAGAAATAAAGCTTTACTGTTAAAAAACAAAAACACTTAGGATTTTGAGGTTGGTTGTTACCCCAGCAGAACCTCACCTATGCTGATGGAAGCAGGTTCTGACTTCAAGACCATGAACTCCCACAGCCACAGTCCAGAGGGCAGGAACGATTACTGCCAACGAAATGTCAGGCTACTGCTGTTTCCACAGCGACCACCACTGCTAAAGCCACAGCTTCCCCAAACGGTGACATTAAAGAATAAACAGTAACCATCAAGTCCACCTGCTGCCAACACTCACAGACATCAGCAGCACGAAACCTCAAGGGGGGCGGGGGGGGGGGCAGATAAAAGAATGGTCTTTGCCTCCCTTCTATCTTCAGAATCTCAAGGACACCTCCTTACCAAGACCTAAACTGCCTCCAGCATCCTAGTGGCCAAAGAGTCAGGAGAATGAGGCTTTTAGCCTTCTAGCCCCTGTGATGGAGGAGGATGGGGACACAGAAGGTGATTGAAACAGACACAGAATGCCAAAACACAACATCTGGCACAGATTCTCAAAGTGTGCTCCGGGGACCCTCTGCAGCAGAACCACCGGGAACACCTACCATTGGATGCTCAGCACTTATGGTCAGAACCTCAGGGGGTCTGGGCATCTGCCTTTCGACCAGGGCCTCAGGAATCCTTCAATACGCACTAAAGACAGATCCTCTGGACCACGGCAAAGGGATTTACCTATAAATGTGAGAGGGGGCGGGGCAAGGTTCAAAGCAAAATGGCTCCTACATGAAAATTGTTTTGATATTTTAACGCCCCCTCTAAGGTTCATGGTTTTTTTTTTTTTTAATATTTTATATTTTTTATTTAGTTTAAAGGTTCATGTCTCTTGCCTAGTTTTAAATCATATTAAAGTTGCAACTGAGAAAAGTCAGATTTAGACCTCACAGAAAACAAGACCCAAACCTTTCATTTTAAAAACAAGGAAAAGGAAGCTTAAGGTTAAGAATTTTCTGTAAGATGAACTACTTTTAGTGAGAGAATTTTGTGAACCAAAGAAATGACTGAAAACCAGATAAATTAGATTTAACCTCAAAAGACAGGTCTGTCCACCAGACACCTGTCTCTTACCCACAGATCTCGGGAAAGACTTAATCCACAAGTTACAGATGGACAGCCCTCAAGCCACAGCTGTATTCTTCTATTATACACTCTATTATTTCAACATTTGAGCTAACATCTAAAATTTAGGAGATTTCATATTAAAAAATCTACACATCTAGTTTCTCTTGAAAAATGAGAACTAACCACTGGGGGCCCACGTTCCCAATTGACTCCTCTAGGAAGCAGCTGCCATCCATTCCTACCCCGCCCCACCTCCAAAGGTAAACTCTGTACTGTGCTACAATCCCCACCACTCCCTACTGTCCCCTGGAATTTCAGGCTGAGGGTCAATGGCCATTATCCCCATGCTTAAAATAGTATTTCTTACCATAAAGAAAGACTTCTCATAACTCTATGTTAATCAAAAGCACAGAAGCAAATATAGACCAGTGAGGCTGTGTGAGTTGAGACCTTCCCGTTTCATTCATTTTTATTACCAATCTGCTCCAACTTGCCACTCTGGCCTTAGAGTGTCTGGTAGCATTTAGGTTCTTAGGACAGGACTGCAGCCTAAGGTCTGAACTCCAACTGAGGAGAGCCCCCACCTGGCCACCTGTAAGACAACACCCTGGACAGCGCGCTACTTTCATACGCCGGCATGAGAGCACTTCTCTATACAGGATGCCACTGCGCTGTGTGTTTGAGGTAATTAGTTTGGCTCAAAAATTTGCAGTTAAATAAATGTTAATGAACAGCTGTTCCCAATAAACAGGATAAATTGAAATTAATAATTGCCGTAATCATTTAACAAATGAATTACCCACTTTTTAAATACACCAACATCACATGTGTGATCAACCGTCAAGCCTGGCCAACCTAAGAAAATTTATTTAGTGGTGAAATGGGGCAAACTCGGAGCCAAGCAGGGCACTGTGCCCCCCAAGCTGATGATACCAAGAAAATGTGTGACAGCTTCACTTGCTTTTACTTTAAAAACAGCTAATAGACTTAATTGCTTGTGGATCTTTAAACAACCCAACTTGGTAGTGTCCCAGAAGTAAAAAAAACTGCTAGAAGCACTGAGTTCTTGGGCAGTGGGAAGGACACGAGCTTTGCAGGGACGAAACTAGGCTCAATTACCTCAGTTTGCCCATCTGCGTAATGGGAACAACAGTATTCTCATAGGGTGATGAGAAGCTTCGCATGAGATCATGTATGTCAAGTAGTTAGCGCGATGTTTGCCATATAACCATAGCTTATTACATATTCATTTTCCTCTACACCATAAAGGGAAAAGCAAATTCCAAGGAACCAACTTACTAGCAAACTAAACATCGATCCGTTGGAGCCCCAGCACTGACCTTTCACGAAACGGCCACTTACTGTGCCAGACGCTGTTCCAGGCACGATTACCGACGTGACAAGAGCTGTGCCCGGTAGAGCTCCCACCCTGGTTCCTTGTGATGCACGAGAACTTCGCAGGGAGTGCCCTGAGGGACTCAGGGACAGTGGGAGAGGGGTCAGGTGAGTCTCACTGGGACCACATGAACAAGGAGGGAGCACCTCCCCGAGTGTCAAATTAGTGACGAACTCATTTGTCTCAGCAGGCATTTCTTTGAATCTAATATAAGGTCAAAACCTTACAACAACAGAACATCACCTATGGGCAAAGTTAAGTCAAAACCCTCATCCACAGATGTGAAGGGTGTAAAACCAGACAGCCAGTTTAGAGGCAAATCTGGCCACATCCGATACATTTTGTATGAGCATCAACTTCAACCCACCAATTTCACTTCTCAGTAGTCTTCTGGAACATGATGCCTGCTATGTTTCTGAATGTTTCTGAACAAAAGTCCTCCCCAAAATTTACACGATGGAATCCTAACATCCATTGTGATGGTATTCGGTGATGGATAACTTGCGGGTGATTACATCATGAGGGTAGAGCCCTCCTGAATGGGATTAGCGCTCTTGTAAGAGACCCACTGAGCTCCGTAGTCCCGCCCAGCCTCTGAGGACACAGCAAGGAGTCAGCAGTCTGCAACCTCACCAGCCACTGATGGCACCCAGACTTAGACTTCCAGCCCACAGAACTCTTGAGAAATACACTTCTGTTGTTTATAAGCCACCCAGTCTGTGGTATTTTGTTATACCAGCCTGAACGGACTAAGATAACACCGCAATATGCACAAGAAACACTGCCCAAGTGTATTCATCACAGTATTGTCTGTAACAGGGAAAACTAGAAATAACTTTAATGATCACCCACGGAGAAACAGCTAAACAAATTATAATATTTTCACAATATGGAATACTTACGGAACAGTGAGTGAAATGCTGTAGAATTATATGTACTAACATGCTAAAATCTCTAAAACATATTGTACTGGAAAAAAACAAGTTGAAATACTGTATGTGGGCTGAAATGTGTAAAAATGATGCTTTTATACACACGTTTGCATGACAGACTACTTGTTGCCTAGCCCCCCTGCCATTTGATAACAGAATCATGATTTTATTGGTTTGCAGCAATGGATTCAACTGTAAGACTACAGTTCTCAAAATCTTTTGCAGCTAAGCATAGCATTATGACTAAATTCTGGTAAATGAGATGAACTCAGAAGTGAATGCAGATAAGACCTCCCTCCTTCCTTCTGTGTCTGGCCTGGGATGTGGATAGAATGGTTGGTGCCCTTGTTGCCATCCTGGACCAGGAGGTGACCTTAAAGATGGAGACAATGGACAGAGGATGGCAAACTGGTACCTGGATCCCTGGTGACATGATGGAGCCACCATGCTGGCCCTGGACTGCCTGCATCCCAGCTTTCCTCATGCAAAAAAGAAACTTGTAATTCATGTAAGCTCTGTTTGAGGTTTCCCTATCACACACAGCCAAATCTAGTCCTAAGTAGCACAGCAGACCAATCCAACAGTCTGCGAAGATACACACTGAGCTGATTTCAGTGATCATCTCTGGGGAAGAGAGGGGAGGGGTTCTGTTACAGAGCAAAGTCCAAGGAAAACAGAGCTCTTTCATATTTAACTTTCTGGAATTCATTCATGTGTTTGTACATCTAAAAATTGATTTCAAAATAAGGGGAAACATGTTAAATTAAAAAGAGAAAGAGTTTGATGAAGCAGCAGCTGGCAGGGCTCAGGGCCTCAGGTGAGCCAGAGCTGCTTTGTACCATGCTCGCCCGCTGCAGCCAGAGAACAGCTGGACCATTACAGCAACCACCTCCCCGGAGAGCTCCTACCTGGGCTGTCAGCTGGGCACCCCCAGCACAGATGCACCGCCTGTGGACTGACCGCCAGAAACCATCCAGCAGGCAATACGCCTCGTTCCCCCCCAGGAAAAACAAATCCCAGCTGAGATATTTGTGGGGCTCTGTCGTTGTTAGATGGAGAAACGGAATCAGACTCTAGAGGCACGAGTTAGGTTCAATTACTTTCCCTGTCAGAGAATTGTTTTTTCTTTGGCGAGCAGTATCTCTCAGTCAGAGGGGAGACATGCAGATGTGACAGAGGTGATACTGTTTTGGCATTTCCTCGTGTGCTGAGTGACACCATACACCTCCATCCTGTGTCAGCAAAGAGTCTGGGGAAAAGCTTGGCTTACAAACTCTGCTGGCCCCCAAATACCAGAGAGATGGGGAGCTAATTAGCCAGGTGTAGGAGCACCTGGGGTATGTCACTAAGACTTTAAGTTCCTATTCAATTCACATTCACCAACTTCAGGTTTTTAGCAAGATCAGCAAGAAATCCCAGATGGATCACAGCAGGGCAAAATTGGAAAGTGACCCTCCCAGATTTCAACAGCTCTGTCCTCATTTACTCTCAGATTTGGCCAAATCCCAAACTTAAATAGCGCAACCATCAGCTTCCTCTCTGCCCACATCTGTGAAGCCTGGACTGGGCAGGCGGGTGTCACTGTAAATCAGCATCCGTAATTTCAAATTAGCAATCGGCCAGACCCAGGAATTCTGCTGTTTCAGAGTAAACAGGTCTTCATTTGTCCTAATTCTCAAATCTTCCACACTCTGTCCCCTGCTACTTACTAGCCGCAATCAAGAGAACAGGATCTGCCCCCTCCAAATAGCAAATCCTGTGTCTGCACCATCTGCCGCTTCTGCCCTCTTCCACAGCAGGGAACTGCCCTCCTCCCTAAGGCCAGTCCCCACCATGGGGTCAGATCCCCCAGCCCCTCCCCGCTTCCCAAAGCAAGTGCTGCTCCTAAGGCTGTTTTGTCGTCTCTGGAGTGATCATCCTCTCCTTTGTCTCTGCATCACTCCCTCCAACACACTCGTGAGCTCTAGTAAAGGAGAGGGACCAGTGCTGTTCGTGGGAGACTCGATCACAAAAGAAATATCAGGGAGGATTCCCAGAGGAAGCAATGCTCCAACAAGATCTGAAGGATGAGAAGAAGTGGGCTGGGAATAAAGGAAAAGAATATCCCAGGCATAAGAATTCAGAGGAAATGGTATTGTGGTGTACACCAGAAACTGACACATTGTAACTGTACTTTAATTAAAGAAAAAATTCAGAGGAAATTAACCTAGTCACATAAAAAAACTTCGTTGATTTTCTTACTTAATCCTCAGAATATTAAACGTTGATGACATATTAAAAAAAAAAATCCCAGGCAGTGGGACACTGCTTGTTCATAGGGTTAACATTCCAACCCTATGAAAAATAGAGGTCATATGGTACTTTGAAATTAATCTATCAGAATCACCTGTGTATTTTTACTTGCAAAAATTAATACTGAAGGAGGACAGTCTTTCAGATACATAACAACCAAGTAATCTGTATCTGTTCGCTGTCTTGGTCCATTTAAGCTGCTATAACAATACCACAGACCAGGTAGATTAAACCCAACAGAAATGTATGTCTCACAGTTCTGTAGGCTCAAAGTCCAAGATCAAGGTGCCAGCATGGTTAGGTGAGAGCCGTCTTTCTGATCACAAATTTCTCAATCTATCCTCACATGGCAGAAGGGGCTAGAGAGCTGTGTGGGGGTCTCCTTGGTAAGAACACTAATGCCATTCATGAGGGCTCCACCCTCATGACCTCATCACCTCCCAAAGACTCCACCTCCACCTCCTAGCACCATCACCTGGGGAGCTAGGATTTCAACATTATCAGTTTTGGAGGGACACAGACATTGAGACTATAGCAAGAGCCAATATCCACATGTGGTTGTTTTTACTAAAATAAAATGAACTATCCAGTTCCTTAGTTGCACCATCCACATTTCATATTGGACAGTACAAACAGAAAACATTTCCATCATCACAGAAAGTGCTGTTGGACCTTGCTGATCTAAACCACTGGAAGCAGGGAGGTGGACAGAAGACTAAATATATATTTTTGTAAAACTTAGAAAAATAAATCTGTTTGATTTTTATCTGTAAATATATTATGTGAATTATAGGAACATCAGTAAATTAATGGCCTGTGCCTAATATCACAAATTTGGTAAACAATATTCTTCAACAAACACTTTGACAAAATGCTGATTTCCTTACAAGTAGCTTCCAAATTACAAGTCTCCAATCCTTGGAAGATACTTATTCAAGCCAACCACTGAATATTATTGGCAAGTTCTTTGTCCTTTTTAAGTGAACACTTAGAAATTCAACTTTAGGGAGAGGGTATAGCTCAGTGGTAGAGTGCATGCTTAGCATGCATGAGGTCCTGGGTTCAATCCCCAGTACCTCCATTAAATAAAATAAACCTAATTACCCTCCCCAAAAGATTATTTTATCAATAGAAAGTTGATTTTTTTTAAATTATCAGTACATATTTAACTCCAATTTTATGGTTCCTAGTTTGTCAATATTCTGTCCTTTTCCCTTATATCTCAAAATAAAAGATAAAGAATAACCCTAACTCAACAGTCTTGTGTCTGCACCACCTTTCCTCAGTGCTTCAGGTTCCATAGAACTTGCTGCCTGTGGTTTCAACAATAAATTTATAGCTCTCTGAGAGGTTTAAAATAGTTTTGTTCCAAAGCTGTGAGGTGAAGAAAACATGGTAATTACAAGGCTACGGTGGCTGGACGCAAGGAGGAGGAGATGGTTAAGATAAATCAGGAGAAATGGGCATGGGACGTTCTATCTTTAACCTAAGGAGCAGTAAGAGGTCACTGGAGGATTTCAAGGATACAAGGAAGAACACGGAACAGGAAAAACTCAATCAAATTTGAGTTTTCAAAAGATGACTCTGGTTGTCATGTGGAGAAAAATTACAAAGAAGGGTCTGGAGGGAAGCCAGAGGAAAATGCACATAGACCTCTTAGGAGGAGATCACAGGAGAGCCTGAGGGTTGGACTCTGGGTCACCAGCTGGAGGGTCACGACATCTCCCAAATTACAAGTAAGACACCCTCCTGATAAGCGTGGAAGTAGTTACAGGGCAATGAGGTGGGATATTTAGCAGTCAAATAATCCTCAAAACCTGGAATGTATGGTCATTCCTTCAGCAGTAAGCTTATTGTAAATATTTGTTATAAGTACTTATTTAAAATATTTTTATTATAAATAGAGTAATTTGTTACTTGGAGAATTCTTATCTAACAGGAAAGGCCAACTCCTCTCTCAGGATTCCAAAAGAAAAATGTCTTATCACCTTGAAATTTTTACACCAATGCAGACTGGCATGACTTTCCCCTGAAACGTTAAAGCCACCCTACCTTTGTTACATACTCCACTCTCCTCCCCGGTAAAGAAGTAGTATAGAAATGTCCTTTCAGAAAAAGACAAATTAAGTCTGGGCCATTTATAATCCCGGGATTCTATAGGTCTTAGCAGACCACAGGTCAAGTTCAGCCCACCAGTGAACACTTAGAACACTGGCTGTTTGTTTGTTTGTTTTACCAGAATGATGCTTCAAAAAAAAATTAAGCAATCAGTTTAAATCGTAAAGTTTCACAGGAAAATCTAGAATATTTTCTTCTTCTGAGAAATCCAACCTGGCAACACTAGGGCTTTCTTTCACAAGGCAACCATCAGCCAGAACCGAGTACAAGCGGGTCCTGTCCAACCCAGAACCCTTCTCCAGCTCCCAAACGCCTCCTCCCCTACCCACACAACTTAGGTATCTGAATTCACACAAGTTACAACTCATCGGTATTATCAGCAAGGTACGTTAGTCTCTCGCCCTCTGCTGGCAATTCTATGCAACTGCATGTAGTCAACAAATTATTCCGGCCTATTGATTGTAGAAAATGTTTTTTGTGTGGCTGACCTATTTGCAGACAAAAAGAACAAAAATTCCTGACCTTCTCCCAGCATCAGATGATATGTACTCAAGAAATGCAAACTGAATTTGATTTTAACAGACCACCATTTTAAACAAATACAAATTTCTCTTAGTACAGTTTGTGAAGAGAATTCAGAATTACTTTATTTACATAACAAAGCATTAATTTTTTTCCCCAATATAGTGTTTGAACTAATTTCCCACTATAGTCCTGAATATGATGAGAGCACACTGATTTGGTCCTCAAGTTTCCGTGAGCTACACTACGCTTAGCCATCCTAAGATGGAGAGGCCAAACTTGTGTCACAACAGGGTGCTCACAGTCCCCACCAGAGGAACCAAAACAAGAGGCCCTTTGTCACTGAGCTGCCGCCAAGTGCAACCCTCCATGCAGGGGAAATCACTGCCTCACAGGACATTCCCAGTCTGCATGCAAAGCTATCCTAGCCCACTCCAACGTTACATACTTTTAACAGCTCTATCTTGAAAAACTATATATATATATATTCAATTAGAGATTTCTGCTCTATTTTTTTTAACCACCATTCTCTTCTAATAGATAAAATATGACAAGAAAGCAAGGCTTTGATCACACCCTGCAAATTCATCACATTCCCAACCAGCAGCAGGAATAGCTAAGGAATACAAATGTCAAAATTTTTGCAGCTGAACAAGAAGTCTAGAGGTAATTGCCAAGTGCACCTAATCAAAGACTCCTGTGGGAATATGATAAAACCCACAGGCATGTAAGACCAACTGGAACTAGCAAAGACTGAGATTCATCATTCTTGCTGAAATTCTGTTTCATGCATTTCAAGTACAGCGTGGGACCCCAGCAGAGCTCTGCCCCTTTAAGCAATTAATTAATGTAGAAAAACAGTTTGTCTTCAACTACATATATCTGCTTGCAATAAATGTACTTGAAACTCCCAGTTTCCTGGGAGTCCCTTGAAACCCTTTCAGGGGGTTCACAAGATCAAAACTCTTTTCCAACAATACTAAAAAATCACATGCCTTTTTCACTCTCAATCTCTCCTGAGTGTACAGTGGAGTTCTCTAGAGGCTACATGATGAGTGATACCTCCACAGACTGAAGGCAGAAGCAAACAAGAGTCCAGCTCTATTCCATTGAGCCAGGCATTAAGGAGATTTGCAAAAATGTGGGGAAAATACCACTTTTTCACTAAATTTTTTTGTTTTAGGAAGTATGGTTATTTCTTATAAAAATGACTTATGTTAACATGTAGTGGGGTGATTATTGCCTCATTTAAGTGAGTATTTTAAATTTTTCTCAGCTTTAGTTTATAATAAGGTAAACACTGATAGATACAATCACATGAACAAAAGCGCTGTGGGGTCCTCAATTTCTAGAAGGGTAAGGGGTCCTCCCAGACCAAAAAGTTTGAGAACCATTGTTTTAAACAGTTTTGTTTCTGCTTCCTAGATTAAGCAAGCTCTCTGAAAACTGGTTTTATCTTAAAGAATCCTCTTTGCATCACTAAAAAGCACAGGTCTGGGGTCCAGAGTTCAACCCTCAAAGCTCCAGCAGACCTAACATCCCACCCCCACTCCCCAAACCTACAGTCTTCGCTTTAACTGAGGAATTCTACCATCTCACTTTGCTAAAGACCATGTTTTATAGTGATTATAATAATCCTAGTCCCTCTTTTTTTTTTAATTCAATGAGGTTCACCATTGGCCAGGCATGTAGCCTGCGCTATCGCATTCATGAATTAATAGAAAGCACTCAGAACAGTGCCTAGAGGGTGGTGAGCCCTCATTAATGGTTAGCAATGATGGTGGTGATTCTGGTGGTGATGGCTGCACAACTATAATCCTGTGATGGATGTACAAATGAGGAAACTGAGACACAGAAATGTTACCTGCTCAAGTTCACACAAGTAGTTAAGTGGCAGAGCTGGAATTCCAACCCACTTCTGTTTGTCTTAAGTCCACGGGCCAAACACTTCCACCGCACTGTACACCAGCACTTCTCACACTGAACCCTGCAGATGAATCATCTGAGGCCCTCGCTAAATGCAGATTCCGATTCCAGGGCCTGGAGTGGGAACTGACACTCTGCATTTCTAACCAGCTCCCAAGCAGTACCCAGGCTGCTAGTCCTCAATCCACAGCTTAGAGGGAGATTGTACACCTCCCTTCACGGGGATCTTTAACCATTTTTTAATTTCTGTGTTCATTTTCCTCTGTCTCCATCCAAAGATGCTTATCCTAATTAAAAGTATTTTTCACCCATGTCCCATTTAACACTAGTCCCTAGGCTTCATTCAACTTACATTTTGTCTGAGTCACTGATGCCCCGCAGACACCACATTCACTCTTTTCTCCATCAGCTGAACTAGTGCTTGGAGCTGTCACAAGGGGGCGCTGCCTGCCCATCAGTAGCCGAGGTGAGGCAGCAGTCTTGTTGGCCTTGCGGCACTGTGTGACTACAGGAACGTATTATTAAAAATGGATGGGAAATGGCAAAATTAAATTGCAGGTGGTGACCAGAAGCCTAAGTCTCAAACATAACAATTCCAACAGCAACAGTCATGATTCAGTGTGCCAAAGTGACATGAAAGTGAGAACTATTCGGCCTCAGCAGAGGCTTTATGACAATCAGCTGTGCCTGTTTATGGAAGACAAGAAAATTAAGAATTTGTCTGATTCTAAGAAACACAATATTAACTCTAAAGATACATTATTATTGGACTCTTTAACCCATAGGTCACCTCCACACACATCTTGGACATAAAGTCTCTTAAGCAACGGTATCACACCTATTACCCAAAAGAAAGAAAATGGATTCGTTTGTGATGGAATCTAGTAGGATCTCATTCAAAATCACATACATGCAAGATCAGGGGATATCTTTCCATTTCTTTAAGTCATCTCTAATTTCCTTAGTCAATGTTTTGTAGTTCTCCACATGTAAGTCTTGTATTTCCTTGGTCAGATTTATTCCTAGGCATTTTTTTTTTTTTTTGGATGCAACTGTAAACTGACTATACTTCATTAAAAATAAATTTTAAAAAATAAATCTGAAAAACAAGTAAGAAAAGCTAACCCCTACTACTGTTTTCAATTAAAGTCTGTCTTGGTCAGAGAGCATGCAATGAAGTGGCTAAGTGCCTAATTCTGGAATCTAACTCCTAGGTTTCAATCCTGCCTCTTTGACTCACTAGCCACGTGACTTTGGGCGAATTTGGTCAGGAGGTCTATGCCTCTCTGTCAAATAGGAATAATAGTAGCTATTTCGTTGAATTTTTTAATGCAATTATCCTACCCATACAATTTTGCTACTTAACAGAATGTGTGAACAGTTTCCATATCATTAAATTTTCTTACATAGTAAGTCAGAGAAAGACACATGGTATCACTTACATGTGGAATCAAAAAAAAAAATGTTATTTACAAACCAGAAGTAGACTCACAGAGAAAACAAATTATGGTTATCAAAAGGGAAAAGGTAAGGGAGGTATAAATTAGGAGTTGGTGATTAACAGATACACATTACTATATATAAAACAGATAAACAAGGACCTACTGTATAGTACAGGGAACTATATTCAATTTCTTCTAATAACCTATAACGGAAAATAATCTGAAAATATATGTGTATGTATATATATAAAATTGAATCACTTTGCTGTAAACCTGAAATTAACATTGTAAATCAACTACATTTCAATAAGTAAAAATTTTTTAATTCTTAAAAAAAATCTTTTAGAGAAAAAAGTGAATGAAGGGCCACAAATGGCAAAATATCCTTTTTTATGAGTGAGTTGTATTCCATTACATATATATGTGTATATATATGCTCCATCTTCATTATCTATTCAACTGTTGATGTTCACTTAGGATGCCTCTATATCTTGACAATTATAAATAATGTTGCTGTTAATAGCTGGGTGTATGTACCTTTTTGAGTTAATTCTTATTTTGTGGTTCGCTTTATTCCTTTGATAACTATTTAAGTTTAAAAAGCTAAAGCTCTAAATGTTCTTAGAAATAATGAACAGTACATATATGTAAATTTTAAAATATATGTGCAGTAAAAAAAAAAAAGATCTATCAAGTTATGAAAGATATGGGAGAAACTTAAAAGACATATTACTAAATGAAAGAAGCCAGTCTGAAAAGGCTACAATCTGTACGATTCCAACCAAATGACATTCTGGAAAAGGCACAGCTACAGAAACAATAAAAAGATTGTGGTTTCCAGGGGTTTGGGGGGAGGGAGGGAGGGAGGGAGGAATGAACAGATGGAGCACAAGGGATTTTTAAGGCAATGAAGTTATTCTCTGGATACTGTAGTGGTGGCTACATGTCACCATGCATTTGTCAAAACCCATAGAATGTACAACATCAACAGTGAACCGTAATGTAAACTACGGACTTTGGTTGATAATGTGCCCATGTTGGTTCACTGATTGTACCAGATACACCACACTGATGAGGGATGTTGAGGGTAGGGGAGTATGTATGTGTGGGTGGTGAGGGCTATGTTCAAACTCTGTGTATTTTCTGCTCAATTCTGTTGTGAACCTGAAACTGCTCTAAAAGAATAAAATCTATTAAAAATAAAAATAAAAAATAAATCTAAAAAAATTTTTAAACCAAAATCACATGAGTCTAATTTATTTATAAATATGCATAAAGACGTATGTGGAAGGGTTTTCACCAGGTCATTAATTTATTTTTACAGTAAATCAGTGTTGCTGCTGAGAGGGGACTGCAATGGGGAGATGCCTAGGTTCTGGTCATCATGGGAAGAATAACCACTTCATATGAGAAAGAGAGACAGTGTTTATTACACACATTTTGTACCACTCATGATCCCATACCTCCTTTTGATAACTCATTACCTAGCACTACAGTTACTGGAAAGAAAGTCTATTCTGGAGACAGATTAATGCTTTGGAGCTCAAATGCCAGACTACCTGGGCTGAAATTCTAGGCCTATCATTACTAGTCATGTAACCTTGAATCTGTTACTTCATGCAGCGGAATGCTCAAGACTGAGTGTGAAAAGACCTTGAAATATCAGATGATATGAAGAACTCAAAGACTCAACATGATTCAATTACCCATGTAATCTCTGTGTCAACACAACATAGGGAATGCAAATGACAGGAGTAAAATTTAAAGCCAATTCAATGATCTCCAGTGTCATTTGGCATTTATGAACAAGGAAGTCTCTTTCTTAAAAATAATTGGCTGGTTCTGAGTAAAAAATATACCCAGCGTTGTTGGGAATGGTCTGGCTGAGATCAGTGACAGGATATCCTAAGGGTGCCCCCTTCTCCCTGTCTTAAAAGAGAATGCTCTTCCACCATTTTAAAGATGCAGATCAGGTGATAACACAGAGAGTTACTTATGACATAATATACAAAGAAAAAGCCAATTTACAATGGCATCCCATAGTATCCTTTCAAAATTATCTACATGTACTCTTTCACATCATACACAAAAATAAACTCAAAATGGCTTAAAGACTTCAACATAAGACAACACTATAAACCTCTTAGAAGAAAACATGGGCAAAACATTATCTGACATAAGTCTTATCAATGTTCTCCTAGGGCAGTCTACCCAGGCAACAGAAATAAAAGCAAAAATAAACAAACGGGACCTAATTAAACTTACAAGCTTCTGCACAGCAAAGGAAACAATAAGCAAAACAAAAAGACCACCTACAGAATGGGGGAAAATATCTGCAAATGAGACTGACAATGGCTTAATTTCCAGAATATATAAACAGCTCATGCAACTTAATAACAAAAACAATCAAATCCAAAAATGGGCAGAAGAGCTAAACAAGCAATTCTCCAATGAAGACATACAAATGGCCAATAGGCACATGAAAAAAATGCTCAGAGAAACACAAATCAAAACTACAATGAGGTGACTGACCTTACATCAGCCAGAATGGCCATCATGCAAAAGTCCACAAACAATAAATGCTGGAGAGGGTGTGGAAAAAAGGGAACCCTCCTACACTGCTGGTGGGAATGTAGTTTGGTGCAGCCATTATGGAGAACAGTACAGAGATTCCTCAAAAATCTAAAAATAGACTTACCATGTGGTCCAGCAATCCCACTCATGGGCATATATGCAGAGGGAACTCTAAATTTGAAGAGATATATGCACCCCAATGTTCACAGTAGCACAATATACAATAACCAAGACATGGAAACAACCTAAATGTCCATCAACAGATGACTGGATTAAAGAAGCTGTGGTATATTTATACAATGGAATACTACTCAGTCAAAAAAAAATAACAAAATAATGCCATTTGCAGCAACATGAATGGATCTAGAGATTGTCATTCTAAGTGAAATAAGCCAGAAGGAGAAAAATACCATATGGTATCACTCATGTGAAATCTAAAAAAAAAAAGATACTTATTTACAAGACAGAAACAGACTCAGATATAGAAAACAAACTTATGGTTACCAGGGTGGGAAGGGATAAATTGGGAGTTCAAGATTTTCATATACTAACTACTATATGTAAAGTAGATAAACAAGTTCATACTGTATAGCACAAGGAACTATATTCAGTATCTTGTAGTAACTTACGGTGAAAAAGAATATGAAAACAAATCTATGTATGTTCATGTATGACTGAAGCATTATGCTGTACACCAGAAATTGACACATTGTAAACTGATTACTTCAATAAATATATATATACCAAAAAATTATCTATGTGTATCAAATGTACTTGAAATATGCATATGGAGGTATCTGGGAAGTTAACACACCTCACATTTCCCATGCAGCCTTCCCTCAGAAACCCGGGAACTCTCCTGCCTCTCAGCTTTTAAACCCTTTTCCAGATTCTGTCAGTGACTTATATCCCCTAGAGTTTCAGGGAGGTACCTCACGGGCCACAGCGTTAAATGAAGGGGGTCCTTGGAAAATGGTACCGTGATTCCATCCAACACTTGCTTCAAACAGAACAGCTCCCCTTTTATCTGTCAGTTATCAAGCTTCTGCCTATGATTTCATCTGAAAGAATGTTTTCCACAGCTAAACTAAGTGTGAACATCACTGGCCATAACGTTAACTTGGTACCTTCTTTACAACACTTCCAATGGTATGCAGTCTTATGCAACATTACAGATGATCTTTTTGCCAAAGTGCATGATGTTTTCCCAGAATAGCTCCAAAGACTTGACAGAACCTTAGTCCTACTTCATTTCCCCAGAATGTCTAGAATATCCTCATTGTTTTACTGAATGATTGAAGAGTTCTTTCACAAGGACACCCTTCTCTAGGGCAGCTTGTCAGCTAACCAACACCCAAGATAGTTTCAAAGATGAGGACTCAGTGGTCTACAAATTTCCACTGCTTCACCCATTACACCTGAAACTGTTTTACTATTATCTCCCACCACAAACGCACATCCTTTTCAGAAGTGTTTTCTAAAGCATTAAACAACCATTATTCAAATAACATTTGATATCAAACAATTGTCAAATGTAGCAGTATGCTCAAAAGAAATGTAACTATGAGCCTGGGCTAAACCCGAACACGAGATACAAAAAACTTATGTAAGGATTTTGAAATGAGGAAGTTATCCATTGGGCCCAATGTAATCACAAGAATCTATTATAAGGAGGAGGCATTAGGGGTGGAGTCAGAAGAGAGGTGATGATGGAAGCGGAGGGGAGGAGGCGGAGGGGAGGATGCTGTGTTGCTGCCTTTGCAGATAGAGGAAAGGGCACAAGCCAAGGAATGTGGGTGGCATCTAGAAGCTGGAAAAAGCAAGGAAATGCTTTCTCACCTAAAGCCTCCACAGCTGAGCTGCATTCTTTCTGACAACAAGAAACTAATACAGAATACCTGAAAACATCTCTCAAGAGACTGATGTCCCAGTGGGAGGCTGATCTGGTGGGAAACGCTGAAACCAGAATCAGGAATCCAGGGTCTCTCTCAGCTCAGCTACTAACCAGTTTTGCAATGACAAACAAGTCAAAACCTCTGGGGCACTTTCTCTCTTTTACCTCATTTAAAAAATTTTTTGTGAAGATAAAGATCATTGGCCTCACAAGAATAACTAAAAACTTTCATATCTCAATTATAACTACTGAGCAAAAGGCAAACTAACACCTAAAGTAGAAAAGTTTTAAACTTTCAGAAGAATTTCCAGAACTTACAACAAGGATTTGCAACAAGGGACTGAAGAGTGGTAAAGGTTTTGGTTTTGGTGCACTCAGCAGAAAAGTCAATTGACAAATATTTTGTACCCAATTTGAAATATTTGAAATCAAATTCCAGCCTACCTTTCCCTCCATCCAAACATCTTTCCAAGATCTGCATTATGATATTTCATTATTGGGGATTTTTTAAAAATCTTTTTAACTTTTTTCCCTCCCAAGAGTAAACATGAAGGGCAAAACCTACAAACAGAAGCGCTGCCTCTCCCATGTTAAAAAGGAGGGCAGAGTCAAGGCTCCAGGGTGATGTCTTCTCCTTCCCAGTGTTCCCCCAGGAGACCAGGTTCGCAGGGGATCTCTGAACCCTGCACAATCCCTCCCCAGCCCATCCAGTCCTGAGACGTCTGAATCATGTGTGACATTGCCATGCCACCTGCTGGATCCGGTAGTCAAGTCATGGAAACAGCTCTAGTCGGTGCTGAGGAGAGCATCCATCATCACATCTACACTAGCCACTCAGGTATGGGCAAGAATGTACCGAGAGTAAAACACAGACAAACAAACAAAAACACCAAATTGTACTTTCAGTGGGTGAAGTGTGTGGTATGTGAATAAAGCTCTTTAAAAAACAAAACGCAGAAGAATTCACTGTACAAGGTGGACAAAGCAATAAAATCTTCCTAACAACGTGCTTTTCCTCTAGAGGACGGGACATGTCATTCAATAAGAACCCAGAGCAAACTGTATCCCACAAAAACAAAACAGCCGTAGTCAGAGCTGCGCTGATTACATCTAAAGCATGATTGTAACTATTTGGGGCTCATATATAATATATATATTAGCCCTTTACTTGCGGTTCTCCTAGGACTGTGGCTTCTACAACAAGCAAATTGCCTTCACTGTGGGGAAATCAATCCCTCAGACAGTTCTCTCTGGAGCTGTTTTGGATGATCAAGGCCTCTCATTACGTTGTAACAAAAAATCAGAGCCACAATTATAATTTGCATTATAACAACGTAAAAAGCAAACAAACTCTCGCAAAGAAATGAGATAAAAGAAAATACATCATCAAATCAACCACAGCTGTGTTTTAATAGGACTAGAAGTGTTTTGGGTTGTTTTTTTTTTCCAAGAAAAGAAAGTTTTAAATTCTACATAAGCGGGCACAATGCAGCTACCTCCTTTTCTTCTTACCATACTCTTGCTTTCCAAATTTCATCTTCTGTAAGGTCAAAACACAAGTTCGGGGGGTTGGGGGAAGAGGTAGGGTATAGCTCAGTGGTAGAGTGCATGCCTAGGGTGCATGAGGTCCGAGGTTCAATTCCCAGTACCTCCATTACATAAATAAATGAATAAACTTAATTACCTCCCCCCATTAAAAGAAAAAAAAAAACACTAACAAAAAATTAAAAACACACACACAAGTTGTTAACAAAGGCAAAAAACGCCGAGACATTGTGAAGAGCAAAAAGCATTCACCTGGCAGCTGGGATTCCTGGACTCCAGCTAGTTAGTGCCCAGATACCAAGGAAAAAACGATCTACAAGAGGTCATTTACATCTTCGGGGCATCTACCTCCACATTGGGAAAGTTGTGACACAGACTATCCAAAAGGGCCACTTTCAGATCTAACAGTCTCATTTTTAAGGACAAAGTTCAGTCTCCCGGCTACCGGTTTGTGGAATTTGAAACACACAGGATGGCCAAGTCTGGAGACGTATGTAAATGCGTAATAGACGGTTATTGATGTTAAATAACACAAGATAATCATTTATGTTTCCACACCTGACGCCCACTTTGTAACGAACAGCACAACCCGTCTTCCTCCATCACCTTCCCTACCGTGGATTTAGCAGCTACCGAACCAACCGCAGAAGCAGGACGCCGAGGAAGGGGCTGTTTTGCAGCAGCGGCCCCTCAGACTCAGCCAGACCTTCGCAACACTGACCTTAGAGACGGACGGGCACTCAGCTTGGCGCCTGCTGCCTGGAACGACCCTCCAAGACACCGGATAATGGAACACGCCACTCAGGGAGGCCCCTCAGCAAAGATGCTCCTCAGAAACGAGGAACTGTGGACAAAAAAACGAGCCCCGTCAGAGGACTAGAGAAAGGAAGCTTCAGGAGCGCAAGGCCTTCAGCACAGAGGGCAGGACCAACCGCGTCTTAGGGCCGTCTTAGAACCGCGCCCGCTGGGCTGGTGAAGACGGCGCCAAAGCGAGCGCTGACTTCGCCGCCGCCCCTGGAGACAGAGCCGCGCAGGCTCCACAGGAGACCGCCGACGGCGCCGGAGCCGCGCCGGCCCCACTCGCCCTCCCCGGAGCTCCGCTCGCAGCATCAGAGCCCGAGAGCCCGAACAGGAGCACTTACTCCCTGAGACCGGAAGTAAGCCATACTGCTTCCGGTCTCTGATTGGAAGCAGCTGTTCCCATGTCTTGGCTCCAGGTGCTTCTTCTTAAGGCATCCTCAGCCGGTATTCCCGTGGCTCTGTTATCGCTGCTCTCCTTGTTGGTTCACCTCTCCACCTTGATGGTAGCTCCTAGAGAAATGGGACTCTTCTCCCACCCGCGGTTCCCAGGGGCTCTGTACCCCTGTACCCGCTTCTCTGTCCACCCAGGGATCTAGAGACCCCATTTCTTTTCCAGAACTCATGAAACCAGCTCCCCTCACGAACTCAAAGCTCTAGGACCAATTGTTCCCAGACTCTAATTCCACACCCCACACCTGCTTCACGTAAAATCCTTGGAGCTGAACTCCAAGCTCTGATCCTAGGCGCTCCGTTTCCCCCCTGGAGATAAGCATCATTCAGTCTCCCGACTCCCATTCAGGACCGAGGGGCCCAAGGTGCCCACTTCCTCTCCAGGACCGAGGGATCCCAGATACCCAGCTCCCACTCTAGGCCCAGGGATCCCATATGCCCAGCTCCTCTCTTGGACCCAGATATCAGAAGCATCCAGCTCTCTCTTAGACCCAGAGTATTCCAGGTTCCCACTTAACCTCCTAGACCCAGGTATATCAGGTCCCCAGCTCCCGTTCTAGACTTAGGATTCCAGGTCCCCCAAAAAGAAGAAACGAAAAAAGAAAACAAAAAGAAAAATATTTGAGCTTTATAGTCCCAGTGTTTGCTGAAGTGACTTATACCAGCTTCACAAGTGCAATCCTTGGAGAACAGTGGGCATCCCGGAACTTCCTTTGCGGGGCAGGATAGCCTACTGCTTATGAGCACCAGGTCTGGAACCCCAGCTCCAGGGTCAGACCCATGGGGATCTCTATCCTAACCCTTTCATCTACTAGCTGTGTGACCTACATGCTCTCCCTGGGCAAGTTACTCATGTCTATGCCTCATGTCACCATCTGTAAGAAGAGGGTAGTAATAGTACTCAAGGAGCTGTCATGAGGATTCAGGGCATAGAACACTTAGCACAGAAGTTAGGACTCACTCAGTAAATGATTATTGTTGTTAATCACTCTTCCCTGGAACTGAGCTATAAGATAAACTTTCCCTAGTCTTAGGAAGAGCTCACACTTAGCTCTGCTTTTATCAGAAGCCAATTAAAAGCTTGGCTACTAATTTACTTTGCCTGGGTGTTTTTGAGTATTAAGCTGCCTGAGGTCCCTGGTAACATAATTTTTTTTTTTTTTAAAGCCTGTGGCTCAGATTTTCCATTATTGTAACACTCTTTCTCAGATTCCTGGGGGGGGGGGGGGTTACTTCTTGACAACATCACAATGGGTGGTGGATGTCCCTGTCAGGAAACGTAGTCTGAGACCCAGCTGGGGCGTTTGGCACTGGTGGCTACACTGTTGCTAGTATCTTAAGCACGCTTGGAAGTAGAGGAACCATGCTTAAAGCTCATTTCCAAGCTGAGGAAACCAGGGGTCAGAGGCAACATACACATATATAGAGAGCGAGCCAGGGAGAGATTGTGAGAAAGGACAGTGGGGAGAAGGGAGACTCAGGATGCTGGAACTTGGAATTTTCCCCCAGGAAGAAAACTCAACAATTAATTTCCAATTCTCAAATGGTTCAGAAAATAATACATATGTGTATATGCATATATGTAAGTGTGTTCATGTGTATGTGTGTGTGTATAGAAACAATTGTGGCAAAATGTTAATAATTGGAAAATCTGAACTAAGTATATAAGGTAATTCTTTGTACTATCCTTGCATTTTTTTCTATAAGTTTGTAATTATTTCAAAATAAAAAGTTAAAATAAATATTCTCCGTAAGAACATAGGAAACTCCATCTTCCAGCCCTTCAGGCCAAATGCTTTGTCTCCAAATGGAGCACTGGGGCTTTCTTCCCTGAGTCACTTTCAATAGGTTTGGGGAGAACCACATGGCAGTCTTTAGTTTCTCTCGAGTGTATTAAATATCAAATTCCTATGCTATTAAAGCCTTCTTAAACTTCTTTAGCTTTTTGTCTTCTATATCTTTAGGAACCTCGAGCATCCCACATTTATAAGCCATCATGTAAAGTAGTATTTTTTTTTCAGATTCTGAACTGATCTCTTCCATGTACATCAGGTAGAACTAGCTGATCGTAGCCTGTAATTCCCAAAACGTTCATTTGCTCTAAGTAACACTAGTGAACAAAAAATGCTGAAACCATCAAGTCATCAGTGGCTGCTGCCACCCCACAGTGAAGACAAGCCTGCAGCCTGGCCTCTGCAGCCGTTCACAATGGTGCACCCTGAGGGGACTCAGAATAAGAAAGGACAGGATACTGGCCCTAGATAGCTAGGTGCCTGTCAAAGGAGTGAATTCAATGAGCCCAAATTGCTCCCTCCCATACATAGAAAAGCACTACATTCTTTAACTTGAGATACCTGGTTTTCTTCAGTTAACAAGTAATCTTTTAATGTTCCAACTTCCTGGTCTTTGTTGTAAATCTCTTATATATCCTGGCTCCTCTTCTACCTCTTCGGAGCAGTCCCTCAGAGCGATCTGAGAGGTCTGAGAGGCTGTCAACCCGGGCTGAGTCCTCAGAGTTGTCCACCGAATAAAACCCTAGGTTGTGCATTTATTTCAGTCGACACACTCAAGGTATTTCTTTGCATATATCCCCACTCCCTGTAAGGTGGTGTGGGGCCTCTTTACCACCAGAAGTTGTTCTAGTGAGATTTTAGGATATTTCATTGTCCGCAGCACTAACTGGGGGTTACTGTTAATTGCTGAGATAAGACATCACCCCAGTTTACTCTTTCATAACTACAACCACTTCCCAGAGAAAGGGAAAGAAAACAGAAAAGGAAATCCAGCACCACTGATGGCTTTCGGTAGTGAGTACTTATTTATTGAGTCAGTACTTATTGGCTGAGTTCTGGGTCTTTGGGGAATTTTTTAATGTTATTCTTAGTTTCCAGAGAATAACTGAGGAAAGCAGAGTCAAGTACCAGAACTCAGAGGTCAGACCCCCAGCCCAGCACAATCTCCACTAAATGACACTAAGCAATTCTGATTCAGCCACAGAGTAGAACACAAAATCATTTCAATTCCACAAACCCTTTTCCCTGGACCATTCTGGCTCCTCTGATCCCCTTCAGTGTATCTTTCCACTTCCCATTATAAAATTTCAAAGTTCTAGAATCATTTTATCCAATAATTTTTTCTTTTCCCAACTTTAAAATGTCATTTTCTTTAAAATCTCTTAAATGCCTTCTGCACAGAAATTGTTTATTTTTCTTTTATTTCTCATCTCAGTAAATCCTTCAGGAATTCTCTGAAAAGAAAACTAATTCATCATTTGGTGGCTTTCATCACTATCACTTGTCTAAAAGTCTTATTAGTATGTTAACCCATTCAAATGCAGTGTGCAAAAATCTATAAAAAATTCACGATAGTAGACTAAACTTACAGTAATCCCTAATTAGAATTTTTTTTTTTTTTAATAGCACTTCTTTCTAGCACCTTTTTTTCATTATCCAGCTCTGTTTGTTTGATCTCAGCCAGGTGTTGATGGGGATGAAGTGGTGGCGAGTGTTGAGTAAAAGAAGAGGAAGCTCATCTCTGCAGGGCGGGGAGAGGGAACGCAGGGAGGAAGAGCACCCTCAGTTCTTAGAACAGTGTGGTCCCCCAACCCACAGTATAAACACCCCCTGGGAACTTGTTAGACATGCAAATTCTTGAGCCCTTGTCCAGACCTCCTGGATCAAGCTATGCAGGTGATTCTGGTGCATGCTTATGTTAAAAGAACTGGGTTGTTTAAGATGTGTTCACTGTAGAGATACAGAACACGGTCAAGATTAAGAAACAACTATTTGAAAAGAATTGCCTTTACTGGCTTGAGTATTGAGCCCCCAGGAACATATCCCACTTACATGTGTGCTCTCCTCATTTATTATTGATGGGTATATTGGGGTGGTTATTTTTATTCCACAGGGCTGACAGTTTATTAGACTTGCTAATGAGCAGCAACCATGCATTCCTGCTGCCTGTCAGAGCAGCCAAGGTATACCACACACGGCGAGAAGAGCTTAGCAACCAACCTTCTTCCACAGTCTGCTCTCAGGAAATAAGCAAGGGGAGGGTCCAGAGGTGTCATTTGACACTGACGTATTTATTTCCTACACAAAAGAGCCCAGGCAGAAAGACAAAGAGAAGCTAACCTCTGCAAGGAGCTGGATGGAAAAGGGGATGCTGACAGCTGCCTCGGCAGACTCCAACTCCAGCACCATGAACGTGTCCTTTGCTCACCTCCACTTTGCCGGTGGGTACCTGCCCTCGGACTCCAAGGACTGGAGGACTATAGTCCCAGCTCTCTTGGTGGCTGTCTGCCTGGTGGGCTTCGTGGGGAACCTGTGTGTGATTGGTATCCTCCTTCACAGTGCTTGGAGGGGAAAGCCATCCATGATCCACTCCCTGATGCTGAATCTCAGCCTGGCTGATCTCTCTCTCCTGCTGTTTTCTGCACCTGTCCGAGCTACAGCATACTCCAAAGGTGTTTGGGACCTCGGCTGGTTTGTCTGCAAGTCCTCTGACTGGTTCATCCACACATGCATGGCAGCAAAGAGCCTGACAATCGTTGCAGTGGCCAAAGTATGTTTCATGTATGCAAGTGACCCAGCCAAGCACGTAAGTATCCACAACTGCAGCATCTGGTCGGTGTTGGCGGCCATCTGGGCTGTGGCTAGCCTGCTACCCCTGCCAGAATGGCTTTTTAGCACCACCAGGCATCACGCAGGTGTGGAAATGTGCCTCATGGATGTACCTGCTGTGGCCGAAGAGTTCATGTCAATATTTGGTAAGCTCTACCCTCTCCTGGTATTCTGCCTGCCATTACTCTTTGCCAGCTTTTACTTCTGGAGAGCATATGGCCAATGTCAGAAACGAGGAACTAAGACTCAAAATCTCAGAAACCAGATGCGCTCAAAGCAACTCACAGTGATGCTGCTGAGCATTGCCGTCACCTCTGCTATTCTGTGGCTCCCTGAATGGGTAACTTGGCTGTGGATGTGGCATCTAAAGGCTGGAGGCCCGGCCCCACCACAAGGTTTTATAGCCCTGTCTCAAGTCTTCATGTTTTCCATCTCTTCAGCAAATCCTCTCATTTTCCTAGTGATGTCAGAGGAGTTCAAGGAAGTCTTGAAAAGCTTATGGAAATGGATGATAACCAGAAAACATCCGACTGCCTCAGAGCCTCAGGAAACACCAGCGGGTAACTCACAGGTCCTTCCTGACAGTGTTCCATCTCCAGAATCCCCAACATTCAAACCAGAGAAAGAGAAAACTGGCTCTCCCTCCTCCGGCAAAGAGAAGATTGAGAATCCCATCCTCCCTGATGTAGAGCAGTTTTGGCACGAGAGGGACACTGTCCCTTGTGTACAGGACAATGACCCTATCCCCTGGGAACATGAAGATCAAGAGACAGGAGATTGTGATAAATAGATGACTTTCATAGCAAAACAAATTGCGATTAGTGTATTTATTTGTAATGTTGCTTATCAATATTGTTGACTTTGCCATATGATACATGATAAAATTATTACCATTGAGTTACAAAAATGCTTCGCAGCCTGCATTTTCAAAATGTGCAATTTGGTAAGTAGAATATCCTATTAGGAGTAATAATTATGTTTCAGAATTATAACCTGGCTGTCCTAAGATTTAACTGTGTTGTATGAAGTTGTTTCTGTCACAAGAGATTCGAAAGGCCAGCTCTTCTGTCATTCGTCCACAGTGGCTGTTTTATTAGGTACCCCTTAGCATCAGTCTGATACGAGCTGGAGAAGGGCTTATCTGTCAAAGGCTAACCTCTTTACCTTTAGTTTCTTCCTGAACCTGCTAACCCTAGCTTCACCCATCAAACTATTTCACACAACCAAAGCTCAAAATCTATTTCCACTATAAAGAGACTTTTCTTTAACATATACATTTTAATGAGTTACCTTCATGTGCTTAAAAAGTGTTACTTAATGAAAATCCATACAGAATTTCCATGCTGAATTTTGCAGAATAAGGAACATCACCTTATTCCAATTCTGGGCTAATTTCGAACCATGGCTTATTTTGGCTAAGTTTTAAGTAAATTCAGACTTCATCTTATACTAAAACCTGCCTCTTTTTAAAGCACGGTAGTGAGCCTTCAGTTTCTAACTTTGGGGATTTTAGTAGCTTAGCACGACATTCTATATTCTAATTTGGAAAAAGAACTTAAAAACTATCCTTCTTTCTCTTCCCAATTAACTCCTCTTCTAAAACAGCAGGAGGCAGTTACTCTTTGACAAGCTGAAATCAGTCTGTTCCTCCCAACATCTCCTCTCAAGATAAACCAGAAGCTATGATTTAAAACCTATGTATTAATTCGTGAAGGTAACCCTCAAATATAAAGATGGTCATCTTTCTTGTTAAATGAGTATTAAACTCACCCATAACATTGAACGGGAACCCTGCTCAACTTTTAAAATACCTCAGAGCTTTTAAGTTATAAAGATAATCAAGAGTAATGAGAGAAAGAGAGACAGAGAGAGAAGTAGGGAAAAGAGAAAATTCAAGGGGCACAAGACAGAGAATTTGGCTAAGAATAGAAAACAAGGCAATGCCAAAAGAAAAGCAGTAAAATTAATTTTGTGTCCCCAAACATATTACCAGAGAATTTGAATAAAAGGCAATAACCATTCAATTTACAGCAAGTTAAAGCATACCCAACGAAATATGATGATGATACACTTCCTCCCCTATTAAATATATAATAAGGACATTTATGCATGATTCTTGGTTACTCTGTAATGGAATTCTGGGATACTTTCACTAATTTTTCTCTCTGAAAAAAGAAATCTGTATTTAGTACAAGCAATGGAAAAAATATGAAAACATTGTGGGTGGAATTTTTCTTAAAAAAAGTTCAGTCTGTAGGTTTTTTGGTTTGTTCATTCTTTACCAATGGTCGTGGTTTGTTTTTCTAACTCGGAAGGTAAGGGCTGTTTTCTTTTGCCTTGGTCCATTACAGATTCTATTTTAAGGCTCAGATCACATACATTTTGTTAGACAGCAGTTATATAATGGAATTACCTTTAAAACTGTGACAAACTATTTGAATTAAAGATTTCTGTGTTCATTATCTACAGTAAATGTAGGATGTAAAGCTTCCAGTGTTTGACATTTTTACTTATAAACAAATAAAAACAATTATGTTTTACTTCAGATATTCTGGAGACTTGAGCTGTTTTTGTCTTGAATGCTGCTTTTGAAATCATCACTGAGCACAACAGGGCTTCACAGGCAGCTGCGACCTTAATGTTGGCACAGGGCTCAGGGCTCACTGACCCACGGATTTCTAAAGAGTCTGCTGACAGGCACCAAATCAAGATGCAGATACTGAAACATAGTATAATTACAATACCTCTCTCATTAAGAACCTAATAGATACAAAGTCCTGACTTGATCCCTTCCAGAAGTCTGCCTAGAAATTTTGATTCGCACCTTATGTGAAAAAACTAATCCCAAACACAAATGTAGGAAATTAGAATAGATATCACCAAACCATTTTCTTCACACTGTCCTACAGTGAGAAACAGAACGTAGTCAGTGGGCACACAATACTCTGTGGAATTCAGAAAACAAAATTAAGCGTTCGAGAAACTGCACCATTGTAGGACAGCTGTATTTCTTAAGTAGTTGTGTTCCTCTTGGCAAACACTTCAGTTTCAGTCCTGATAGAGCTTCAAAATCACTCAGTGGACTTACAATAAAAATGAACTTCAAAAAAGGGGAAAAACAACAAAAACCCATGTCCTGTTAACTACCAATTTTGTACATTAAGACCCTAGCAGATAATCCAGTCCAGGCTTCTACAGAGTCCACGTAATTTCTGTGGCACTTACTATACTTAAGCTAAGCACTAAGTCACACGGATGTGACTGTTTTATGTGTGTGATATATGGCTGTCTGTGTGGACGTGACACACACAGATCTACTATGCTCCCTCCTGCGTTCTGCTGCAATCATAGCAGGGAAAATAAATTATCCTATTAACATGCATCTTTCTTTAACATTTTATTTATGCAGTAACTCTGAAACTAGAAATCTACAAAGGAACGAAATAGAAGGATCTTTCTAAACTGGTGAGGTAAGGCTAGAAAGAGCAATTGGGAATCAAAGGTAAGTTACATGGGATCATGTGTATGACACACTGAAAGGAGTCCAAAAAGGTATCCATCATCAATACGCTAATATAAAAAGACAAAAACAAGAAAACAAAAAAAAAAATCAGCATCTTCTTGCTATGAAGCCATAAAATACTAAGAGTCTGAGCACCAAAATGGTTCTTTACATATTCCTTCCCTTTTAAGCTGCAAATTATTTATTATTATATTCACACCTTTAAAAACGATGTGCTAGTCAAGATTTAAAGTAAGCTTTCTTTGTGCTAAATTACATTTGCCGCTGCTTTGAAGAACAGGTTAAAATTAGTATTTATAAATTACATAACAATAATCAGATACAATCCACATATATAAAAAGGGTTGGTTTATTGTAGTTCAAATACATAAACTGAACATTCAAACATCTTAAAATTAAACTTTAGAAACAAAAATTTAACATTCAAACAAGAGTATAGTTTACAGGGAACACCCAAGAAAGGTAATTTGTTGTCTAATCCAGAATATTGGTAAAGATCACTTAATGGTGAATAAAGTGTATTTAACCAGCAGTCCTAGTCTGACCAACATGTTAGTTATGACCGTGCTTCCATACCTGAGAAGAATTACTAAACAAATCTTCTCTTAGGCTAAACAAGACGTGGCCTATAATCCAAAGGGATAATCAAAGCACATAAGTGAACAAATAAAACAAAAGTGTTCTTTAGAGACAAAGGTAAAAGTATGTCCATTATAATAATCTTAGCCTCTGGAAGATAAGAATTCAATTTTCAGTGTTTTTTCTTTTACCCGCTTTAAGAAACAAAATCAAAACAAAACAAACTCCAACTTAGGTTTTTCTGGAGTCTGTGGTACTTGCATCTTGCAAGTTCAAACCACAAACGCTCTTACGTCTTGCATGTGTAACACTGCTAGAAAGAACGTCACCAAAGGTCACTGATTTCCACACCTCATAAAAGGATGATTTTTAGCTTCAAGATTTTAGATTTACTAGACAGCCTATGTTTGAGTATGTATGTCAGTCATGCCACACAAAGAAAAGCATAAATATTTCCAAAGTGTTCTCTGTTCAGAAACTGTTCAAGAATGCTTCTCCGTCTGTTCATCAGATGGTTCTGCAATAGTTTGACTAATGCACATAAATGTAAAAACCTGAAAATTGGCTCATGCAAGCGTTTTGAATTAACAGATACCCCTGTGGCAGAGTATTCAGAATTATTTTGTTGACCGTCTTGTAGGCTCTGACGCTGTGGGAGGCGGGGGTGGACCCCGGCGATCCAGGTCATCCACGTAGGCCACAATCAGTTTACGCCTCTCCTCGGGCACACAGTCTAGTACTAGATACCGTTTGTCGTTCTGCAAAATTTTTTCTACATCTTTCAGGTGCTGATCCGATTCCTGGATTAGCTTTTTGGATCTGAAATAAGAAAAGACAGCCAAGAATTACTGACTGCTGTTCCTAGGTCTTTCAGAAATGAGCTGGAAATGTCCATCTAGTTCCTAATTGTGTTTTCATTTTTTTTTTAAAGAAAAATTTCACTGCAGTGGTCACCTTTGTAAGTCGCCTCAGCAAAGACTCCAAGGAGTGAAAGGGCCTCAGAAGCTGAATTACCCTCCCACCCCTACTGGCGGTCCCTCCAGATCAGGGCTGAGGGTGGGTGGGTAAATCTTGCCCGTGCTGTACCTGTTCTGTGGATGAACAGAGGACTTCAGTCTGCGGGGCTGCCAATCCCAGCATCTTTCACAAGCTTTCACTTTCACATCTTTCACTAAATTAACTATAAAAATGTAGAAAGAAGTCTTACTTCACATCTAATTTAAAAGCCCAAGCTGATGCAAAACATTAAGGATCCTGACCAAAAAATCCAATGACAAAATACCTAAAAACCACACCCTCAGCACTATCTATCCTCCCGTGCACATACCCTTCATTAAGATGTTTCCAATTTTTCTCTTAAAGGAAGAAAAGCTGGAGCATGAAACAAAAATGATTTCCTGCCACTGACCGCTAAGCAATGTGAAACTGTTTTCCTGATGACAGCTTGCTGGGGGGAGGGAACTCCTGGGTATGTTACAGAGAAACCTTGTTTTAAAGCTCTGATTTTATCATTTAAAATTTTAATTTAAAAGTATCCAGCAAACCGCTTTCCTCTGAGGAAAAAATGTTTTTGCTGAGCTTAATTTAAGTAAGATGATTTCAAGCTTGAGAAGGAACACTGAATAGTCTTCAGAGGAGGCAAAGAAAAATGAAAGTGAAGGATTATTTTAAAAAGTCTCTTCATGAAATATAACTCATATTTGAGAATACTTCTAAAAAAGCAGTGAAGTAAAAATAAAAGTATGTTTAAAAAACTGGATGGGTGGGTAACACAAAATAAGAATTAACATCTGGGCCCTTTCTTTAAAAAAAAAAAAAAAAAGAAAAGAAAAAAAGGTAAGGTAGATATGGGTTATTTTCAGCCTTTGATAAAAGTTGGCTTCTTCTTATTCCTAAAAATTAATAATGTCAACATGTGTGTGAATGCAAGGTATGCTTTGGCCATCAGAGTAAAGACTAGTAAAGACAATGACTGCCGATATGAAACATTTCATTGCACACACCTATATGTTATAAATTTGGTCTCTTTCAAAAGCGTCCTGAAGTCAGCTTTGGCTGTGATGTATTTGTCTCTGATGTATTCTTCGAATTCTCTTTGTTTTTTCTGCAAAAAGACAATAAGGTTAGGGGAAAAAAAAAATTCCACTAATTTCAAAGTTTGTATCAATTATTTATTAAACCAGTAATTTATAAGTCACAACATAAAATAATTCAAAAGAAAAAAGTAGTAAGGTATGTTTTGTTCATATAACATTCATTAAAATGCAAAATCTGCAATATATGTTTTTAAGACAAGAAGCAAGAATGAGAAACCATATAATACATTAGTAGTAGCTAAAACTTGAGTCTTGCTACGTGCTACACTGTGCAGAAGCTTTTATAAGGATATCTCCTTTAATCTTCGTAACAACCTCAAGTGGTAGACATTCTTAAAAATAAGGATATTTACGGTTAAACGTGCATTCTTACAGATTATATCTTCAAACACAAAGATAATAATGTGGCATATATAATTTATAACTCTCAGAATTTTAATAAGCTAGTTATATTGAGCTTTGCGCTCAGTAAGGGAGCTTAGTGATACTGGAATAGCAACGACAGGTACAAACTCTGAGTTTTTTGTTTTTTTAAAAAGACCTTATTATCAGTTCTGAACAATCAGAAAAGTCTGTAAGAGACTGAAACTGGGTCTCTCAGCTATCAGTCTACCAGTCTTTCCCAACCATGTATATTCTGTGGTCTGTGCATCTAAAATTCAAACTAATGGAGTATGAGAGGAAAGAATGATAGATCTATGGATTTTTAGACTCTAAACCTAGAGGTAAAAACCAGGACAGGAGAACGATGGGAAGAAGGAACATATGGAAGGCTGAGGAATAAAATGGACTGGAGTAAGCTACACTTTCCTTGACATCAATCGCTATTTCAGACCCGTGGTGAATTCTTTTCCTACAAAGGAGTCAGAAGAGGGCTCAGGGTCTACAAACCTCACACCTCTGAGGTCGCCCCACCCCAAAGTCTCTGGAGCATACAAGAACTAGAGATCATGTTATGTTGTTCTGCTAGCATGGCTTTAAAAATCAAGCACTTCGGTAGCATGCCATCAACTGCCAGCCTCAAGATAGCTATCTGGTGGGACCTGAGTATACAATAAAAATGACAGCTTCACCAAATCTAGAAGATCCCCAAACACAGGCTTAACCCCAAGGATTAAATTTAAAAAAAAAAAAAAAATTTTTTTAAAATGGAGGTACTGCGGCTAGAACCCAGGACCTCATGCATGCTAAGCACACTCTCTATCACTGAGCTATACCCTACCCCGCCAAGGATTACATTTTTAAAGCTTCTATTGTGCTGTCTTGTTAATATATCATGCCTGGAAGAAAATACGAACTTACAATTCAGATTTATTTCTTACGTGCTTAAAGGTTATTCACATAAAACCATCAACTTCATTTAAGTCAAGATACTAGTGCTGCTGATTAAGCATCCAAATAATATTTACAAACTGACACTAAATCTCAGACAAAAATCTTCTTACCCTGTCACTGGAGGAGAACTTAATGCACCGAGGATCTTCCTTAATGATTTTTTTTACTTCCTTCCATGTGGACGTTAAGGTAATCTTTGAAAGACAAGTGAATAAAACACATAAATACAACTTGCTTTTATTGAGGGAGTCAAACCGCAGCACATATGGTACATAATATTACACACTGACCTGCAATCTCTTGTAATGCCCAAGCGTAACTGGACTAGTTAGGGACAGGGAAGCAGCTTTAATGCCATTTCTTTTTGTTGGCTTGCCACAAGACTTATTTTCATGGCCATACTTTCAAGGTGGCCTAAGACAATCACCTGCAAACCCTGTATCTCCATGGGCAACATCATAACTTCTGAAGAAACCATCACCAAAAAGAGATCAGATAAACAGGAGCAAAACCTGAACAACAGAGTGTAAAAACTGCCAAATAAGGAGGCCATGGTACCAAATTAAAGATGGAGGAAAAGAAGGAATCTATTAAATCTAGCATTAGGAGGTATCAATGATCACACATAGCCAAGGACAACTTGAATTACTATCGGAGCATATAGGAATTCCAAAACTGCAAAAGGAAATAATTTCTAAAGAGTAAAAGTACCATCAACATTTTGCATAAAAAAAAAAAATCAGAGAACAGAGTGTCATAAACCCCATGGATTCCACTAATAGCTCTAAAGACCATGACGTTAAAAGTTGTATCAATATTTTACATTTGGGAATTATTAATGAAGATTCATCTAGATTAAAACAGAAAATTAAGAAACACTTACCGCAGAAGTTTCATCCAGAAGTTGCCTAAAGTGCTCCCTCTTCTTTTTGGTAAGTGCTTCAATGTGTTCATTAAAAAGCTTCTCTTTCTCCTCTCTTTCCAACAAGGATCCAGATTCCCAGCGGTGATCTTTCCGAAGAGTCCTCCGCGTATCAGACCATGACACATCAGAAGAACGTACCTAAAAATAGAGAACTATATCTATCACCAGACTTTTCATATTTCAACAGAAGACTCATTTATTTGGTTCAGGAGTCATACATTTAATAAAGAAGCTTCTGGTAACTCCACCTTAGTCAAGAAGTCACTGAAAATTTGCCTCTTGAAGCCAGAAATCTGACCTCCCAGAGCTCCCAGAGCTCACCCAAGCAATGCAGTCTGGGTTAGAGGTGGGAAGGATGCAGAGAAGATAACCTCCCATCATCTGTGGTCCCTAAGAACGTCAACTACTTGGGTACTCTAGGAGCATCTTACCAACTTCTGCTAGGAGAAATGGGTACGAGTAAGAGAAAATACAATGTCTTATTGTAGCACAAGCAGCTCACCAAAAAAATTAAAAAATTCCTGAGCTCAAATTGGGGCTTATCAACTACATACTGGCAGTGACGCTTCCACACATAAGCAGGGATTAACATCACTAAGAAGACAAGATAACAGACCACATGACAGGTCTGGCTGGTTCACCAACCAACAGAAAGGTATGTTTCATGGAGGATAATGGCATTACAAGTTAAGTCACACTCCTGCGAACACTAAGAAACATGGCATACTGCAAAGACAGAAAAGTAAGAAAGAAGATAAATATAAAAAACATTTATTTAACCAGCATTTATCAAGCATCTAAAAACATGTCAGGTAAACACTGAGCTTGGCCCTGGAAATACAAAGTAAGTTAAGACACTATCCCTTCCTTCAAAGGGCTTGCTGTTTTTAGAGAAGACAGGCATGTAAGCAAATAACTACAGTAACAGGCAGTAAGTGCTGTAGGGGTATATGCTGAGCACAGGGTGGTAAATGGAACAGTGAGGTCAAATCTGCCTAGATGGGTTGGGATCAGCCTCAAAGAAGAGGTATTTGAGTGTGCTCTTGAAGAATGACAAAGTCTGCCACTGCAACGGGAAGTTTAAAGCATTAGAGGTGGAGGGACTGGCATGTGTAATGGCACGATTCATTAAATGTAAGCATCGATCATTAAGGGTTAAGCTCAGCAAGACTAGTGCCTAGGGGGCAAGAGAGGAAACCTAAGAGAGTAAAGTCATATGAAGGCAGGAGGGGTCAAGGAATGAACAGTCTTCCATACTATGCTAAGGAGACTGAACAGAGGGAAGTGCCAGGAGTAGGGAAAACCTTCCCCCTCTGCAAGCAGCAGGGAGAGTTACAAAATCATCAGATATGCCTTTTACAAAGACTTCTGTGACTGCAACAAAGAGGATGAATCTGGGGCAAGTAGAGGCAGGAGGAGAAAACAGGGAACTACAGTATTTGTCCAGAGAACAAGAGGTCACTGAAAACAGATCAGCAGAAGCAAGGGAAGAAATCAGAAGAAGCAAAACAAGTGATGAGAAGAGTGGGAGAACAGGGACAAAGAGAAGGGGAAAATGCAAGAACAGTAGACTGGTCTGGGGCATTCACTGCAGGGACAAAAAACCCTACATACCTCAATCAACTCTGGGTAATACAGAAGGATTTTAAAGAAAATTCCAGGTATCTCCTGTGGTCAGTACACTTCCAGTCCTATATCTCATACCATCTACATGTGTAATAATTGATCATCACAATGAGGACACTAAATCATCAAGAAAAAGGTTAAATTATGTTCAGCACATTTATTTATTACAATGGCATGTTAGTGTGTGATAATTTATGATGACCTCCATCAAGAATAAAAATAAAGCTTCGAAAGTGAAAGATTATGCGTTTTTATATATACAAAACATCAAACTTCTAAAAATATTAATGGTGCTAATACTAGGTACTCAATTTTAGAATATTTTATAGACACTAAATTGTATCTCTCAGAGGCAATTTAAAGAATATTAAAATGCCCACTAATGAGGTAATATAACAGATTTCCAATACCCAGTACTTCAGAGGAAAAAGGCAAGAGAATAATGTATACCATATCAGACAGAAGAGCCTTGAAATTCTGGATAGCTTCTTCTCGTTTGTGTTGCTCTCTCTCTCGATCTATTTCTTTTGTTTGTTCTGAACGAGCCTTTTGAACCTCTCTTTCTCGTTCTCGAAGGCTTGCCTCAATGCGGGCTTGCCTTTCAAGCTCCTTTTCTTTTTCTGAGTCTAAATTCTGTAAAAGTGAAATAACATTAACCTTCTTACCAACTCCACCAAAATGCCTCCACATGACAACCAGTTTGCCAAATACCAAATTTCAAACCTAGTTTTTACAAAGAATGTACCTAAACACTCATTTCAAATTCAATTACTAGAGATTCTATTAAAAATACCAACAAGAAAAATTCCAAACCCCAAACAGTCTCAAACAATCTTATAACACAATTAAGAATTTTGTTATTCCATGGTTATGGTACCGTAAACACAATGGTTACCTTGGCTATTTTTTCAATGTACTGTTTGAAGAGGTCTTCTCTCATTGATGAACTGTCCACTGCTTTGTAACGAGGATCACTCTCTACTTTGTCTTTTACTTTGCTCCATCGAGACTGACTGTCCAAGTGATGATTAGATAATAGTTCAAAGAAATCCGACTTAATCTATATTTCCAAACAGGTGTGAGGTGGGAAGAAAACAATATGCCATGAGAAATTAATCATATCTAGATATTTACAATTAGGAAAAAAGTTCACCTACCTTAAAAATGAGAATAACTTTTTGAATGCACTCAGAGCAGAATAAATTTTAGTAAGGGAATATCTGAATTTCTCTTTTATGAGAAATGTAAAAATTACTACACATAAAGGCTCTCATTTAAAATCTACCAAATTCAACATAAATCATTTTCTCCAATGAAATTATTCAAATATAGGAAAAAACATTTTTAGGTTGATTACAACTTTTGATTTCAGAACTGCCATGTTTTTATAAGGAATATGAATTTGCATTTATTTTTAGCTAAGATTCAGGCTTATAAACTGATGGTAAAATACTTTAACATCAAGATGGCAAGAATAATTTATTTTAAGAAGTAAATAAATAAAATTTTTGTTTGTTAAATAGAGAATTTAGAAATAGTTGAGTAAAAACAGCTTATTCATTACAAAGTTGAAACTATACTGCCAAATGTGTAAAAACAAACAAAAAATGCAGTAAACTTACATTTTGGCTTAAAGAGCAGTGTTTGTACCTTAATATATAAGGAAATTAGAATTTCTATGGTCATAATCATTATTTAAAAAAAAAACACTACATTCAAATTTTCTGTACTTTTTAGTCATTGAACAAGTATGCCTTTACCAGGAGGTGTCAATGAAATAACATTCTTAACAAATCAAGTAATAAGTTAGTAACATTATATTAAAGTTATTAAGTAATATTAATCCTTCAGTGTCAACATTTACAACACTTAGAAACTCTCTTCCAAACTGTATTTTTTTTTTTAATAGGGGAAGAAAAGGATAAATGAGGCCTTTGTTTTTATGCACCTTGAGGACCAGTTTCAAAAATTAGTCTCATTTAAATTTTTGTGTGCTCCTACCAAGGAAGACAACCAAGGTAGCTGAAGTCATTTCAACAAAGGATTCTACCACGTCAAGAACCTCTCCTCCACAGGGATTAGACATGCAGCCTTCTCACCTGACCAAGGGAATGAAAACAGAATTTCTGTGTGGGCACAAATAAATTAATCATTCCTTCTGTCTGTTCCAACCCTCTCACTTCTCCCTGTAACCTCATTTCTCCTAATAGAAGATTAAAAGGGAAGTTGATGTCCTTTCTGGAAAACACTCATAAGGTTGTAAGAGACAGAGCTTCTGCACTAGAGAATTTTTTAAAAAGCAAGAGCTAATCAGCTGTGGATTTCTCCACTCACTGAGCCTGGCTCTTGACTGCTGGATTAATGAGAAATAACTCATAAATCCAGTTTTCTAGACAGTGATAAACTACTTGATGTAGTGATGTAATTTTTCTGTTCATCTGTCTGCTTTGTACCTGGGATGATGAACACCAAATTCCTAGATGCATGGGATAACTGGAAGGCAAAATTTACATTTATCTTAAATAAAACATGTAAGCTGTATGAAATAGGAATCTTTCTAGGCCATAGGAATTTATATTAACTCAAAATTTTTTCAAACATTAGACATGAAGCCTTTAAAAATGTATGATGTGTAAACAAAGTGAACTTTAAATAAAATTAAACTTTAACTTCCTTTCACTAAGCTATTATCATGACAGGCTATAAATGGCTTACTGAAGCTTCTATTTGTATGAGAAGAATTATTTAACAACTGCATAAATATCAAAAAATGTCAATTACCATTAGCAGCAATTCAAGGCCCTACTGTCCCTATTTTCCTCTCTCCAAAAATGAAAGTATCTTACCATCTAAGCTGTTTAGTTAAAAAGGGAGAAATAGTTTCCTTAGCCAAATACACTACCAAGAAAAACTGTTCAGCAGCTAATTCAAAAGAAAGGGAAAAGAGAAAATTTTGTAAGGTTAAGTCCCATATATACAACTTCAAATCTATTGTTCCAAATAATAAAATATTTGAGCCACAATTTAGTAACAAAAAGTATAATACAGTTATAATAATAATAATGTTATCATAAAATAAAAACTTGAGAGCAGCTGGTTTGTTAAACAGTCCAGTAAAAAGAGGCTTTTTTTATAAAATGGAAAATTACCAAAGCTACATAGAAATGATGGCTGTACCCTTTAGCTTAAAAATGGCTACTATAGGGGGGAAAAAAGGATTTTACCAAAAGTCAGTAGCTTTCACAGGTTTTTAACTCAGCCTTTAAGCTTTTGCTATCCAGCCACTGATTCCATTATCTCAATGTTTCAAAGACCAGCTGAGGAACCATCTTAAGAATAGAGAAACTCCAAAACACCAGCTTACTGCGGGGAGCGTACAGCTCAGCGGCAGGGTGCATGCTTAGCATGCCTGAGGTCCTGGGTTCAATCTCCAGTACTTCCATTAAAATAAATACGTAAATAAATAAACCTAATTACTTCCCCTCAAAACAACAACAAAAAGCAAAACAAAAAAACCACACAAACACTAGCGTAAATTATTCAAATACAGCTAAAATGTCATTTTTACAAAATGTATTGACAATACACTTCAATAAGAATATATATATACGGTGAAAGTCATGAAGTGATAAAACTTCATTAACCAGATACTTGTCAAAATGTGAACAGAAAATATACTATATTTAAACCCTTACTTTAAAAATTTCTGCTTTCATAGCCTAGTTAGTAACTGATTTTGCATTCTTTAAAATGAGAAAGTTTCATTTTAGTAATTCCCTCTTTTTTTTTAACATAATGAATGGTACAAAGCTAAACCTGTAATTAAGAGAATTAAAATTTTACAATCAAAAGAAAATAAAGCTGAACATACTAGGTTTATTTAGACATAATGTCTATTTAATTTCTTATTTTAATTAACATTCTGGGCACAACTCTCTTCACTTCAAAAGGAAAAACACTAAAAAAAATATAATGTACCAGAACTGTGGGAAGCTAAAGTCACCACAAAGAGAGATACCAGTTCTTTCCTCACTAGGGAATCCCATAAATACTTTGCATGTCAGTGACTGACAGCTGTCAGACTGAACTGATTTGCTAGCCGCAAAGCACAAAACTGTGAAGTCTATCCACTTGTTATAAAACAGAATACATAAAACAGTTACCAAAAAGTGTTCAGGAAAAAAAAAAAAACATTAGAAATGCAAAGAGAAAAACATTCAATTTGTTTAAAAGTAATCGTACAATATCAATCATTTATTTACTTGGCTTTCTTTAATCAAATAGGTTCTTACTAAAAAGCAGCAAACAATTCATTAACACCGTTCTAACTCAACAGAAAAAATGTTTACGTGGAACTCAATCCTGCCCATTTCCTCTGAGAAGCATAATAATTTACCCAAAAACAATAAACTGAAATAATCCTGGAAAAATCCACCTTGAAGCACAATAAGTCAGATAATCAGGACATTTCAGTTAGTTTTGACAAAAGTTATTTCACCTAACACTGTTGCTATTTTCAATAAGAGAGGCTTCCTCCCAATCAGAGTACTGTTACTTTCCTAACAACATTTCTTATAGAGTCTGTAATATCCTAACTGTCTGGAATAAGAGGCAACCTGAAATGTCAAGAATGATTAGGCTTCAGAAGGTCTTGTTCTCCATTCACAAAGCATACAGGGACACTAAGGAGAATGGCTGCATGTTTTGATGGTTCACGCACCACTGGTGCCATCTCCCTACCAGTCTGTCTCCCCGGTGGTGAGCTCCTCTCCAGTCCTGACACGGCAACCGAATGACATTTGGAATTCATTAATCTTTAATAGCTGACCTTTAATTCTGATACACAATAATTCATATGTAAGATATGTTTACTAAAAGATTAGAAAGTCACTAAAATGCTATCTTTTAGAGGGCAAAAAAGATAAAGAAGCTTTTTGAAAGTTAAACGTTACTACCTATAAAGAATCTTGAAATCTTAGCAGGCAGGCACCGGTGAACAGTCAGGCCTAACCACAACCAGTCTGGGTTAACTGGGCATCTCAGTATTAATAAAGTTTAAAGGAAACCTATGTAGTTTAGTGATGTTACTAAAATAAGCACTATGGAAGAAAAGTGATAGAATAATATATAAACAGTTGTGATTATTTATGTCCATGAATGAGATTGGAAACACAGTACCAGCTTAGTCCCTTCCCATTTGCACTTCCATCAGTCACATACCAGAACTAAAACCATCTTACCTTCTCACCTCTGGTCTTCGAATCTTCTTTCTCTTTCTTCCTTGCAGCTGCCACAAATTCATTAAACAAGGCTTCTCGATCTTTCATCTTTTCAATTGCTTTGAATCTTGAATCTTTAGCATGCTTGGCTGCAAATTCACTAAAAGTAGCTCTGTAACAAAATGGCAAGTGTGCTAACTTTGGTAGAGCTATTTCTACTTGTAGAAATGTATAGCAGAAGATACCCCTTTCCCAGTAAGAATATGTGCCAATGAGACAACGAGTCCCAACATCTGCCTAAATAGTGAACGAACTACTGAAAGGAGTAAAAAGGGCTAAAGAGTGAAAATGGGCTTAGAGATTTGTATACTAACAGCATGGTGTTAGGGGGATAAACATCAGAGAGCAAAGAATTTGTGTGCTTCAAGAGACTTAAGAGCTCATCTGTTTCCACCCTAAGATGAGGCTGAGTTTTGCTTCCAGCCATGGCAGAATAACTTACTGAATTAGCTCTCTCTCTGTAAGCTATTATAAAACAGAACAAAATATACAGTGGACAACAGGTAGAGTAAGACTGAGAAAATGAACCCCATGTCCCTATGCCTCAGGATAATTTCCCAAAATGCAAAGAGCCAGAGTCCGAGTACTGTGGTCCTGATGAGCTAGAAGCATCAAAGATCAGAGCATGGGTACTAAAATGGCAGAGGGAGAAGCTATAGAGGGACCCTAAGAAGAATACCATATAAGAATTCCCCATGAATAAGGAGACAGCCAAAGCCAAGCCATAAAACACCAGAGAAAGGCCACTCCCTGTACCAAACTGCTACATGGTTAAGACCAAAAAAGAGAAACTAAACACTGAGTAGTGATGGAAAAAGAACATTATTAGGACTGTAAGGCCCACAAAAGACCCATATGGGAGACAAAGTTGGAAGGTTGACAAAAACCTTCCACTTTCTGAGATCCACACTAACAACGCATAAAATCAAACCTAAAATTAAAGTGATCAGCCTATAATTGAACTGCCTGCTAAAACAAGAATCTACTCTTCAGAGGAAAATAACAGATTTCAGTGTCTCTACCTGTTATCTACAATTTACAATATTCAATTAAAAATCACTAAACAAAAAAAACATGCGACCCATAGAAAAAAAATTAAAATAGAACTGACCCAAGATGGCAGATGTTATTTAAGGTACACAAGTTCTTTTAAACTGTATTAGAAGAATTAAATAAAAATAGGTTCAAAGAATTTAAAACATGGTCTTAACAGTTGAACAAATAAGGAGTTTCAGCAGAAATGTGAAAAATTAATGTCTGTGAGGGCTAAAGAGACTATAAAAAAAGAAGTTTCCTCATGAACAAAAGATTATTTATAGAGCTTTCATATATTTAGATGTATTTCAAAATTTGAAGCTTTCATCTTGCATATAATAAGAATTCACTCTTATAATAAACACTCATATTTAATGTTGTTAGAGGTGAAAAATAAAGCTTATTTTCCTCTTTAAAAAGAGTTATTTCAATACAAAAATAAAACACCTTCTCTTAGGTGTTAAACAAGATTAAATTACAACTTTAATTATAACAAAAAAACTGGCTGTACTGAAGATCAGGAGTCCCACTCACTGCTAACATTTGCTTATTTTAAGAATTGCTAACCAAAGCCAGATTCTAATAATCTTTTATATGCAACTGATATTACTCACAATACCTAACTTCATTAATTCAACATTATTAGCAATAGGATATACTGCAAACCTGGTTTGAACAATGATTACGTAACCATAATAAAATTTTAAGGTAAATTAAAAATGCATACCCCAGAAAAGGGATTAAATGTTGTCCATTAAACCCATTTTCTTTTCATGATAAATTATAATTTTAAGACAGAAAAAGCAATTATTACAGTGATTAAAGAATAAACTTTTAAAAAATGTAATATTAATGTATAAAGTGAGAATTCAATTATTTTACATATTTATATTACTTAAAAGATATAAAATAATTTTTCTTAACCAGAACAGACTAAAATAAAGTTTTAGCATTAGATTCCCATAAAGATGTTTTCATGTGACTCACCATTTAAAAACATTATAACAGGCATGGTATAAGAATCTTTTTTAAAAGGGGAAGATTGGGAGGTGGATAACAGTTGATGGTAGGGGATGGGGAAGAGCATAGTGTCTAGGTGTTGAACATAAGAGGTATACCTAAAATTTCCATTAAAAAAGAAAAAAGAAGAAACAGGCACTAAAGTTAAGTAATTCTCCTGGGTCATTCTTTTCCTTGGAATAAACTCCAGTGCTTTTATAAACTCCACTGAAGTATCTCAGTAGACAATATTTTTTCAACTTCAAGTTCTTCCCCTTTGTTTTCTGGTACTTACTAAAACTGGTCCTAACCTCTGTGTTAGTGTTAAATGTGATTCAGTTTAGCAATATGGCACAATGCCCCAAGCGTTAAGGCTCCAGTTAATAGTGCAGATCACTCCAAGAATTCTATCTTCCCCAAAAGAACATCTGTAGTGTACTGTGAAACAGCAAGATGTAATTTTTTTTTAACTGAAGTAGAGTCAATTACAATGTGTTAATTATTGGTGTACAGCACAGTAAGATTTAATTTTTAATGTGTCAAATCCACAAAAGAGAAATCTTGTTGGAATCAATTACTCCCAGACACATAAAGGCTTTAATAAATAGATATATGATGAGACTTCATCTACAAATCTTTCAACATGCATCTCCTGAGAGTAAATCCTTTTTCCTCCATAACCATAAAATCCAAGAAAATAACTAATTCTCTAATATCATGTAATACCAATTTATGTTCAAATTTCCTCAACTGCCTTCTAAGTCTTTTATAAGCCAGTTACAACTATGCTGACTCATAACCTCACCCTTTTGATCAAGAAAAAGACTAAGACCCCCCAGAGTCTGAACCTCTGCCATATGAAGAATACTACATTTTTCAGTCACAAATACTCTGAGCTTTATTTTCTGAAATCTGTATTAATGCCACAGTAGGTTTCTCTTCATATTCCAAATATAAAATTGTAATACCAAATACACTTCCTCAAACAACAATACTCTTTCCCATCTTCACTGACAAAAATAAATGTTTAAACAAGATAAATTTTTTTTATAAAAAGTGCCATTTAACCCAGAGACTCCATGATTCTACCCTACAGTTTCAGAAATTCTCCATGGTCTGAGATATTTAAAACAACTTAATACCTTTACTGCCAAAACTAAGTTATAAATAGGAAGGTAATTCTCCCTGTCCAGACTATTCTGTGTAACACTGGACTGTAGTTAAAATTTCACATTCACTCAAGCAATTGCTTATATTTTACTTTCCTTATCTGTAAAATAGCTAGGATATGAGTACCAAGTCATACTGTTTTGAAGACTGAATGAGACAAAACACACACACACATACATGCACTTTAATTGCATGCATGTATGCATATATATGTAAGTTCATACATTTATCTCTAAGTGTAGCCAAAATATACAATAACTGATGCTCTCATTGTTATAATGCTAGGCACATAAGTTTAAAATGTCTCATTTTGTTCGGTCCATTACATATATTTGCTATATATTAATAGTCAACTGAAATTGTCAGACAAAACAATAATTAGACACTTAGACATTTTTGAAATGAAAGTCCTTCACCACTTCAATTCAATCAAAATGTTCCTGCTCTGCTTGGGGGGAGGGTATAGCTCAAGTGGTAGAGCTCATGCTTAGCATGCATGAGGTCCTGGGTTCAATCCCCAGTACCTCCTCTAAAATAAATAAATAAACCTAGTTACCTCTCTCCTCCGCCAAAAAAAAAAAAAAAAAAAAAAAATTAATGTTCCTGCTCTGCAATTTATCATGCATAAAACTTAAAGAAAGGGATTTTTTTTAAATCATTTACCAGTTTCTAGAAAAGGAACTTATTCTCAAAGAAGTTTTCAAAGTAAAGGTACCCTTCTTGAAAACCAACGCCTCATAGAGTAACAGGGATTCCTCTAAAGGAAATAAATTAAGACTAAAGATTCTTAGAAAGGGAGAAACCAATAATTAAGTTAGACATTTTTTATGTCCCAAAATCCAAAAGATAGATTAACTGATCTAGAAGAAAATACATTCATATTTTGATATTTGACAGTAATGAGCCATATACCTTGGATTAAATTTTGCTTCTTCCATCATTTTTTTGAAATCTTCCTTGGCTTGCATTATTTTGTTTTTCTTTTCCCTGCGTTCTTCCTCTGCCCTGGTCTTTACATACTGATCAAATACCTATCACAAAAAAAAACAATTTGACAAGTTAAGTCTTTCATATAGGTAATCTAAACATCAAACTGTGGAATCTGCAAAAAAAAATATTAAGTAACATCTTTGTCTGAACAATAATTGGAAAGGTGTATTAATTATAGATAACTCAACTATATGCAGGTCATCTCTAACAAGTCTCACATTTTAAAGCTTCAGCTGACAGACTAACACAAGCATACAAGCCCTCTGTTTAGGTTCCCAAACTAGAAAAAAGTCAAAAGCCCCTTTAATTTTCATTTTCTCTGATTACAAATTGGACTGGTTTATTTTTACATTTTCGAGCAATATAAAACACATAAGAGAAATGAGTCTTTCCAAATCCCTTCTAGAAAAAAATATTAACAATAGGAACCTATATTTCACATTCTAGAATATTTTCCCCCACTTAGTAATGTATAGTCAAGATGACAAACTGAACATGCACATCTATTTCCTGCTTTCTTCAAATGCCAAAAGGATTTTCTTTTTTATAAGAACAAGGAAATGGGAAAAAGAGAAACAGCAACTCTGTAAGTTGAAAAGCACATGGACAAGTGATAAAAGATTTGGCAGACATGAGAAAGCCAACCCTAAACCAGCAGTCAATAAAAATAAAGAAAAAATCCAATTTTTAAAATTAGAGAATCCTCTAACAGCTCCACAACTGACAGCACCAGGTTCCCATGAAGTGAGGAAAGGGTACAACTACAATAAAGCTTTCTAGAAGCAATTTAATCACTAGGTCCCCCTCACCAACTTTATGTATCTGGGGCACTGCCACTCCTGAACTTCAGTTAAGAGGCGAGTGGTTATTCTCCAGAGCAAAGGTGGGCAAATCATGATCTGTTGGCCAAATCTGGCTTGCTGCCTGTTAGTGTACAGCCCAGGAATAGTTTTGATATTTTTAAACAGTTCGGAAAAAAAGTAGAAAATCTGAGGACACATGAAAACTAAATGAAATCCAGATGTCAGTGTCTATAAAGCTTTACTTGAACAGTGATGCTCATAACTGTACGTAAGTCTATGGGTGTTACTGCACTACAACAGCAGAATTACACAATCATGGTCACATGGCCCACAAAACATGAAGTATTTATTACCTGACCCCTTATGCAAAAAAATTTGCTGACCCCTGCTCTAAAAGGTAAAATGGTGTCTTTGGAGTAGGGGAACAAAAATGAGGAATCCGATGTACCAAGCTGAGAAAACAAGGAGTTAAGCAAACAGCTACACACCAAATATCAAGACACAATTCTCTCTCAGAACTAGGCCTTTTCCCTGCGAGACTAGAAGTTCTTATCCAGAATCTGACCAGCCTAAAATTACTTACCTTACCCTACAGGATCTCAACAAACCAGCCTAAGTCACCCTACAACAGGGGTTTTCAACCTCAGCGCTTTTGACATTTTGGACCAGATCATGTTTAGCAGCATCTCTGTCCACGAGATACCAGCAGCACTCTCTCAATTGTGACAAACAAAAATGTCCTGTAGGGCAAAAAAAAGTTCTGGTCGAGAACTACTGTACTGTACTACAGAAAAGCCAACAATCATGAGAGCCCATCCAGATGTTAAGAGTACTCAAACAGCGTTTTAGTGCCTCATTCTTAATTATGAGCACTCAGGGTCTACAAAGAAAACTACAGACACTCCCCAATGTGAAAAAGAGAGACCAAGACAGCAAAACTAAAAACTAGGCAAGAAAATGAAAAGTTAAAAGCAGAAAAAATTCCTAAACAATTTCATAGAACTAACTAAAAGATACTGCAACCATAAAACAAGAAAAATTTCAAGGACGAAAAAGGAACTCCTAAAACATGACAAAAGAAATAAAAAATCTAATTGAAGGGTTACACAATAAAGTTGAGAATATTATGCAGAAAGTTAAAAAAAACAAAACAACAACAACAAAAAACAGAGGTAGAAAGCAAGAGAAAAAAGATAAGAAACTCTGAGGACCAGCCCAGAGTGCAAATTCTCTGTCTCAGAATGAAAAAATAAAGTAGTTGGAAGCAATCAAAAAAACAACACTCTACCAGAATTGAAATATAGGAGTTTTCACACTGAAAGGGCCACCAACTGCCCAGCATGATGGGACCTTCCACCAGGGTACAATCACTGTATAATTTTAGAACCCTAAAGACTTAAGGGAAGATCCTACATGTTACAGAGGAGAAAAAAGTAACACGTCCACATACAAAGGAATAGGTATGGTTTCAAAAACTACATGAGGGGGGAGGCTATAGCTTAGTGGTAAAGTGCATGCTTAGCATGCACAAGGTCCTAGGTTCAATCCCCAGTACCTCCATTAAAAGATAATAATCATAATAATAAAATAAATAAATGAACCTAATTACTTCCTCCTCCACAAAATAATAAAATTAAAAAAAAAAAACTTGAAAACTAGAAGCAGAACAATACCTTCAAAATCCTGAAGGAACAAGATTTCCAACTTCAAATTCCTTAGCTAGCCAAACAATTCCAAATAAGGGTACAGTAAGGTGTTTTCAGATATCTAAGGCCTCAAAAATTTCTCATGCACATTCTCTCAGCATGCTACCCAAGAGATGGAATGCATCAAAAAGCAGTAAACCAAGAAAGAAAAGACATATAATGTAGGAGACACGTGAACTCCCCGCACCACAAAAAAAAAAGCAATGAAAATCCCTAGGATGATGGTAGAAAGGTGTCACCCTCAAAAATGTCAGCTGTACATCAGGTTTGGAGGGCAACCAGTCCAGACTAAACAAAGCTGGAAGGCTCTGAAAGAAACATCTTCAGGAAGATAAAACACTCTAATATTTTTTCCTAACACATCTAATAGAATTATGTGGCTCTTTAAATATATGTATCCACATCTCTGAAAAAAGTCAAATAAAAGAAGTTTAAAAAAAATACTTAGACCTCTTTCCAGGTCAGTCTATATATATACGCCAATCTTTAAAAGCTGTATAAACATATATATAATTATCTCACCAGTCCCCTGCTAGGCATGTAGGTCATTTTTCAATACCCTCTAAATGTGGCATTGGAGTGTATCATGAAAGTACTTGCTGATGGAAGTGGGGAAGAGATTTGTTTCCAACCCCTCTCTCCTTTCTCAGTATACACTTTACTTGTAAAAGTATTAAATTATAAATAAAATCCAAGTGAATTAATATTAACTTTCTTTTCAGAAGCTGGAGAAAATGTCCTATCTCCTCCTCTGGGATATCCCACACCGAAGTTAGGATCACTCTAAGAGATGAACATCTCACAGAAAATGAGGAATTCTATTATGCTGCCAAGTTTCTCCTAATTATCTGTGCCATGCTTCCCAATACACTTGGTTTTATGTTCACTCATTCCTCGCACTCCAGCTTTAAGACTTCTACTCAAAAGGCATGAGAACCGTTCAGATTTTATTTAAAGCAGAGCACTGCTTGATACTTTTTCTCTTTTTAAGTATAACTCTATTAAGAAACTAATAACATCAGCAGCTTAAGAAATGCCTCCAAAATTAAAAGAAAATTTTAGTTCTCAGTATGTACATGGAATTTCACTTAGAAACTCTAACACTCAAGTGCCATGGAGAGTAAGTCATAAAAGTTTTAAAGTAAGTCTTCAGGGATATTCAGACTAAAGCACTGTTCCAGGCACCACACAAAGGCAGGAAAAGACAGACAAGATAATTTTAGATAACTGGAGTTCTGAATGCTACAAAAAAAGTAAAGAAGGCAAAGAGATAGGTTAATCAGAAGGCACTGAGATAAGTATCTGAATGCAGTGATGCAGTCAGCTATGCAAACACCTGGGGGAAGAGTGCTCCAGGCAGAGGGACTAGTAAGTACCAGAATGTGCCTGTACTGGCCAAGATGTATCAAGGCCAGTGTTACTAGGACAATGTAAGAAAAGAGCTCAACAAGTATGCAGCCATGAGTGGAGAATCTTACAGGCCATGAAAGAGTTTCACTTTTATCCTGAAAGAAATGGAAAGCAATGCACGTTTTTAAGGCAACGGAACACTGCCTTAGTTTGTCACTTAAACTTTAAAATTAGTCTGGCTGCTATGTGAAAAAAGAACTTGACTACAGAGGAGCAAGAATGGAAGAAGGAAGGCAAGGAGAACAATTAGGGGCCACAAAGATGATGGGTTGATTATGGGACGTTAAATTAGAGTGTTAGGGGGGAAATGGTGAATAAGAGGTTGGTTTTAGAACAGTTTTAGGGTAGATTTTGCTGACAGACTGGAAATGCGCAGTGGTGAAAAGAAACGAATAGAAGCTAATTTATAGGTTTTGATAGGGCCATCAACTGAGGTAAGGATGAGACCATCACAAATAGTTGGGGAAAAAAAAAAGGACCACTGTGCTTGAAATACATATGCAAATATATCTGGAAAGTCGTATCTTCCTATTTGACACATGTCTGACACATTGTAAATTTTTTCTCTACATAAAAAGTCTGTGATGAGACCTGTATGCATAATGACACAAACTGTGTGGAGAATTACTCCAGCTATTAAATTACAAATATGGAAGATGGACACTATTGCAACCCATGAGGCCGTGTAGCTCAACAGCACTAGAGCAAGTGGTTCAACGTACTCACCATTTTTCAGAGAGCAGTGTCAGGGTGGTCCAAGCAATTCAGAAATTATCTAAGTTGGAAGTGTGCATGCTTTAGGAGCAGCAATCACTATGAGACGATGTGTGTCATGGAATCACCATGGGAATAAATGGCAACTCAGTAACAAGGCAACTCTAGTTCTAGTAACTTCAGTTCAGCAGAGACCCTGAAGCATCCATCATTTCTCTAAGTTTACAGTGAAAAGACATTTTAACAGATGGCACTTAGAAGATGTGGCCTTGGTGTGTGTGGTGTGAGATATAAACACTCTGAGAGCTGTCTATTTATGTACATCTATGCTGGCACATAACAGCCAGGAAAGCTAAAGCATTCAACAATGGGCCTCTCAGTTGGGTAGGATTATAGGTAGATTTTCCTACTTTTTACTCACCTGTTATTTTGCTATTTTTCAATTCTGTTTGCATTATTTGCTCAATAAAAAATAAATCAGTAAATGCATGTGAAATGAATTTTGAAACCTGGATACAACCTCAGTATGTATGAGGCATAAGGACAAAATGTCCATGAGGCAAAAGCCATGTCCATAATGGCAAAAACATCCAAGTATTTCTGAGGCAGAAATGTCCACATCAAGAATGACTATGTTCTAAGGTATGAAACTGTTCTTAAAGTACTGTGTTAGGAGAAAAAGGACGGTACTTTATCTCTTGTAATTTAAAACTTACGTTGGGAAGGGATATACATTTCTTAAATATTGTTATTTTCCTATTACCTGTTTTCTCTCTTTAGGATTGAGCAGTAAGTACCGGGGATCAAAAACTATCTTGTGCAACTCCTTCTCCCATGTTGAAAAAGCAGACACCTTTAAAATAAAAAATGTATTGCCTCATAATTAAGTTGGCTTTAAAAACAGAAAGGTCATATAATTTTTGCTTGAAATCTACAGGACATCTCCTTAAAAAGGAGACATAATAAAAAACCATACTGAAGTTTCCATCACTAATGAATGACAAGCAGTGGGAGGCTAGCAACAGTTAAGTCCCACACTAATTGGCTCTGAACATTTCTCTATTATATAGAAATAACACACACTTAATTACTCATTAAAATAACCACTACTGTGTGACATTTTAAAAATCAGTACATCAGAAAAAGCCTTGAAGATTTGCATTTTGATTTCCCATGCTTGCTCCAATCTTGTGAACAAGGCTGTAATTTAAAATTGAACAGTTTTACTTACTCAAATGAATATGTGAATATAACCAAAAGGTTGAAAGCCCTTTTCAATTAAGCTTCATTAATAGTAATGTCATAAAGCACCAGTTCTCCTTTAACCAAAAGCCATTCTGAAGATATTAAAAGAATCGCATATACCTTACCTATCTCGAGTAGTCCGCCGTTCTGTAATGTTAATACTCGTCTTATATTACTCACCATAATTTAATGACCCAATAAATGTTAAATGTTATTTGTACTTAAAAGGACAGTAAAATGGCATTTTGTTAAACACGGTATGATTAGCCAAGAAAAAGGCTGTTTGAAAAGAGTACAATAATTTGATAGGCTTCCCTTATCCCCCCCCACAACATGAGCACTAACCTTAGATTTGACCTTTTAGCAAGACATATTTATATTACTTATACAAAACAGAAATATCTCCCCCAAAGATTGTTTTCTGACCCCTCTCTCTAGCAGCATGTCCTTGAACTGCTTCATTCGGGCCTCCAGAGGGACAATGGCCCTTTCTCGGGCAGCTTTAATTTCAGCTTCCATGGCAGCTTCTTTCTCTGAATCAATGTCTTTATTATCGTCTCTCCTATAAAAAATTAAATATAAGGCATCAACTGACAAAATATTAATAAATAATTTTACTAATATCTTAACATCATTAGAATATTCAAGACTCACTAGTGAGCAGCATATTTTTGGCAAAAATTATAATGAGGGTTTCAAATAAACTCTAAGGGATAAGCAACTTTCACTAAAATAATAGTAATAATAAAGTTACAATGAGCTTCTAATGATGTTACAGTGGCTACAATGTTAGGAAAAAAGAATAGCTTTAATGTGCTGTCTGTCCCTGACACTAGTTGATATACAAAATAAACTACCTTACTTAAAAAACAAACAAAAAAACTTATCTAATATTGCAGTAAAACTCTATGTGTTAGACTCAAACAGCACAAAATAAATTTTAGTTCCTGAAATGATACAGGAAAAACAGCATTTTCCAAAATATTCTACATTATAAATGCATAAATTGTTTAATAAAGATTGGTATAAGTCTTAGTAACCTCAAATACTTATTTTGAAAATAAAATTAAAATCTCTGCAAACTTGGCCAAGTGGATATGTGAGATATATACCTTACCTACCTGACATGTTTTTACTCACTTTCTGGGTGGTAAGTTGAGATTTAAGTTGAAGGACAGGTCCCAGAGAGCAACATAGGCCCCGGAGTAGTTAGGTGGAACTAGAACTGTTCATCAGTGACTAAACTACTTCTTGTTCCTCCAACATGCACCTCAGGGCTAAGGGCAACCCTGCTTCTGTGTCGTACTCAAGTGAGACAGTAAACACGAAACTGAGTCACCTCTCAATGTCTGCACTATGAAGAAGGCCCAGTCGTGTGAATAATCAAAAAAGTAATTCAGTAATATTCAGGTGTGTTTAAGCAGATCTACCTTCTTAAATACGATCTGCTAAATATAAAAATCAAATTGATTTGTATTTCCTACATAAACTTAAGGAAATCAGGAAAACAGAACATCAGGAAATTCAAAAGCATGCTATAAAGGGAAATGAAGGTAGCCCAGAAGATTTAAATGGAACTAAGGCTAACCCACAAATATAGTGAGAGGTAATTAGCAATTTAGGGAATGAATCAAACAGAGAAGACATAGTCCATGACCTGCAGGAACTTAGCGAGATACTCTGTGACCTAAGATATGCACAAAACAAACAGGTAAAAGCAATTTGCCAAACAATATACCCTCTTATAATAATTTATTTAAGAACTATTTAAATAGTTAAAAGGCATCCAAGAAATATAACTAATGAAAACAAATAACCTTTATATAAAGAATTACACTAAATGAAAGTGTCACAATACAAACTATCACTATCTATCTCAATAAAAGAAATAAAGAAAAACTAAGCCAGGAAAAATAGGCTTTTAGCTTTGTACCTAAATAGAGAAGCTCGGGCAATCCACATAAAGGACTTCTTTGACATTCTCCTGATAAAAGCAGTTAAAAACCTTACAAAGTTGTCTATAAGAACAAACAATTAAAAACAACCTAAAAGTTTAACATTGTAGGAATATCCAAAATTATGGTACATAAACAGAATGAATACAGTCATTTATAGTAATTAAGAAAACAAATGTCTTATTCTAGACTTTTTTTAAAAAAACACAAAATCAGTTGATTACAACTAGTAAAAATAATTATACATTTGGTCAAGAACTAAAAAGTCAACTATAAACATGAAAATAGCTGTTGTTACTATGGTAAATTATGGGTGACTCTTTTAATATCTTAATTTTTTTCACATTGTTGTCAATAAGGAAATTTTTTTTAAAAAAGAACCACCCTTGACAGGGGTTGTCTTACTGATTTCTTTGCCATAATTTGGCTGCATTCAATCTGTCCTTCTCAGATAAGGACTATGATAGACCAGTCCCTAATGTCTTCAAACTTTCCTTTTTGCTACTAAATAATGGTCCCATTCCTCCCCCATCCCCACACAAACACCCTCTACCCCAACCCTTTCACCACCCATAATTAGCAACATTCATATTTTACCAACTCTAGAGCACTGGTCATGCCAATCCCTTCACTCACAGCACTCTCTCTCTCAGAAAAAGCTCATGGGTTCCCTCTTCACCAAGTAATGACCATGGACTCAAGGACTAGCCAAGTGACAAGTATGTAAGAAGAGAGAGAAGGCTGTATATACGTTTATAAGATTTCTGGCATGGTATCCGTTGGGGTCTACATAGGGAGTTTCTTTTTTTTTTTAATATAAAATTCAGCCCTAACGAATGTCTGAAAGTAATTTATCAACTAACTCCTAAAATACCATTTGGCTTCATAATACATATTTAAATAATCAAATCTTTTGCAAATCTAGCAACAGAAGAGACACCATTTCTACAGTCTGAAGCAAAGCTTTTCAGTATCAGGCCTAAGAGAGCAATCATGACTTCTGCCTCCTAACAGCATACATTATCACCTGTCCCAATCATGAACTGACTGCAATCTAATCAACTTTTAAAAGGTAAAAAAAAACTATCTAAATTACACAACCTATAAGTATTACTTACTTCCGTTTTTTGGCTTTAACAGGTTCATCTTCATTCATTTCTTCCATTAATTCTTGTTCTTCTTTAACTGTAAGATAACATTTAATTAAACCATCAGGATAAAAATAAGCAAGCAACAATTTAAGTATTTAGGTATGACTCCTTCTGCTAAGCACTATTAACAACTGCATTAACTGTACTTTTTTAAAGCTGCAATTTACAGTTCACTCACTTGCACTCATAGAGAATTGCCACTTTTGGATGGACAGCATTGTCGGGGTCGGGTGCCCTGGCAAAAACATTTCAAATATTATTATGAATACTTATATGCACTAATTAAACAATCTTTTCCTTTATAATACCTACTCTATTACCTTCCCTTTCCATTAAATCTTCAATTCATTTTGAAATTTTTATTTATAATGAATGTATTTATCAAATAAATGGATCAAACTCTTATACCTTTAGAACCAGAAAGACCAAGTTTCACTAATTAAGAAATCACTTGTAAGCAGAAAATGTTAGTACCACGTATACATAAACTATGGAGATTTCTCAATTATTATAAATAACATGTATTAGGATTTGTTTCATTTGAAGTTTTAAATAGTTCATTTATCATGCTTCTATACTACACAAGGGGGTTCTATAAAAATATAATCATCATAAAACAAGGACAAATTACCAATAAAAATAAGCAATAAGAATCATGCACAAATATTTGTGTTCATTCTATATATTGCAATGATGTCTGAATATGTGGTACATTAAAAGATTATCTCTTAATAAAGTTAAGTCTCCATTCTCAGGAATAAGGCTTACCTTCCCTAAATTTCATCAAGTTTAAAAGACTAACTAAGCCTTTGCATTCTGTATTTTACAAATTTTAATAAACAGTATTTTAAAAATACTCTGTACAGTTTGATTATTTCTAAAAATACATTACTCATCGCAAGAGTGCTAAAAAGCTCACTGAGGAGCATGTTAGTATTACCAATAAGCATGCAGCAAGCATCAGCAGTACCAACATATCTTGGACTAACTGACAATCTTGAAGAGAACAAGAAGTTAAACATATATGTAATAAATATTTTACTAAACATAATTTTATCCAAATTCTCTATTTTTAAAACACCTCTCCTATTACTGAACTCAAACTAGTAAAGCAGTCTATTCTCCATTTCTCAAATATTCTTTTTCTTATATTCCTTGAAAATATAAAGTATCTCTAAATGTTCTCACATTTTCTGCAAAAGTACTAAAAGAATGTTAAAATTAGAGGATAAATTCCTAATTTAAAACTTACTTAGTTTCTTCACTTCTTCCATTCCTTTTTTGTGAGGGGGCTCCTGAATAATTTTATCAACATCTGCCCTTCCAATCAGATCATCGGGTCGGTCCCACATAGAAAGACGGGTGGTAGGATTATAAAAGAAGACCCTCTCATCACCAGTCCAAACAACACACCTATGAATTAATTCAAATATAATTTTCTTATGTTATGGGACATATGTCATAGCTAGATCTTTTACTGTCATCCTATCCAAAGTGGAGGTGGTGGTGGGGAAGGACACCTTATTATTATGAGTTATTTATAGAGAGACAAAGATGATTTTTAGAACAGAAGAGAGCTAACTAGCTAAGGGTAAAATACTAACTCAACAAATTAATTGAGAAAGCCAGGAAAACAAAGGAATTTGTGATCAGTTTAGAGTGCTCAGGAACTCAGTCTGGCACACTCAATTTTAAACTACCACAAAAGACAAGTTTAATAGTAATAAATTAATAATGCTACTAAGCAGTTCTAAAGCTAAAGAATAAGACCACAGTATCCTATCTATTTCAGGATACTTCTCAGTATTTCCTACCAAATCAGAATTACAAACACATTCTTCAGTGGAGCCTTTAACAACTGATTACATCAAATATTTGAAAATAAAGAGAGGTACTGATTATACTGGAGCCCACTACAGCCCACTGTTCCTGTTAATTACAACGAGCAACTCTGCATCAATACACAGACAGAAAAAAAAAACAAGTATGTAAGGACTCTGTAAAGTTTTTTAAAAAATAGAAGCATGATGTCAAAATTAGAGAAGCAACTGCAAGAGTGTAAATTTTCCATTTCTCCTCCCTCAAACCTCTGTACTGAAGAGGCTCTTAGTTGCACAGTGATAGTAGCACAGGCAGCTAAATCTCCGATAGAAATCAGGTCTTTCTGGCCAGCTAATCAAAAGTTAATCAATAGCTGCCAAGCCCAAGGTGACCTAGATGTTGATATTATCAGGCAAAGCCTCTATTGTTGAAATAATCAAAGACTTTAAAGCAGTAATTATAACTAGGCTTCATTAGATTGAAAAAAAAAACCTTGAAATGAATGAAAAGACAGTTCTCAGTAGAGAAACCATTAATAAAAGAAAGAATAAGTTACAGGAACCTATGGGACTATATCAAAGTGTTTAACATACATGTCATTGAGACCCCAGAAGGAAAACAGAATACTGGAGGCAGAAAAACTATGAAGAAAAAGTGGCTCTCCAAATCTCCAACGTTGATAAGAAACAAATATTAAAGCAGCTCAGTGAACCCCAAACAGGATAAACTTCAAAAAAACCCCAAAAAACACATTTTTAGACAAAAAATAATCAATAAGATGAAAACGAAATATAAAGAAAAATCCTTCGTAGCAGCTAAGGAAAAATATGAAACAGAACAAACAGGGGAATAAGTCCAATGACCCTGGATTTCCTACCAGAAACCCACAGAGGCAAAAACACAGTAAAACAACATCTTTGAAGTTTTAGAAAAAAAGAAATGCCAAACCAGAACTCCACATACACTGAAAATATCCTTCAGGAACCAGGGCAAAAAAAGTTATTCTCAGAGGAAGGAAAATGAAGAGATTTCATCTCCATTGGAACTATCCTACAAGAAAGCTTTTCAAGCTGAAAGAAAATGATAACTTAAAAAAACAAAACAAAACCCCCAACACAAACCTGGATCTTTAGCAATGAAAGGAAAACAACAGAAATGGTAAACACCAAAGATAATATATTTTTTTCCTCTTAAGTTCTTTAAAATTTATATAAGAAATTATTAACAATGCTAGTGGCGTGTTCAGTGTACACAGTAGTAATACATATGAAAACTACAACATATAGGTCATTAGGGTTAAAAAGAACCTGTATGGTAGCAAGGTTTCCATATTTTCTGTGAAGTGGTACAATAATAACTCTAAGTAGGCTATGATGGTTACGAATGTATCCCTAGAACAACTAAACTTTAATGCAAAGAGTTATCACCAGAAAGCCAACAGATAATTATCAAATGGAATGCTAAAAAATGTTCAAGTAATTTAAATGAAGTTAGTAAAGGGGGAACAGAAAAACAAAAATAGAGAAGACAGAAATCAAATAATAGATCTAACTGAAATCCAACCATACGAAAAGATTCATGTTAACAGTCTAAACACTCCAATTAAAAAGCAAGAATTGACAAAGTGGATAAAAATGCAAGACACAACTATAAGCTGTCTTAGGAGACAATTTCACATATAAAGCCATAGAAAGGGTGAAAGTAAATGGATGGAAAAAGAAATACTATGCACACAACATTAAGGCAGGAATGGCTATTTTCATAACAGATGAAACCGACTTGAAGACAAAAGGTTATTAAGAGAGATAAAGAGGGTCAATTCATAATGATAAAAAAGACAATCAGGAACACGTATCAGTTGTGAAATATATAAAAGCCCATTTACAGAGTTTCAAAATAAATTAAGAAAGGATCAAATTAAAGAGAGAAACAGGCAATCTCACAATTATAAAAGATTAGTAAAACTGTAAGCAACTGATAGACTAACCTAACCCAAGTGGTACTAAGAAAGATCATCTGAAGAACAATAAAAGTCTTAATGAATCTCAAAGTATAAAAATCAAATAAAGTGCATTCTCTTACCACTGGTCAATTAAATCAGTAAGTGAGATATCTAGAAACTCCCCAAATTATGGAAATGAAATGACAGATTTCTAAATAATACATAAGTCAAAGACAAAATCAAAAAGAAAATTTTAAAACAGTAAGAACTGAATGGCAATGAAAATACAACATGTCAAAATGTGTAGGCTGCTGGTAAAGCAGTACTTAAAGAAGATCCAGTAAAGTTTTAAATGATTATATACTAATATTAATGACCCAAGAGTCCATCACAATAAGCTAGAAAAAGCACAAAGAAAACCCAAAGTAAGTAGAAAAAAGAAATGAGTGGTGAAAAAAAAAAAAAGATAACCACTCCAAAAGCTGGGTTTTTTTGTAAAGACCAACAAAACTGACAAACTTCCAGCTAGTCTAATCCAGAAAAGGGAACACATCACCACTAGAGGAAAGAAAAATGGGTTATCACTACAAATCACGGACATTTAAAGGACATTAAAAGAACAGGAACAAATTCAACTTAGATAAAATAAGCAAATCTCTTGAAATATACAACTTACCAAAGCTGACAGAAGAGACAAAGAATTGCATAGTCCTATAGCTATCAAAGAAGTTTAATTATCAAAAACCTCCCCCTGCTCCCAAACTCTGATCCCAGATGGTTTAACTCTATAAAACCTTAAGGAAAAAGTAATATCACCTCATACACTTATTCAATAACTAGAGTAGAAATCACCAATCACCATCCAACTCATTTTATGAAACAAGCATAATAACCTTAACACCAAAACCTAATGAAAACATTGCAAAAGAAACTTAAAGATCCATGTGCCATGAGTGCAGATTTAAAAATCCTTAATAAAACATTAGTAAATCAAATCCAACAATATATTAAAAAGATTAATCTGTCCATTGAAAGATGAATGGATAAAGAAATTGTGGTATATTTGTACAGTGGAATACTACTCACTGATTAAAAAAAGAATAAAATAATGCCATTTGCAGCAACATGGATGGAACTGCAGATCACTGTAAGTGAAGTAAGCCAGAAAGAGAAAGAAAACTACATGTGCTATCACTCATACATGAAGTCTAAAAAAAAAGGGGTGGGGGGAAGAAAGAGGACACTAGTGAACTCATCTACAAAACAGAAACAGACTTGCAGACCTAGTAAACAATTTTATGGTTATCGGGGGAAAGGGGATAGAAAGGTATAAATTTGAGAGTTTGAGATTTGCAAATGTTAACCACCATATATAGAAATAGATTAAAAAAACCAAGTTTCTTCTGTATAGCACAGGGAATTATATTCAATATCCTGTACTAACCTTTAATGAAAAAAGAATATGAAAATGAATATATGTATATATATGCATGACTGGGACATTATGCTGTACACCAGAAACTGACACATTGTAACTGACTACACTTCAATTAAAAAAAATAATAATTTACCATGATAAAATGAAAATTTTAAAATAGTAAGAACTGAATGTCAATGAAAATACAACATGTCAAAATTTATGACATGGTTTATCCTAGAAATGCAAAGCTAGTTAAACATTCAAAAATCAATGTGATCCACTATATTAAAAGAACAAAGAAGAAAAACTAATTCATTTCAAAAGATGCAGATTTATGATTAAAACACCAGGAAATTTTTAAAAACCTATAGCTAATATTATAACTGAGGTAAAAGACTGAACTACCTCCCTGCAATATGGAGAACAAGGCAAAGATGCTCACTTTTACCTCTCCTATTTAGCATTGCACTGATAGACCTAGCAATAACAGAAAAATAAAAGGCATCAAAGATCAGAGACTAAGAAATAAAGACTCCTCTTTGCAGATGATATGATTATTTACAGAGAAAATCCTAGAGAATCTGCAACACTGTAATAAAAGAACTTAGCAAGATTCTAGTCTACAAAATAAATATACAAAAACCTTGTCATTCATGAATCTTTTATTTCTATGAGGTCAAATTTATTCATCTTTTTATTTATTGCTTCTAGGTTGTGTCTTTCTTAGAAAGCATCCTCATTCCCTCTCCAAAAATTCAACTATTATGTCCCTATTGTTCTTACAGTCCACCTGAATATATGAAAGATAATCACCTCTTCAAACTACCTTCCAAGATCTATCAATGAAGGAATGTATTATAACTTTCATTCCCTAATTTACTATTTTCCATTTCTTATAAGATGGGTGACTGCTAACTTTAAGCTAAACAACTTGTTCAGCTAAGCAGGATATTCCACTTCATTTGAATAATCTAACTTTATTAGCTTACCTCTTGATATCTTTACATGCTGCTCTTCAAATTGCTATCTCTAAGAAGCTAAATGTAAAATACAAAGTTTCATGTTTCCGTTAACTATACTGGGATTTTTTTCCCCTGGTATTTCACAGCATTAGTCTTTTTTTTTTAGATTAATAGGCCCAAATTAGAAGCATTTTGTATTTCCTAAGATCACTAAACTTTAGTAGTCTGGTTCTAAGAAAGTTTTTAATGTTTTGACAAGTTTTTAAAGGACATGGACCAATTGTAATTTTTTCCTTTGCTTACTATGATTGCATTACAAAGATTTAGCCTGTATATATATGTTCATGTATAACTGAAAAATTGTGCTCTACACTGGAATCTGACACAACATTGTAAAATGATTATAAATCAATAAAAAATGTTAAAAAAAAAAAAAAACCCCGAAGATTTAGCCTGCAGTTAATTTTTACAGTCTCGTACAAAGTGCAGTGAGGGCTGCCTGTATTTGCCATGCTTTGTCTGTAACCTGTGCTAGGTTTTAAGTTATGAAGAATTTATCTTTGAACTTACATATTACAGTATTTGGGCTTTTACCTAGAGTGGTACAGGGAATTAACATATATATATTTTATATATATATAAAATCAATCAATCTATATACACACATACATATATACACACACACATACATGTAGACTGATTGCTGCTGGGCTTCTATAGTTTCCATTTTTTTCACTTCTAATATTTCATTATGAAAAAATTGAAACATATAGAACTTGAAAGAATGTTTTTAAAACAGTGAACACTATTGAGCACCTAGATTTTACAGTTATCATATATGCTTTATCACTTACCTATCCTTCCCTCAATCCATCTGCCAGTCTTATTTTTTTTTGATACATTAGATATTGCAGATTATCAGTACACTCCACCCCTAAGCAGCTTATTATGTATATTACCTTTAGCACAGGATAGTTTTGTGACATAAGAATTCTTTGTTCATAAAGCGTCCTAACAGCTTTTCACTCCACATTTACCATTAATACCTAGGTATTCTGCAGTCAACATGTTTTAGGAGACTAGCTCTCCATTTTAACGTAGGTATTGCTGTTAATGTGGATCAGTGTTTCAGAAACTTGTACAGAAATTTAACCTTAGTTTTCCCCTAATAAAGTGAAACATCTAACAAAATGGTTTAAGTGTCTCAGGATGGTTCTAATGGAAATTCTTGAAGCGAATTCAGCACTGAATAGTTGGATGAAAATATTTAACACTCACTTCCTCGACCCTTACTTTTAAAACTGATTGTAAAGAGAGATCAAAACTAGAAATATTTTGTATTTCCTAGGATCAACAACCCTTAGTTTTTATTTGGATTCCATGACAAAAAAAAGATTTCCACAAAAGACTTCACTTAGCAATAATGATTTTGAGATACATCTATGTTGTTGAATGTATCAATAGTTTGTTCCCTTTTTTAAAATTTAAATTTATTTGTTTAAATGGAGGCACTAGGAATCGAACCCAGGACCTCGTGCAAGCTAAGCATGTACTTCACCACTGAGCTATACTTCCACCTCCCAACAGTTTGTTCCTTTTTATTGCTGAGTAGCATGCCTTTGTTTGAATATGCCACAATTTATCCATTCACTTGTTGGTGGACATTTGGATTGTTTCTAGTTTTCAACTTTTCCATTCCTAGATATTTGCTTATTTGTAACAATCAAAAACTGGAAACAGCCCAAATAAATTACAAATAAAACTGCTATGAATATTCTTGTAAAAGTCTTCACGCAGACCTATGTTTTTGTTTTTCTCAAGTAAACAGGAGTGGAATGGCTGGATTATTTATTATATATTCTCCAAAGCAGTCCCACCATTTTGAAATTCCCATCAGCAGTGTATAAGAATTTTAGTTAGTCACCATCCTCTAAAACATTCAGCATGCTCAGTTTTTGAAATTCTTAGCTATTCTAACAGGTGTGGTTTTAATTTACATTTCTCTGATTATTACTAATAACAGGGAGCTTCTTTTCATGGCTTATTTGCCATTCATGCATTGTTTGTAAAGTACATGTTCACATCTTTTGATTATTTTTTGTTGGATTGTTTTTCATCTTATTGAGGTGTAAGAATTCTTTACGTCAAAGAGTGAATGACAGCATATGTAAAAAGCTCCCACAGATCATCAAGAAAATACAAGTCCTTAAAAAGATGAGCAAAAACTGTAAAGAAGCAATGCACAGCCAATAAACAAGAAATAGATTCAACTACACCAATATTATGGAAACATTTATGATTTCTTATGAAGTTGCTATATTGCTTGATTCAGCAATTTCACTTCTAGAAATCAATAAAACAGAAATACGTGCATGTGTTCACAAGGAAATAGTTACATGTAAGGATGTCCTAAACAGCAACTTTTGAAATGCCAGGAACAGAAAAAAACAAAACAAAACAAAACAAACACACACACACCCACACACACACACACGAAAGACAACCTAATCATTTATGTGCAGGAAAATTATGCATTTTCATACAACAGAAAACTACGCTATCATAGATATAAATGTCCTAAAACTGCAAAATTTCTGCGACACATTTAGTAGAAAACTGAGGAATAATACTTTTTAAAGTCATTATAATATGTATATTAACCACACACACCTCTATACACATTTACATAAACGCAATATAGCATAGAAAGCACATGTACCCAACTTTTATTAATGAGGAGGCTTGGTGAAAGTGGAATTCTATCATTTTTTTACTTCATATGGTTATTTTATATTGTATGCTTTCTGTATACATCCATCTAATAATATATCAGAGCAATGAGAAAATAACTCAAAGTGGAGCACAGGAACTATAGATATAAATCATAAAAGAAAAAGTAAAAGATTTCTACAAGATACCCGACAAGCAAGTAACAAATGTCCCAGAAAAGGAGAAAGAAACAGATGAAGAGAAGCATTAATTAAACAAATTCCAAAGGAAAATTTCATTAATATGAGGACAGACTCAAGTCTGAAAACTGCTGAGGCCCACAAAAATCCAGACTGGTGGGGTCTGGACATGGTTACTGGCTTTCCATGTACAATAAATACTCAAACAGAGAAAACACAATCTATGAATATATTCTTCTAAAAAAGATTGTTTTCATAATTTTGATTTTAGAACTGGGTAAATATTCTGGACAATTTTTTAAAAAATGAACCTGTGTCAAGTTGGTGGAATAACTATATAGAAAACAACTATTCAAAAATGCTTTAAAAACACAGTAATTTGATCATACATCCCTAGAGGAATACACCCTAAAAACAAAAATGACTAGAAATAAAAACTTAAATAGTCTTCAGTAATCACACTGTTAGTGATTGCATTGGTACTGTTATTCTGTGTCTTGTGTATGAGAAAAGCAAATGAGTAATTATGTTCCTATCACTCAGAAACAGGATTTTCAGAAAGGAAGGAGATACTGAATTAAGATAGATGATGAGAGTCAGCAAAAATTTTATAGTAGATTTGAATTACAAGTGATGGTGTGGGGGGAAAAAAAAGTAATGGTGTGAACTCAAGATGCATCTTCGAATGTATCTTCCATCTGTGTCTACCAAAAAGATCTACAAATAATGACTAATTCAGTAGTAATGACTATCCCTAGATCCCACACTAATACCACTTCCCACAAAAAGAAACCAGGGCTCCTTGGAGAAATGGCTGAATCCAGGTCTGAAATAAGAAATACATGAGATAAGCCAGGAATGTCTTGTCAGAGAAGAAAACAAGGAAGGTATCAAAGATAGGGTTGTAACAACAACCAAAATAAGCCGTCAGGAGTTAACCTGAAGTCTTCACCTAGCCAAAGGTGAAACATATAAACATCAGTAAGAATAATAACTGCCATGGATAAAAACATATAAAATATATTTACGTCTATGAATTTCTAATTCTCAAACCAACACATTATTCTGAAAACATGTTAAGTCCTTTCCTGTACAATTTGTATTTCCAAATAACCAGTGTTAGTAAGGGGAAGTATCTCTTAAGTATTCCAGTTAACAAATGAAAATAGTGACAGAAATAAATTACTACCACTTTCAACCCTTAGTGATGATAGATCTAGGCCAGGTTTTGCAACCTCAGCACTATTAACACTTTGGACCAAATAATTAATTCATGTAGGGAGCTGTCCTGTGCATGGAGAGATGTTAGGAGCATCCCAGGCCTATACATGCTATTAACACCCTCCAACTTAAGACAATCAAAAATGCCTCTAGACATTGTTCAACATCCACTGCAGGGAGGGGGACACTGAGGGGAGGTAGACAAAATTACTTCTGGTTGAAAATCACTGATCTAGGCAATAATCAGCAATGGCTGCTAACATCACAAAAAAGAGACAACTAGATCCTGAGGGAAAGGGACATCTATGAACTAGTCTTGCCAAGAAGATAAAACTTGAATCTGATCACATCTCTGTAACTGCTCCCTAATTTGCAGGAAACTCAGAAATGGAGAATTCTATTAAACAGTACCATGGGGACGCAAAAGCAAAATCCAGACAGTGGGATTCTACAGAAAAACACACACTTTTTTTTTTTTTAATTAAAAAAACAAGGAGGAAAAAGCAAGGACAACAAGTTGGAGGGGAAACCTACAGATTCTAAGATGTAAAAAGTCAACTCACTGCCATGGGTTGATTGTATATGGCTTAAATAAATTACAGCAGGAAAAGGACAGAAAGCAATAATGTGGGGAAAGAAGGGAAAGGGAGACCCAAACAGAAGAAGGAAAGGAAAAACAGACTATCCAATGCTAAGGCAAAAACACATAATTTTACATAGTTCTATAAACATAATCACAATGTGGATGTATATACAAAAGCAATTTTAAAACACTTTAAACAATAAAAAGTATATTCAGGATCTTACAGGGGCTCAAATCTATAATCATGAATAATAAAACATTAATAGAGAGCACCATCAGGGGAAAAAGACACCACAGCAAGTAAGCAAAATACCATGAACAAGAACCCAAAAATATTCAGTAGATAAAAACATGAATTTGACATATACGTTTTTTTTTGGCATACACTTTTTAAAAGTACTTTTTTTTTTCCTATTGGATAATCGTGTAATAATCAAGTATGACAAGAAAGAAAGAAATAGGTAAATAAAATAAGTTACTAATTAAGCCAAGTACATACCATGGAGTACCAGGAATAGGTGTAGTAGCTACTGGCTTTGCCTTCTGGGCAGCCTTTTCTTCTTCAGTCATCTCCTCTTCTTTGGGCTCCTATGGGAAATGATGTTACTCTCATTAAATTATTATTATAAAACTACACCTGAATATCCTACAAATATAAGAATAATTGCAAGTACCTTAAAGTGCAATCAACATGACGTCTACTGCTAGCATAGGGAGGGGAGACTATGAATAGGAACCTCTAAGAAAGTTCTAAATCCTTGCCCCGCAGAGAGAGCCCAATTCCTTAACAGTAGACCCATGAGCAGCAGATGGTCCTATCTTACAGACTCATTAACCATTCATTAAGAGCAGAAATGAGTAAAAGGGTACAGAAGATCAGGAGACCTCTTCACTTAAGGTAATTTCTTTTTTCTGCTAAATTCCTTACTTATAAGACATGACTACCACTGGTTCCTCATTGAAGAAAGGAAGCTTCCAAAAAGCAGAGCTCTTTTAGTGCTGTTTAGGGATTATTTCACACCTGGAGATAAATTATAACAAACATTCCCCAAACATAAAGTTGTACTTATAACATGTACCAGGTCTGTAAGTCAGGAGGCTGGACATCAGGTCCAAGCTCTAGTCCAAGGCCCTTTCTTTTATACTTCCAAAGGAAAAACTGAATTAGAAACTTTAAAGAATGCTAAAATTTCAGAGATCAGATGTATAGCAATTATTTAAAACTACAGCAAATGGATTTTCAGTTATAACCAATGATGGCTTCATCAAAGGGTCATGACCCTTTACCTCCTTTATCTCTTTTATTGGCTCTTCTTTAGGGTCCTCCTCCTCTGTCTCCATTGGCAAAGGTTCTTCAGAAGGTTCTTTAATTGGCTCTTTAATCTTCTCCTCTAATTTTTCTATTAAAAAGTTGAAATAATGCCATTCAATGGTTCTGATATAACTTACAGAACTTTCAGAGACTAAGCAGTTAAAATATTCTATTTTTAGTTATTGATCACAAAGATAAAATGTTTTTCATTTTAATATCATTGATTTGAATCTAATGTAATGCTCAACTTCAAGTACCTTGCTATCCCAATCAGTAAATTTGTCAGCAGAAAAGAACTACTGATTTCAGAGAGACATAAAATAAAGTCTTTCAGTCATTTCATGTATCATTTGTGGCAATCATTCATTTTGCTGAAAGGGATAAGGTTAGTCTAAAGTACTGAGGAACAGAAACAGGGGCTTACATACTATAAAAATTACGAGTCCTCTTCATCTAAGACTCCAGTGGCCTAAATTTTTTTCTTCAGAATACACAGATTCCTTCCCTATCATTGCTATGAATCTCAATAAGGACAACAATTATTCACTAGAAAATTCATGCAGTTACTGACAACACTAAAAAATATATATTAGTATGTATGTATAATTTAACTTCAGATGATAAAACGATAGGCAATCATATAAGCAGCCCTGGCTTTTTAAATGAATACATATTTTCCAAGTCAGTGGAAATAAATAATCCAACACCGTACTTAGAAAGCCCCTCAAAGAAGAATTAACTCAGAATTTCAAACAGTGTTCTATTTATGCTATGTCCCACCAAGTTATTAAAACTATACCTTTTTCCTTTAGCTCTTGGGGTTTTTCCCAGGTTGATTCTAATGTTCTATTATTATAATAATATGTCTTCCCATCTGCTGTTTTATATTCAGTCCACTCAGAAACTGCTGTTGCTCCAGCTAAGGTAGCAGGTGAAGCTGCAATAGCAACCTGGGGATGTATCATGGGTACGATAGGAGGGGCCATTCCTGGCAATACACCTAAAAAACAATGATAAAAAGTTAGATCCAAGCATCAGATTGCAATACAATGTTAAATTTTAAAATATGAACTAAATCTTTCTATTAAATATTAATAAATGAATGAGCCAGGTGAAACAAAGAAAATCATAAAATATGATTTAATTATTTAAATCTACATCCCTGGTTTAGTTCTAATGCCTAAATTCTATTAGATTCAGAAATTCAACCCAAGAAGGACCTTAAAAACAGTCAGAAATTTGGGTCACTCCTATGATGAAATCTTAACATCATAAATTATAAAAATGGTACATTTTCTGCTTACTAATAGAAATATATTTTTATAAAGAATTTCTCAAATTCTAATGAAATCAAGGGAACAACTGTATTTGCTAAGCATATTTCCTGAGGCAAAATTATTTTCTTGCTCTCACATACCTAGAGGATATGAATTCCATTTTAAAGTAAATGACTGAAAAAAATGACTGAGTTTATTATCGAATTTACTTTAATATACTAAGTAATTAAGTCTGATAGCCCTGTAAATTGTCAGTCAGTTTAATCTTTTCCTAAAGGAAACAAAAGCTTCTTGTATTTTTTAAAAGATAAGCCAAGATTAATAATTTTTACCAGGTAGCTAATATTACAGATTAGCCAATACTACATAAATAAAGTAGCCAAAAATAAGTGAATCAAAAAATTTTTTAAAAACGTCGAATCCCATACTAGAATTTAAGTTTCAGGTAGTTAACTTTGATAGCTTTAAAATGTTAATTTATACTATACACACAAATATTCACACACATATACTCACTAGCATGCAAGCATAATCACATCACTTTACACATGGAAATGATTTTTTTATATTTAACTTAAAAGCACACATCAAAAATAAAATTAAATGTTATGAATATGAGAATGAAGTTGTTTACACTTATTACAAAAATTAAGATATAAAGTGATCTGACCTTATTTGCTTTTGTGAACCAACAAGCTAATACTACAGGCAATTGGGAAAATTACGTGTTGGCCAAATATGACAACTGCATTTATACTGCTCATTAAAAAGAAAAATATAAAAAAATCCACTTACTTGGGCAAAATAAATAAAAAGATAAACAACAACATTCACTACCATGCCAACTTACAGACAAAACAAACTAAGATGGTTTTAAAAATTACCGGTCTTGGTGGTAGCGACTGTCTTTACATACGGGCAGCTGACTATTTGCATCATTGCTACACCTGTAAAATGGATAAGCAAGCATACGTTGGAAAGCTGCCATTGTATGTCGGCTACCACTGGGATTCAGGGAAATAATTTACCACTACAATTTAGAATGCTATTTCCAATGAAAAAGACCAAGAATGGAGCAAAACTTCTTTCTGTTTGACATTTTGTGGGAAGTGGTGCCAAATCCAATGATAACTGATTCTAAATTATATCATCAATTACCTTTTTATAAACCAGCTCTGACAGTATTTGAAGGAGCTTTAAAATTCAACAAAAGAAAGCCCCTTCAATATATATACATAACAAGTTCTTAAGTGGGACATTTTCCCACAGGACATCAAACCCATGCTGCTCTAGACACCAGTGAAAGGAAGATGCAGCATGACACTGACCAGACACTTTCTCTGTGTTGCTGCTCATGGGGAACTACATGCAGAAGCTGAGGCATGGAGCATAACCAAGAAGAAGTAGAAAAAGAGTAAGATAGACAAAGAGGGCTAGGAGGCAAAGGAAGAAAAGAAAGTACGAGATGGATCCAAATATTCTACTGCAAATAAGACTTCAAATAAAAGAAAGGCAAAGATGAAGAGGAGGGCAGAATTCAACTAATGACAAAATATCCACGTGTAGTGCCTGCTCCATGGAACGCCATGGGCTTGGGGCACTGTGGAGGCAGGCTATCACATTAAGAAAAATACAGCCCCTTTAACATCAGTAATGACTACATGGGCTGACTGCTTTAAAAACCTCATTATTTAAGCCAGTTAAAGAAGTAGCACTAGTATTAAAGAATGGAAATTACGTACAGTTCTTAGAAGAATGAAGACTCATCATGATTCATTACAATGGTGATAAAAAGGGAATGAAAGGAAGAGCTGGAAAACTAAGACTGATTAATTGAAAAAAATAAAAATTAAGAGTGAATTTTTAAAAAAATGTAAAGAAAAACGCAGAAGGCTAAAGGCAAAGGGTTGGGAAATTAAATTTTATTTTCTATTTGTTTCAGCTAAAATAAAACTAAACCTATTTTGGCACTGATGAAATTTTTAAATCATGAACTATTTTCCCGAGGTACATGAAAAGAAAGTTCTCCTAATTCAGAGACGAAAATGAAAATTAAACCCCTGAGTTTGTAAAGAATGTACCTATGTTCACACACACACACACAAAAATACTGCCAATTTTTGAAAAATGCCTTAATCTCTTAATTATCGTTTCAAAAAAATACTATTAAAGCTAAACTTTCCATTAACTCTGAAACTAAAACAAAAGCACTGGATCATAAAGGCATGTTGAGTAAAGGTGTATGTATAGATTTACTTTCCATGATATTTACAGATAGCAATGGAAAAATCCCTTTGGTTAAGGGAGTTACAGCATGCATTAGGATTAAGTTAGTGTAAATACTGCCATCTGCAGGACTGCTGAACCTACTAAGGCAGCACTAGAAATTCAGTTCTTAGAATGTATGAACTTTATTCTCAAAGACTGTTCTCCAAAACCATTCCCTAATATGTATTTTAACTTAAATAGAAGAAAATCAAATCTTTTCATATTTAGGCCTGCCATTGTTAAATATCATTTGTGCCAACACAGAGGTCCTGTATTTGATTGTATGGTCATACATTATAGACCATAATGAAAGGTTATGTGTGTTTCTTCTCATGCTAAAAAGACAAATTTAAGGTACTCTCTGAGGGTGATTATATGCATATTGTGAAGAGTCACAAAATAACCAAACATTTACATTTTTAACCTTCATTTCAAAAGAAGCATTTGTTCAATTTTCCTACAACTCTATCCTCAAATCATGTTCTATCAGGAAATTAGAAAATTCCACTTAGTACTACTTTGGGTAATTCTGATGTTACTGACCATAAGTTTCTTAAAATCCCAAATAAGATTTTACAGACTAAAAAGCAGAAATCCTATATAATCCTAATCTGATTTACTATCTCCAATTCCGTCTCTTATTCCTGTATTTTACCTAACTCTTCCATTCCTTTCTTTCATCTTGTTTGACTATTCCTTCTTTAATTATCCTCATCAGAACCATACATTGCTATTTCAAATGGAATTTAAGGCTCCAAGGTAAATTACATCCAAATCCCTCCTATTCACCTTACTCCCAAATTGATATAAACATTGTACATAAAGCCAAAGGTTTGGGGAGGAGAAAGACAAGTCTTTTTTTACTAAAGCAACTTAGAAGACTGGATTAAAAGGGGAAATGAGAAAATGAATGACCTTTAATATCAAAGATGTTTTACTATATAAACAAATTTTAATATTACTTTCTATAAAACATTAGCTTCATCTCCAAAGAATCTTTGGAATCTTAGACAAAATTTTATATAGTATCTAACTCAAGTTCTCTTCCAATTGACCTACAAAATGTCATTAGTGGCTGCCATTTATTAAATGCCTTTTACTGCCAAACTTCATAGGTACCTCATTTGGTCACCCAAAAAGTCACCACCATCTGTTCTCAAATTTAATGATGAGCTGAGAGCCAGAGAAGACCTTGATATCTAAAGACAGCTGTAACTGAAGGAATTATTTATTGTGACAAAATTCCACTTTCTATATGAATAAGTTTTGCTACTCTGACCCTTTCACTTACTAGTCCTATTAAGAACCTCTAAAGCAAAACCAAAGTCCTTTTAGGTGATAGCATTTCAAATACCTCAGGCATGTTACTATGCTATCTCTCAATCTTCTGTTCTCTTTACAGAAATAACTATCCCAGCTCCTTAAGATCACTCAGAATCCATGATCTGGTCTTAATACTGTCACTGACCCTTAAAGCAGACCAAGACTACAAGAGGTGATGATAAATGTTAAGCTTTTATCCATGTACCACTTAATTTCCCACATAAAGTATTTCTGAAGAAGAAAGTGTCCAGCTGCTTAGCTTAAATTTACATTAAGCCTTAGCTTAAATTTAAATTTAGTTTAGAAAAAGGGTAATCCCTACTAGAGAAAACATTTTTGGTTTTCTTCTTACTTTTAAATGATTTCAGTTTCTTAAATACCACATTTTGGACATTTAATTATCTAGCACTACAACAACGTGTAAAAGATTCTCCCTAAAACCCACTAATTCTTGAAATTTTTGATTTCTTTCTTGCTAAGGTGTAGTATCTGAAAAGCATTCTTTTCAAAGTGGTTACAAGGAAATAAACAACAAGAGCAACAGTGATAATTAAAATGTGTGCAAATCTAAGATATAGCTTTATTACAACCCTATCCTTGCACAGAAACTAGCACAACAAAGTGGCAATCATAGTGGAGGTAACTGAAATTAGGAGACAAGAGGCCTAGGTTCTATTCATCTTTGATACAAACTAGCCATATGAACTTGATCTAAGGTATCAATATTTTCAACTACAATTCTAGGAGAAGCGACCATGGATTAAGGATTAAATGTGTTTGATAACAGCAAATGCATTCAAATTAGGATGCCAAACACAATCACTGTTTAATCCTTACAGGAAGAATTCTACTCCACAATCTTTTAAATTCCTTCTCTAGCTGTAATGACTTCCCTCTAAGATAATAAAACACATGAATTCACCATAAGTACATAAGCATTTAAATGGTGCATGTTATACTTCACAATTGTTGCAAGGGAAACTTATGGTCTCTGTTTTAGATGTATTTTTTTTAAGTTAAGTGATTTCTTCCCAATACAACGTAATTATGAAGGGCACAGTATTTGGATCTGGAGTACCCAAGCTCAAATCTCAACACCATCACTTACTATGTGACCATGGGCAAGTAATTTAACTTGTCTGTGTATCTATCTCATATGATGGCTGTAAAAATTAAATGCATTATTACATATAAAGTGCTTAGAACAATGCACAATATATAAATCACTCAACTTGTGTTAGCTATTATGACTGGTAATTTTTTAACTTCATACACTCAAACTCTTAAAAATATTGCATTTAAGAACATATTTACACAAAAAGATGATCATTTGTAATTCACTGAGGCCATTATCCAAAATGAGTGTAGCTTTAAATGTGGCTCTAATTTTAAGACATGTAAACAACAACAAAAAAGGACATTTACCAAAACTGAAGAGAAAAATACTGCAGTTAGCCATGAATCTTTCAAAAACGTTTCAAACAGGTGAGATTCAAGGCAAATTTCAAATGCAACAGACACATGAGAACAAACTAACTGACAATATGAAAACATAGCTGGAAAGACTATTACAATCTATGTGTTTACCTGGAAGTGGAATTGGCATGCCAGGAAGGGGAACACGAAACGGAGGTACCATTACTGGTGGAAAAGCAGGTATTGCTGCTGCTGGCTGAGGTACTGAGTGAGGAACGGCAGGAGGTAACGTCTGGGGGTGCGGCTGCGGAACGGTTTGCACAGGTGTGGCTGTAGGAGCAGGAGTTGAAACACTAACTGTAGGCGTGGCAACTGAAACAGCAGAACTTGGGGTCTGATCTTGTGTTGTAGGTGCTGATAAAAGATAAAACAAAAATATGTATCACTCCTTCATAAACCATTTTACTATATTTATTCATCATTCACTCATTCAGTAACTAAGTAATGCAAAGGGCCCATTCCATGCACTGCAAGAAATTTTTAACAAGGTCTCTGTCTTCAAGAGGCTTGAAAGTAGTTAAATGAAACATAAAAAATAACTAAAATACAAAGTGAAATGGAATAAATGTGTAGGAGTGTATATCAAGACCCAAAGACCATTTCTTATTGTGAGAAGGTACAGAAAATTTTATACTGAGTTGATAGGCCTTGACAGATTAGGATTTCAACAAGGAAAACGACAAAGTGAAAGGAGAAAATAAGTGGTGAGAAAAGTGAGTAAAAGCAAAGAGTAGGAAACAACAAGGAATTGTTCAGAAAACAGAAGGCAAGCAGTCATCCAGTGAAAAAAAAACAAAAAACAAAACCCAACCAACAGAACCAGTGAGTTATAGCTGGAAAGGCAGGCCAGAGGCATAAAGCAGAAGGCCTTGAACAGAAGTCTAATGAGTCTGCACTTTACCGGGTAGGGAAAGGGAAGGACTTATGTAAATGTAGAAAAATGATTTAAAAGAATGAACACTAAAATGTATTAACTTATATCCGTGTACACTTTTTACTTTTTACTGTACATGCTTTGTGAGAGTTTGAAATTTTTTTTTATAATAATGCATTCACACGTTATTTGTATGACTTTGTGATGTAAAAGGAATACGGGGGAGGCAGATGAAAGCTTCTGTACGGAACAGTAATAACCACTGTTCATTTGATGAATTAACCTGGCAGATGCATAGGAAGAAAAGGAAGAACAGAGGTGGGAAAATCAATTTTGACATATCAGAATTGTCCAAGCAAGGAAGAACAGAGAGGAAAAGATATACAATAACTAATGACTGATTGCATATGAACAAATGGAGTCGAAAACAATTTGGGTTTCTCTAATTATTTCAAAATACAAAGGTAAAAAAAAGAAGAAAAAAAACCCCTCAGGTTTTCAGTGTGAGAGACCAGGAGAGTATGAAATTTAGGATAATTTGGTTCTGCTAATATATTATTTTTAATATCAAAAGTAAAACATTTCATCCCTAGCAATCACATTGAAAATCAAACTGTGACCCCCAAAATAAATAAAATTCTTATTTCTTTTTTTTAAGTTTCAGTTCTCAAATACTACAAAACCATTTTTTTGTTATTTATTCATAATCCACCTAGTTCCAAAAGAAAATTCATTTTGGTAATTCACTGGTAATAAATACTTCATCTTTACCTTGATGTAAAGAAAAAAGCCAAACTCTACCTGTATTGGACTAAGAATGAATTTAACAAATTAAATAAAACAGTGCTTTCCCAATCTTCATGCCAATTTTCTAAAGGAAAGCACACCACCCAATAATTCAACTGACAAAATTTCTCAGTATCTTTTTTTCAGCTCCTAACAATGAAAAACTCACTTAGGCTGGGAAGATGTGAGCAATTTCATACTTGTTAATGAGGGACTCACCTTGGCTAAATAGACAGCAGGGCCAAACAAGTATCTTCAGGGGCCCAGGAATGAATTGTTGGTCTAGCATAGACCTAGCCTTAGGGTACAGTATCATATTAATATAATTTTATAACAGTGTGAAAAATACAAATTACATGCAACATTTGCCCAGTCCCATACATACACCATTTAGCATTTGTAGTCTACTGCAATGGCTGAAAATATATCTAATTATTCTTACCAACTTCCCTGAGAAGCAGGATTTAATCAGCATTTTTCACATACTTGCACAGGATGACTTAACGTTCAACTGGGGTTAAAATATAAATTTGCTAATTTATAGTTGCATTTACCCACAGGTTTATACTGCACTTCATAGAATTACATTTTTTACAACCTATTATGGTAATAGTATTTAGTAATACTTGCTAAAATGATAAAAAGCACTATAGTCAGGAAAATAAAGTGAGCTATAAAAGGCATCAAATTTGAAGTGGAAAGGAACACCAAAGAATAGGGCAAAAAGCATTCGCTCAACTCATTCCTCTTGATGACACAGGATTTTCCAAATTTGATTAGTGGCTATGAGTCATGAGAGGAAAGGGATAAAGGCAATAAAAGAATAAAATGGGAAGCTGGGGGAATGGTAGTTGGGACTTTATAGTAGGTAAATTCCTACTAATTCCATTTGCTAAAATAACTGGTATAACACTGAACCTCAATATATACTACTAATCCAGCTCAGATCTTAACTAAAAAAGACAAGTGACTATCTAACAGATGGAGAAACAGTAAGACTGTAGTATGACAACATTTCATGACATTGAATCAAGTGAAAGAAAAACAGGTGTCAGGAATGCTCAGAAAGACAACATCAAAACTGATGTTTAAAGTAGTAAAAAGAACATGATTTTGCTACTCTGTTCTTAGACTAAAGCCTCCCAATCACTGAAGGGTAGTGCAAAGAATGACAAACAGGAATTCTGAATAGAATGGTTGATAATCACAAGATAGCTATGGTCCTACTGAAGACCACTCTGATACAGAAATGGAATATACAGAGGACAGTTAAAAGTTTGAGCTCTCCACCTTCCTTAAAACAAACTACTACTATTTCTCCTTCCTAAGGCAGGAAACAAAATAGAAGCAACACAAAGCCTCCATGTGGAACCACACTGCTTTTCATTAATCCCTTCTCCCAGGACCACTCTAAGTACTGCATAAAAATGGGCAGTTTTCTGCCTTGCTACACAGGTTTTACAAATCCTTGCTTATAAAAAGGCAAAGATCCTCAACCAACTAGCTAGTATCACTGTTAAACTTCCATGTCAGACTTCATCTTAGCTAGAAAATAGACTTGTAAAGCATTATTTACATCTTCTATTAAGTACATTTTCTCCTAAGCTCACTAAAAAATATCAGATAGGGCCTTTAAAAAAAAACTCTCCATATCAAATGTATCGTATTTACTTCTTCAGTTACTTCTTGTGTCAATAAAATAAAATTTGGATTTAGTTCTATGACTAAATTTCTCTCAAATACATTATTCTTAGAAGGTAAGACACACTAATGATTCTCAAGTCCTTGAAGCCAAGGGGAAATGAACACCTTTTTTTTTTCTTATTCTAATCTATTATCCAAGTAGCAAAATCATCCAAATTATAATCACCCTGTAGGAATAACTATGTATCTTCCTATCAGTATCATAATAAATAATCAAATAAATAAAATCATTATTTAAGTATTTTGGGGCTCATTCTCAGCCTATGAAGCAGCAACACACCCACACCATAAACCCCCCCCCAAAAAAACCAAAACCCAGAAGTAGCACACATATTAATGACAATCTTTTAAGCAAATTAATAGATTTTTCTTCCCTCATCCCTGAAATCTATTAATCACCTCTCATCTTTTTAGAAACGATGTACCCCTTGGGCCTCTATGACTTCATACTTGAAAATCCTCTTACCTTTCAGACTACTTCTAACACAACTCATTTCATCTGCCTGCATCCCATTTTAAGACCTATCCACCTCTAAACAAGATTACTGAAAAATTCCTGAGTTTCACTGATTTTAATACTACCCAAAAATACTACCAGAAAAATCTTCTAGTATACTGCATTTATACAGACTGCCTGGTGCCTGTCTGCCCGCCCCACATGCCTGGTTCTTAAAACTCTTCAAAACCTGGTCTCATTCCTCTTCAATCTATTAACCAATGTAAACCCTCCCACCTGATAATCTCATAAACTACACTTGTCCTCATTTCCTGGCCTGCATTTATGCTGTTCCCCCCACCTGAAACAACTCTCCTTACTTTTGAACCTACTCAAATCCTACCACGCATCCTTCGGGATCAACCTCAATACCCGTGTAGTCCACTCACTTGTCTCTCCGTTTTCGTGAATTCTTATATCTTCTATTTTCGCTGCATAATTTTGCACGCTATTCTCTAATTGTTTCACATGCATTATTCTTGCTTCCTCAATTAGAAAAACTGGAAACTCTGCAAAATAGGGGCCAAGACTTACACTTACTTTGCAAACCCCACAGCACCCAGCATTACTGTTGGCCAAGTTGAACAGCTAACTCTGCACTTCCCCAGTTTAGCTTCATGAATTCCAACAAGGCAAATAATTTCTTGTACTGATGTAAATTTCTGTTCTTTTAACCCCAAAATCTTTACTGTCAAAAATGTATTCATCAAGGATAAGAGCTGAAACACTAGGATCATTTTTGAATGCAGTTCCTACTCGTCCATTTCTCTAGCCCCTACATGGAAACAGGCTGACTAGTACTCACTTGATACTGTCTGCGAGACCGAAGAGGCAGTTGTTGTGGTAGAAGTGGTAGAGGATGGGGTGGATGATGATGTTGAAGTGGACACTGCAGGTGCTGGGCTACTGGTCGTAGGGGTGGAAGCTCCTACTGCTTGTGCTTGCACTTGCGCCTGCACCTGCGCTTGCGCCTGGGCCTGGGCCTGTGCTTGTGCCTGAGCCTGGGCCTGAGCCTGGGCCTGGGCCTGGGCCTGAGCTTGAGCTTGTGCCTGCGCCTGCGCCTGGGCCTGGGCCTGGGCCTGAACCTGTGCCTGGGCTGCAAGCATAGGTGTCAGTTCTGACTGCTGAATAACCTTAACTCCATCTGGCTTGGTCCACGCAGATTCACGTGTTCGAGCATTGTAGTAATAAACCTGCAGAGGAATCAAAATCATCAGTGTTAAAGAATCTGCCTGGTATCATTTGAAAATGATAATGCAACTATATTTCATCTTCAAGGGTATTAAAAAAACCAAGGAGAAAGTATGTAAAAATTGGCTGTTTGTTTTATTATGGAACTATGGTAATTTTTCACTCCTTTCTCCCTGTCCCCCAATTTTCTCCAATGAGCACACTATATTTTTAACACACCAAAACAAGGAAAACATTGGGTGAATTTTGTGCAGAAAGTTAATAGAGCAGGCCAGAGACTGCTATCCTTTGAAAGCCCTACTTAAAATGGCCCTTGGCTGGCCCCTGGGAACTTAGATTTCAGGAGGGTTCCCACCATTCCGTAACTGATATGAATGGCTCATTATGCCTAAACTGTTGAGGCAAACAATGCAGTTTATGCTAAATATCTGCCTTCCTTCTGGGAGTCTGGAATTTTAGTAAGTGCTAGGCAGATGGTGCCAGAGATGTGACCAGTCTCCAATGAAAACCCGCAGCCCCTTAACTCATGAGAGCTTCCCTGGCAGATAACACTTCACCCGTGTTTCCACAATTGCAGGCCACAGGGATTACACACATTCTCCGTGATTCTACTGACAGGACTCCTGAAAGCTTATGCTCGGCTTCCTCCAGACTGTACCCCAAGCACCTTTTTCTCTTTGCTGGTATGGCTTTGTTTCCTTTTGCTGCGATTAGTATTAGCTGTGAGTACAACTGCATGCTGAGTCCTGCGAGTCCTCCTAGCAAACACTAAATCTGAGAGCTGTTTTGGGGGCTTGCAGCACATATTTAAAATACAGGCTTCCAGAATCACAGGCTAACCTACGTAAGCACTCGAGGCAACTTTATGTCTGTGCAGAAGTTCAATCCAGGGAGCATTTCCTGGAGTCCTGCCCCCTCCCGGCTCACCAAAAGCTCATTCTTCAAATTGGCAAGAATACAAGTCACTGATCTCAATCTGTCAAAACTCTTGTTTTACTCTTCTATCATCAAGAAGATATCAACCTAAATATATCTCATAATTTACCTTCCCATCTGGAGTTTTATTTTCAACCCATATCTCCTCAGTAGGAGGCAGTGCTGGAGTACCAGGAGCAGTCACAGGAGGCATTCCTGGTGGAAACATCATACCGGGAGGAGGAGGCATGGTTCCCATGGGTGGAGGCATGAAAGGTGGTCTCTGTTAATTCACAAGAAGTAATGGTCACTTGTGTTTATCTTTTCCCCTTAAATTACTAAATTCTACCCAAACGTAAAGCACTGGGAGAAACTACTAGTTTTACAGTCCATTCAAAAACATTCATCTAGGTTGCATAAGCAATGTTTCTCCATATCGAAAATGATTACTAAAAAGACTGGAGAGAAATACATCAAAATATTAGCAGTAGTCATCTCTGGGTTATAGCGTCACGGGTGAATTCTGCTTTATTCTTTATACTGCCTATTCCACATGTTAGGCACTGGATTACTTTCAAAAGGAAAAAACTGAATTCTTCTATTTTTAACACCCACCACACTAATGCCTCCACAGCTCACCTGTAATAGGAACCAACCATAAGAGAAACAGTACTTTACAAATATCACAGGAATAACTAAAAAAGAAAAATCAGGTATACATAACCCTTTATTCTCTCTTTCTACAAGAAAAAATGTTAGCTAGGAAAATATTCATCATTTCCTATTTTTCAAATAATAATAATAATGTAGCTCATCAAAGACATGAACATCAGTAAGTTTAAAAGATACAGTAAAATAATTATCCACCTTTAGGGAAAATAAATGGCATATATTACAATTAAAATTAAAATCTCCTAGAGCCACTATTGATTCAATGTTATCTCTGATGATTCCTTCAATGATTGCTGACACAACCCAAGATCCTGAACCAAACAATTTAAATATAATTGCTGTCTTTCTTACTAATGCAGAAAAGAGGTCTGCCATTTTTAAAACAGATTTTGAACAGGGATTAAAAAGACTTCCTCTATAAGCTACAAGGTAACATTAAAATTCAATTATCCAAAGCATCTTAATCTGGATAATAGGATTGACACTATGCTGATAATATGAAACTGTATTTCATTTTCCTAAATGTTTTCTTTCCTACACTTCAGTTTTCCTGGATGCAGTTTAGCATCTTTCAAGCACCAGCACACAGGCCCATGTTCTATTAGCACACCCACCTAAAACATAGCTCATTCACCAGAAGCTGGAAATCACTTGGATTTAATGTAAAAACCACACAATTATCCATCAAAACCAAGAAAAAAATCATGTTAGAAACTATCCCATTACAACATCTGATATATCTCAATTAGAGATACACTAATCCATTATATTTTATAATATTCGATAAGGAGGTTTAACTCTTAAAGGCAAAAATTAGAATAAATTCACATGTAACAAGTTATACTAGTCAGTAGGTCAGAAAGTTACTTCTTTCTTTAATCTTGAAGAAAATATAAAACCATTTAACAGTTTGTTTAAGGGAGCTGGAGGAAGGTGGGGGACTATGTTACCAGGAAGGCAACACAATTCTAAGCAAAGTATTAAAATTTTGTGTTTCTTCCAAAAAACATAACCCTATCTAAACAGAATACCACTTAAATAGTATCTCTATTTTTAGTAAGTTCACTCTTGATTATCTAAGCTAAGAGAAGGCAGGTGATACCATTGTATTTATTTGGTTTCAGAATTATAAAAATTGGTTTGTTAAACTAAGACAACATATGTACATACTCAATCAAAAAGAACACAATCTCAAAAGTAGATATTTGAGAGTTGATACCTTCACAACCTCATTTCAGACAATAACTGAGTCTATATACACTAAAAAGGGATACAAACCTAAGGTGAAAATACCAGAAGTTTTTATTTAAAGAAATCCTACAATAATTCTATTTCTAAAATTGTAAGTTACCATATTTTTTTCAGTGGGGGGAGAAAAATCCAAATATTGTGCTTACAAAATGCAAGTGTTGCCACTTTCTAGACGCTATTGTAGGCATCATTTCTGGGGAGAACTGCTCAGGATATACATACACACGTATGTATTTAAACTTACTGGCAACATGCATCACTGAGAATAAATTCCTCCCATTCTATATATTAGGATTTCAAACTTCAGATAAAGAAGGATTACTATAGAAAATTCTCAGCAATGAAGGCAAGTTGGAACTCCCCTAATTCAGTGCTGATTTTATGCATATATTTTCATATCACCATCTAAATTCCCCTTCTGAATTTCCACACTAATGACTGTTACCATTGCTTCTGGAGCAACACGTTAATATGAGGATGTTCTCTTTAGTTCCCATTTTCCTTTAAACTGAAAATGAAGAATACAGATTTTTAAGGCAAAAGTCATGTATGATATTGACACTAAACCAGCAAAGAAACAGCAATCTCTACATTTTTTACCTGGAGGTGCGGAGGGCCCATAGGTGGAGGAATCCCTCCTGGAGGAGGCATCGGTGGCATATTAGGATCAAAAGGAGGACGTCCAAATGGAGGCCGAGGTGGTGGAGGAGGGCCTCGCATCATACCAAAAGGTGGAGGAGGTCGCATGAGAGGTGGTGGGCCTCGCATCACTGCATTTGGTGGGGGAGCCGGGCCTCGGAACCTCAAGGCCTGCTGTTGAGCCATCCTGGGTGGGAAAGCAATATATATATTTTTCTCTCTCAAAATAACTAAAATGTAGCCACTAATCTCTAGTTATATCAAAGTTAAAAAGCTCCTTAATAGCAAGTAGAGTTGGAAAGTCATCATTTTGTACCATCGTGGTAAAGACTGTATTGGTAAGAATAATCAATGGACACCAAATCTAGGAGGAAAGTTAGATGAGGGAGATATCTGGATGGTCTCGAAATATCTCCCCACCTGCTGCTTACAGCTGCAAACAAGGATGAAGAAAACACTATGCAATAGGGAAACTGATCTATTTCAACACCTTGATCAGGTGATCAAATTATTATTATCCAAAAAGGACAAATGACATTATGTGACTGAGAGGGACACAGTATCACCTATTCCAGGCAAGACTGTATAAACTCAATCTGATAATGAGGAACTAGTAGACAAACACAAAATGAGGAATGTACTATTAGAAAGTGGGGGAAGGGGGTGTTTTATTCAGAAAAGTCAATGTTACACATAAAAAACAAAGAAAGAGGCTACGGTAATGTTCTAGATTAAAGCAGGCCAAAGAGACATGACAACACAATACCAACTCTAGACAGGATCCAGGAAGAGGGAAGAAATGCTATAAAGAACATTTCGATTAATAGCACTGAAACATCGACTATAGATTAAAGTACTGTATTAAGCAGAACAGGTAAAATTTTAACATTAACCATACTATCTTTATTTTTGCAACTTTTTAGAAGATTGAAATTATTTCCAAATAGAAGGTTTTTCTAGCAAGGAAGGGTAGCAGCTTAACAGATTACTCTTAAGAGATCCCACTAAAGGGAAAGGCTTTCTCTACACTGCACCCTACCCCACTTTCAATCTCCAGCTACACACACTACTTAATTTTCCTCATGGCATGTAAGCAGATAAGCAATATCACATTAAGACGGTATTATCTAGCTCTTCTCATAAGCGCTTCTTAAAAAAATTAACTCTTACATAGTGCCTACCATGTGCTAGGTGGTGGTGCTCTTTTTAAGTCATTTAACCATAACACCCCTACAAGATTTTCTCAGCCTCATTTTACAGATTAAAACACACATGTGTAAAATAACTTGCCCAAGGCCACACAGCTGGTCCAGTGCTAAAGCCAGAATTCAAATGGCTCTTAAACACTACACCATGCTGTCTCTCTAAGCCCCTTTAGAGCAGTTGTCTGTCCTGTTCACCTTTATGCCCAGCGCCTAGTTATGCCTGCACATTAACAGGGCTCAATAAGTATTTGTTGAATGAACAATGAGTATCTAGGTGATACCGCACCCAAGCTACCTTATGAATAGGGTATGCAGAACCTTATAAAAAGGTTTACTGTTAACTTGCCATAGTCAGTTACTGAGTACCTATCACAGTCTCCCCAGGAGCTAATATAAATCTCTCCATTATACATGAAATTTACATTCCAGTGCTCAAGAGAGATTAACAAGTATATTCCTTATGTACGACTGATGATAATCATTCTTACACTCTCCTCATCAGGCTCTTTCAACTTTCCTACGTTTTCAACCCTGTGCTTAAGACTACTCTTTCAACCTTCTCTAAAATTTTCAATTCATAGGTCATTCTGATCAAAAAAATCCTAAAAAAGAACGAGTTTGCCTCTAGAAGAGCACTAGGATTGTAAACACATCCAAAACTACTATACCAAGCATATTTAGCCAAGCTTGTAAATGATCCCACACTTAAATGTTAGAAAGTATGAGTTAACACAGTGACTGCAAAAAGGAGTAAGGATTGGATCAAAATAACCAGTCTTTTTCAAATTATATGCACTCCCAAAAGAGCTGGCCCCTGTTACTGAAGGAATGTCTTGACTTTTAGGGCAGGAAAAAACTTAATCACCAAGGAAAGATATTCTGTTTCAGCCTTCAGTTAATAATGAACCTTTATCTTAGATTTCCCTTGAGTCTGACTCTTCCGTTTCAAAAAATCTACACTATTTCTTTCTTAACAATTTCACACTCCCTAGTTATAACCTGAAGTTAAGCATTTTAGGCTCTAGAATAAAGAAAAGCCAAACCAGGGCTCTGCCTTTTGTTATCAGGCTATTTATATGTTTTCTGAGCCTGAATATATACTCAGATGTAAATGAGCTGGGGGCAGGGGGACAGAAGTAAAACATCCCACCCTCCTCTCTGTTCAGTGACATAATCCCCATGAATCATTTAGGATACTACCTAGTACACAGTAAACTATTTAAACTATAATTAATTACTTTCATTCTCCCTCAAATCCTAGCACAGTGCTCTACCTGAAAAGGCACTTCGTTGCCAATTTGCCTAGATGGCTTTCAAAAGCCTGCCACTAAAATGGTGACAAAATTCACATAACTTCCTGTCAACAGCCTCAAGTTGCTATTTCTGATGTCAGAGGTGTATAGCACAGGTGCTGAGCTCTTTACATACACTGCTGCATCACAACGACCTTACCAGAACCTACAGTGAGGATTAAATGAGCTAATAAAGTACTTGGAACGGCACCCAGCACATAAGTGCTAAGTATTAGCTATTATTGCTGTCGCTATAACATTAGTACAGTAACAGTATTAGTAAGTGTTAAATAGTATTAGCACTAGAAGTAGTATTGTCTATTATTATTACTATATTGTTATTAGCAGCCTCTATATAACCTGGCCCTTGTTGACCTCTTTATAGACTAGTCTTGATCAACGACTTCATTACCTTGAAGCCTTTGCACTCACTGTTCCCTCTGCATGGCAAGCTTTTCCCCAGATCTTTACAGAACTCAGCCTGAGCTCAAGTGTCACCTCAAACTCCTTTCCCACACTAGTCTCTCCCAACCCCTCCCTAGGTCATTACCCGATTTAAGTTTACAATTATAAGAAATGCTATGAAGAAATCTGACTTGTGTTTACTTATGTATTATCTCTACCCACAAGTATAGTTTCCCCTTAGGATAGTGCTGCATCCTAGTGCCCAGGATGGTAGGTGTTCAATTATTGCCTCAATTACAATAAGTAAATCCTGTGTACTTCCTGTATACCAGGCACAGTTATACGGACATTTGCACTAATTCTTTCAATCCTCACAACAACCCAATGAGATTTAAGTTTGGCACCATTTTTGCAGAAGAAACCATGGCACAGAAAAAGCACTTGCTTAAGGCAGCAAGTGAGTAGTGACACCAGCATATTCTTACTCCCATTGTACAGTCGAGGAAATTTAGACTCCAAATACCTTGTCATAAGTCATAAAGCATTAATAAGCAAACAAAGGCCACAGGTAAAGGATCTATACACAACGACTCTGAAAGTAATTTTAATGGCCCACAACCAGAAATGGATGGATGGCATTTGGATTTCCAAATAAATTCTATGTACCATAGTTATTTTGCATTCCTACCACTTTAAATCTTTAGGAAAACAGATGCCTACTTGCATGAACAGAAACACACAAAATTTTTTTATAGGAACAAATGTGTTTCCCTCAAAGTACCCTATCCAGATATGCAGTCTTCCCAAGGGTGAAGACAAGACTGAAAACACTGTAATATCGTGAAGACAAGGCTGAAAATACTTTAATACAACAGGAGGAGCAAAAATTTTTAATGCTTATATACAGGAAGCAAATTATAATAAGGTAGACCATAAGTGAGAAGACCTTGGTTTTAATCCAGACCCTACCAACTCAGTGACCTTGGGTAAGTCTCCACACTTGCAAGTGCTTCCTCACTTGACGTGGTTAGTTCAGAATTTAAATCAGTCTTAATCAGCATGGAAGCTCCTTGAGGACAAAGGTTTCTGGTTTGGTTCAAGACTCTACTGCCAGCACCTAGGTCAGTGGCTATCACAACGTACACTTAATAAATGTAGGTCCAATAAGTGAACCATCTCTCAATCTCCTATATTTATTTATTTATCATATATCCACTGAACACCTTACTGCCAAGTACTAAGATAGCAACACGCTGTGAAATACATTCAGGATACAAATACAAAAACTAGGCCCCAATTTCTGCCATGATAGGCCACATAAATAACTAATTTCTCTGAAACCATGAGAAATGCTAAAATAAAGGTCTGTACAATATGCTCTGAAGGTCACTTCCAACTCAACAAGCTGAGGTACAAAATATTTGCAAAAGAACACCTAATTTAAAGCCCTATTCAAATTAGTTTTGCAACAATGCCTAGACTACTATTAATAAAGTTTAAAAGGCTACTCATTGTAAAACTGAAGAAAGATGTCTGAAAAATAAAGGAACAGTTCCCAAATAAATCCCTAAGACTAGCTAAGTAACCTTCTCTAGAGAACAGAATCAGAAATAAACCTTCCATCGCTAATACTGAACGACCCTGACAATTCACTTTCATCACTCATGGCTAAAGTGGACATACAGGGTTTAAAGGATATGAGATCTAACCCTGCAATAAGACTTTATTCCTGCCAAAGTAAGAATTTGTGTGTATGACCACTCAGAATCTAAAAGACGTGATTTTTTTTTCCCCTGAAAACTTGAATGACAATGCCCATTTTCCATCTACAATTTCATCTTGAGCTCTAGACAATACTAGAGTCCTCATAACTTCCACTGCTCCTTTTTCACTCTCAAAGGCTGACAATGGCACAACTCAGAATGGGAGCTGAACATTGGAAATGACATGTTCCCGTCCAGGGGGAAAAATATGTATCAGATATACATAAATCTCAGTACTTCGTTTGCCTGAAAACTAGTGACTAAAACATTTTAAAGACACTTCAATTTTTCCCAAATCTTAATTAAAAATCCCACAGGCAGTGAGAAACCAGGGCAAGAAAGGTCACTGCCCTCTTTGGGGCAATGGCGTGAGCAGTCGAATAGGCTCCCGAGCCTGGCTGCCTGGGTTCAAGTCACTTCCTGGAGCCACAATACCCACCAAAGTGACCGCGTTCTACTACCCCAACCTCTAACAGGCTCAGTTTCCTCACCTGTAAGTTGGGCAAGTCACATAAATGAAGATGGATGTAGACTGGGGCCTGCAAAATGCAAACAGCAACTACTCCAAACGGTGGGTGTGAGGATCGGAGGAGACAACTCATAAGTAGAGGGCTGCCTGGCCCACGGAAGCACGGAGCAAACGGCTGCCGCTATTGTTGATAATCTCAAATACGGGATAAGGAATCAAAGGGTAAGAGAAAGGAAAGCCGCACGAAGTTGAAGAAAAGCAAGAGATGGGGGGGAAAGACCGGGACAAACAGGGGACCCCAAGGACCGCGGAGCGCGTGGAGAAGGCCGGGCCAGGTGTGCCGGGCGCTGGGGACTTCCGTGCGGCGTGCAGGGCTTCGGGGGGTAAAGCTGGCCCGCGGGGGCGCGGACCCGGCGGAAGGCTGAGGTCGGCGGGCCGAGGCGGAGGCGGCCCGCGCCTGAGGCGGGGCCCCAAAGCGGCAACGCCAGGCCCAGCCCGTGGGCCGCAAGCCGCAAGGGGCGCCGGGCCCCGACAAAACCGCAGGGAGAGCCCCGAGAAGGCGCAGGAGGCCGCGGCCCAGCCCCGACCGGGCTCCCTCATTCAAGCCACCTTCCCCTTCCCCCTTCTCCAACCCCATGCGGTCCTAGCCCCTCAGCCTCCACGGCTCCTCGTCCCACCCGCCACCCCGGCTCTCCGCGCGGCAGGCCTAGCCCTGGGACGCCGGAGCGCCGAGATATAAGGAAGAGCAGCGCCTCTTACCTGAGCTCCCCCGGGTTGAACCGCTCACCGTCCCCCCCGTCCCCGCCACGCTCCGCCATTACAGAGGGCCGCGTTCATCCACCCGCCGACTGAGCGTCCTCTATTGGCCGGACGGATCGTCAATCCCGCGCAAGAGAGGCGGAGATAGCAGAGACCTGTGAAATGATTGGTCAAACTTTCCATCAATCCTCGAGATGAGGGTGGTATCTGTTTTATTATTGGTGAAAGGGCCCGCCGACTTTAAAAGCGGTATGGAGACAGCCAGTTGATTGGTCGGTCCGAGGCTTTATGGGAAACCGGACTTTAGCAACGAGAAACCGCCGGCGCCCTCTTGCGGTAAGCAAAACTAGGTCCTCCCACGTACCGCTCGGCCTGCGGTAGCCACGTGTCTGCCGGCTTCCAGGAAAGCCAACTGTGGAGCCATATTGGCTTCATACTGGCTCAGGCCGGGACCGTTTCCACTGCGTGAGCCAATCAGCAATCGACCTGGGTCTCCCTCAAACCAATCACAGAGTTGCTGTGAAAGTGAGCTGTTTCCCAGCTTTTCAGAAAATCAGGAGTCTTAAGGCACCATCCGATTATACCCATGTTATAAAATAATGTATTACTAACTACAAGAATATCTCTCAAATTGTATTAAATAATTACCTGCAGACTGATGAGTATTACAAGTTGCTGTTATTAAGAAAGTTGGGGGAGGCAAGCCTCTTCACAATGTAAAGGTTAAAGGATTTGTCCTTTAATTTCAAAATACACCTTTCTGAAATTCATATACCCTGATACCCAGAAGAAATTCTGAGTATTTATTTCACTCTTAAAGAAAAAACAAAATAAACAAACAAAACCCTGTTAGGCACTGGGGTTTCAAAGGCACTGGTGAAGATGAACTCTAACATTAAGGAGCTCAAAATATTAAACTAATAATAGGCATATTTGACCCAGACCTAACCATATAAACCAACCACTGTCCTAAGTACTTTCCATATGTTATTTGGTTTTGGTCTCATTAAAAGGCTTCATAAGAGGTGGGTACTATGAATAGCCACAGTTTATAGGTGAGACTGAGGCACGGAGAAGTTGAGTTACTGGTCCAAGTTCACACAGCTAGTATATGGCAAAGTCTGGCCTTAAACCCAAGACCATGTGGCAGTAAAGCCCCATTGTTAAACATCATGATCCAAAAAATTTGAAACCATAAATCTACACAAAAACTTGTACACAAATGTTCATAGCAGCATTATTCATAACAGCAAAAATGTTCCATCAACTGCTGAAAGAATTAAGAAATATGGTCCATCTATACAAAGGAATATTTTTCAGCCATTAAAAAGGATTAAGTACTGATACATGCTAAAACATGGATAAACCTTGAAAACATGCTAAGTGGAAGAAGTCAGACACCAAAAGCTACATATTGTATGAGTCTATTTATGTGAAATATCCAGATTAGACAAATTTATAGACACAGAAAATGGATTTCTAAGAGGTGGGGGGAGTAACTGCTCATGGGTATGGGGTTTCCTTTTGGCTGATGAAAATGTTGCAGCATTAGATAGTGGAGATGATTGCACAATTTGGTAAATATACTAAAATCCATTGTGAACACTTTAGAGAGTGGATTTTATTGTATGTGAATTATTGTATTTCAATAAACACCATGCTATACTGATTCCCAGTTAAATACTCAAAATCAATTAAGTATGATAAAATGTGATAAAGGCCAAACACAGTTCTGAGCATGATTGTTTGGAGAAGGAAAGTGGGGGTAAAATTTCACTCAATATGTAAAGTTTGAACAAACAAGTTTAAGAGCTGGAGGCTAGCTAGATCCCTTTTTCAACATCAGCATGCCTCCCCAAGTCCTGGCCAAATATCCAAACATAATACTAGTAAAGATGGCTCGTAACAAACTAACCCCCACTGCTGGAGATGATGATCAGGAGGTGGAACACCACCTGTCGACTCACTTTGTTGTTTTTAATTCTGCAGTTCTTTAAATTATAAACGTCATATCATTCCATCCCTAAATACATCAGTATGTATCTCTTTTTTAAAAAATCCCACAGTTTTCTACATGTCAAATATAACATTTTCACACCTAACAAAATTAACAGTAATACCAAATCCATATTCATATCAAGAAACAGGACAAAGGGCAGTTGAGTAGCTAAGAGGTTAAGTAACCAAGGTGGCTCAGATAGTAACTTCAGTGTCCAGTTGAATACAGACTCCAGGAGAATAGGAATGCATTCGTGGTTTTTAATCAGTTTCTCTTGAATATAGCTCGGTGCTAGTCCATAAAGAAGTCAATGAGCAAATTAATTAAAATGATTATCATTTCTGGTTGATATCAAAAACATTCTAATATCTACTGAAGACTTTGAGATGAACTAATATAACATCTGAGATTAGCTTCAAAATAAAGGGAACAGCAAGGGTGGGGAGAGAGTGGGAGGGGAGAGGAGTGGGTTAGAGATGAAACAAGGTTGACTCTACCTTGATAACTGTTGAAGCTGGGTGATGGGTAGATGAGGGTTTATGATACTATCATCTCTACTTTTCAAATATTGAAAATTTCCATTAATAGAGAAAATATTCTAAGTTCTTGAAACATTAAACTATAGGGAACTGAGTATTTAAACTGATACACAACAAAATGTATCTGCTTACATTTTTAGTTTATAGTCAGATAGCAGATAAGAAAGAGCTAATGATACAAGCTAGCCCAACACAAGCTAAATTGGATATGTCTCTATTTGGAATAGTGAATTTTCAGACCATCGTGACTCAATTTCAATAAAATCTCAAATCAAATAACTTACTGCCCTTATGCTGCTTATAATCACATTGAGCTGCTTTGTGATAACTTTATTTGCTCTGTAAGTCTACCCATAGAGAGAGGACAGGGATGTCTGGGCCACCTGACAGGTGTAATTCTCTGTAAATAAATTGGCTTTGGCATTCTGGTTTATAGAGATGGATCTTTACGTGCTCAGTTAAAATGAGTGTTCTTGACTTTGATTCCAGTCTTATTTTGCCAATAAAATCTCTCTGGGGGGCTGTAAAGCTAGGAGTACAATCCTTAACCACACATACTCCCCAAAGTCAGGGGTACCTTGGGCACTCTCTCTGTCACTCACATAGCTGAGCTTTTTGTAGGGCCATCTCTGGGCACTACTTGCCCTTATTGGATGAGCATCTTGTCCAATCCTCTTACTCTGTAGATGGAGCTACAAAAACTAAGGTACACATCACAATATGGCTGTGGTTTCTACCCTCTGCACTTGGTGTCACTGACAGTCAGTTATCTGGAAGCTTAAAACGTATTTTTTAAACTTTTCATTTTGAAGAAATCTTGGATTTACAGAAGAGTTGCAAAGTTAGTATGGAGATTCTCTGAACCCAGCTTCCCTTAGGGTTAACATATTACATAACCATTGGTACATTGATCAAAACTAAGAACAGGAGGGGAATTTTAGGCCACATTAAGATATCTAACTTGGGCAGCCTGGGTTAAGACACAGGGATAACGTCTTCAACCTTACAGATCAAGTATGTAGTTACAATCACAGGCATAAATTCTAAGTTGACTTGTTCTTGTTTTGGACTTTGGTTTACTCTGTATCATATTCAGATGCCTTTGTTAACTAGATACTGTAGGATTTTTAGAACAGAACAGAAATGGAGGAATGTGGAGATTTTCATCAGCCAAAAGGAAACCCCATACCTGTGAGCAGTTACTCCCCCCACCTTTGAATTAGGAAGTTTCCAGAACTGCCATGGTCACAGGTCCCTTTATGCAGAAGAACTTGTTAGGCCAAAGCAATCTTACTAAAAAATAAATAAGAAAACAAATCACTATTAGTGGAACTCACTGTTACTGAAATGGCACATTCATTCATTGCCTTTCTAATTGGTTCATTTCTATACTGGTAAATGCGAACAGTATAATGAGACCTAACTCCTGCCCTCAAGGAGCTTATGGTCTAATGAGGAAGACTAAGAAGCAAAAAGTGCAGCACAGGTAAGATTCCCAACAGTGGTTAGCTCAGATGCTGGAAAGCCCTGCAGAGGGCCAGGAGACCCAGCCCTGCAGGCAGTGCCCCCTCTCCCTGAGGTCAGGCCGGCTCACCGGTAGGAAGCATGTGATTGTGTTAGGCGTACCAGATGGGAGGGCATTTCAGGTGGCAGTAAGGCATGGGATGGAGTAAGGACATTTTAACTCACCTCACCATTTTGTTTGAGAGGACATTTCAATGCTGCGAGACCAAGAAGTAAGCAATCAACATAAAGGACCACTGTAGCTTCTCTGTCACAGGCTGCCTGGGTTTGAATCCTGGATTTGCCTCTTACCAGCTGTGTAGTTGGGGACAATTTCTTTCCAGTCTTTTTGCTGAAGTCTCCCTATCTTAAAATGGAAATAATAATTATATCTCCCCCAAAGAGTTTCTGTGAGTGTTGAATGAATGTAAGCCCATGTAAAGTATTTAGAACAGGGATCCTAGTATGTGCTCAATAAACATTAGCTATTACCATTTCTATAAATATAATTTCTATTCTTATTATTTGATCTCCTCTTGCTTTCTTTATCTCCCCATGTCTGAATCTTTGCCTCTTTGCCTCTGTTTTACCTTGCTCTCTCTGTTACATAAACTGCTCAGTTTTCTCCTTGGTTAGCTAAGTAATAAATACGAACTATTAGCCTGATATCTGATTGATAATGGATATTTCTTGTTAAAAAAAAAACAGTACAAATTGAAACTGAAAATGGCTAACACTGCATGTGATAAAATGTGAAACTGACTGAAGATCAGATCTTAAATGCAAATCTCTAAAATCTGACCCAAGAAAGTTGGGTCTGGCAGAAATAACAGTCGTTGAAGAAACTTCTCTCGAACTAGACAATTGGTAAGATCTGATGCCAATAGAAATGCTTTAGGGAACACAGATCTTCACCCTGAAATTTCAATGAAGAGTTAATTCGATCAGAAATAACTTTAGTGAAAAAAAAAAACTAATAGCAAAAAATATCATCTAATGTAGAAAACAGATCCTGAAATTTATTGGTATTTGGTTGGGGGATTACTTATGTGGGTTTATCACCACTGAAGTTTGCTTCTAAAAATGCTTTCTCAGTGAACATGCAACAATGTTGGTATAATTTTGATAAAGTGTCAAAATGCCATTAGGGCCCAAAGGATTAGGGTCAGGCTAGGGATGTGGATGAAGATGTGTGTGTGTGTGTGTGTGTGTGTGTGTTTGTGTGTGTGTGTGTGTTTGGTGTGTATTCGTGCACACAGGTATGTAGAAGAGAACTTAGGGGAAGTCAAAGGGCAGCATGGCCTGAGAACTGGAGCACCATGCAGAACATCCCTTCATGCTGTCTTAACTGATGGGCCAGAGACAGCGCAGGATACAGAACTTCAAGATCAGGCAGACTTGGGTTGAAAAAGGGTTCCATCCCTCACTAGCTGTCACCCTACAAAAGTTACCACCTCCCCAAGCCTCAGCCACCCGCCTCATCTGAAAAGGAACATGGCAGCAGTGCTCACCTCATGAGGTTGTCATGAGGACGTCATGAGGACGGCCTGAGACAGAGCCCTTGCCAGGTACTTGGCACGTGGTCAGCCCGCACTCTAGATGTTAGCCACCCTTATCTGTTATTGTTCTACTTTGTCAGTGTGTCTGTGCTCCCAGAACCTCATCCAGCTGACAGCCAGCTAGATGAATAGCTTCTTCTGAATAGGGTCCTCTGATCCTATTTCTTTGACCCCTCCCAGCCCAGTTTCCAGGATCCGAGCACAATGCCATGCTTAGCATATGATCCCAGTGATTTTTTAGCTGTATGTTGAGTGCATGCTGAAGAAAAATAAATATAAGGGGAAAATGAAAGGGAACTGGGGGTTGGGGCTGTTAGACATATGGGGTGCATCGAAGGACCGCCAGACAGATGGTGAGCAGGGGAACACACCTGGGTGCTAGGTACTAATTAGCTGACAGGTGGGTCAGGGGTGGGAAAAGGCAGGAAACAGTATGTTGTTTATTCCCCATAATCAGAGGCTGCCTGAGGCCAGGTTCCCTAACCTCCCCACTCCTCCTGGCTGAGTACAAGTTAAGAATATGCCCTGCTTAACCTTGAAGACGCCTTGGGCCAGGTGAAGAGGAGCTTTGCTGACAGATTGGATAACTAAGACTTCCAAGAAAGGCTCTGAGCCGCTTTGGCCTCGGCTAGCACTCCGGCCCCATCCTCCCTGAAACTAGAACACAGCTTGGAAAGACAGCTAGGTGCCCTCACCTGTCGCTGTGGCTTCCTCAAGCCTCGGCCCGCGCTCTCCTTGATGAGCCTGCGGGGCTGTAATTCTCATCGCCTGACATTTATGGGTGGCTGCATATTAGCAAAAGGTTTTACAGCCATTTTTATGAGGGCTACCTCCCTGAGACCTGTCAGGGATAATCACCCAGACTGAGCAGAAGGAAAGAGAGCAAAGGCACTCGCGTGCTATCACCCACCCTGCCCCGCCCGCAAAGAGCCCGCAATGAGCCCGCAACGGAGCCTGCAGGTGCCCTTTTTCTTCAACCACGTGTCAGAGCTGATTGGCTTGCCCTCGTACCCTTGGCAGCTGTCCATCATCATCTTCCACATCCAACTCATCAATGGGTCCTGAAGGTGCAACTCCCAAGGGTGCCTCTGGTCCATTTCTGCCCATCTCCGCGGCACCACTCTGGCCCAGCCTGCCTCCCGCATAGCCCTCACTTGGCTCTGCCTCCTGGTCCTGCCCCAGCCCTACCTTCCGTGATCCACACAGGAGACAGCGCAGTCCTCTAGATGGTTATTTCTCTCTTTCATGGATGCACCTTGTAAACTTTCTGAAAAATCTTTATGGATCTCCTAGAGAGAATGTGTCCGATGAAAAGAGGGATCTTTTAAAAAAACAGTACCTTCCTCTACTGGGTAAGATTTATTCTGAAGAAAAATTCAAGTACCTTTACAGACTGCGGGGTCCCTCTGTGACCCCTTCCCTACCCGCCTCGCTGACCTCCCCTCCACACTGGCCCCTGCTCCCACGCTGGTTTCAGAGGCACACAAGTAGGCTTACATTCACTTCGCGGCCTGCCGGGGAGCCCTAAGCTCTGCTGTCAGCACAGCTGACTGTCTCAACCTCCCAGGCTCAGCTCACCTGTCACCTCCCAGCCTGCCCAGTCTTAAACTGCCTCCTTGCCCACATCACCCGGTTCATTGTTTTCAGGGCACTTGGAACAAACTTAAAATGTTTCTTATTTGTTGACTTACACATAGTTTGTCTCCTTTGTTGGAATATACGTCGTGTATTTTTCCCGGTTGCACTACTGCCTAGCACAGAGCATAGGCAAAGTATATTTACACCCGGTAAATATGCGTCAAAAAATTAAATGAAGGAATGAATGAAGCAGTCTGCCAAAAAGCCACTCACCCTCTCAAGCCTCCTGCAAGTCTTCGTGATAATCAGTAGAGGGCAGCAAAGACCCTGAGTTAGCTGACTTCTGGGTTTACGCCAGAAACAAGAGAACTTTTTCTCCTTTGCCAAATAGCAGCCTCAGGTTTATCAGAAATTTCAGGAGAAGTCTTGCCTTAAAATTTCCTTCTTCAATTTGTTCCTGAAGCCTTCTCTCTGAGTCATTTACAGATTTTTTGGGGGGGGGGCAATTTCAGGGACAATGCTCCTCAGGAGATGAAAGCAGATGTTGTGTTGACTAAGCCCAAAGGAAACGCTATGGCCTAGAGCCTGTACCTTCCTGCCTGACGAGTTAGAGTGGAAAAAAAGATGCTCCTGTCATAGCCCACAGCTGTTTGGGACTTAAGGATTTACGACTCTCCCTTACGGTGTGTGGGGAGGAGCAGATACCAGCTAGGCAGCTGCTGTCTGTGTTTTGAGCACTTGCAAGAGCAGGTTGTGTGTGTGTGTTCACGGTTCTGTCTTCTGCTTCAGTCTGTTTCTGCTCATTCCTGTAACCGTTCCCCAACCCAGGGCAAGAGCCTCAATGTCTCCTGCCTTTGTGGGCTGCTTCACTGAAAATGCACCCTGAATCCAAGAAATCAGCACTTGAATCAGCATCCACACAGTCCTAGAAGGGTGCTTCCATTCAGTCTCTACCCAACAAATGTTGACTGAGTCCTCTGACTTACCAGGCCTGGGTGTGTGCTCTGTGGGTACAGATGCTTCATTTGATTAGAAGAACAGTTACTAGAAAGAACCAGCTGAGGTAGAGCTTCTCAATCTTGGTGCTGCGTACATTCTGGACCAGGTAATTCTTGGTTGTAAGAGCATTCTAGGATTTTAGCAACATCCCCGGACTCTCCCCATGAGATGCAGGGAGCACCTACCCCCTGAACTGTGATGACCAAAAATGTTTTCAGACATCGCAGAATGTCCCCTGGGTGGGTGAGGATGGGAAGGGGGGCAGGTTCTCACCCCCAACCTTGAAATCTACTATTTTAAGGATCATGGTGGAAATCTTCTAGGGTATCTTTACAGGCTGAGTCAATGACCCGTCTCCCCTGGTTCTGCTCCCCACTCTCCCTCGCTTGTCTGTTGTGACCTTAAGCCTATGGACCAAGTACATTGAGCATCTGACCCAGCTGAACGCCTCTTGGCTTCTCTCCTTTGGGGAAATTGCAACTGAGGGACTGAGTATCACTTGGGACCTTCAAGGGGACAAAACTTTAACGCAGATTTAGAAGGTGTGGGCAGATGTATGACAATGTCGGGGACGTGAAGCAGAGACATCCTCCTGTAGAGGGAATGAATTAGACACGTAGAAACACACAGGAAGAGGCAAAGAGGAGTCACCTCCTGCTGGCACGTTCTGGTTTTAGTACTTCCTAAGGACAGGCTCCACTTCCTGCCATGATAACGTTTAATAACATTGATAACTAATTCCTCTTTTGTGCTAAGCCAGTTTTGTCGTTGCTATTGTTGTTTTTTCTGTGACTAGCAAATGAGCCCTCACGGGTACATGCCCTGTGGCCGGGAAGTGAAATCAGAACCAGAAGACATCAGGCAGTTGTGGGGAGGTTTTCCATCCTTCAGGGCAGCTCCACCCACCTCCACAAGTGCTCCATTCTCCTTTCTCTACCAAATGGCTTCCTCACCTTCTCTATAGTTTTCCTTGTCTTCACCTTGGCTTGTACCCTGCCCGGTGTGCCAGGGCCTCAGCTCAACTTCTCGTTGTCCACTCACCATCAGCTTGACCGACCGCTAACAGCAAACCCAGGCCGGGTTTCTTGGCTCAAATTCCTGAGTCTGATTGGCTCGTGTGGCAAAACACGATTGGCTGCCCACCCCACAATCATCCATCCCTCCCAGTTTTTTTCAGGCGAACAACCCCAGGTGGTGAATCAGAATTGGTTTGTTAAGGGTAATGAGATGTAAGAGGAATTTTCTGGGGGAAGTGGGGGCTTATGGCAAAGAATTTTATCCTTAATGCAAGGAGGCAAAGCCCGAGGAGGAGCTAGCCCATCCCCTTCCTACCTCCTTTGGATATGTCATGTGAGGACATGATATATGAAACCATGGCAGCCATTTTGCAACCATGAAGTAAAGCCAAGAGAACTAGCGAGGAACTGACAGAAGCAGGCTACAACATCCTCGAGCTGACGAATTAACCAACCCTGGAGCCATTTACCTTTAGACTTCTTGTTACATGAGATAATTAGGTATCCTTACAGTTTAAGCTACTTTGACTCCGGTATCCTGTTACGTGAAGCCAAAAGGATCCTGACCGATACAGTATAGCTCATCTTTTCAGGCCAGGTCACTCAGGTCCCAGGTCACTAGCTGGCTATCCTGTAGATAGATGACTGTCCTGGAGTCACACACCTACCTCCAATCCAGGTGTTCATTCCCCTGTCCCAAACTTTTATGATGAAAATTTTTAAACCTACAGAAAGGTTGAGGAAATAATGCAGTAAACACTGAAATATTCCTCAAAAAATACATGTCTTCCCTGTACAGGGGGTGTGCTAATCTTCTCTGTATCATTTCAATTTCAGTATATGTGCTGCCCAAGTGAGCATTAGTTTGATTTTTTTGAATATGTAACACGGTAGCATAGTTCAAAGGTCAAAACTACATAAAAATGTAACTCAGAGAAGTTTTCTTCAACTCCTGTAAATAGCCAATTTTATTAGTTTCTGGTTTAGCCTTTCTTAATGGCAAATATAAGCAAATATACATTTGTCCATATATACACATATATCCTCATTTTGCCATCGATTTTATTTCAGTGGCAGTATACTATGTATACTCCTTTGCACCTTACTTTTCACGTCATATTGTTTTATATATTTTACATATGCAACTGTTTCATAGCACTAGTGTTTCACTTATTTGCAGCCTCAAATGTAATTGGTATTTAGGAAGGTTTTATTTGCATTTTAATGGTTACTTTTATACTGAAGCTAAAACAACCTCAGTCCCCTTCATCTTATTTTTTGTTATTTTCTGTTGGTTCCCCAACAATATTGAAATTAGTTCATAATTTCTTCTTTCCTTTCTCACTCCTATTTGCCAGCATCTCAGGTAAATAAATATCAGTTTCACCCCCATCAGCAGCAAATGTATTCAACAAGTATGTTCTCTATTTCATCTCTCTTGCCATTCTTCTCTTTTAATTGTTGTATAAGCTCTACATTGCCTGGGCACGTACTCTTCTTACAACCATCATAGTTTTATGGGTAAATACGTAATGCCAGTCAATCCTTGGTCCAGTCACCATCAGTCCTAAGGCCAATGTCTTTCCATTTTGGTTGTCCAACAAGCCTTGCTTCAGTAAACTCAGAGGAGCAATATTCTTTAGTTCTTTCACATTTATCATTTGTGACATGTTGGCTAGATACAAAATCTTTGGCTCATGTTTTCTTTCTTTGAATATCTTCAGTACGTTACTCTATTTCTTCTGGAATACAGTCTGAAGATAATTATTTCTTTTCCATTTAGATGATTTGATATTTTGCCTAGATGCCCAAATGATTTTTTTTTTCTTTTTTTGTAAAGTCCAGAAGTTTTTTGAGACAATATCTTGACATTGGTCATTCTGGATTGATTTTCCTAGATACTAGTACCAAATCTCTCTCTCTCTCTTTTTTTTTTTTTTTCCCCTTGAAATCTCTTTTTGTCTCAGGAAAAAGTTTCTTAAATGTTTGCTTTGGAAATTTAAATTAATTTTAAATTACTTTTAAATTTCCACTGCTTTTTATTTTCTTCTTTGTAAGTCTTCTGTTACATATATGTTGGTTTTTTTGTTTGTTTATTTATCTTCTATATCTACCACTTTCTCTCAAATCTCCTTGATTTGTTCGAATTCCTTCCTTCTCACCTACTGTTTATGCAAAGGTGTAATTTGATGCATTTATTCACTCTTCTGCTTCTTTTATTTTAGTCTCCATCTCTCAAATGATTAACATTAATTCTAATCCTGTATTCTCCTACTTCATTTCTGAGCTTCTCTAATTCTGATTTATATAGTCCTTTCTTAGCTGATACTATTTTATTAATTTTTTAAAGCTTAATTTTCAAATAAGTTAAAATTTTCATCTGTTTTATAAGCATGTCTTTCTGATATGTTTTCATTGTTAGAATATTATTCTGCCCTTTCTTTTCTTGTTTTCTTATAATGATTTAGGGTTGGATTTTTTCCAGCTTTATCGAGATATAATTGACATATAACATTGTGTAAGTTTAAGGTGTACAATGTAATGATCTGATACACTTACATATTGTAAAATTATCATCACAATAAGATTAGTTGACACACCTGACTTACTGTTGGATTTGAACACAATCTTACTCTATTGTTCATTTTTATATGAATTTAGTTTTTCTTTTACGAAGGAAGGATGACTCAGGATAACTTTTCTAGCTTCATTACTCTGGATTTCCTTCTTCTGTTTTTTTAAATTTTTAAATTGAAGTATAGTCAGTTTACAATGCTATATCAATTTCCGGTGTACAGCATGTTTCAGTCATACATGTACATTCATATACTCACGTTCATATTCTTTTTCATTATAGGTTACTATAAGATAGTGAATATAGTTCTCTGTGCTATACAGAAGAGACTCATTTGTCTATTTTATATATAATAGTATCTGCAAGTCTCGAACTCCCAATTTATCCCTTCCCACCCCCTTATCTCCTAGTAACCATAAGTTTGTTTCTGTGAGTCTGTTTCTGTTTTATAAATAAGATCACATCTGTCTTTTTTTAGATTATACATATAAGTGAGATCATATAGTATTTTTCTTTCTCTTTCTGACTGACTTCACTTAGAATTATGATCTCCAGCTCCATCCATGGACCTCATTGCTCCCCTGCAAAGGCACTGATACAATGTGCTCTTTAGCTATTGGTAGTTTTCCTCCACCTGCTCATATTTTGAGGTTCATGAGAATATCCTGTTCATCCAGAACAAAAATTTGAAAAAATAAATGTCAATCAAGAAGGAATTGGCTTTAACAATTAATGTAATATCATGTAGTTATTAATAAGATGATGCCAATGATGAATTTTCTATAACATGGAAAATAGTCCATAATATATTGTTAAGTAGGAGAAGCAGCTTAAAAAGTTTTTATATTATGGTGTCATTTATACATTTTTTTAAAATATAAAAAATGCATGTGTGTGTATGTTACTGTAAAAGATGCCTAGAAAAAAAAACACCCCACTGTTTATATGATAGTTTATTCAGGTACTAGTGAGGGAGAAGCTATTTCCACTTTACACATAGGGGTTGTACAGATAAGTAGTGATAAATTTTTTTACTGAGCTCAGGATAGCTTTTAGATCTGGTCATAAGGGGCTCCTGCCTTGGACCCTATGTGTTAGAGAGTCTGAAAATCACAAACACACAATGAAAGGTCAATTCATCAAAGAGCGTATGAGATTGTGTACCCATTCCTGACACAGAGCAGCCATCACGCTAAACACCCACACTGGTGACTGACACCATTCAGGCCACAGGACATGCTTCTCCACATCTCTTGCCCTTTGTCCTGGAAACAAAAGTGACTTTATTCAAACGCCATGAAGAATCTTGGGTTTTCCTGCTGCCAGCATCATGGAAGGATTACTTAGCAATACGAGAAGAATTTGAGCTGTGGAAGCATTTAGGTAAGAGAAAAGACAAATTAATTCATTTGTCAAATCCTTCCTCTTAGATGTTGTGAATGCTATAGATTCTTGCATAATAAAGTACTGCTTCCCAGGAGTGCTGAGCATCTATTTTCTTGCTTTCTTTGAGTTCTTTGAGTTCGTTTGTAGACCTATAAGTACTCACAGATGACTGCAGTCTGTGCAATAGTTACACATGGCAGCCAGAGAATATTTTGCAGTAGTAAACAATATTCTCCTTAAATTATTTTTGTACGTACTCTAGACATAACATATTTGAGACATGAAGCATAATACCAATTTTTTTGCATTAGCAACTGATGGATATTAAATGTAAGAATTACAAATAATTTTATGTCTATAAAAGATTTTATAAGATATAATTACATTTTAAAACTAAAATAAAAGCTAAGCTTTATTTGAATAACTTTTGCTTAAATTTTTAATGCTCATTATTATTTTTATTTTGTTGTTTAGTTTTAATAGATTATTTTGGATATTTTATTTTATTTTGGTTAAAAATTTTTTTTTAATTGAAGTATAGTCAGTTTACAACGTCATGTCAATTTCTGGTGTACAGCATAGTGATTCAGTTACGTATATATATGTATATATATTTTTTCATATTCTTTTTCATTATAGGCTATTACAAGGTATTGGATATAGTTCCCTGTGCTATTCAGTGGGACCTTGCTGTTTATCTATTTTATATATAGTTGTTAGTATCTGCAAATCCTAAACTCCCAATTTATCTCTCCATCTCCCCTCCTCCCCCTGCCCCACAACCACAAGTTTGTTTTCTATGTCTGTGAGTCGGTTCTGTTTTGTAAATAAATTCATTTGTCTTATTTTTTTAGATTCCACATGTAAGTGATATCATATGGTATTTTTCTTTCTCTTTCTGGCTTACTTCACTTAGTACAACGATCTCCAGGTCCACCCATGTTGCTGCAAATGGCGTTATTTTATTCTATTACTTTAGAATGGCATTATTTTATTAGTATTCCATTGTATAAATACACCATATCTTCTTCATCCAGTCATCTGTTGATGGACATTTAGGTTGCTACCATTTCTTGGCTATTGTAAATAGTGCTGCTGCGAGCACTGGGGCCTGTATCTTTTTGAATTAGAGTTCCCTCCAGGTATATACCCAGAAGTGGGATTGCTGGATCATATGGTATGTCTATTTTTAGTTTTTTAAGGAATCTCCATACTGTTTTCCATAGTGGCTGCACCAAACTACATTCCCATAAACAGTGTAGGAGAGTTCCCTTTTCTTATTTTGGGTATTTTAGAAGAAAAATAACTATTTGGGGAGAGGAGGTCTCTCTCCTAAGGGCTCCCTATTCCTTGAGACACAACAAATAGGAAAAATAATTTTAATTTGTCAATATTTTAACACTTTAATTATATTCTTGATGAAGTATATTCAAACTTGAAAATTTTGGAATAGGATTGCATTTTATCTTTTAATTCTATAGATAATTGATTATGAGAACAAGTTGATACTGGGTAGAACCCCCAAAATTGAAAGTGGAGCTCAGAAAATTAAGGGCTAAAAAGATACAAGTAAAATATAGTCAAACGTGGTCTGCTTCAATTTTTCAAAATTGCAGACAGTAAAAGTAGACAGACTTCTGCTAAGTATGACCCATGTGCTGTTCACAAACAGGAACTACAAATTCTTTATTTACTGTATTTTAGTTTAGTGAGCAAAAACAATGAAAATACACAACAAAAGTATTCTTAGCATCCACGACTCAAGTAGTTCAGATGAAACACCTGTTTACTTTGTGTTCTTTACTAATGAAGGTTTTTTTCTTGATCAAAAGAAAAATTGAAAAATATAATTTTTCATATAAAATTCACAATTCAGAAGAAACAGATGCAATTCTGGCCTGCCCATCAGAAGATAAAGAAATTGCAAGAAAGCTGGCAAACTGGATGAGAAATATGCAAACTTTGGATCTTTACTGTTTGTTGGAAAGGAATCCTGGGAAAAGTCTGTCACATCCTTCTGAAATCATGAAACTGCTTCAGGAAAAACATAAGTTGATTCAAATTATTGGCTGTGAATTTTCCATTGGGTAAACACGGCAGAAAATGGAATATTTCATATCAAAATAAAATGTTCTTCAAATGGAGAAAGAAACTATAGAAACTTTTATATATTTTCAGTAGAAAGCCAAATATTTTGTTACTATTGTTACATATCTCACAGTCAGTTTTACACAGTGTTGGCCAAGGAAGCTATTTATGACCGGAAATAGGTTATCAATTAAAAGAACACAAAATGTTACTTGCACTAAAAACAAACAAACAAACAAAAAACCCAGCGTATGCAAACACAAGAACTGAAAAAAAAAAGCTTGAAACAATAGCACACAGGAGTCAACAAAGAAACCAGTTAACGAGTAAGTACTGATATAAAAAACTGCTGTGCCATTCTTAAATAATAGTCATTGGTGTTCCATATTTCACCAAGCTTTGTGTGACAACAGTAGAATAACATTCACAGAAAACAATGGACATTTTCTAGTTTAGCAGAAGAAATAACTTTCAAATTTGATGCCAGAATGGCCACACCTATAAGATAGATAAAAACTAATTTTAAAAATCATATTAAAAAAAAGAGAATTCACAATAGTATTAAAAGTGAGAAAAGAATTTACATGTACAAGTTTTTAAAGTAATAATAACTAATTTAACTAGATTATATTGGGACAAATGATATTGAACAACAAACATTCATCATACATACTGTCAGACTATCAGAAGATAAAAATGGAGGAAGTCAAAATTAATGAACCTTTTACTGGTGTTATGCCAATTGTAAAAAGTTGAACTGCAAAGATAGCTTTGAATTTCAATCAAAAGATCAATCACTTAGAGAAGGTGAAAATAACAATATAAGTGAGAGTGATTTAAATGATGAAATTAGAATATCTTATAATATTTCTATGATAATAGTTTATCATAGACCCCATCATACTGTTTGAACTTTATATGTAAAATCCATTGTTGATTTCCAAATGTAATGTTAATACAATAACTTTGTTGGCAATTGCCGTTGCTATTGGCTAAACAGCAAGTTTTCTAAAATTAATTTAAAAATAAAAACACAATGACTTAAGAAAGGTTGACTAATTTGACTCTAGTGTCATAAGAACAAAAATTATATAAAATCCTATTACAACAACATAGTGAGCAATTTTGCTAAAATGAGAATAAGAAAAAAATAAATGTTATGCAGTAAATATATCATCACGTATGAATTACGTATGCCTTTGTTATGACTTGTCTGAACATCAGCCAAACAGCAGAACTCCCAGATCTGTGCATAAAATTAAAATTCAGTCAACTTTAAAGTTCAGTGATACTGTCATACAGAACTTATTCTCTAGATCTCATGTTAGGTATTCTTACCACAACAAAATTAAAGAAAAAAGTTTTTAAGGATTAAAAAAAGACCTATATTTGATTTTGTTTCAAAGGGAGAAGGATAGGACATATTTTACTGTATTTAACAGTTGTTAGTTTGTTTATAACTTTTAAATATTTAGACATCTGGCTCTCCATTTATATTTTTGCCCAGGTCCACAAATGTAGGGGTAGGTCTGATTCAGCCGATGCTAATTTTATAAGCAACGCCAACAAGAATTATTATTTATTAAGGGCTTATTATGTGCTGAGAACTGAGCTGGGCACTTGTTTTTTCACAACACCTCTATGAGGTAAATAGTCTCTTTCATATTACAGCTAGAGAAACTGAGGCTTTAGGGGGTTTAAAGTCACTGCCCAAACACTGTCAAAGCTGAATCAGACACTGACTGTACCCGTCCCGACCTGGGACTGACTGTTAAGGGCTGACAGAGCACCGGGAATGGGCTTTAAAGATGCAAGGCCTCTTCTGAGAAATATCTGTTGCTCTGTCCCAGTTCATGCTGCCTGAAATGCCACCATTACATATCGATTCATTTTAGTTTTAAAACCTTTCCAGTCTCTAAAAGAAAACAGTGGAAATGCAAATACTCCAAGAGGGTAAAAGATGGTAACGTGTGAAGCAGGTAGTAATTCTCATATTTTTTCCACCAAAGTAACCCATCAGACCAAAACTGAATTCTTAACCCCCAGGAGTCTGAAGGCTCAGCCCAAGAGATTATGATCAATTTCTTTCAAGTCTTGTGCTAGCTCTTTAAAATCATGTATGTATTTTTCTCCATACCATATACATATACATATATATAGTAATATAAAAACATTTCCCTCCAGATCTTCAAGTAAAAATGATGCTTCAGAAAACATTCTATGTTCCTCTGAGTTCAAGAACTCCTTGGCATACCATCTACTCCTTTGGCTTGAAAAGCAGAGCCTTAAACTGCTATTTGTGGGCACTTGGATAGGGTTTACCTGACCCTAGCTGGATTAACTACTCCCCAGTTTAGCTGAGGACCCACCATGTTCCTCTTCTATTTTATTCACCTTCTTAAGTTACTCAAATTTTACCTCCAACTATTTTGAAGGAGGTGAGCTCCCTGTCATTAGAAGTATGCAAGGAGATTAGATTAGACAATTGCTTGCTTGGAGAGCTATGGCAGGCAGGTCATACAGCAACGAATGGGAGAAACTTTCAAATGTGATGCCCTATGATCCTGCAAATTTCTATGTTCTCTGCAGCAGTAATTTCCCGACAAATGTATTTAATTCAGTAACTATTTATTCAGCACTTTTTAAAGTGCCAGATAGTATGCTAGGCAGTAGTGGACGGGACAGTCTTCTTGAAACTCAGTGGGCTATGGAGAACTATTAATCAGAAGGAAACTATAATACAGCCCAGGGGCTCTTGCAGGAGTAGCACCGTAATTATGGAAGCTCAGGGGAGAGACATCAAGACTGAAACAGTAGAGGTGGATCCTGGTAGGCTTCCAGGAAGAGGTGACATCTAAACTGAGGTTTGAGGAATAAGTAGGGGTTTGCCCAGGTCCTTCTGGAAGCCCGTGTAGTTGCAATTAATTTCAGCTAGTTTCAAGTCCCTCCTCTGCCCTGCTACGTTTTGTTCACCCATTCTGCTTGTCAACTCAGGCTGTTTAGGGACAAAGGTGCTGACTTTTTCATTACCAATTGTAACCATGAAGGTGTTTAGAGAATAAGTAAGTGGTCCATCCCATTTTTACAAACTACATCAGATGGGGGACTGGATTCCAGGTTTGGGGCATCAAAGTTACTGGGCAGATCCTAAACTCATTTGAGATACTCACAGCTGTTTAACCAAGAGGAAGGGAGGGGTGTGAGTCATACTGAATTTGCCTCCTGGGCTGTGAACACAAAGGAAAGAAAATATTGCTAAGGGAAGAAGCAGGCTCCTCCTTGCAGTAGTATGTGTTTTGGTCGTTGCACAGTAGACAGCAGAGCCAATAATTCAGTCTGCGAAATTGCCAGCGAAAAAAACCAAACCCTTTGAAGTAGCTAATGAATACACTCTTTTTAACTTACTCCGATCTCATCGCTGAGAGCTGTGCAGTTGCTCCTGGGCAGAAGTTTCACTAATGTAGGGATGTTGACTGGCCACTGCATCAAATATTTATCAAGTCACAGATGGGAATCTACAAAGAGTTTGCAGAGAGGTTTAGTGTCTCCCTTTGGTTCTAGGGGAAGCACGTCAGCCCTACAAAAGGCAGGTCCACAAACACACACCTCTCAGCTTAGGCGTATGATTGTTGACCCATTTAAACAGGTTAAATGGGACCTGATTTAAAGAAATTACCTTTTTTTTTCCCCCTTAAAGTAAAAGTAGTACATTTTCACTGCGGACATTTTTAGAAAATATCTTTATATAAAAGAAGAAATGAGAACTCGCCTATAATACTGCCAATCGAGATGTATCATACCAGTCTTTTAAATAATAATTAAATCATCCCATATCCAATGCTATGTGCCTATTTCACTCTTTTGCTTTACTCATTTAACAGTACATTCTTAACACCTTTAGACAACATTTCATATTTTTCTACAGCATATGTTTATATATTTACACACTTTTCTAGTCAGTGTACCATGGTTTACCCAACCAATCTTTTGGGATTGTGTATTTAAGTCCCATCTAGTTTTCACTATTATAAGTGATGTTTTTGATAAGCATCCTCATAGTTATTTGTGCCCAATTATGATATTTTCTGACAAATGAGTGGGAAAGGAATGGCTAGGTCAAGGAGTTGGCCTGATACACCAGTTTGTGTTTCCATGATCGGAGTATGACAGAGGGGTGGAGCTGTCATTTTTAACGGGCTACCGGCTGGCCCATCTCAAGTGAGACGGTCTGTAAGGTCACTGAGAGCTACCAATTGGTCTAGGAGTTTGGGGGTTGGTTTATCTGTATATTTGTCTGTTTTCTTAACAGCGTTCTTGAAACTTGAACTTTTTCCCTCTTTAACAGCTATCTTATTTCGCTCATCTCCCACCTTTATTTAGTTACACTGGAAAGAAAGAAGGATCTCTTCAATGATAAACAGCAGTGCCTGGGTTCAAAAAGGATTTATGGCTTGCTGTTCTGCATTGCTAGTAACCACAATTTTAGTGCTGGGTCTATCAATACCTTTTTTCTCTAACAATAGAAGGCAAGCTGTTTCCTGCAATTGAAGTCTCCTAGAACAGAGCTTCAGTGACATTTAGGAAAACATAGAGGAGGGGATGGTTAAGATAAGATTGCCAGCTTTTTATTTTGCCAAGTAAAGATATTGGAACAATCACAAGAAACAATGGTCAGCTGCTCTCATCAAGCAATCCCTGAAGAATGAACATTTTAACACACATGCACTCATACTAAAACAAGAAGAACATAAATCCAGAATAAAGTGCCGGCTTACCTAAGAAAGAACAACTGGCCTTCTGGCACTGACAAACACATTGTCCTCTGTTGTCTTCTCACGAAGGATTTGAAAACAGCATCTCGGGTTGGCATCAGTCTGTGGACCCGGACTTGAGAACCACTGTCTTACAAGCTCACGACCATGTGTTCTACAGGGAGCAGGATCTGACGCAGCCCTCTTCCTCCCTAGAAAAGAAAAAAGTGACAGAAACCCTCTAATTCCTTCCAGGTGTCTCTTCCTAACTGCTTGGTCTCTGCGGTGTTCCCAGATTGCAGTAATTTGGGTATTGTTTTCATGACTTGCACACCTCCACAAACCACCCACATATTATTTATTTAGCATTTGTTTTAAGTCAACACTTTCTTAACTTCAAAAATAAATGTATTTCAAAGGGCAAGCCAACGTTATTAGATCCTAGATTGAATTTACCTGCCAAAGGTTCTAAGATGGAGTCCTATACTTTCTTGGTTTCAAAAGAGAGAGATTAGCAAGCGAAAGGTGGGGAAGGTATATCAGCACAGAAGACGTTGCCCTTGGCAGAAGCAGAGGGATTGAAGGAGAACTGGAATGGAAATAAACTTCTCACCACGTGAGGTCATGTACACTGATGCTCTGTCTGTGTGCCACTGGCAGTGGTCCCACAGTTTGGAAAGTACCAGTGAAGTGCAAAGAGAATTGAACTTGGTTTCGAGCCCTGGCCTGGCCACCTGCTGATTCTAAATCCTCAGGCAAATCACTCCACCTCTTCTTAAAACCTCAGCTTCCCCAGCTGCAAAATGAGACGATAATCTATCTGATGGGGATATTGTGACGAATTTTAAAAATTCTAATTACTGAATCAATGGCTCTGTTAGACCTTGGTCTTTGTAGTATGTATCTGTGGGTTTTTATCCTCCAGTTCTGTATTAATCATGCCTTTAATTTTCTATATTTTATGATGCTTTGACATCTTGAGGGCTTGTGGACCCAAGGAGGAACTGCTTCTCCCAGGGGTAGCTAATTCCTAGAAATAGCAAACAATTTGCCAGTGAGTGCATATTTAATATGCAAGCCAATCAATCCTGAGTCCACCATCTACCTTCTTTTATTAGGCTCCTGCTTTCCGGGACACCATCCTCTTCCCTAAATCACCCAGGGCTATGTACCAAAAACTAGGGACCACCCCTGTAGTCCAGAGCCCACCCAAATTATTCAGATTACTCAAACTAGCCAATCCTAAATCTGCTCAACTGTGTAACCTTCCCAGCCCATTCCTTCCTGTGAAAACCACAATAAAGCTTTTCCCCCCAGCTTTCCCCTTGATCCTTCTGTCTCCTGGTGCTTCCCACCACCCCCAGCCTGCATCCCCGCCCCACATGCGCTGCTGGGCATGGCATGCCCCCTCCTCTTGGGAACTTTGGGTCACAAACTACTTTTTCTATGGTAATTGTCTCCTGAAGCATAGGCCTGTCCATATCTGAATAAAAACAAAATCCCAGGTACATTTTAAAACAAGTGTCAACCCTGAGAGCCCAGCCCAACTCCAGTCTCAATTCATGATTAAAGAGGAGTTGATCTCATTGTCGGCTCAGGGAGGAATATACAGCTCCTGTCTAAGCCAGTCAACCTGTCACATCACGACTGTCTCAGAGGTGGACATAGGACCACATCAAAGTTGCAGCAATTCTTTTGCTAGGACAAAAACTTTTAATTTTTTTCCCTACTGGATTAGAAACTGGGAGTTTTAGACCTGGAATTCTGCAGCCATTTTGCTAGCTAGAGGAAAAGCACCTGTTCGACATAGAGACAGCAAAAATAAACAAATGGGACCTAATTAAATTTATAAGCTTTTGCACAGCAAAGGAAACCAGAAACAAAACAAAAAGATAACCCACAAACTGGGAAAAAAATATTTGCAAATAATGCAACTGACAAGGGCTTAACTTCCAGAACATACATACAGCTCATATAATCCAATAACCAAAAAACAAGCAACCCAATCAAAAAATGGGCAGAAGACCTAAACAGACAGTTCTCCAGTGAAAACATACAGATGGCCAATACGTACATGAAAAGATGCTCCATACTGCTGATTATTAAAGAAATGCAAATCAAAAGTACATTTAGGTCACCTCACCTCACACCAGTCAGAATGGCTGCCATTTAAGAAGCCATAAACGATAAATGCTGGAGAGGATGTGGAGAAAAGGGAACCCTCCTACATTGTCGGTGGGAATGTAGTTTGGTGCAGCCACTGTGGAAAACAGATGGAGATTCCTTAAAAAACTAAAAATAGAGTTACCATGTAATTCATCAATCCCATTCCTGGGCATATATCTGGAGGAAACTCTAATGCAAAAGGATACAGGCACCCAAATTTTCAAAGCAGCACTATATATAATAGTCAAGACATGGAAGCAACCTAAATGCCCATCAACAGATGATTGGATAAAGAAAATGTGGTGTATCTATACAATGGAATACTACTCAGTCATAAAAAATAATAAAATAATGCATTTGCAGCAATATGGAAGGACCTAGAGATTATCATACTAAGACAAGTCAGACAGAGAAAGACCAATATCACATGATATCACTGATATGTGGAATCTTAAAAAATGACACAAATGAACTTATTTACAGAATAGAAACAGACTCACAGACAGCAAACAAACTTATGGTTGCCAAAGGAGAAAGGAGGGGAGAGATAAATTAGGAGTTTGGGATTAGCAGTTGCAAACTACTATATATAAAATAGGTAAACAATAAGGTCCTACTATATAGCACAGAGAACTGAACTTAATATCTTGTAATAGCCTGTAATGGAAAAGAATGTGAAAAAGAATATATATATATATAACTGAATCACTATGCTGTACACCAGAAACTAAATCAACTACACTTCAACTGAAAAAAAAAATAGAGACAGTTAGAGAAAGCAGTGCCAAGAAACAGAGGAAAAGAAGTCAGTTCCTGGTGTCATCATTTGAGCCAACTCAACTCCTGGACTTTGCAGTTACCTGTGTTTAAGCCCATTGAGATTGGGTTTTCTGCACTTACATATAAAAGAATCCTAACCTTCAAGGTTTTCTTTCCCCTTTTCTTGCCACCCAAAGCCACATTTGGAGATATTTAAAACCGTAACTTGAATTCAACCAGTTCCACACTTAGTTTGTGCCCAGCGCTGTGCTGGCCCTTGGGATGCAACGTCTCAGATGACCTTCTAAGAGCGTCACTTTAGAGGGGAATTCAGACATGCACACAACAAGGAGAGAGTGGAATCGCAGCTTTCGCGGAGGTTCAAGCAAAGGTCACGGTACAGGGAAAGAGCAGTCAAATCTGCTGGGAGGTCCTCCCTCTTCAGTCCTGTACTGGTCACAGCCTCGACTCAGCTGGACCCTGTGGGTGAGCCTCCCACTTCAAGGAGCATCAGCTGTAATGAGTGCTGACACTTGGTGAGGACATCCTGAGGCCCTATGCCCATGTTTATTTCATTCTCTCTGTTCCTTTACAGGACAGATATTATTACCTCCATTTGAGAGATGAAGATTCCTCTGTTTCAGAGGCTTAACTAGAGTAAATAGCCCTTCTCAACTCAGTGATAGAACACGAACTCAAACACAGAATGGGTGGCTCTAGAGAGCAGGCCCTTCGTGGCTAAGCCACTCCCTGGTACCTGAGGAGAGCTACTGTGCGCCAGACTCCACCCCGTAATCGTAGAAGAGAAAGCAGCTTTCCAAAAGCATTCCTCATTCTACAGTAGAATTTGCCGTAGGGGTCTCTTCCCGTATGGCACATGGACCACGGTAGTCCCCTTAGAAAGATCTTTTTACCACACCAGTTATTCCAAGGACCACATCTAGTGAGTAAGATGAAGTCCCCCTATGTATGTGCCCCTCCTGGCTCAGGACCCCAACCTCTCCTGTGAGATGTCTCCACCTGGCAGTCCTCTGAGAGATGGAGTATCCAGGTGCAGCACAAAGTAGCAAAGAACCTCCCGGGCCCCGAGATCGGGATTGCCTGCGGTTGGAAGGCGGCAGGCGAGATCTCCGACTGACACGGTCAGTGAATTGTGCCTTTGCTTCCAGCAGAGCACGTGGGGCTTCTGAGGATTTCAGCGTGCCTGATGGAGGCACCGGAGGCAGCCTGAGCCCCAGGCATATTGGCCACCTTGGCAGATTTCCTTTTTAAGCTTCGTGTTGGCTTGTCAACCTCATCATCCCAAACCAGTTAAACAAACAATTTACTAGGCTGGCAGCCCCTCCGGATGCCGCAACTATCCTTTAAGGGACTGTTGGCTTTTCCATTTTCAACTCCACTTTAATGATTTTCTTTCCAGAGGAAAAAGGGTGCATCCTTCAGCTTGGGTAAGAAGTGTATTATATGAATATGGACATGCAGTTCATATACTGGCTATGAATATTCATAGGCTCTCTTGGACATATCACATCAAATCCGTGTGAGGGAGTAAGTATTTCACTTTAAAATCAAAGCTGAATAGGATGCTTTCAAATCATCATTAGGATTTTATTATAAATGAATGCATTTATATTAAATTTGGATGTGAATTTGATATAATTCACACAGTACATAATTAGATAACTAGCTTTCTTCCCTTAATGGTATTTCTCAAAGACCTTTTTATGATCATTTAATTTTGAGTCTATTGAAATAGATGTGAACAGACACGTTGGATTTTGTAACCCATTACTGCCTCCTTTATTTCAAAATTGCTATTTTAGGCTTCTTGACAACTAAGAATGACCTTTTTTTTTTTTTCCTCCCCTGGCACTTTTCTCAGTAGTTGGTGAGGGAAAATGGGATGTCACTGCCCTGTCTTACTTGGCTCATTCACAGATCTCCTCTGCATTCAGTGTTTACTCCATCACATCCTGTGATTGTCCAGTCATCACGTGAAATGTACAAGGCTTGATAACGGCAGTAACTGTCCTTCGCCATCATCCACCCTGTGTCATCCTCTGTGCTATGGGTGGCACAGCTTGTTAAAACCTCACCTCGAGCCTAGGAGGCAGACATTATTTTCTCTCACTTTATAATAGAAGAAACCAAAGCTCACAAAGTTCAAGATATCTTGCCCAAGAAAATTTCTCGTGAGGAAAAGAACTGGGTGGTCAAGGAATCCAAAGGTTTATCTTGCCTGTTTCTTCTTTCATTCCCCAGACATCTGATGAGCACCTTCTAGGTCCCAGCCACCGTTCTGAACACTGGGGATACACAGGGGAGCGAGACAGCCAAAGCCCCCTGTTCTCAAAGAGCTTGCGGTCTCCCCAGCTTCCCAGTCAAGCCTGAGTCATATATCCGGACTCCTGCCCATACAGCGGGTGGAAGGGGCACATCTTGGGCATGACTGGGTCCCCCCGGCTGGTTTGAAGCAAACGCTGAGCACTTCTCGGTTTGGTAGGGCTGAGATTTATTTCAATGCCTAGTTCAATGTCGGCATCCTTGTTAAATTCTTCATAAACATTTGTAGTTGTTGTTTGACATTTAGGTCTCCAAAAGAGATGGGTGAGGGGATTACTTCAGATGAAAACACTTCATTCAAATACCCCTTTTAAAGTGTTTCTGCTTTGATTTTACTCTTGACCTTAATTCGCTCACCTTCTCCCTTGGTTTACAAGTACCTGACATAACTCTGAGGACAGTTGGGAAGGAACAGCTATGTCACACCTTACACAAGCATTTCTATTTTTCCAAGGAGGACGGGGTGAGACTCCCCAGGTCCAGTCCCTCCCCTTCCAAGACTGCCACCATCCTGACAGTCAGGACCTGGCTGGCTTCCCACTCCTTCGTGTCTCCAAAAATCAAGAGGGGAGATGAAAAGAGGATTGTGACGTCTCAGCCCTTGCCATCAGATTTACAGTGCCTGCCTCTTGATCAGCAAAAGAAGGGGGAGATGAAAAAGGCCAATCAGCCCCGCCCGTGTGCTCCTGTCTTTGTCAGAATGGCATCTTCAGCCTCCAAAGCATTTGGAGCGTTCTCGTGGCAGGAAACTAAAATGCTTTTTTCCCAGACATGATAGCTGAGGTCCTCCCCAAGCAGTGGGACCTGTCTGTCTTCCATTGGAATCTTTCATCTTCATTTACAATCCCTCCTTTCAGAGCTTCTTCAATAATTGATGGCATTCTGAGTGGCACGTCTGTGGCATCTGCAGGGTTGAATTAGGGTGGGAAGGACAGAGAAGAGGAAGGTGACACTGCTGTGGGCCCAGTCTCAGCGGTAGCCTGTGTCCTTTTTAATCCATCCCTCCTCTTCCATCTTCCATGCTCAGCACAATGTCCATGAAAGAGGCTTGTCTTAGGTCAGGTTCTCTAGATGAAGAGGTCAAGATAGTGATTCCTGTAAGTGATGTATTAAAGAACCACCCTCAGAAGAAACCCTTATTGGGTTGGGGGAGAGAGAGCAGAGAAAGGGCAAGAAGGAGGAGAGGGCAGGGGAAGGACCTGGGCAAAGACGGGATTTAGGAAAAGACTGGCCTTGTACCAATCCCACTGGGAATTCAGCAGGAGAAACCGCGTCTCTGAGGTTGTCCCACGTAGGTAAAGGGACTGGACTGTTACGCTCCGCGCCTCAGTCAGCCAAATACCATGCCATTCCCATCCTTAGAGTGGGATGTAACCTTCCAGGCATCTCCCACAAAAAGGCTCTCTGCAAGCACGGATAGCCCTTTCTAGAAGAATTCAAGTATGTGAGCCGGTAGCATCCAACATCTGCGTAGCTGGGGATGGGTGTGCAGGATGCCTTTACCAAGCTGGGTACCAACTGCATCTGCTACACTGCTCAGGGAACGGTTTTTGAGACCATGAGAATGACTAAGCAGTTCTGTTCATGTCGGTGATATCTCCCTGCCTCCCTTCTTCCCTCGCCCCCTTCAACAGACACTTATTAGTAAACTAGTCCTCAGGGAGCTTAGAGTCTAAGTAAGGAGTCAGGCAGTGAACAGATAAATGAATACACACAAAAAATAATGCCAAATTGTGACCACTGCTCCAAAGGAAACAGAGCACCAGGGAAAGAGGATAACAGACAAAGGGGAGAGGCACCTCTGTGGGGTTAGGGAGTCACAGAAGGCTTCTCTGAGTGAGCCACTTGGAAGCTGAGACCTGAAGAGAGGGAAGGAGCCCGCTGTAAGAATGCAGGGCAAGGCGGTTCCAGGGAGGGCAGACAGCAGACACAAGGCCCCCTGAGCAGGGCGAGGTGCATGTGCTCTCAGCCCTGATGCCAGGCCAGACGGGAGCTGGGGGAGTTTGACTTGGCCCAGATGATGCCGAACCTTGTAGGGAAGGGGCTTAGATTTAACTCACCTGCATTCAGACGTGCAAAGGAAATGTAGTCTCTATTTCCTCGCGTGGACCCAATTTTAAACATTTCCTAACTCCAGCAGAAATTTGGCTTTTTAATATTCATTGTATCTCGGTCTCAGAAAATGCCAGGAGGATCTGGCCCTTTCCCTCCCCAGGATGGCCTCTGGAGTAGGGAAGCTTACTCCAGGGGAGGGCCTTGGACCTAATGTGGGTCCTTGCAAGAGTCTGGGGGTCCTTTCCAGCCTCCTCTCCTCTTGTGACCTCCCTGCTGCAGACACCCTGTGACTGGTGGAGCGTGCCTGCTTCAGCCCTAGTGGTGTTCTCAACCTCCCAACACCCCAGCCCAGTCGACTGCCCCCAGTTTTGTTCTTGCTGGTGCTGCAGACTTGCAGCCTCCCCTTCACTCCCAATCAGCCCTGGGCTTGGGGGTCAGACTGGCAGTCCTCAGCTTTACCATGGTCGGTGAGCTTTACAAACAGCTCCACCACATCCGTCCACCTAACGGGAGACTGGGCACATGTGCTTCACCATCTCTGCCCTCTCAGCTTACTCCCAGACCCCTGGGGTAAAAGGACTTGGCTTCCCGCTTCTTCCTTAGGTGTGGACCCCCTGTGTCACTTTTTCCCTCCTCCAGAAGTGTCATCACCGTTCACTCTTACCAGAATCTGCAGGGGCAGATCAGCTATTTGAGACTCTTCTTTATGGGAAAAGAATGGCATATTCGTTTACTATTTTCAAATGATTATTCCCATTACAAGTGGTATTAAAAGATCACTGCAGTTGCAGTGTGGAATTTGAAGTGACCAAGGATAGATGCAGGGACAGTTGGAAGCCAGTTGATTGTTCTCCAGGGAAGAGCTTCGCAGCTTGAACTGGAGTTGCAGTGGTGTTGGTGAGAAGTGGACAGATCTGATATATATTTTGGGTGGGATCTGGCCGACAGTCTATTTAACAAGCCTTTACTGAGCACATGCTCTGAGCAAGGTCTAGGAAAGACACAAAGATAAGGAGGACATGGTCCCTGAGTCCAAAATGCTTATAAAACAATGGGTAAGAAAAGACACATAACAATTTATATCATGCTAGGTGAGCACTAGAGTTGTGCATAAGGAAGATTAGAAGTTCGAATTACTAAGGGTAGACTTCCTAGGTCCAGTAAATGGCTAATGGGTTTCAATACCATCATCCCCATAATAGTCATGTGACCTTGGGTACATGACCTAACCTCTTTAAGTCTCAATTTCCTCAAGCCAAAGGAAAAAAAAAAAAAAAAAAAAGGAGGGGGAGGGGGAAATAGAAAAAGGGGGTGTAGGAAGTATAAACTATTGGGTATAAGAGAGGCTCAGGGATGTATTATACAACACCAGGAATATAGCCAATATTTTGTAATAACTAATGGAAAGTAACCTTTAAAAATTGTGTTTTAAAATTTTTTTAAGTTTAAAAAAAACCTCATGCACACACACAAAAAAGGATGCAATAATAAAGTCCACTTCACAGGGCTGTGTGAGGACTCAGTGAGATTATACATAAGGCACTTAGGATATGCACTGGCTCATAACATATATTTTTTTAGCCAACAACTTAATTGAGCACCTTTATTAGCCATGTACCCTTCTTCACTTCCCTGAAATGCACTTCCCCTGGCTGTATACCTCTCTACATCGATAGGAGGGCTTCCAGACCATTCAGTCTTCCAAGGCAAAGGCAATGTCAATTGGCCTCTAGTATCCACCTGGCATGGTCTGCCTGACTAACTCTTACACGGAGGATGAGGGCTGGCCCGTTATGGAGCCTCTGATCTGATTGGAAAGACTAGGCTCTAAATACGTGAATAAGGAACAGCACAAGGCTTAGTGATTCATTCAACAAATAATACTGAAGGCATCTAGAGTGATAACAGGCTTATTCAATCCTCCCAGCTGCTCTCCCAGGAAGGCATTATAAATCCATTTCACGTGGGGAGAGTTCAGTTCAGTGGTAGAGGGCATGCCTAGCTTGCATGAGGTCTTGGGTTCAATCTCCATCACCTCTATTAAATAAACAAACAAACAAACAAACAAACCTAATTACCTTCCTCCCAACACACATACACACAAACACACACACACACAATCCATTTCACAGATGACGAAACAGAATAAGTAATTTACCTTGGATCACACAAGTAGTGAATGGTAGATGTTGACTTGACTCCAAAGCCCACACTTGTATGTAGATGTTATTGGCCAGTCAGTAGCTACTTTTAAGTTCCAACGATGGACCAAGACACTGCTGAGCTCAGAACATTCAGTTTGGACAAACTTTCAGGCTGATACAGAATCGCAGAGGACAGAAAAGTTAAATGTGTGCCACCATGGCTGGGAGGAGCATTGGACACTAAAGGGGTCCCGAACAGCTTGTATGACCCTGAAGGAGGCAGAGAGCGTGGCTTAGAAGCAAGGCTTTGGAATCAGACAAACCTGGGGTGAATTCTAGCTCAGCCACTTAACTAGCTGTGCGCCTATGGGCAAGTTTATTTTACCTCTTTATGCCTCAGTTTCCTCATTTAGAAAATGGGGGTAAAAAATCTACTTCTTAGGGTAACAGAGAGCATGAAATGAGTTCATGAATGCGAACTGCTTTGTCAGGGTCTTATCCAGAATCAGTGCTTTAAAATGGCAGCTGCTATTGAAGGAGACTGGATAAAACTGGGTGTAAGTGGCAGCATGGCAGTGTTTTTTGGCACCACTTCTAACCCCGTGAAAGCTTACATAACCATTTTTGTTAAAAAGCACATCTCGTGGAGAGTAATAATAATCTAATTTTTGACCCCTGTGTCCGTTTAAATCTGCCCTGTGGCAAGAGTTCTTCTGCCACAGGATAAAAATGTAGGCAGGTCCTATGACTTCTCTGTTTGCTCTTAGCTTTTCTATTCCCTTTAATTCCTAAAACACTGTCTCAGTTTGGTAATTACGATGCCCAGTCACTGTATAATGATAAATATATCTAATATGACAGAGTGAAAAGATCAGCTCCCCCGCCTTAGACCTGCAGTTGGGGAACGGGATGGGATAGGCTTCTGTACGTACTGCCAATCCTCCACCCCCATCCCTAACTCTTGCTGGGCCAGGTGGGCTGAGGAAGAAGACATAACAGGAGCAGCAAAGTTTTCATGGGACAATGCTAATATTGGACTTGGCAGACACACAAAGCTCACTCTTTCTCTTGAGGGCTTTCTTGGGTTCTTTGGAGACCCCCATCAATGTAGATTGCTTGCTTCAGGTCCCTTGTTGTGAATGAATGCACTCCTATTCTGGTCATCGCTCATGGCTCCACCCATCACCCCTGGGCATCTTAGACTGCACTTCCTGGTTCTTTCTACCAAGACCCCCTTCCTCTTCCACTGGTCTTCTTGGGCAGAATCTAAGATGGCCCCACACTGACTTTCTCTTGCACGTGGTCCACATCTGATCCTGGGAAATACTCATGTATTCTTTGCTCTGTTAAACTCGAGGAGAACAATTATTTCCGAAGTTTCAGCCGTCCATTCAGTGCCACTCCAGCCAACCTTAGATTTCTCAGACATGGTTCACACCTGTCAACTGTACATCAGAAATGGCAAAGGACTCATTTTAAGATCCTTGAGTGGTTTTCTTGAAGTCTTTTTCCTTGGGCTTAAGGTGAAGTGCAGCTTCCATCCCTCCCCTTGGGGTGAAGAAATCCTCTTCAAAACTCCTCTCATCTCCAACTAATGGCCCTTTAATACCCTTGAGGTGAGTGAGGGGTTTCTCAGCCACCCCCTTGGCAAATGTTTGTATCTTGTTCCAGCACCTCACTTTAGACAGCGCCTCAGCCAAAATTTCCCTTTTAATGTCCTATTACACTTACAACTCAGTGAATGAGCTAATGACTCATTCTCCCCTGAGGGGGGTGGGAAGGCACCCTTAAACAGCCATTACGAGCCCTTGGTTCTCCTCCTAACCTCAGCCCAGTTTCTCCAGGTGACCTTGGAGCAGCCCTTTCATCGCTCTGGGTCTTGAGCTTCTCCTCTCAGCGAAATGGAAATCAGATCTCTGTTCTGGCCTTCTCTCAGGGGAGGTATTGTGAGGCATAATCAGGCAATGCCTATAAAGTGCTTTAAGTACTTCGGGGAAAGACGCTGGCTAAATACCAAATGATAATAATAACACCGTCATCATCATCCACATTATTATTCATGGGTTGAGAGGAGAAAGCGGTTGCTGATGGTGTCTTTGCTCTGTGGGAAGGAGGACTTCAGGCCCCAGGATGCTCTATCGATAAGTCAAAGCCAATAAATAGAGAGCGCTGGAAGTGGAAGTTATCTAGCCATAAAGGCTGAACGCTCATGCCCATGTGTATTTGAAATGACAGCAACCGACTCCACGTCTCATTTAGTATTTTTATAGTTAGTGCTCAGAGCATCTAGCACTGAGGGGAAATCGCATTCCCTTTCTGGGAGATGGGGGGAGCAAAGGGATTACATTTTTTTTAACATCTTGAATTTTACTTCCCACTCATCTTCTTAGCATGTCTTTTTTGTAATTTCCCATATTCTCCTCACCTCAACCCTCCATGCCACTCAAACCTGAGTGGAAGTTCTAATCTAGTCACCTTCTGCTAGGAGGTGAGGAGAGAGGACCAGAGGTGAGTCGCACAGGGAACCAGCCTCAGAGCTTGGGGCAGAGAAGGAAAGGTCTCCCACCTCTAAAGCTTTGACCCGAATTCATTCATCCTTTTGTTCATGAAGAAAAGAGTGTCATCTTACATCATGCACATATTAGGTGCCAGCCTTAAGCCGAGAACAAGAGACAGCCCCTGCCCATTTTCAGGTCCATAAAATCCTGCAAAATCTTCAGTGGAGGCCAGGAAAGACAGCACGATTCAGTGAGCATCAGATCTTTATCCAGTCATGCAACTAACCGGGGTTTGTAATGTATTACCTTCAGAAGCCTTTGCCCCAAATGATTCCCAACTTTGCACTTCCTGTTCTAGAGGAGATTTTCCTCATCACCACCTCAAATGAGCAGTGAATGGTCAGGAATTCACAAGATTATTCCTGAATGCACACACATCTTAAAATAGGTGGTGGTAAATACTACGGACTTCAAGTCTGAAGACAGTTTTCAGTTCAAGTCTACTACTTACCTCCTAAATTTCTCCCGCTTCAGTTTCTTTATATGCAAACTAAGAATAAAAATGTCTGTTCCAATGTAATCCAGCAATCCCACTCCCGGGCATATATCTGGAGGGAACTCTAATTCGAAAAGATACATGCACCCCACTGTTCATAGCAGCACTATTCACAATAGCCAAGATGTGGAAGTAACCTAAATGTCCATAGACAGATGACTAGATAAAGAAGATGTGGTATATTTATACAATGGAATACTAATCAGTCATAAGAAGGAATAAAATAATGCCATTTGCAGCAGCATGGATGGACTTGGAGATCGTCATACTAAGTGAAGTAAGCCAGAAAGAGAAAGAAAAATACCATATGATATCACTGATATGTGGAAGCTAAAAAAAAAAAAGAAAAAGACACAAGTGAACTTATTTACAAAACAGACACAGACGCACAGGCATAGAAAAGAAACTTATGGTTACCAGGAGGGAAAGAGGGTGGGGAGGGATAAACTGGGAGTTGGGGATTTGCAGACACTAACTACTATATATAAAATAGATAAACAAGGCCCTACTGTATATAGTGCAGGGAACTATATTCAATACCTTGTATAATGAAAAAGAATATGAAAAGGAATATACGTATATATAGATAATTGAATCACTATGCTGTACACCAGAAATTAACACAGTATTATAAGTCAACGATACCTCAATTAAAAAAAAAAAAAGGCTGCACCGTATATACGTCCCCGAGTTGCTGTGGGGTGGAAGGAGATGATGAAAAGCAGTGGTGTGCTGTGAAGTTCTGTTCAGATGGAGGCTATTATTACTGACCTCTTGTTCACCCTGGACCAAATGCTGTGCTGAGTGAACTTACCGCCTGAGCCTTATAGACCTGGTGATCTGAGCGCTAAGCCCAGGGACGGTTGAGAACTTGGTAGTTTATGTTCCAGGAATCTGTGGGCACTGGGAGGAAAGGCACTCAGCTTTGATTCTTTCTTATTTTCAAGTTTTATACACACAACATTTTTGTAGTTATAAATGTAATACATTGGTCTTTGCAAAAAATATTTCAGATAATAGAGAAACATATAAGGAAGAAATGTAAAATATTATACAATCTTAGAACTGTGAATTTTAGGGGCTAGCTTTCCAAACGTTTTGCTAGGTATTCACACAGATAATTTTTTCCAAGGATGGGGCCTCTTATATGCATTGTTTTGCAATCTGCCCTTTGGACTAAAAAATATATCCAGGAAAGTTTTCCACCTGCCTTCACTTAAAAGGCTCTCTGACCAGAACTGGAGATCCCTTCTTGAGACATTGCAGCCCCTTTTTGCTGTTTCAGCATCCTTTAGGGTCCCTTTGATGGCAGACAGTCACTTTAAATGGCCACAAAGAACGAGGAACTTCCCCCAGCTCAAAGCAATTGAGACTGGGAACATTTGCAAGCCCCATTTGCTGAGTTCCGAGACTTTGACATCTTGTCATTTCCCCCTTCTTTTTCAAATTTCAAGTTGAAGTTTGATGTTGAATTAAAAATGTTGCCAGGGGCTGCCTGCAGGGCCCTCAGGCTAAAACAGTGGCAGCATCTGCCAGGGGAGACCCACAGGTCCTTCTTCGGACCATGGCAACATACAGCTGGCATCTGAGCCCAGCAAGAAGGAGAGAAACGTGCATGTGCAGGGAAATTCAAGGTTCACTACTTTAAAAACAAACAAACAAACAAAAAACCTTGCAAATGCTTACCCATTTTATTTGGGTTTTACGATCAAATACCTATGGGATATTTGTGTTCAGATTTTTCCAAGAGGATGGAGAGAGAGAGCAGTGACTTGTGGGAGAAACGCCAGCCCCCATTAAACGTCCCAGGACCCTGGATGAGTGCTGTGAAGGGGACATGCGTGGAGCTAATCAGCAAATTTCTTTGATGCACTTGGACCACTGGCTGAGAGGATCAGAGGAGAAGATGCATGTGGATGTGCTCTGGAAACCAGAAAAGCCTCTACAGATGAAGCCCTGAATTCACCTACATGCTTGTTTCTGCAGAGGGCTGGAAGGGCTCACATAGAACTGGAGACAGGAGTTGTCTCTAAAAAAAGAAACTCAGTGACTGGGAGACAGGAGAGGGAGAGAGATTTACTTTTCACTCTAGGTCTTTTTTTTTTTTTTAATTTTTGTACTATGTGCACCATTTACCTTTTAACTAACTAACTAACTAAATAAATGAGCTCAAAGGAATCTTGGCTCCGAGGACACATCCTTTAGGAGAAATACTCTTTGGTAAAGGCAGCCTTTCCCCACCCCTCAAATCTTGTTAAACCCATTGAGTCCTTCACTGAACAGAACTGCTGGCCTCTTTCTTTCCTATAGAGTATTCTTCCTTTGAAAATAAAAAAGAATACTCAAATCAAAGAACCATCCAAAAGTTCCAAGTTATTATTTTCTTTATGATTTCATGTACCGTATATTTTCTGATTGTGGAAATCACAGCCTCAGATGGCATTTATAGCTGTCGATTAGTGAGACTGACTTTTGCAAGGGTCTTGTGATTGCTCTGTGTTACTTACTAAAACCTATTTTTTAGAAGTAATGTTATATATAATATACTTCTCGTATACTGAAATTAATGGGCTTACTGTATCGTTCCAGCTTGTTCTCACTTCCAGCTGTGCTGCCTTGGATAAATGACTTCACTTTTCTGAGCCTGCTTCTTCATGTGTAGAATGGTGGCTCATAGCAGGACCTGTATCACAAGGCTGTTATGAATTAAATGATGGTGCTCATAAGGGCTCAACAAACATTATTCCTATTATTCAGTTTTTTATTACTACTACCTTGGATAGAACCAGCTGTTGAAACCTCAAACTGATTTGTAGGTATATTGAGGAGGAAAGATGGCTGTAAAAAGGAATGGTAGCAGTATGGAAAAACACTCAGTGTCCCAAGGTCTATAAATCCTACTGAGCAAATCCATGTAACTCTCAAAAGCAGTACCTTCCTAGGCAGTGTGCCCCTCAGTGTGTCTTTATTCGATGCCCAATTTTCTTTTACTACCCTTAACTTTACACCTTTCTCTCCCACAAGTCATCTTGCACAAAAACAAGCACAGGGCCAGCCATCATGTTCTATGAGTGCCCGAGATTTCGCTTTTATTGCTCTAGGGTGAACACTGCTCCTGTGATGACTATGGTAAATTATGAATGCTGCGAGAATCCACGAGGAATACATGTACCTAGAATTGCTTGTCCTTTTTTTCTTTCTTTGAACAAATAATCATTGAATGTCAGTTAGTGGCAGGCATTCTTCTAGAACCGTAGTTCTCAACTGGAACTATTTTGTTCCCCAGGGGACACTTGGCAGTGTCTGGAGAGGTTTTTGATTGTCACATCTAGGGGGCTGATGGCAGCTAGAGGTTCAAGGTCACGGATGCTGCTCACGATCGTACAGTACACAGAACAGCAGCCCATCACAAGCCTGAAGGTCAGTAGTGCTGAAGAAGAGAATCCTTGTCCTAGAAGCTTGGGGAAGTAAAATCCCAAAACAGACAGAGATATATAACTTCTACAAGGAGTCAGAAAACAGAATGTTAAAATAATAAGTAGATTAGAAGGTGATATGTACTATAACAAAAAAGACAATGTTGAGCAAGGGAAAGAGAATCAAGAGCATGGGACAGGGGAGTATTACATGGGAAGGTCAGAAGGTAAGGAGGTGAGATTTGAGCCAGTATTTCCAGGAAATGAGGAAGACTGGCAAATAGATATGTGTGGGAACAGCATTCCAAGCAGAGGGAACAGCAGCAGCAAAACCCTACAACAGAGTGGCCTTCGTGTTCATGCAACAGCAAGGAGGCCAGAGTGTAGAACAGAGTGAGCCAGGGGAGACTGATAGGGGATGAGGTCAGAGAGGGAGCAGGAAGCTAGATCATGCAGGGCTTGTGGGCCATTGTAAAGATGTTGATATTTACCCCAAGGGAATGATTTGAGCATAGACGTGACATGATCTGACTTACATTGGCTGCTTTGTTGAGAATGGCCCAAAGCAGGGCAGGGTGGAAGCAGGGGACCCCATTTGTTAGTAGGCTGTTGTATGAGATGATGACAACCTGGGTTAGGGGGGCAGCCATGGAGGCACTGAGAAGTGGGCAGATCTATTTCGAAGGAAGAACCAACAGATGGAATGACATGAAGAATGACTCTTAAGCTTTTTGGCCTGAGCAACTGGAAGGATGGAATTACAATACATTGAGATGGAGAAGGCTGGGGCTACAGCAGGTGTGTTCAGGAAGATCAGGAGTTCATCCTTGGACACATAGTTTCAGGCGTCTATCAGACATCTGAATAGAGATGTCAAATCAGCAGAAGGATATACAAGTCTTAAATTCGGAAGAGAGATGAATGCTGGAAATGTTCATATGTGAGTCAACAGGCTTGAGATGGGATTTGATGAGACAGCCAGAAGAGGGCATGTAGAGAGAAAAGAGGTCCAAGGACTAAGCCCGAGGCACTGCAATTCAAGCTGGGAGAGAAGAGGAGGAGCCTGCAAAGGATGTTGTCAAGAATTAACCAACAAGGTAGGAGAAAACCAAGAGATTGTGTCATCCTGAAAGCAAAGTGAAAAGTGTATCAGAGTGTGCCTGGAGCACAAGGAGGCGGGAGAAAACCAACAGAGATGAGGCTGGCGAGGCTGGCAAGAGCATGTTAGGAAGTGCTAGCCATTTATACCAAGAGTCTGGGCTTTATCCTAAGGGCAGTGGAAGCACTGATGGGTTTTAAATAGAGAAGTGACATCATCACTTTGTGCTTTGAAAGGTTCGTTCTGGCTGCCTGCTGTGAGTAAAGAGTTGGAGAAAAACATCTCTGGGGATAGCAGAACTAGCTAGATGGCTGTTGTGCCCGTGGAGTGAGAGTTGATGGTGGCCTGGAGTAGGGACGTGGTGATGGAGCTGGAGAGAAATGAAAAGACTTAAGAATTGTTTCAGTTGGTTGAATTGATAGGTCTCGGTGATTTACTGTCTTTGGAAAGTCAAGGAAAAGGAAGAGTCACAGAAGATGCTCCAGTTTCTGACTTTGAAAACGGGGTGGGTGGGTGATGCCATTTGCTGAAATATGGCATACAAAGGAATAAATCAGTTTGGAAAATATTGGGTTTAAGTGTCCACGACATATCCAAAAGAATATTCTTGGGGGCTGTTATACACAGGGTCTGGTACTCAGGGAGGTCTGAAAGAGATGTACATTTAAGAATTATATGCAAATAGATGGTAACAGAAGCTATGGGAGTGGATGAAACAACCCATCACCTGTGTGGAGTGTGAAGAAAGGAAGATCTCAGTCAAAACACTGAAGAACATCAATATTTTAGGGTTGGGCAGAGAATGGAGCTTCCAAAAGATGCTGAGGAAAGTCCACTGGAGAAGTAAGAAGGGAAAATCAGAAGAATATGAAGTCACGGGAGCCAAAGGAAGAGGTGCTTTAAGAAGGAAGGAGTTGTCCTGCGTCCAATACTGCCAAAGGCCAAATAAATGACGCCTAGGACAGGACCATCAGATCTGACGATGGCAGCTGTGAGGGCAGAAGTCAGACTGCACCAAATTAAAGAGTGACATGGACTTTAAAAACTAAAAATAGAGTTACCATAGGATTCAGCAATCCCACTCGTGGGCAAATACCTGGAGGAAACCCTAATTTGAAAAGATAGAGGCACCCCAATGCCCATAGCAGCACTATTTACAACAGCGAAGACATGGAAGCCACCTAAATGTCCATCAACAGACGACTGGATAAAGAGGATGTAGTATATATATACAGTGGAATATTATCCAGTCATAAAAAAGAATAACACCATTTGCAACAACATGGATGGATCTAGAGATTATCATACTGAGTGAAGTATATCAGACAGACAAAGACAAATATCCTATGATATTACTTATATGTGGAATCTAAAAAATTTGACACAAATGAACTTATTTACAGAACAGAAATAGACTCACAGACATAGAAAATAAACTTATGGTTACCAAAGGGGAAAGAGGGGGAAGGATAACTTGGGAGATACAGAATAGAAAAACAACAAGGTCCTACACTATAACAGGGAACTAAATTCAGTATCTTGTAAAAATCTATAATGAAAAAGAATATATATACATATATATGTATCTCAATCACTATGCTGCACACCAGAAACTAACACAATATTGTAAATCAACTATACATCAATAGATAAATAAATAAATGACATGGAGATGAAAAATTGTAGACAATAAATGTAAACAATTATTTGACAGAAGTTTGCTATACCTACATGCAAAAAGAAATAAATGAAATGGAGAATTGGGTGCCAATCTTCATGCAAATTCTTTTAAAAGGTACCTTCATCTTAGGTGTTAAAATACCTCAGAGGAAGCATTTTCACATGAGTTTCCAAGATAATTTCGTCAATTCTCCAGCTTGTTTGAGAACACAGACTCAGCCAAAGACGGTTATTCTAAGTCAGCTCAAATTTCCTTTCCTGGGAAACAAAATTATGTTTAAGTAGGCCCCACAAATCCATCAGCTACTCAACATTTTTGTGACTGCCTTTAGAAATGCTTTCCAAATACGTCAAGTTTCTCTTCAACCACTGAAGCATCACGAAATGGAAAGCTTACATAGTAGGGACTCATCCGCTAGGTAAAAAAAAACCCCAAAAACCTAACTAGTTAACTTAGGCCAAAAAAGGGGAAGACACTTATCACATGGCCATGGAAGAGCTCACACAAACAGACACACAAAGCTTGAAACACCAGAAAAGGCACCAAGCAAAGCAGCCTGGGGCATCTACGTGGCAGGAACTGATAAGAACCATCTCTTGAAGGTAGCACTCTCAGGGAACAGTGTGGCCAACTTGGGTCACAAACCTACTTTGTGCAAGAGAGCCAAAGACATCTTGATTGATAGTTTCATCAACACGGGGGCTGGATGTTCCCCCAAGGAAAAGTGAGGTGCTGGAACAGAGAATAGAGGCTGGACATCCACCACAGCCCCTAGGAGAGTCAAGTCCTGGAGTACCCAGCTGCCTCTAAGACCGGATACAGTCAATCCCTGAACGATACTCATTCAAACCAAGACTCCCTGCAGTGTCACCAGCAACACTCCTTCTTTGGCGATGATTTCTACCTCCCTCTTCCTTCTCTATCTCCTTCCTGGGCTTAAACATACAGACAAATCCTCGGACACTATAGCAGACCATGCTGTTGTCATCTCTCTGGCCAATCTTTCTCCTTCTTCCAAATGAGAGTTTCAAATCCCAAAATTCAACCTGGGACAGTGATGGTTGGAGCACCTGAGCTCCCCACCTCTCTTACCTGGCTCATTTGATTAGTGGAGACAGCCGAAATAGAAAATTCAGACCCCAAAGTATGTTTTGAGTCGGGATGATTCCATTTGGCTGAATCCCCAGACGGCAGAACTGGAGAGCTATCAAATACCCACTTTCCTTTGTGCTGGGCACGTGCAGCTGGCTGAGAGTCCTAATGTCTTTGTAGTAAATAAGTTCACACAATTCCTCTTTCTCCCAGACTACAATTGTCCTCTATGCACCCCAGTCATCACTTAATTGTGTGCAAAAAGAAATGTCAAGATCATTCTCTTCTTAACTCATCATGGGGAAGTAGCTGCTGAGCAAAAGGGTTATAGGCAAATAAGACTCCTTAAACAGGAGTTTTATTTTGCAAAAAGATGTGTTTCTGGAAAGACACATGTAAATGATTTGGGGATTTTTTTTTTCCCATTCATTTTGCTGTTGTTCAGTTAACTCATACTCATTTCGCCATTGGTTAATGAGTTCAGAATGGCTTCATTGTTGCCTAAGCTTCAGTCTTTAGCAGCATGATAATGTGGCAGTGAAATGCTCTGGCTTTTAAAGCAGCCAGCCTGAGTTTGAATTCAATTCCACTTTTTACTGGTTACATCCCCTTAAGCATATACTTAGTGTTTTTGAATCCTGTTTTCTATGTGTGTAAAACAGAGTTGGTTCTTTTCTTAGTGAGCAATAAATAAGAACCCACACTACTGGGCACAAAGTAAAAAATCCAGTGAATTTGAGCAGTTATTATTAGTTTTACTTCTTTACATTTCTGGGCTCCCCAGCTATGTGAAACACCACTTGAAAATAATTCTTTAAAAAAATGTTTTAATTGTAAAATTAGAAAATGTTTATTGTAGAAATTTTGGAAGATAGAGAAAAAGAATAAAGAAAAACACACAAAAAATGACCCTTAATCTCACCTCTGAGAGGTAACCATCCCTAACACTCTGATTTTATCTATGCATACAGATGCCCTATTTTTGCTCAGTTTTTCCAAGAATTACAAGAACTGTTTATTAAAGGAATCTGGCTCATTTAGGTGAATTCTCTTAAAAAAAATTTTATTCTTGTTGAGGTATTAATATACCATAAAATTCACCTTTTTAAAGTGTAGTATTTGGTAGTTTTTAGTATGTTTGCTAGTTATGAGACAATCACCACTATCCAATTTCAGAACATTTTTATCATTCCTCCCAAAAAACCCCATACCTATTAGTAGTCATTCCCTATTCCTTGCACCCCAGGCTCTTGGCAACCACTCATCTACCTTCTGTTTGTAAGGATTTGTCTGTTTGAGACATTTCCTGTAAATGGAATCATAGGCTACATGGCCTTTCGTGTCTGGCTTCTTTCACTTAATGTAATTTTTCAAGGTTTACCCATGTTACAACATGTATCAGTGTTTCCTCCCTTTTCCTGGATGAATAATATTCCATGTATGGCTATAAAACAGTTTGTTTATCCATCTATTAGTTGATGGAAATTTGGATTTATTTCACTTTTTGATTATTATGAACAATGCTTTTATGAACATTCATGTACAAGTTTTTGCGTGGACAAATGAGGTGAATCCTTCTGAAAAGCAAGAACGTCTAAAAAAATCTAGTGGAACTCTAAAATGCTCTCCATAAATTGTGTTATGAATTGAACTGTGTCCACCAATAAGAAAAGTTGAAGTCCTAACCATGAGTACCGGTAAATGTCACCTTATCTGGAAGTAGGGTCTTGGCAGATGATCAGGTTAAGACTGCTGTGTCCATATTAAAAGGGGAAGTTTGGACAGATACGCACACAAGGAGAAGGCGGAGATAAAGGCAGAGATTGGGGTGAATGAAGCATCTCCAAACAAAGGAATGGCAAAGACTGACAGAAAAGCACCAGAAGCTCAGAGGCCAGGAATAGATTATCCATCACAGCCCTCAGAAGGAAGCAACCCTGCCAACACCTTGATCTAGGACTTCTAGCCTCCAGACCTGGGAAACAATCAATTTCTGTTGTTTAAACCACCCAGCCTGCGGTGCTTTGTTACAGCAGCCCTGGGAAAGTCATACACACTGGAATGAATCTTCTTGGCATCCAAACCAAAGATCAGAGGTTTGGGGTTAGTGGATATCTGCTTGGGGATCAATTTCTCTTCCCTTTGTCACCAGGGATGTTTCTAGGTTTTGGCTCCCCCCCCCCCTTTTTCTAGCTCTTTACTGTTCTGCTCTGCTCTTGGTTCTGTAGGCCTAATTCCATCTACTGAGCCCTTAAATTTTCTTTGATCTTAAAACATCTGCACAGCACTTTTGGGGATTTTTAGCTGTTGTTCAGTATAAGTGAGAGCATTTACCTTGTCCCTACTTAAGATATGAGATAATTTTTCCAGTTTTGGTGTTCAGCGACTCAGGCTACTTATGAGTATACACTGGGCATAAGAGATGTCCTGGATTCCAAGGTGTTCCTGGATAAGAAAAGACTCTTAGAGAAAACTTGCCTCCAGAAAGCGTGTGGGAAGAAAATATTAGTCAGGGATTTTTTTTTTCTATGTCTGATGCTTAAGAAATGCTGATTCAGTTGGAAAATAATTCTGGGGGCCTGGTGTGAGCACCTTACCAGAAAACCAAGTGAAAAATCCATGAAACAAAGAATTGGCGGTGGGGGCGGTGAGATTCAGACAGAATGGGGGCTATGAGTAAAGCAAACAATTGGAATGACCTAATTATTATACATTTTAAATAGCAATAGAAGAACAGAAAAATCAATTATGGGATATCATACAATGGAACTCATAAATGAGCCAGAGCTACATGTAGCAACATGGACAAATCTCCAAAATAGGAAGTTGTTTAAAGATACTAATATAGCAAAAACAATTTTTCAACATGCATGGGTAAAACATATCCCGCTTTAGCCAAGCAGTTACTCCTGGGGGAATGTGCATAGAAGAAAAACAGAAGACTGAATTTGGAAGCACTTGGAAAGAGTTAAAATAACAAGCATTTACTGTTGGGTTAAGTTAATGTACATCATCATCCAATCCTCCCAATAGTCTCAAGAGGTAAATAATTTTCTCATCTCCATTTTGTAAGTGAAGAAACCGAGGCACAGAGAGTAAGGACGCTTTCAAGGTCTCACGGCTGGTGAGCTTCAACTCCAGAGCCAGTGCTCTTAAAGTCTACGCTCTAGGGCCTTCTACAAATGGTCGAAATACTGAATTGCTGGGGATATTGTTATTACAAAAGAACAGAGCCGTTTTGAGTCTTCTGCTAGAAACACCTTTAAGAGTGCAGGCAGCTTCTTTCTCTAGGAGGATCAGAGCCCACTTGAACCTCAAATATCCCATTTGGCTTAGGGGACAGCTCAGCGCTTCCATAAAGCTCGGAGAGGAGGGGTAAATGGGAACATTTAGCTTTTGTGACTGAACTGTGGGGGCGTTGGAACCCTTCCACCCACTTGAAAAACGGTCGCCCAGCTGACATTAATAGAAAAAGACCATTAAAAAGCTTTATGCTATTCTGTTCTCCTGGTTCTGGTCCCTCTTTGCCTCTGTTGCTGCTGGCGTTTTATAAATTATGGATGCGCCTAGGTGCTGCTGTTCCCCTGCTTCCTCTGTAGTGCCGCTCGCTCCCCGCGCCTGCATCGCATCCTTCCTCTGAGCAAAGGACCGAGCGGCCCAGACCCCACATCGGTGTAATTAGCGCGCCGCACACAGCCCGGGTGTCAGGACCGCTTCCCCTCACTGCCAGCCCTCCGCCAGCCCCTGTCACTCACGCGGAAGGCAGCCGGGCGGTCGGCGGCCGGGCCGGCGGCGCAGCCCCGGCGGCAGCGGGGAGGGGCCCCTCACGGTGGAGCCGCGGGGTCCCCGGCTGCGAGCCTGGGGTCTGGGGACAACTCTGGAGTTTGGCAGCTGCCTCAGACAATGTGGAGAGGAGGGACATTAGTATCTGCCCCTTGACTGGCCCCAAAGAAGGCTTGGAGGAGGGAGAGGGTGGAAGGTGGGTGGGAAACGCCCGAGGAGCCCGCAGCTGAAACGGATTTGGGGAAAGGCCGCTGGCTGGCGGGATACGCCCTGCGGGTGGTTCCCGGAGCCTGAGGGGTGGTACGCTGAGGAGCACCTTATATTTTAACGGATTTGTATTTATTTTAAAGTTGATAGAGCTCGAGATAGAAATGAAAACAGAGACAGAGACAGAGACAGAAATGTATCTCACGCACCAAACCCATGCTTACAATTTCATGGACATTGTTGTAAAAGCAGATACCTTCTTACGTTCAATTTTAGTTGAAAGAAAAATTAACTTACACACAGGTGACATGCAAAGATGATAAAGGACACGCAAATCACAGAGAACTGCAAGAGAACCAGGGATTCTCAATTGTTTGGAGAGTCATGGGTCCCTGTAAGAACTTAATGGGGAAATTTTTTTTTTTTTTTAAGAATCTGATGAAAGTAGAGGACTTCCCTGCACCCAGCCCCCAAAATATACACATACTCACAAACTTAGAGTGCAAAGGTAACGGTTTTGCAGATCCCCTGAAGGGCATTCCTTGACCACAAGGGGTATGTGGATCCCAGATTGAGACCCTGTGAGCTATACCGTGAGGTCCTCCAAGACAGGAACTGGGCCTTTTTCCTAACTGTATCCCAGGCACATCAGAGATGCTCAAAAAATGTTTGCTCAAGGAATCCATGAGCTGTAGTTCAAATCCTCTTGTTTTACCCCCCAAGGAGCCCAGAAAGATCAATGAATTTGTCCAAGATCACAAGGCTAAGGCAAAAATCCACATCTCCTGATTCCCAACTACTCCATGGAAGGCTCCTGTCTTCCACTTACCTCTCTCCTCTAAGTTTTTAGCCACCCGCACTACCTCTCCTGCCTGCATCGCTTCCCGAGAATCCAATATGTTGGGATTCCAGAGACGAAAGAAAAAGTGGGAGGTTAGAAGGAGAAGCAAGATAGGCCAAAGAGGATGTCAGCTTTGGCCCAGGGCCCTCCCTCCTGACACTTCCCACCCCCACCTGCCTCCCAAGCACCTGTGGTCAATAAAGGAAACAGAGAGGGCCGTGAGCCCAGGACGGCCCACTGTGCCGTTAGTGATGGCATGAAGGAGACAGATTTAATTTCCTCGGGATGTTCTACCTACGTCCTTTCCCGGATGGTTATAAGATATACGAAGTTTACATAAGAGACCCGTAATGCTCCATCTCTGGGGTTAATATTTAATTAGACAGTTTTTAAAAATGAATACTATTATGGGGAAAACGGCTTCAGTGCTTATCTCTTTCCTCTGGGATGCAGTGTTCAGACACAATTCTAAGCCCTTCGTGGTTCCCATGGAAACTCTGCCCACCGGTGACTCCATGCCGGGCATGGGGCAGCAAAGGCCCAGTGAGGACCTCAGATGTGGGAGACTTACAGGGCTCCTGAATCTCCTTTAAGGGTTCAGCATCTGGCTAACCGCACACGTCCAGGGTCAGGGACCTCACTATTCCAAAGGCAGCCTGTCCAATTTTTGAACCATCCTGATGGTGCCGACGCCTTCTGTAGATTAAGATCAAATTACTAGCTTCTAGCTCTTAATTCACCAATCTGTGGCCACATAGACCAAGCCCAACTCCTCTTTCACGTAGGTTTCTAACTATCATCATTATTTGAGCATGTACGTGGGTAGGTACTATGCTAAGCAATTTATATACACATCTCACTGAATCCACACACAACCATGTGACACAGGTGTCATTAATGTTCTCATTTCACACATGACCTGACCAGCGCCATTAGTAAATATCGGAATGGGATTCCAACAAATCCAGGTGTCTCTACCCCATGCTTTCTACCATAATGCCACACAGCCTCTCACTGCTTCTCCTCCAGAGCCCTTGAGAATTTGAAGTCAAGACTCGTGTTTCCCCTCCCCTTCCGACTCCCTAGGGCTTCTCTTTCTAGGCTAAAATCTGCAGTCCTTTTAGCCCAAAGTGAATGGTTTCTGCCTCCCCATCATTGGGGGCCAACACTGGTGATTCTCCTGTACCCACACTCCACGTGGTCTGTGCCCCACTTCAAGGGGGTGGTGCCCGCATCCCAGCCCAGCAGTCCTGCGGCTAGTTCATTCAGAATACCCTGGGCCTTATATTCCTCACATTTAATGCAGACATTGCAGTGTGAGAGGAAATGAAATTTCTGTTGGTTCCCATTTTATGTTTAGGCTTAACTCAAACCCATATGTATTTCATTGCACAAAATTTTCTTCTGCTAAACCATGTTTTCCAGTCCTTTGCCTTTATACTTGTTTATTTGGAACTAAATATACGTTTTGAATTTGCACTTCTCACTATTTAAATTCCGTCCTTAAATCTGGTCCACGCTGCCAACATCTTGAGATATTTAAGAACTTGATACTCATTGAATTTTTTCATAGCTCTCAACTCTGTGCTATCCCTGAATGTGATAAGCCTGCCTTCCAGGTTTCTAAGTTGTTGATAAACAAACAGAAATGAGGAGCCCTGAACTTGTAAATAAGTTCATTTGTGTCCTTTTCTTCTTCTTTTTTTTTTTTGATTCCACGTATAAGATATATCATATGGTATTTTTCTTTCTCTTTTTGGCTTACTTCACTTAGTATGACAATCTCCAGGTCCACTCATGTCGCTGCAAATGGCATTATTTTATTATTTTTTATGGCTGAGTGGTATTCCATTATATATATATATATATATACCACAACTTCTTCATCCAGTTATCTGTCGATGGACTCTTCATTCTTTGAGTCAGTCTCCCTGGGATTGCCTCCCATAGAAGATATCTCCTCCCAAGTTTGTGTCTTGGCTCTCAGGAAATATAAACAGGCAAATAAGAAGCTGGGGCCAGTGAGGACAGAGAAGGTGGATCATTTCTGTGTGATTTCAAGACTTTACAGAATATTTTATGTGTAAATTCTTCATTAAGAAAATACATATCAAAAATAGAGAAACTTTGGAACTAGAGAACTGCAGGGGAAAATCTAACCACAAGACCACCAACTTAACAAAATTACCAGCCAGCATTTTTATATGCTGTATTACTAATTAATTAATTTTTAAAACACATTCATTTTATTAGTTAGAACTTCTTACATTGATAGTATAAGGGTAAGTTTTCTCTAATTTGTGGATTGCAGGAATCTTAATCCATTCATTTTTTTTTCTTTTCTTTCTTTTTTTTCTGGTCCCATGCCCTTTGTATTTTTCTTCCAGTTTTGTTGAGAAATAATTGACCTACAGCACTGTATAAGTTTAAGGTGTACAGCACAATGATTTAATATATTGTATTTCTTTTCCATCTTTCTCTAGGTATATTTTAATATCAAGAGAATTACGCTCTCTATGCCACTTCGTATCTTTTTTAACTTAGTGTCTCCTTATTCTTTCAATGTTGTCAAATAGTCCAAAAGCCATTACTTCTTTTAATAAGTAAATGTTGCCGCTTTATTTTACTTTGTTGTTGTTCTTTTTTTTTTTTTTTTTTTATGAGGGGGAGATAATTAGGTTTATTTATTTATTTCTATTTAAAGGAGGTGCTGGGGATTGAACCCAGGACCTCATGCATGCTAAGTATGCGCTCCATCACTTAAGCTATAGCCTCCCCCTGCCAAAAGCCATTAGTTTTAATAGCACTGTTTAATAATCATCTCTTTAGTTATCGGTCTCCCCAGGGGTCCTCGACCTTTTGAGGGCTGTGCCTATGTCTTATTTATCTTTTTCTTCATAGCACTAGCTCAGCGCCAGGCACACATTTAAGTATTCATTAAAGCTCATTGAATTAGAGTGAAGACACCATGGTTAACTTTGGCATTTTTGTATGGCTACACATGAGTTGTTTCCAAATTTTCAAGCTCTTCACTCATGCTGCTGTGAACATATGGCATTTAAAACATCTTGGATTTTCCATCACCCCTTCTCTCCCTGTGTCTATACTGGCCTCATTCGTATAATGAACTTCGGCAATTCAGTGCCTGCGAAAAGTGATGGAGCGAACAACTGAGAACCTGTTACCTGTTCCGTCGGTTCTGCAGCTCACAAGCAGGAGCAGTTCCACTTGGATAAACAAACCCAGCAGGTAACCCTAACCTTGCCATCCTGATTGGAAATTTCCATTAGGGTTATTCCATGCCAAGTAGTATTCCACAGTTTCCTGGAAAGGACACATTTTAATTTCTTCCATTGATCACAGACCTGAGAAAGTCCAATTTATGTACCTGCTGACATCACCTTGTTTTATAAACACTATGCCAATGAATAAATAATAATTCAATAATAGTAAGAGTAGACCAAATTTATTTTTCATCTCTAATATGCCAGATACTTTATATATGCCATCAATCAACTGTCACAGTACAACTCTCTGAGGTAGCTATTATTATCCTATTATTATTTATTATTTATTTTTATTTTCTTAAATTCTTATTTTTTATTGTAGTCGATTCACAATGTTAGTTTCAGTTGTACAGCAAAGCAATTCAGTTATAGATATACATACATATATATTTTAAAAATTCTTTTCCATTACAGCTCATTACAAGAAATTGAATATAGATCTCTATGCACATTATAATTAATTTCTGGAGAGCTTTGAGATATATCCCTGTTCCCCCTGAGATTCTAATTCAGTCGAGCGGAGCTGAGGTGTAGGCAGTCTTGAGAATCCCTGAGCCAACTGGCCACTTTATAAATCCCCAAATAAAATGAGATGTACAACAAGTAGGGTTTGTTGAGAATGTCTATTATGATCCCAAGTAAAAAGGCAACTCTCAAGTTCAGTCTATACATGGAATATACTTAACAAAAAATGGGGATTGGAAGACATTGAAGATGATTTATCTTATGTGTCTGCCTTAGACCAATCTGTTTTGTTAGAGCTTTGTTGTGAAATTCTCAGTACTTTCATCCATCTTTTACCTAATTATTTACGGTTTCTTCGATGACAAGCAGGGGTCTTAGGCTCCATGCTTAGTGCAGGGTTCGAAGGCCTGGGCTGGGTATGAAGTAGGAACAGTACTGGCTGGAGATAAAACCAAGGTGAAGCAAATAATTCCTTCTATTCAGGTCTCACTATGAGAGGGGCAAGCAGAGAATTTGCCCTGAAGCAAGAGGATGGGAAATGTAGGGTCCAGAATAGAGGGGGCATGGAGAACAAAAGGAATGGCCGGGAAAGGTTCCCTGAAGCACTGGCATATAGATAAGGAGGGCTCTTCTAGGCACCTGTGCTATGACCTCAGGTAGGGAGGGAACCATGATGCCACTGAGGACAACGAGCTGGTAGAGGATTCTCCCATCCTTGCAGGAAATTCAGCCCAGCATTTGAATAAAGAATAATTCTCTTCAGGTATCTTTAGAAGGTGAAGCATTTTATCCCACTGCAAGAGTGGTGTTAGAAATAATTATTGTATCAATTGCCTACTTTTTGCTAGTGTTCAAACTATTCCATTAACTTCTTTAATCCCCACAATAACTCTATATGGCTAGTTACTATTATTAGCTTCTGGGCTGGATATGGGCGGTTGGTACTCGGCATCAATTTCCATATTCTTTCAGGTAGCTTCCTGTTTTGGAGAGGCTACAAAGCTAATGATTCATTTCCAGATGCCCTTGCAGCTAGGGTTCTAGATGTGAGAGAGATTTCAGGAAGTAGATGCACTCAGGCAAGATTGAGAAGGCAGCAAAAAAAAGTCAAGGGCAATTTCCTGCTCTATTTGTTGTTTTCAGCTGGCAGAAAGTGTATGGAGATACTAACGTCTCATCTCCAGTTTCCAGAGGCAGTGGTAGTGGTAGTGGCAGCTGGCTTTCATGGTCCAGTGTCCAGATTGGATGTCATGCTGCCAGTGGAGGCTTTCCCGATCTCTGGACAGCAGCCAAGATGGTATTTTCTGGACCTCAGTTGTTTCCGTGGCAAGCTGCCAGTTACTCACTGTCCCAATTGTGACAAAGGTCATAGTTCCCATGATATTCTGAGAGTCATTCCTACATGCCCAATGTAGCCCATGCCTTCAGCCCTTCAAATAATTTTATAAGTGCTTCATTCCCAGTAATAAATCTCTGTGCTTCAAAATTCTTAAGGTGATTTCAGTTTCCTGTGCTGAATCTTTTTTTTTTAATGGATAAAGAAATTGAGTCTTCAGAGAGTATAAACAGATGTCCAAGATTGCAGAGCTAGATAAAAAAACAAACAAACAAAAAAAAACAGATCCAGAATTCTATTCTTCATTAGGCAAAACGTGTTCCAGAGCAAGAGTGAAGAATTCATGAGCTATATTTCTAGCAGACTTGACAGAGCAAAGTACTGCAGAGCCGAGTTCACATATCCTCTCTTCCCACTTCTAAACCTATGAGTTGCACTTGTGATTGCGGTAAGTGCTTAACTTAATTGGTTTGCATCCATGCCGGGACCTCTGGGATGCCACTTACATAACTCATCCAGAGTCTGTCTTGCCAATAAGTACGCACAGAGGCCTTCACTCAATAGCCACATAAAACACAGAGCTCTGCTCTCTGCAAGTAGCTACTTGCTTACCCTCATTCTTGGGGTTCAGGGGAACTGCAAGTAGCTACTTGCTTACCCTCATTCTTGGGGTTCAGGGCAAAAGAACAATAGTAACCAACACACAGTGAGCACTCACCATGTGCCAGGCGTTGTTCTGTTACTTTACATTATTTTCCGGTGTCATCCTCACAACAGCCCTGGGAGGTAGGCGCGATTATGACCTGCATCTTAAAGATCGGGACCCTGAGGCACACAGAGATGAATTCACTTGCCCAAGGTCATGGAGCCTGGGAATGGCAGAGCCTAGATACCAACCCCAGGGCTCTCTTATTTATAATGCTATTCTGCCTCCCAGACACTCTGAGAATGCTTTGTTTTAATTTTGCGCATCATGGTAAACTGTATGAAATCCTCTCTGTAGTTAAGGTCAGAAATAACTAAGCAAACAAACAAATTAGAGCAGTGGCTTCCTCTGGGATCAGCCCTCCTGCACCTTGCCCCTTCTCACCCCAGGCCTCTCAGGATGCAGCCTCTCCCAGGCATCATCGAGCTGCTGTGTGTTTTCCTCTTGCTCTGAAACAAGACAAACCAGACGCGGTCAACCTCACTGCCGCAGTTCGTGGGGCTACATTTGGTTTCTCCGTCCTTCTTTCTCTCAGTATGCTACAATCACCTCAGACACCGTGGTTTCCCTTTCCAAGAGCATACAGAGCGCGGATCTGTATAGTTAGAGAACACATGTGTGGGCACAGAAAAAAAAATCAGAGATGTTACTAGAAAATGGTTAGACCCTTGGTAGGCTCATGAAAGTTTAAAATCAGAGTAAACATGAGGCTCTCTAATTAGACAGCCCTCTTTCTCCCGCCTAGCATTTCCACCAGACTCCCATCTCTCCTCGAAATAGATCTTCACCAAGGCGAGCATCTTTTTAAAATTCTGCGCTACGGAGAGCCAGACTAAGATGGTTCTGTCGAAATTACAAAACACTATACTTTCAAATAGCTGCTGAATTATTTAGTGACTTTACACTGTCCAAATGCTGGGCTCTTTGGGTAGACAGTGTCTTGGTTTCCCTCCTATCTCTTTTGTTATGACATTCAGTAAATGGAGAGATACTGCTCTTCTTAATAATTTATAAAATAATAATCCACATTAAGGGAGAAGCTCCTCTGCTGGGTTTGGGGTTTCAGATCGGGTAGTCAGGAGAACGAGGCACTCACCGCTCTCTCCCGGGTCAGTTATGGTGTGGGTGCCGGCAGGCTCGACTTCACTTTTCAGGATTCGCTTCTTTCTCAGGTTGATATTTTCTCCTTCTTCTAACTTTTCCTTTACCTTAGAGTGGTTTCTGGAACTGTAAACTGTATTTGCTAGAACTTCTTCTTGGGAATGATCTGATTTGGTCTTAAAGTGAAATATGTTCTCTTAGAAGCTGAAAGCAGGACAATGTGTTTTTGTCATGCACCTGACATTTGAGAGTTTCCCATATACTTTGGCCAAGTCAATTTTCCTCACCTGTTCCAGAAAAGGAGCGACAGGAAGAGAGAGGGTGAGAGGAAAGAGCGGGAGAGAGAGAGAGAAGGAAGGAGGGAGGAAGGAAATAAAAAGGAAGAAAAGAAGGGGGAAAAAAAACTATTTAAGATGAAGATGGTTGACATGCGTGTTCCTTTCTCTCTGAGTGCACACACCTTCCCTCACCTCTGTGTACCGTTCATTGCAGGATTCACGTGAATTCTACAACAGCTACCGAAATTATTAAAATGAAGAGGCATCCACTCATCTAAGGTCAGAGAGTTCTAAGAAGCTCTGCAAGTTCCTCAGAAGCAAGGATCCTGCCTTTTTTCTCATTGTTTCCCAGCAGAGTTTAGTAAAGTACCTGGCACGTCCCTCCAGTAAATATTAACTCAGTGCTTACAGTCCTTACTGAGGATACACAGATGGGTAAGACCCGGAGAATGAGGACATAAACCAACAGGACATGTGTGATGAGGGATATAAAAATGGCGTGTAGCGTGGGAGAACAGAGGAAGGAGCTCCCGACTGACTCAGCCTAGGGGAGACAGGGAAGCGTCACAGAGGAGATGGCGCTGGAGTAAGGACTTGAAAGATGAATGGAATTTTGCCAGGGAGAGAGAGGGAACAGCATGTGAAAGTCATGGCAGTGGGAAAGAATATGACACAGTGGGGAAACAGTGATACTTCTGAATGTTTGCAGTAGGGACTCCATGCAGAGTCTGAGCACCCTGGGTGGAGGCTGCAAGGACAGGTAAAGGAACTTGCATGACATGCTGAAGACATCCTGGGGCGCTGGCCGGAGCAGGGAGGAAGAGGTACTCGCTCACATTGCTGTTGGGTGCATTCAAGGCAAATTAGTACTATCTCAAAGTAAAAATGCACGTTCCCTTAGACCCAGCAATGACACAGCTAGTAACCAACCCTAGAGATCAATTGTGAAATTACGTATGTACAAGGTTACCTGTCACAGCATTCCCTGTAAATGCAAAAGGCTGGAAGAAAGCTTCGACTCCATTGATGGGGATTGGTAGAATAAATTCTGGTACATCCCTAGGATGGAACACAATGGGAAGCTGTAAAAGAAAAAGAGAGAGGAAATAAGCTCCAAGATATATGAATTACAATAAGAAAAGTGTAGAACAGCATGCATAGTTTGTTACCATCTTGAGAAAAAAGGACACATGAAAATGCATACACATAATTATGTATTTATACACATTTATACACATATATGTAAGGAAATATATATGCTTGTAATTAATACAGCTTCTCTGGAAGGATACACGAGAAATTGATAATAGTGCTGGGTCGATGGGAAGACAAGAAGAAGAAGGAATTTTGCACCTTTTTGATTTTGAACCATGTGAATGTACCACCAGTCAAACAAACTGAATACAATTAAAACAGAAGAAAAAAAGGTATGCCGTGATCAGACATATTTTTCAGGAAGATGAGAACTGTGAGAAGCAATAACCCAAGACGAAAGAGGTCAGAGGCAGGGAGACTAATTAAGAGGCTACGAACCTGTCCAATCCTGATGCGGCAAAGCCCTGGGGTAGGTGGAGGTGAGCATGGAGGAAGGGAATGGAGCTCAGATATCAGGTGAGGGGATTTTACCTACCCTATTTTGAGCATTTACTATATGCTGGGCACTTTATACACATCGAGTCATTTAATCCCTCCATGGAGTCATTTTACGCCAGCATAAAAGATTTTACTCGCCCCGTTTTACAAATGAAGGAACTAGAGTTCAAAGAGGTTACATGACTTACCAAGAGTCACCCAGAGAGAGTAAGTGGTGGAACCAGGACTCGAACCCCGAACCCCACGCCACTCTGGGGGCACCTGTAGCACCAGAGCAAATAACCAGACCTGGAGGCAACTGGCAGTGAATAGAAAAAGGGAGAAACCTCAGAGAGAACACGAAAGCCTTTGGCATCTCTAAAAAATAGAGCTCCTGAGGCCATGGATGGCTCAGGAAAAAAAAAAACCAGGGCAGGTACCCTGGTCTGTGGGCTGGTGCTCAGGGGGATCCTTGAAGGGCATGTGGTTCCCGTGTCCTGAGACTGACTCTGAAAGATTGGGAGAAGCCCAGACAAATCCTCCCAGTCTCCTCCCCGGGGACTCAGCTCAGTGTCAGCTGGGGCCCACTAGGGCAACATGTGCCTCTCCCTCCCCAGCAGGAAGTGCTAGGAAGGGGTTCCCTGGGGGGCCGTTTAGCCGGACTGGGCTCCATATTTTCCTCTCCCGTCTCCCTGCGGTACCAAGTGTGTGACTATTGATTTCCTCCCTGCATTTGTTTTTGTTATCTATTATTTATGGGATCATTTTTCCATCCTTCGTGCATGAAGGCAAATTTTGTGTAAAAATCAATTGAGTGAGCGCCGCCGATGGCTCATTGCGTTTTCTTGGCTTTCATCTCTGAGGCACCAGTTCTTGGGAGATGGAGAGCAGGACGTTAGGGAGCAAGCGCTCCAGAATGGGAAAGGGTGGGGCAGGGACGGGGCAGGGTTCTGAAACCCATCAGGGGCTTTTGGTCCCTGGAACAACACACTCTGTGGAACTCACCTGGAAGTCTAGGTAAGGATTAATGTCTCCCTGGGGGCAGTATAGCTCAGTGGTAAGTACATGCTTAGCATGCACAAGGTCCTGGGTTCAATCCCCGGTACCTTAGTTTAAAAAATAAATAAATAAACACCTAATTACCTCCCCTCCAAAAGACAAACAAAAAGTGCCCCTGCACTACAGTGACAGTGCTGAGTAGTTGCAACAAAGATGGAATGGCCACAAAGACTAAAATATTTACTACTTGGCCCATATAGGGAAAAGGTTGCCACATTGTTTCCCAAACTGGGTTCTAAGGAATTCTAGCATCTCTCAGAACAATGGTGACCATTAAGGAAGAAAAGAGAGCGGGGTCATTCCTTGGTCAAATATGTTTGAGAAATGCTCCAGGCAAGATTCCTGTCCTGGACATTCTCATTCATCCCATGAAGAGTTTAGCAGTTAAACAGAAATAACAACAACAAGCCTCTCTGAAAATGTCCCATGCTTATTTTACTTGTTGATGGGACGCTTTTTATAGTGAAATAGTTTTTATGAATTATCGGTGGCATAGAGAGCACAATTTGATAGAAATCCATGTAGTTCATTTCCATCCAAAGGACCTAGGGTTGCCCTTGGGGATCCAAAGACCAGTCTAGAACCTTCTCTTGGGTAACACTGACACGGAAGCATCCTCATTCTGGGCAGCAAGATCTCAATATGCAAAAGAAGACTGGAGTAGATCAGATATCTCCAGCAGATGGTCTGCGAGCTAAATCTAGTTTGCATGTGTGTTTTGTTTGACCTACCTGATTTTTTTTTTTTTTTTTTTGCCTTTACTTTGAGGAAGGAGAGATAAGGAGATACCAACTTTTAGAAATTAGATATTCAGCTTCTCTTAGAAATTCAAATTTACTGATCACTCATTGGGTTCCTCTTTCCACATGGCAGTCACTGTGGCTGATGCTGGGTAACTTCTGCCCCCTGTAGGCCAGGCACCTGCCCCGGGGTTTACCACGGTCCTCACCACTCTCTGCTGCATGGTGTGGGTCATTGTGCTCGTCGCCATGACCTTCTGGCATTTGAGTCTGCTACTCTGAAAGGAGAGTCTCAAAGTTTTCATCAGTTACTTTCCACCTATGATTTCAAACGCGTGGGGGCTCTCTCCTCAGGGATAGTGCAAGGGTTCTTTGCACCTAGGACTATACAGTGCAATGAACAAGAATGAACTGGTTTTCAAGGAATGTTCAGTCCCTGTGATTGGAAACTTCATCTATTAGCAGCACTGAAAAGTTTTGGTCTGGTCTGATATTTTCTTAAATTTGAGTATCTTCAAGCCTATGCCATCTTCTTCCCAATGTAACATATTCTTGCCCTCTAGAGAAATGGTACTTAGATTTTGAGGTCACAGATCACTTTGAGAACTTGATAAAAGCTATAGACTTAGCAAGGGTGGGAATATACACATAAAACACATAATTTTTCATACAGCTTCAGGGAGTATGAATGCTCCCTGCACCTAAGCCCATCTCTGACTCTTCCAGAAGTCCTGAGACCTTGGTTCGGAATCCCTGTTCTGGAGACTTCCAGTTCAGGTAGGAGATTGGACACATACATCAGTTGCACTCTCTCCCAAAACCTCACCTTAAAATGATAAGTAAATGATATTTAAAGCATACACCTACAGGGATGAAGAGATGAGAAAGGAGACAATGGCAAAAAAATAGACACAGGAAAGCAAATAGATCAGAGGTTAACTGACCTAATAGACTGGAAGAAGCTGAATCCTAAGTCAGCAATGAGAAAAGCTGAAAAGCAACCTGAAATGCATAGCAATCCTAAAAGACTTGGGAAAGTTCTACAAGTCTTTGGAAGTGACAGGACCACAAATCTCTGGAAGTGGGAATTAAGATGAAGCTGCGAATGGATGGGCTGGTTTGTTTAAGAAGGTTTGTTTAAAGAAGTGGTTAGACCCTCGGATTACCTCACCCACGTGGCACAGGCGGGCAGCTGCCTCACCCAAACCTGACAGAACACCAGTAGTTTATTTACTAGAAAAAAAATGTGTTTTTTAAGTCATTGTATCTGAGACACCAATTATAGCTAAGGGTGGAAAGCCATATTGAAAAGAGCGAAATTCAGTAAAATTTTACATTCTGAATGTTGAAAATTCCATTCCTTTCCCCCTCCTCAGCACCTTGATATCAGCGGCCAGACACATATCCTCTAAACAGGAAATCAAGAGGACAAGCCAGCCCAAAAAAGAGAAAAAAAAAAAAAAATCTGCCATTAGACAACCCCAAGATCCCAAGGAAATGGCCCAGCCGGGTCACTCTAGATAGAAAACCAAAGTAAACAAGGCCAACTCAGGTGTGCAGAGCTCCCAGGTTTTTACCCAGCTAACTAAACAATATCTAACACAAGGCACAGAGACCAGAACAGACATAACAAAAAATAAAAGCACTTCGTTGGGGAGGGTATAGTTTAAGTGGCAGAGCACATGCCTAGCATGCCTGAGGTCCTGGGTTCAATTCCCAGTACCTCTAGGAAAAAAAACAAACAAGTGAACCTAATTACCTCCCCCTGCAAAAAATTTAAAAATAAAAAATAATTTTTTTTAAATAAAAGCACTTTGGAGGAGACAGACTCTGAGGGAAGAAGAAATTAAAGAGAACCTACCAGTAATACTAGCAATATAACTGAGTATAACTCAGCGCTATAATTAAAAAGACAGCATCCATGAAGAAAAATATGCTTTTTCTTTAAAGAACAAAAAGATCAGTTAGATGTTTTTAGTGAAAGGAGAAATGAAAAACTCAGAAGGGCTGAAATATAAAATTTAGGAAAACATCACACAAGAGAACAAAAACAAAGAGAAAAATTGTAGAGAAATGATAAATAAATAAGGGAATCAGATGGTCCAATAACAAAATAAGAGGCATTTCAGAGGGATGGAAACATGAAGAAAAAAAAAAAAACAGAAAACTTCAAAGAAACAGTGCAAGAACATTTCCCAGAATAAAAGTAGTGAGTGTTAAGATTGGAAATTACTCAGCAGAATACACACAAAAAAAATGCTCTCTAACCTTCCAGAGATAAAACAGGTTTCCTACAAAAATCAAAAACGTAAATGGTCTTGAACCCTTTAATAGTAACACCAAATGCTAGAAGGCGACAGAGAAATCTCTTTAAAATGCTTCAGGAAAATTAATTTTAACCTAGAAGTCTATATCTTGTGAAATAATCATTTCAGTGTGAGAAGAAAATAAAGACATTTTTAGACCTAGTGGTTTTGGGGAAAAAAGAAACCTGTCTCCACTGTACCGTTTCTCAGGGAGCATGCCTACCACCTAAATGGGGCATAAACCTAAAGAGACGATATAGATTCTGGGAAACAGAGGATTCAACCCAAAAAGGAATCTCTAGGATGATGGTGAAGGGGGATCCTAGGCTGACAGCTGTCAGCAGACCTGGAGAGGGCAACTAGCTCATCCTGTAGCGGGCCAGAGACCCCAGCAGAGTCTTCTTCAAGCAGATTAAACTGACAGAACACTTTATGTGTTGGGAAGTTTTGAGAGGAGATTTGCATAAATGGGAAGAGTCTGAGGTTCATTAATAATAAACACAGAAAACAAAAGAGAGTTAAAAGCAATCGTTATGAATGCCGAAAAAATTAAATATTGTGCAAGAATGGAAAGTAACTATAGTGTCTGACGTGGCTCAGCAGTAAATGTTGTTTGAGAAATAAAACAAATGAACACTGAATACTGATCTACTCAGAATTAAGCTGTAACTATACTGGAAAGGTGACAGGGGTGGGACTTAGGGTAGGGAATGAGACAGAGCTAAATCCTCCTCTCACTACAAGGAACCAAACAATCAAGGGTTAGCAACACAGACATGATATTGAAAAAGAGTGAGGTCAACAGCAAAAGAACCAGCTCAGAGGGATGAACGTGATTGCTCCGGGGAATCAGGGCATGAGGGGAGGATGCCTGGAGGAAAGTTCTTCGCCAAACCGAGCCTTACTAAACTCCCTGAGTCTTGGAACTATGGACACATATAACTTTTCCCATCCTCCCCTTAAGTCTCTAGTGACTGCCTACACTCACACTCAGACGGCAAAGTGTTGCTGAGTTTTTCTAATACACGAAATTGATAAGCGAGCAGAGCCCGATGTTTTAATTTTTATTAGTTTCAAGTATATCCTGGTATTCCAAAAGGTAAATGCAAAAAATAAATATTTTAAAATAATAATTTGTTTCTCATGCTCCTCTAGGAGAGTTGTACATTTTTAAAAAATGAGATAGTTCCTTTATCTTTTTCACTGGAGGTATCTAGGGATGAATCATCACCAGTGGTTGGAATGAGATTTCATCTCTTCCAATCATACATCTGATACTGCAAACCTGTCCCCGGTGTCACTCACTAAAATCCCCGTTTGGATCCTTCAAGACAGACACTCATGGTACAGCCAACTCCTTAGACCATGTTGACTGCTAGAGTCGTCTTCTTTGTATGAAACTGACATTTTTTTCTCTCTGTGACATTCACTTCCTATTTAGTAACTCTTGTGGCCCCAGAGAACAAGAGTAAGACTTCTTTCATGTAGAAGTCCTTCAGATTTGACCTTAAAAACACAAGTCCATCATCTCCTACAGGAGCAAGCACAGCACAGCGCAAAGAGCACAGCTCTAGAGGCAGACAATCCTGGGCTTTACTAATAAATGGTTCCATCATTTATTAGCTGTGTGATCTTGGACACTTATAAAATACGGATTTACCTAGGTTTGTAATACATCTTAGAAGGAGCAGAACCATGAATACAGGAACACTCCACACCTTAAAATTTCATCCTTTCCTTCTGTCTCCTTTGGGGGTTAGAAGCGTGGTCAGAAGGATAAGTAACAATTGCTGGGGGTAGGAAGGAATAAATTGGGAGTTCAAGATTTGTGGATACTAACTACTGTATATAAAATAGATAAACAAAAAGTTCATACTGTGTAGCACAGGGAGCTACATTCAATATCTTGTCGTAACCTATGGTGAAAAAGAATATGAAAACGAATATATGTATGTTCCTATATAACTGAGATATTGTGACTGAAGCACTGTGCTGTACACCAGAAATTGACACAACATTGTAAACTGACTATACTTCAACAAAAATATATTTTAAAAAGTGCTCATTCATAGATTTAGCGTCAAATATCTGTTAAACACCTATTATTCTAAAGTGATCAGTAGTGATGCTGCTTTTTTTAAACCATTATGTACTAAATATGTTTTACACTATGTATTTCTTAAATTGCTATTAAGTCTCATTTTTGCCCTACAATAAAGAGGTTGTACTAGAATTTACTGTCAAATTAGGCTGCATATCAGTGTGCAGGGTGTGGTTGTAACCAAAGGTTCTGGGTGTTGCAACAATTTACTTCATGATAAGTAAACTAACATAGCAATGGTGGGGAGGGCAAAACAGACAGATGTGTTGTGAACGGAATGCAAAATCCATACAACCTATAATGAAATAAGAATTGAAGGAAATTTTGTGTTTCAAGCTATATATCCAAACTCCAGAGTCGGGGGCACTTTGGTGAGGGAAAAAAAACAGAAGAAACATCTTCCTAAATTTGGGCAAATAGTCAGAGACACATGTAGAGATGGTAAAAAATATAGATTCCTGGGCCCCTAGAACTACATCATATTCTGCAGCCAGTGGCTCTCCAAGACTCATCACGGCTCACATTCTAGGATTCCACGTGTCTAACAGTGACAATACAAAGCATCTGAGTAAATATTATTAAAACTTTTTGGTGATGGAAAATCCCCACTGCAACAGACAAGAAATACAAACCTTCCCCTCAATGACCTAATAGCATTAGTAGAAGCATAGAACCATACTACACAAAGCCATAAGCAACAGTAAAATATTATCAGTGAAAAACTCAAAAAGTAAAAGCTATAGAACAGGGGAATTAGGGGACAGTCAAAGGGTGCAAACTTGCAGTTATAAGATTAAGTTCTGGGATGTAATGTACAACTTGATGACTATAGTTAATGATACTATATTGAATATTTAAAAGTTGCTAAGACCATAGATCTTAAAAGTTCTTACCGCAAAGAAAAAATGTTGCAACTATGTAAGGTGATGCATATTAACTAATCTTACTGTGGTAATCATTTTACAATATATACAAATATCACACCATTATGGAGCACACCTTAAACTTACACAATGTTATATGCCAATTATTGTTCAATACAACCAGGGCAGGGGGAAACTATAAAATAGACAGGCAAAATTCTGGTAAGTTGGAAGCAGAAGAGTTGAAGGTGGTCCACATTCTCATCATTTCACCTGAGCAATGTGAACAGTAACACAGACCCTCAAAAGCTGAATGAGCTCACAGCTGCAAGCATTATCTCAAGTCAGAAGGATAGAATAATGAAGATCTGAGAGCAGAGAACAGGAGCCCTGGTCAGCATTCTCTTATCTGTGGATTCCAGCCAGGGATGGGATAGGCTTAGGTGCCCTGCCCAGCACACAACAACCGCCTTCTGCTCCCCACTGGGCTGAGTCTCCCCAGACCTGCTGATGAATTGGCTTGGCTGAGTCAGAACTATTTCATCTAACAAAATGTTTTAATTTCATCCTGCCTCCTACTCCCACCCTACCTTTAAATTGTAAATGTACAGACCATTGGTGTTTTTATTTTTCCATTGGGAGGTGAGTGTGATATTTCTGCCACATGGATTTAGAAGCTTCAGTGCTGGGAACCCAGGAATTGGGAACTAACCTTTCTTCCAGCTCCACTTTGTACACTTATCCTTCTGAAAACAAAACAGAGAAATAAAATAAGCCAGAATAATTAGCAAATATAAGTCAAGCCCATGTAACTTATTTGACTATAAGCTCAAATAAGTTACAGCTAGCAGCTTCAGAAGTCAGGTGGTCTGCTCTTCTCATGTTAGTGATAAGAAAAGAGTGGGCCAGAACAGGGAAGTTCCCAACTCAAATTCTGTTGTTGGAAGGCTGGTTAAAAAAAACAAACAAACACCTAGATCTTGATGCCTAATGTAGTACTTTTTTCATCCCACCAAACTACCTCTTGGGAGACTAGCTGTTGATCTGAAAAATAATTTTGTCAAAGCCATTTGGAGTCTTTACTGATGGTTGGCTCATAGTCTAATTGACACTTTATTTTTGCCTTCAGTAAAGTCCCTCCCAATTTGCTAAACTGGTTTCAGTATTTACGGGTATTTGACCATAAATTCAGATGGTCACATAAAGAAAATCCTTTAGATCACCTAGTCCAGGTGGTCTTAACCTTGGACCTATAAACTCATGAGTTGAACCCAGGGGATCCACAGTTGAACGTCAAGAAGTCAGTAAAACTTTTGAGTGCACAGATGTGTGCTTTTTTTTTTTTTTTTTTTTTTTTCTGGGCTAGGGAAACCATTTTTCCTCAGATTCTCAAGAAAGTCCATGAACCCTCACCAAAACTGAGCTACTATCTAGGTCAATTTCCTCAAGTGGAAACTGAGAAAAGTATAGAGTTGCCAAGATCACATAGAACAGAGTAAGGCCTGGAATCCAGATGTCTTTGCGGGCCTTCCAGGTACCATGTGGCCCATGCTCTGTATACTAACCAGATAATTCCAATCACCCAGTTAACTCTCTTCCAGTCCACACTTTTCACAAGAGGAATTCACTGAGAGAATATGCAGGGCTCAATACAAATCAATCCTTCCCCGAGAACAATGGCTCCCTGTACATTGCCCCAGCAGCTGATCAAGACCACCATCTTGAACTTCTGTCAAGATAGAATTTATGTCCCAGAGGCTGTTGGCTCCCTCACATGTGGGAGCTCAGCTGGAGTTTCTGCAGTCTGGTGCACAATCCCCAGTCTTAAGTGGATTATTAAATGATGTCATCAACATCTTTCCCAGATAGGCTGCTTGAAATGCTGTTTGGAAGGATGCAGGATAGAACTCAAATCAACCTATAAACACTCCTTATCTTTGTGAGTAGGCAGTTTTTATACATTTATGGTATTAATACCTCCAAAATAATTTTTGGTTAAAAAAAAAAGAATCAGAATTTTCAACTGCCATCAGTTCACATTTTTAAATTATTGATTTTATATAAAACTTCCTGGCACATTCAGTGTGGGAGATTATTCAAGATTATTTTACCTCTAGTTCTCTGACATCACAGCAAGAAATTAATGCACAATGACTAATAATGACAAATCATGAAATGGCACCCAATATAACATCTCCAGAACATACATAAGAAATTGAGGTTATTTGCCTTCAACAAATGGAACCAGGTACCTTGAGTCAAGGGTGGGAGAAAGCCTTTTCACTGCAAATCTTCTAATTCTTTTGAATTTGAATCATGTATTATTTAATCAAAATCTTAATATTTCTAATAACCTTAATATTCAAATAAACCTTGAATTTTAAACCTTGAATTTTAAATAGAGAGAAATAGTACCCAAAACATATTATTTAGACATAATTAACTGCTAGAAGAAAGAGCTCAAAATGGCTGGCGGAAGGGGTTGGTCATATTGCCCTTCTGTAGTCAATTTTGTAACTATGTGCCTAAATTGCTTTGACAAAATATAAAACTAATTTTTTAAAAAAGAAAATCACGTCTAACCAATTCCTTTTACATGTAAAGAAATTGAAGCCATGGGGGTGGGAGAGACTAATTTCCGAAGGTGGCAGGGCAGGGATACCCACCCAGGATGCTGTGTCTCAGGCTAGAGCTTTCCTCAACATGGACAGAGACTCTTGGAGTAGCTGGTGTCTAAATGCCTTCCAATCATTGTTTTATTATTGTTGTCATTAGATTAAGACATTTTTAGAATATTTGAATAAAATTGACCTCTCCTCATTCTGATCCTCTGTGCTGATAATCGTACCCTTTTTTATTCATTCAATTACAAGCAAATTGACAGGAGACATTTATACGAGGCAGCTTAAACCCCAGCTAATGGAGTGCCTAATGACTAATTGATCAGATCCCAACCCAGAGAGCAGCTCTGAGTGGCCTAAAGGAATTTATGCAATTAGTTTAGGTTTGGTAGAAATTGAGTGCATATGAAAGTAAGCTTTTTATGGTCTTGATTTATGAGGGCTGGACATGAACCGTATCTGCCAAGAGGTGAGCCGCCTGGCAAAGCCCCAGGCACGGGGGTGGGGGTAGGGGGCTCTGCTGCGGGCAGGGATGTTGGGTCTGGGAGCTGGGCTGATGGGGGGAGGGGTCACGGACGGACGACGAAGGGGGTTTGTGAATAGAGGAAAGAGATACTAGCGTTGGGAGTGGGATTTGGGCAGAGTGCTCTTGAGATTATGGTGGTTACCCCTCTCTATGTAATTCAAAATAAAATCAATATTAAATCCTAAATATGTATTAAGAAGTCCAGTGAAATTCTGATTGTCCCAGGATGAACAGTAGGATTTGTGTGTGCGTGAAATTCTAAAACTCAAAAGAGACAGTGCTATTTCGGTACCTGTTTTCCTCCAGTGACGGACTGGGCAGGACTGGGTCGAAGGACGGAGCAGTGAACTGCTCTTTTATGGGGACAGGTACTCCAAGCGCTGAAGATCGGAGGCAACGGAGAAGGGGGGGCACTCTGCAGGAGGAGCCTGGGACCAGCCGCCCATCCCTCTCTCCCAGAGGCTCCTCCCGAAGTCCAGGCGGCTCCCGGGCCGGAACACAGCAGAGGGGAAGCCCCCTCCGGAGGCGACAGGCGGAGCCGAGCGAACCCTGACCCGATGGGGGAGCCCAAGGAGCCGGGCGGGGGCGGAAGCGCCGTCGCGGGGCGGAGGGAAACCTGACCTGATCGGAAAAGAGCGATCGAAGGGGAGACTAATTCTTCCGCCGGGGTCTTCACCGGCTCCGTCTGCCGGCCAGGCGGGGTTACCGCCGGGGGCTCCCGCCGCTGGACGGAAGAGAGGAAAGAGGGGAAGAGGGCTCTCTGCGCGCCCCGGGTACTCGGCCCACCCCCTTTCCTGCACTTTGGGGTCAGACTTTCGCACCTGAAGGCTGGAGGGAAGCTGAGAGTGGGTTGTTTGGGAAACAAGTAAACGGACGAACACAGAAAGGAACAGGGAATTGAGAGGCAGCGTGGAAAGGCGAGGGGAAGACCGGCAGAGGCGGAGCGCCCAGCATCTCCGCGAGGCCAGCGCGCCTGCTCAGCTTTCACCACCTTCTCTGCCCGCCTCCGTCTCCAGCCAAATCTGACGCGTCTGCTCCACCTCCATCCCTGGCGGCCCCCTTCGCTGCCACCTGCCAAAGTCAGGTCTCACTTGGGCATGAGTGAGGCGAAGAAGCCGGGGTGGGGGGGTGGGGGGGAGGTTTGCCAGCTGTCTCTACCAAACTGCTATGTTGACGACTTGCTCTGGGCAAGTTACATAAACACGTTTTGCCTCCAAGTTCTCATCCGTAAAATGGGGTTAAAAATGGAACCTATTCATGATGTTGTTTAAGGATTAATGAATTATTGCCCATAAAGTGCTTGGAAGAGTACCTGACATACAGGAAGCCTTGAGTACGTATCAGATATAATTACTCATTTATCCGACAAACATTTGTGGAGCGCTCAGTCTGTGCGCCGCCCTGAGCTCGATCCAGGGAGGCAGTGGGAACTGGGCAGACGTGGTGCTTGCTCGCCCCAAGTGATTTCACTGCTGAATAAATAAACAGGGTGCTATCAAGCAGTAATACGGGACGAAGAAAGAAATTTAACAGAGTAGTTTGATAGCGTGACTGGGGAAAAAACAATTTAAGGTAGGAGTCAGCTAAGTCCCTCCGCCCTTCTCTGGGCCTCAGTCTCTCCTTCAGTGAAAACAGACGCTCTGTGTCCAGGCTTACGCATCCAAGCGCCAGGGCCCAAAGGTGGGAGCAGGGCTGGGGAGATAGGGCCAGTGACCCTATCCCCTGCTCCTCCTCTGCCCACTGGAGCCCTGCCCATCCGGAGGGAGCGTTGCGCTGAGTCTTGAATCCTCACTGACAGTTGATGCTTGCCAGGATTCTACAGAGGAGGAAGGCTTAAGTCCAAGAAACTGCCCATGAGGGTCAAGCCTCTTAGAGGAAACTATTTATTTGCACCATGGACTCCCGGAAAGAACTCCATAGCTGGAGTTCACAGTGTGCAGAAGGGTTTCTTTTAAGCTTTCTAGCTTGCCTCTGACAACCACATCTCTCACTACTCTCATTTTATACATGAATAAACTGAAGCTTACAGAGGGAAAATGTTGATCCTGCCTGACTCCAAACTCTGAAATTTGCCCTTGCAACATATTCTCTCACTTTTCTGAGTATAAATACTGTTTTAAAGAGAGTAAGTATCCATGAATGCCTACTATGTGTCAGGCCCTACGTTTATGTGATTTCACTTATTTATGAAAACAATCCTGAAAGAGAGTCTTTTTCCCCCAGTTTTACAGATGAAGGCATGGAGGCTCAGTTTGGTAAATTTACTCAAGTAAGAGGTAGAGTAGGCATTCCACCCCCAGGTTTGTTCACTCCAGAGCTGGAGTTGTTTCCATCTCAGCAGGAAAATAAAATAATCCAGGATCAAATTCAGGCCAAGAGAGGGTCAGGTACATTCAGCAGGCCAGAGGTCACCCCCAATCCTTGGATTCCTCTTCAAGCTCCAAGGGCCCATGTCACAGAGTCCCCCCTCTGTACCCACAATCACCACAAAGTGAGGCAAGGCCTCTTCTAACTTAAACACTAAGGAAACTGGCTGCCTTTGAATGGAAGCTTGAAATGCAGACAACCTTGGCCCTGACCCTATTCCCAGGGAGACTTTTCTATTCTTGATGGTCTCTGTTTTTCCCTACAGTCCCCAGAATCCAGAGAGGATTGGGTTAGAAGGGGTTCTTTCATCTTACAAAACAAAACCTCATTCATTCATTCATTCATTGAACAGATATCTATTGTCTGTCATTTTGGGCCAGACCCTGAGCTGGCATTGGGCATGAAACAGACAAAACTCACACTACCTTAGGCACAGATAGAGGAAGCTCTGGGCCAGAGATCACACAGCCTGGGCCCAGAAGCCCAGGATTCCTGCCTCTAAGTTCAGCCTGCCAGGGCTTCAGTCATGTTGGCTTGTGAATGCCTGGCTCATTCCCTGTCAGGCCCATGGCTGCAGCCAAACAAGTGCCTAGAAGTCTTACCCCTGGTCCACAGATGACTCTCAAAGTCCCACCATGAGAGGCCCAATCAGCTTTCCACACAAACAGCCCTAAACATTGGCCTAGCAGTCTCTTAGCACAGTTCAAAGAAACTCCCAGCTGGGCCTCAGACAGTAAATGTTTTAAGTAGGTGGGACTTGGGAAAAGAAAAGTTGCTCCAGAGTGCTTGTCAATTACTCTTCAAAATAATTTTTGTGAGGTTTTACAGCCAACAGAGGATGCTTAGAGCAATGATGTGACGTGCCCAAGGTCATGTGGTTGGGAAATGACCCACGAGGATGCAAACCAGGCCTGTGTGAACCCCAAACCGGCCAGTACCCAGCCCCCGCCCCGTTCCCCAACCTCCAGAGGTCTGTGCCTCTACCGACTAGTAGCCGAGACGACTGCACAATTCCGGAGAAACCACAGCTCCCGTTGCTTCCTGAGGTAGCACAAGGAGAGAGGCAGCGGCGCCGGCCCGGCGCACTCAGGGGGTGGGAGAGGGTGGGGCGCGTCATGGACTGGGCGCAGCTCCCGCCCGCAGGTAGAAACTGGTCAAAATACTCGTGAGCCCTGAAGGTTCTGGGCGCCTGAAGCGGATGAGGCGCAGAGGCGCGGGGCCCACTTACAACCCGGAGGGACCGGTTCTGACGCAGACCTTGCATTCAGGCGACTCATCTTAACCTCTCCAAAAAAAAAAAAAAAAAAAAAAAAAGTCTCCCAAACTTTTGAGGTTATTAATAAGACAAACAAATAAATAAACAAATATATAACAGCAGGGAACTTTTCGAAAAGGAGATAGAGGCGGATATCAGGTTCTTTCCCGGGCCAGAAAAGCCAAAGGCTCTTACCTGCAGGAAGCCTCTCAGGCCGCAAAGGCGCGTCTGTCTGGAGCGCTTCGTTTCGGCGCGGGGCGCTCACGGCCGCCTCCTCTGCAGCTCGGCTGGGCTCCGGCCCTGTGTTTTATACCACTATAGGCAATTAATATTGCATCAGCCGTATTTTAAATTTTCAAAACCCACAATATAATGTAATGGCATAAGGGCATTTATTATTAAAGGACACCCAATGGAGAGGGAGGTAGAGGAATCGCTGGGGCTGTTGCGCAAGGCGGGGGCGAGGGGCTGAGACTCAAGGGCTGGGGGCGATCCTCAGGTTTGCTTTTGCAGTAGGGGGGCGCACCGCGCGAAGGGGAGACCCACTCTGCTCCGAATTTTAGGCCGGAGGTGATGACCCAGAGTTCTTTGAAGACGCAGTGGGGAAATGTACAGACGACTCCTGGACTTGGAACATTAATTTTTAAATCGTGAAGGTGTTTCTGTGGCTCACAAATAAGATTTTCCACCCCTTTTAGACTGTGTGAAAGAGACAGAAAGAAACCGGCATCTGTTGAGTACCTACTGTGTACAGGCATTAGGCTAGGATCTTTGCGGCAGGTATCTTATTAGCAACTCCCCATCCCCACCCCAACACACGCGCGGGCGCGCGAGTGCGCGCACACACACACACACACACACACACACACACACACACAGAAGCCGAGATACACCGTGGAGTGAGAAACCTCTTGGGTGATAGTTCCAAATGAATTTCTGAAGTAACTCTGAAGAAGCCCCAACGGACTCTATCCCAGTAAAGAACACTTTCTTCTCTCTTTGTATCTCTCTTCTCACCTCCTATCTAGCCGTTTGAATCTTTTAAAATAAGAATGTTTCTTACTAAGAGACAAGTACTACCAGTTGCTTTAAATAAACAATCTTACGTAGTCCTGACAATACCCTTGTTGTAAGCATTAGCATCTTCATCCTGCAGACAAGCAACGGAGATTCAAAGAAGTTAAGAAACTGGCATCAGGATCTTTCAGCCAATGGGTGGAGGTATTGGGGGCTATTCCATCAGTCAGGCTTCAAAATTTGTGATGTGAGTCAAGTTAAGCAAACAGACGCTGATAGATTTGAATGCGGGGAAGCGTGGAGGAAGTGCCTGGAAACCCTGAGGTCCAGGGAGAGCTGGGTAAGAAGGTGAGGCAGTCGGGGAAGACAAGCAAAGAGAGAAGATGGCCTGGAGACTGACCTGCCAGAAGTGACAGCCCAGCCCTTCTGGGTTCTCACTTTTAAATCCTTTACAAGGCTAGTATTCCTTAGCCTCCAAGAAAGAAAAGTATTGCGGTTCGGGTTGAAAAATAAAGCATTTATTTTAGAAGTTAATTCAAGGGGTAAAGAGAGAAGGAAACAATATTTTATTTGCATCTATTTGGAGAACGAAACCAAAGATCACACAGCAACACACAAATTACATGAAGCAACGAAAGATAAAATGTGATGGGGCCAGAGAGATTAGGGTAAGAAGGAACCAAGTCAGCGATTTGGCCCTTCTTTCCACCCAAAACTGAGCGAACCTCCACCGAGAGGCACCCAAATAAGTGGGATGGAAAGGAGTTAAATAAATAATAGTAAATAACGATGCTAATAACAATAATAATAAGAGCGCTACGAGGTGAGACGTGTTGGAAGGACTTGCATATGATTCGCAGAAGTTACAATTACTTTCGAGCAGCCGCCTCTGAGCTGCTCTGAAGTCTGGTTGGAAGAGCGAGCTGGGGTGAGAGAGTCCTCAGTCCGGCCGGAACACTACCAGTCCCCCGCTCTCCTTCAGGCGGTCATTACCTCTCAAACGCCAACAGAACGTGGCGGATGGGCCAGAGGAGAGACCGGCTGCTGCTTGCAAACAGCTACGCGATCCCAGCATTTTCAGTCACTGAATTGGGCACATCTTTTCTGGAGCCCAGCTTACGGCGGAGAACAGTTTGGAGCCCGAAACTCCCTGCATATTTTCCCTGAACCTAATCCATGCTACCTTAGAAAACTTACAGAAAACCAAAGGATGAGATGGGTAAAATTTAGGTGGGGGAGAATAAGGCTATCCTTTGGAAACATACACTTTGTATGTATTTTATATACTCTAAATAAATCTCCAGTGCATGTTTGTGCCCCAGTTAGACTTTGTATTACTACTTATCTCTTCCTTCCCATCCCTTCACTGCCTCATCTGATCGTGCTTAGCAAAGTGACGCCTTTACCCCAGAGTCTGGCGGTCAGGCCAGTTGACTATCCCGTGTGTTTGGGCTCCCGCCCTGAGGTCGCGCAGTCCAGCGCGCGAGGGCAATTTTCAGCACCACGGACAGCACGAATCCCTCCAGGCCTGCCCTTTATGAATTTTTTTCTTAGCGCCCAAACTTTTCTGGTGGAAAAAATACAACGGAAAGAAAGGAAAGAGAAGGCCGGGAGGCAACCAGGTGGGATAAAAGGGGAAAGTTTGTGGCTTCAGGGGAGAGAACCTGACCTGCTAGGAAATGTCTTGGAGCCCCCAGAACTGTTCCCCCCACTCTGGAGGGACGTACACTCAGTTCTCCCGGCCCCGAATACTGTGCCCCGCAGCAGTCAGTGGACAGCCGAGTATTTCATTCGTTTCTGTTTCTGTCTCTGGTTGCAGAACCAGACCCTCACCACGTTCTTTTTAAGGTCCAGTTTCTCAGCAATGGCTGCGATCTTCTCAGATGAGGGCCGCGGCTGGATAGCGAAGTAGGCCTCTAGCGAGCGCTTCTCTGGTGCCGCGATGGACGTGCGTTTGCGTTTCCGTTCACTGCCGTTGAAGAGCTCCGGCTTGCTGTTTTTCTCTCGGTAGGCGGCCTCGGCTTCTTCCAGCCAAGCTTGGAGCACTGGCTTGAGTGCAATCATGTTGTTGTGAGATAGAGTGAGAGACTCGAACCTGCAGATGGTGCTCTGGCTGAGCGAGCCGACGCCGGGGATCTTGAGGTTGGCTAGAGCCGCGCCCACGTCCGCCTGGGTCACCCCCAACTTGATGCGCCGCTGCTTGAAGCGCTCGGCAAAGGCCTCAAGCTCTCGCGGGTCCGACTCCACGTCGCTGAGGCATGCAGGCATGGCGCTGTGAGGAGCCACGGCATGTGGGTGGCTCATGCCCATGGCCTGGTGCAGATGGCCCATGGCGCCCAGGTGGTGCGGGTGGATCTGCGCCGGCATCACCGAGTGCTCGGGGGCACCCAAGCCGCTCACGCTCAGCGTGGGCGAGATGTGCTCTAGCAGGTCGCCCTCGAGGCCCTGGTGCACGGCGTGGTGCGGGTGCGAGGTGAGCGCGGCCGGGTGGGAGATGGGCACGGTGGACGAAGTGGACGTGCAGGGCACGCTGCTCATGGTATGGTAGGTGGCGTCGGGCTTGAACGGATGGTTCTTGCCGTGGGAGACGATATCCACCGCCGCCAGAGCTTCGGCGCGTGCCAGCAGGCTCTCATCAAAGCTTCCAAATATATTACCCTGCAGCTGCAAGCGAGAAGGCGCACAGCACGGTCAGTGGGGAATACTGTCAACTCAGGATTAAAACACATTTTCAAGCAACCGAGATGCCTCTCCTCAAAGCCCAGGTCATAAAAATTAATACGGAGACAGAGGCTCTGCTGGAACAGACGTGTGGATCAGAGACATGAATGAGAGAGAGAGAGCGCGCGCCAGGAGAGAGCGCGGGGGAGACAAGGAGAGGGGTTCAGACAGCGGCGATTGTTCTGGGCGACATGAAAAAAACATGAAGCAAGTGCCTGTCAAAAAATGTGCCTTAGAGCGGTAATTATGCTCCACTACGTACCTGCGGGGCTGGGAGACATACTCGGCGCATGGCCTCGGAGCCGGAGTGCAGGCTGGAGAATTTGGGTTCTTGAAGCACCGGGTGCATGCCGAAAGGCTGCTTGGCGTTCATGGCCATCATCTTCGCGCGCCTGGCAGGGAGGCAGCGAGGGACATGGATCAGGCTCGTCTCGCTCGCTAGCCGCTCTCCAAGTGAGCGCCGCTCAGCGCCCGCGCTCCCCTCGCTTTCTCGCTCGCTGCCTCCCCTCTCCCCCACCTGCTTCTTCACTCATCTTACAAGCAGCCTGCCAGGAAGGGCCCGGGCGCGCGCAGGCGTGTTCACGCGCCCAAGACTCGCTGGGGCGGCCCGGGAGGCGAGGCCAGGCAGCAGCTCTCCGCTTGTCTCTCTGCACCGGCCCCTGCCGCCCCCTCCGCATCATTTATACCCCGGCCGGGCCTGGCCTCTCCTCGTCCGCCCCGCCCCGCCCGGCTCCAGCCCGCAGACCTTCCGGATTCTTTCTTCTTCGAGGACTTTTTTCCCCCAAAGTCCCAAACCTCTCCATCCTGTCCCAGCTCGTACTGCCCAGATAGAAGGGCAGCTCTGGGCCAGGAAGCTGACCTTACTCCAACCCAACACTCACACACACACACACACACACACACACACACACACACACACTCTGTCGGCCTGGCTGCCGCCAAATTGCCCATTTCCAGGGCACTCCTGGCCCCACGCCCGAACGGTCCACCAGAGTCCGGCCGCGCGGCGCAGCGAAGAGGCGCCTCCAAGAGCCCAGACGGGCTCCAGGGAGGGTGAGAAAATGCCAGAATGGGCCCCAGGTGACCCCCACCTCCCAACCGGCGGCTGGGGTGGAGATGGGGGAAGTAACTGCCTGCCCAGTCCAGGAGGCCTGGGGTTTCCTCCCCGCGGTGGTCCTTCTTGCCTTCGCTTGAGAAAGACAACTTGCCCCCCGCCCTCCGCCCTACCCGCCAGTCTAAGGAAGATTCCTGAATATATTTTAGAATAATACATGTTCAGGACTGCACACCGGCCTTAGGAGTCAGTTCACTTCTGCTGGGCCGCAGACACCTACAGGCCCCATTCCCCATAACGATAGCCACTATTTTTGAGCTCCTAATATGTGCTAGGCCAGATAAAGAGTTAGCTCATGGTATCCTCACACCCTACGGAATAGGTACTGTTATGCTGTTTCACCGACGAAGAAAACGAGGGTCAGGGGTTCAGCTCAAGACAACACAACTAGTTGGGGTCAGAGCCATTCACTCACTCGTTCTATTATCCATCACACAAATATTTACTGCTGGCCTACTGTGTGCCAGGCACCGCGTCTGACTTCCCAGGCTCTTAACCACTTGGCTACTTTGTCTTCCTTCTTGAAGTTTCGGGACCTGCGTGCCCCGGGGTTAGTAGTGCCCCGCCCCCGCCTCCCCTCTGCTCCTCTCTCCTCCCCTCTTCTCTCCTCTCCTTTCCCCGAGCTAGTAAACATCGTGAATAATGCATGGGGAATCCTGGGACCGCGGCCGCGCCGCCCTCCGGGTTGGGAGTGAAGCCGCGCGCCCAGCTGAGCCCACCTCGCCCCGGACGCCGCCACCACTCGCCGAGCTGCCTTCGGGTTTCAGGGATCCGTGTAGTCGGAGAGATCGGCCCCCGCGCCAGGGGGTGTGAGTCAGGATTAATCAGAATGTTAAAGGGGTGGAGGAGGGGAGGAAGGCCCCCCCCCGCCGCCCCCCCCCCCCCCCCCCGGCCTAAGAGAAAGCAGTGCCAGGTCCTGCCAGTCCTACTTCTCCGCTTCAGAGCCAGCCCTCTTGCCCGGGACCTGTCCTCCAACCCGGGGAGAGGATCACCCAGGTGCGGGAAGACAAGGGCGGCCCTTTCACTAACCCTTTCTGGGGCTGTCTCCTGAGCTCGAAAGTGGGAACAGCATTGCTGTTTGCCTTCTCGGGTTCTGGGGAAGATGTTTCCAGCTGGAGTAGAACGGAAAGCATTGAGTCAACCTCCTCACAACCTGACGCTTGGGGGTGCAGGCCCTGCCCTCAGATTCAAAACTCATCTCTGCCTCTTGCTGGTGGAGAGGCCAGCAGCCACCTCAGCGTCTGTGTCCTGCAGTTTCCTCATCTGTTAAACAGACATCACAGTTTCTCCTCCACTGATTGTTGTGAGGAATGCACTGAGAAGCGTTTGGCACAGTGCCTGGCACCTTAAAATCATGGAATAAATTTGTCTTCCTCTCTTCTTCCTCCCTTGACTTAAAGAGAAAGCTGTTGGAAGCAGGAGTGGCCTGGGTCCTCCCCCTGGAGAGCAGTGGTTTGTCTGCAGGTGCAAACTTGTTCTTTGCTCTCCTTCATTCGTGAACACCTGCTTTGCGCCAGACTCCATGGTGATGTGAATCACCATGCAGATGTGAATCAGACTGCATCCCTGCCCTCACAGAATCACCAGTCTAAAAATCTACTGCAGGAGATTGGCTGTAAACTTACACGGCAGTGAGGGAGAGCAGATCCATACACAAAGACACCGAGCAAGGCTGGTGTGATTCTTGAGACATGGAGTTCGCATCAGAACCGTGAGCCTCAGGAGGGCTGAGTTCGGGACAGTATGGAAACACTGGGTCTATGTGACCTTGGCTGGGCCTCAATTTACCCAAAAGAGAGTGTTGGACTAGACAATTGCTAAATGCTTCCAGGTCTAGCAAAAGACTAGCATTCTGGTTCATGTAAATGAAGCACATTTTGCGCAAGTCAGGCACTTCTCCCCAGGAGCCCTCAACTTCCCAGAAGCTAAATGCAGCATTATTTTATCACTCACCAGTATTTAGGAGCACTCATTCTTGTTTCCCGCCCAGTGCTAGAAGCCAAAGGGGAAAGGGTGGGGAAAGCTAGGGAGCCTGGGTCCTCCAAGGAGAAGAATCTGTAACTTGCCTGCCTTCCCGGTGCCCTGAGACCCACACTCACTCCATAACACCCTTGTTGTCTGTGAAGCTGAACCTCCAGAAATGGAGGGGAAGATCCACCCACATCCATTCTTCCCTGCTTTGTCCCCTCAAGAGCCTGGGAGATACTAGGCAGGGGTGAGGTCAGACAGGGGTCAGAGACAGAGCCAAACCAAGTAGCCCCTTAGGCCTCTAGTGCGACCTTTAGCTCACCAGCCCCCACTCCAGCATCCTGAGGCATTAGGATCACAAATCAAAAACCATGCTTGCATCAGGCAACCTGTGTTCCCTGGGGTTCTCCCACCCTTTCCTTCAAGAGGATTTACTAGCAGCTCTGGGAATCCAGCAGTAAGATGACACCCATCCTTAGGAACCAGTCTTTCTGAGAAAGCCCTGGAAAGGACAGACTGGAAAAGAATGAAGGCAAAGAGCACTCGGAAAGCAAGTGGAAGGGGAGCCCCAGAACACAGTTGACAGCATCCTCTACGCTTTCCAGGATTCACAAACTTAAATTCTGTCAGGGGCAAGTCTGGTAAAATTAATGAGCTAGGTGTATAAAAGAGAGTACTGTTGTGACTATTGTAAACTAGAGAGCACATGTCCCCTCCCTCATCCCCAAGATATTAAGTTACAGCTAACACACACACACACACACACACACACACACACACACACACACACACACCCCACGTATGAGCCAAACAAAATATGTCTGAGGGTCCAAGGAAGGACACGTGGGCACTCATGCCAGTGACACGAAAGAGGCTATTTTCTTCATTGTACATTCATTTCAGGATACCTACTGACAGCTGGGCCTTGTGATGGTTTCTGCAAGGAGAGAGCACATTGCTTCAGGAGCTGAGAGTCTAGTGGGGACATAGAACCACTACATACAACCTTAAGTCAGGACACCAAGCACGATGTTTTCCAGAAGAGCTAGCCCTAAACAAATGCTGGGGTGGGGAGGCAGAGGCCTTTTCGCTGTGGGCCAGCGGTTTCCAGCTTTATTATGAGTAGGAATCATCTGCAGCCTCTTAAAATACAGCATCCTAGGACCACATACAGAGATTTGGCCACAAGGATGAAGGTCGTTTTTAATAGACAGACTTGATTTGCATTCAGGTGATCTGGGACCCTCAAATTGAAAAGCTTGCTCTGAGTACTTGTTGTCTGTGGATGCTGATGGTGGTGGTGGTAGTGATGATTTTAAAATCCTGACCTAATTGTGTAAGTTTCACCAAGACACAAAGAGAGACTTTTCCTCCTTTGAGTCTTTTCCATCTTTCTCTATCATGTCTTGGTAAGAAAATGATGTTTTATGGTCTCTGATTCTTGAAGGACCCTGGGATTTCTTTGACGATAAGTCTTACCTGTCCCTGTGTCTCCAGTACCTGTGTCTACAGGTATAGGCAACATGTAGGAGCTTAACATAGTAATTTATGTAGAATGAATGAGTGCATGAATAATATCCTCCCCAGGACTCTGGCCTGTGATGATGGTGACACCAAGAGGAGCCATTGGTGGCGTGGTTCCTGTGTGCCAGGCAGGCTCTGGGCTATGTGCTTTAGAAGTATTGTACACTGAATCCCCACATCAAGACTGTGAAGTTGATATCATTAGCTCTATTTGATAGATGAGAAAACTGAGGCACAGACTGAGTTGCCCAAGGCCACGCAGTTAAGTGTAGTAGAGTGACGATTGGAACGCAGGTGTCTGACTCGCAAGGCCATGATAAAGTTAATGAACATTCTAGGCTGGCACCGGCTTCCCCATCACCCAGGCCCAGGGGCTGATGGAGTGGGGTGAGCCGGCTTTCACTTCTTTCTCAGAAGGCCTTGCTTCCAGAGGCTTGGAGTCTGGCCCCGCTCCAAGCCTGCTTCCGGCTGAGGCCACAGGGGAAGCCAGCAGCGACCCCTCCCACCTCCATCCCTGGCCAAGCTCCACCTCCCAGAGCAGGGGAGAGAGGCGAGGGGTGGAATGGGAGATGGCCCCGATAGACCGCCCGAACTCAAGATGCCATCGCGGGGAGGCAGCTGGCGGGGCTGCGTGGCCAGGTGTTCGAAGCCGCCTGCCTCGCCTTCCTCTCTCTCCCTTTCTCTCGTCTCCTTTCACAAACTTCTCACATGTACCCTCCGCCTGCGCAGCTGCTGCGGACTCGCCTGTCGGCCGCTCGCCTCGCATTGTCTGCGTGGGCTCCGACGATCCGAGATGCCCAGAGGGACTCCGGAGCCTGAGGCCGAGCATCCGTGAGGGACCGGCACGCGCCAGGAGCACTCCCCTTTCCCTGGGGTCCCTCGCCCCGCGGACCAAGCGCTGGCCCTCAGGCGTTTGGGCTCCACGCACGTCCCTGCCTCCTCACGGCCTCAGTTTCCTTGAATGAAAAATGAGAGGGCCAAGCCAAGAGATTCCCAAAAGCTCTTCTCCAGCATGCATTCCTTCATTGAAAACATTTACTAAGTGCCTACTCTGTGGTAGCCACTACATCAGGAGATAGGAATCCAACTGTAAACAGAGACGTCAGCCCCTCACTCCCACTTACCACCCCTCCCCCTCACCTGATGCTTCAGCAGAAGGGGAGCAATGAAAAGACAGCCTCCAGTAATGATAGCTGCTACAGAGAAAATAAACCAGAGTGATGGAACCGAGAATGCAGGGACAGAAATGGGAGGAGCGACCTTTGAGCCAAGGCTTGAAGGAGAAAATTGAAGATAAAGGGGGGTGGCAAGTGCAAAGGTCCTGAGGTGGGAGCAAGATCAGGGAGGTCAGGGAAGAGCAGGAAGGCTAGAGTAGGGTGTGTGGTGGAAAAGGTGTGAATATGAAAAATGATGGTCAAAAGGAAGGTGCTGGATTTTGCAAAGGGGTTAAATTTTGCTCCAAGGAGGGCGGGGTGACCACCGGAGCATTTAAGCAGGACCAGGATGTGAGGTCTACTGCTGGTGGTTGTGCAGGAATTGTGTTCCATGGTCCAGAGTGAAGAGATAGCCCAAGTTATCTGGATTTAGTCCATGGCTCTGTGGAGAATTTGGGTCAATGGTTTGAATTCAAGGTGCCACTGTCCAGAAGACTCTTTCTAATAACTTCCTGCCATCAGTGCTTGGCTTATTCATACTCCCCTCTCCACGCCCAGTGTAGGTTCTTCACCTCTGAGCTCTGGACATTAGAAGATGTATTGCTGTCAGCAGCATGGCCAGCTTGTCCTCAAGAACCAATAAACACATGGTACTATTCCTGGCACCTGAGGGCTGGTTTTGCCTTCCTCTTCTCCAGTTCAGATGTGTCTCAGAGTTCAGTCATAAAGTCAGTCCCTCTGTGGCCTCGTGGGTTGTCATCTCTTCCATGGCCAATGTGAGGAGGCAGCAAGGGGTGGTGGTGGACGGAGCATGGGAGGTGTGGCTTCAAACATGGATATGTAAATAACCTGCTCTGGACGCTCGACAAGTCACTTGTGGGCTCTGGGCCTCAGTTTCCATCACAAGAGGGCCAGGGAGACAGGCTCCACAGGCCCTTTCAGTGTGGATATGTCAAGATTCTAAGTGTAGATCCTGGGAAAAGAGCAGAGACCAAATCCATCGTCATAAATGGAAACCACGTTCTGGTGGTTTTGCCATGTGCTCTGCAAACAAAGCAAGGGCCTCTGTTGCTTCGTGTATCCATCAAATGCTTGCTGAGCACCTCCTTTATGCTGGGCACATGCTAGGTCTGGAGATCCAGTGATAAGCAAGGGCCACATGTCCCTGCTTCAAGAAGCTTAGAGTTTGCCTCTGTTTAACTCAGTCTTCACCATACTCCCTGGAAGTGAGCGTTATCCCTCCTCCTTTTCTTTATAGCTAAGGAAACAGGTTCAGAGAGGTGAAGTCACTTGCCTCTCAGCACACAGCTCACTGTTTCTTGAGCTCTCCCATCCCCCTGCCTGGCTCTGCGCATTATGTTAATCCTCCCAGCCACCCTGTCTCTGAAGTCAGTACTCTTATCACCTCTATTTCACAGAGGGGAGCCCTGAGGCTCAGTCAGAGAAGCTAAGTGTGTTTCTTGAGGTCACACAGGAATCAGTGGCAAGAATAGGATTTGAATTCAGCTCTGCTGCCCAGAGACCAACTTTCCCGCACACATGAGGCAGCCTCCAGGAAAAGGGGGTGAAACTTCCTGCCGCTTGTTCGCTTCCACTTAAGCCCTGGATGCAGCAAAGAGCAGAACCATTAACCAGCCACTGTAAATTTAAAAAAAGAAGAAGGAGAAAAAGAAAGGAAGAAAAGAAACAGAAAAAAGGAAAGCAAGTGAAGGCTTTGCTCCCATCAGGGGGGAAATCGGCGTCTTGTCGCCTAGCTCCATGCCCTGATTTATGATAAAAAATTTAGAGGAAATCATTTATATTTTAAAGGATCTAAATAGCTGCATGAAAGTTTTATCTAAAGTGCCACTGTATTTATAGGCAGTTCTTCCATGCTGGAGGTAATTAATAGACGTATAAATCGCAGGGCTCCTGGCTCTCCTGCCCGCAGGGCTGGATGGCGGCGCAGGCCTTGGCACTCGGGGACAGCGCGGGAAGGGGCGGCAGGGGCAAAGACACCTGCACCAAAGCCACCACCCTCCAACCCTGCACCGCCCCGTGGAGCCTCTGCTGGGACCCCTGGAGCTGATTCACACTGAACTAGTGGGTGCAGCCCCAAGTCAGGCTGCAGTTCCCAGCTGTCCAACTTCTGGTCCCTTCAACAGTTGTCCAAAAACAGCTCAAAGGCAGCCCCCTTCTCTCTTTTCTGCCCTGCAGCCAGTGCCAGCTCCACTCTGGTGGGTCTATAACTCTGAGAGGTCCTGGTGAATGAAACCCTAGGCTCCCTCACTCCTCCACTCCAACTTTAGATGGACCCCCATTGCCCTCCATGTGCCCCTCACTCAAGATGCCAGGTACTTGTTTTGGAAAAGGAAGCCAGTTGTGAGAGGCCACCTCTCTCGGTTTACTTTAATTAAGGCTGTGAAATATTGATGGTTTTGGCTCGCTCTGTGGCCGCCACACCTTACCAGCCGGGAGAGAAGCCCAAGGATGAACAAGTTAAGGGAGGCCAGATGGTTTCCCTTCAGAAACACCATACAAACCTCCAGAGGTGTCACAGCCTGAGATCATCACGGAGCGCTAAATAATTGATGGGTCTTCTGAATTGGGAAAGGAAGAAACCTACCAAACTGGAAACAACAGTGATGACTCATTCAGGGCTGAATCTTCGGAAGTGGGGAGAGGATGTGCTTACCTGGTGAGCTGAGGGTGGAGAGGCTGGGGGACAAGGAGTAACCACCTTGGCCCTCTTCTTTCACTTGGGTTCCTTCCAATAGAGCCATGATGAGCAGCTTTCTGCCTGGAGGTAGGGCATGTAGACCCTTCCCCATCTATACACACTCCTTTCTTTTCCTTGGGGGATCAAGGGCAGGCATTCTTTACTGAGGAGAAACCGTCCAGCTCACTTTTGAAAGCTCTTTAATTTCTCATGGTCTGATAATGCACCACCCCCAAGTGGGTTTAAAACAAACTTATACAGTCACCTAGTTACTCCACCATTCAATTTGAGCTGGAGGATAAATGTGCATCTATGTTTTTTTTTCTTTTTCTTTTTCTTTTTCTTTTTCTTTTTCTTTTTCTTTTCTTTTCTTTTCTTTTCTTTTCTTTTCTTTTCTTTTCTTTTCTTTTCTTTTTTTTTTTTTTTTTTTTGGCTTGTCCTGTGGCCCTAAACACAGCACCACTGAAAGAGCCGCCACCCTGGGGCACTGTGGCATTTTCACCCAGTGGAATTTACATGACTTAGACGGGGAGTGATGGTGGTGGTGGTGGTGGCAGTGGCGGAGACCTCATCTTCCAAGACCCTCGTCTTCTGTCTGGTCTAACCCATTGGGGGGCACTGGAGTAAGAGATTATTTCAGCTTTTGACATAGTTTGACCTTGCCGTTGACATATGTTAATACATTAGTCCAGAAGGGTTTTACAGATAGCTGTTTTCTCTTTACTAAAATTTATCACTTTGCAAGTAAAACAAAATGCAATAAATAAACACTACACCATTCCATTTCTTCCCATGCATATTTATCCATAAGTTATTCTATTTTTCAAACAATTTTTTTTTAGTATAACAAATAGGACAATGAAGGTCTCACCTTATCAGTGGGGTCAGCATCTAAGTTCTAGTAGATTAGAAATACAGAGCGCCTAGACGCTCTTCCTGACTGCTTTTTCCAGATATTTTTTTTTTCTGTGAAAATGTCAGTTCATCCATTTCTTCTGCTCTTGAGTCCTACTTCCTGAGCAGTGTAGAGACTTCTGCATGCACTCGCAACAGAGTCTTTTAAAATTCAAAATCAGGTCTGGTGGTAAATGGAAGGATCTGGAAGTGAACGTCAGATTCTAAAGGGCTGTAAGCCTCACGAAATTGTAGGTGGGTACCTTGTTACATTTCATCTCACATTTATAACCTACTTACTCTCCAAAGAGCTGATTACATATAATGGCCAGACTCAGGGCTATAGGAAATGACTACATCCTTTGTGAATAAGTGGTAAGTCTTCCTGATGGTCAGGCCTCTGATAACTGCTCTGAGTGGGAGGTGGCAATGGGGTAGGGAACGAGCAGAGGACTACGGGAGCCAGGGAAGCCTTTTCTGAGTTGCTAAGACCCTAATGAGAAGAAGAGCCAGCCATCAGACAATCTCTGGGGGAGAGTTTCTAGGCAGAGGGAATAGTAAGTAAGCTGGGAATGAGTCTGTGTGTTCAAAGACCAGGAAGGCGGCTACTGCGGCTGGAGCCAATGAGATGAGGGAGAGGGAGGGTAGATGAGTTTGGCGAGGTGAGGGGATTATATAGGACCTTATAAGCCATGGTTAGAAACCTATGGTTTATGCCAAGTGCAGCAGAAAGTTTGAAGCAGGAGAGTGATAAGTATTTTGATAAAAATCTTGTAAAAGGGGACACACCCTGGCTAGAGGCAGCTGGTAGCAGGGAGGTTTTCCAGAGAAAAGGGAAAACCTCTGCTGCTCCCTCTGCCTGGGGCACTCCTCCCTGGACAGTCGCACGGCTCACTTTCACATGTCCTTCAGGTGCCAGCTCACCTGTCATCGTCTCAGTGAAGCCTTCCCTGAGCACTCCGCTTAAAATTTCAACCATCTCACCCCTCCCCCACTCCCTATGCCCCTCTCTGCTTTGTCTACATAGAACTCATGATCTTACATAGTTTATATAAGAGATTTGTATTTTAATTTTTAATTAATTTATTGCCTATTTTCAAAGAGAATGTAAGTGGTGAAGGCAGGAACGTGGCTTTAGTCACTTCCTTTTTTAAAAACACTTTTATTGTGGTATGATTCCTGTGCTGTAAACTACACATATTTCAGATGTACAGTGTGATGAATTCTGATAGATGTACACACTCATGAAACCATCACCACAGTCAAGATAGCTTTAGTCACTTGTATATACCAAATGTCACAAACACTGCCTCAAGCTCAGTAAATATGTGTAGAATCAATGAATTAACATGAGCTGAGTTTTGACAGCACCTGATTTTTGTAGATGAAGAATGACACTGCCTGTACCATTGGTGAGGTATGTATTTTGAAAAGGTTAGCTCCATCCGTATCCCTCATTCAGGCCCTCTTGCCTAAGGGGAGGGCACATGGCTTTTTGCGATCTAGAAACATATGAAAGGGGCAGGGCCAGTGTGGGCATCACCCTGACCTCACACTGTGCTCCCCATCATTCTGCTCTAGCCCCGTGGCTCTCTTTGTGTCATCATGTGAAACCCATTCCCATCTCTTTAGCTTCATGTTCCTCTGTCTGGAAGTCTCTTCCCCCATGTCTTTACTTGACTAGCTCCTCCTTGTTGTTCAGTTCTTAGCTCAGATGTCACCTCCTCAGAGGGGACTTCCCTGACCTTCCCTGACCACCAATCAAAATGATTTCCATCCACCCCATCTGCCCATTGGTCTCTGTCTATTCCATAATTCCTTTTTTGTTTTTCAGCCTTGCTCTCCCACCATCTGAAAATGAGTTTTCTTTTATTTGTTTGCTTGTTTACCACTCAAGTGCTTTCCCAAGAATATAAACTCCATGAAGGCAGACAAGGTCAACCTTGTTTTTCACAGACTCTCCAGCGCCTGGCACACAGGAAATGCTCCAAATGTGTGCTGAATGAACACATACATGAATAAATAAGTCAGACAAGCTAAGCCTGGCCTAGAGATGCAGAGTAAGTGATTGGCATTGCCCGGGAAATCCAATTCCCAGTTCCCTCCTCCCCTTTAGACCACATCGCCTTCCCGATGTATGTGGGAAAAGATACCCAAAAAGATAGACAAGAGGAGCTGAAACTTTTCTAAGTGCAAACTCGAGAGGAAATGCTGAGCTCTAGCACAGGGAAGAGGAAGCCTGTCCCAGCCTTGGGAGGGCCACTGCTTCCTTTGTTCACCGGAGCCTTTGGGTCAAGAAAGCAGATTTCTGACATCATAAAACCGATTAGGACAAAAAAACAAAAAGATTCAACACTGGCTATGACATGACTGTTCCATTGTACAATCTGATCGAGGAAATGTATCTAGGATTACCCAGACAGTCAATTATTCATGAGCTAAACGTCCAGGCATCAATTACCTGGCTTGATACTCTTATTCATTAAGGAGATTGAACCACCCAATTTAACAAAGCAGGAGAAAGTTGCTAAGTAACAGAGGTTACCTGACGAGCCCACAACACTGCAACCTCCGACAATATGAGTCTTTTCATGGCAAGAGAGGGTCCAGGGATCACCAGCACGAGAGATCAAGTGGTAGAGCCCACGGGGGCCAGTTTCCGCTTCGGCAAAGGGAAGGGGGTCGAGGGCAGATGGGCTGGATTTAGAGACGTCAGAAGGAATGTTTGAGACTTTAGTGAAATCACCTTTTCCAAACGAGAGCCATATTTCGTGGGAGGAATAAGAATATTGCACAACACATATTCGTATTTTGTGAAAAGTCAAAGATGCCTACCAAGTATATAATTTAGCAAAAGTAGACTACAAGTATAACAAAAGAAATTCCCTGGGTGCTACAAATTCTTGGATTTTCTATTCAGGAATCCATCTGAGACCGAGTCTAAAAATCCTTGTAAGAAGACAGAAATTTATAAACAGGATACATAACTTTATAGAGAGGACACAGAGCTTTATATACCCAACATAACTTTCTCCTTATAAGAACATGTTCCACCATAGATAAAAATATGGTCCCCTTGACTCCTACTTTCAGTGCTTGTCTGTATTACTTTTATAATCAGAATAAAAAGATCTACATATTTCTGGATTTGAACATACAGATCATGAGGAAAGGAGTTTGTGATTTGGGCTTCTGCTCACACAGGGGTTGATGCAGTATTATCAAAGGGTTATTTTACTTCCAAACTCATCAGATTGTAGACATTAAATTGTATGTAATTTATGGTCTATCAATCATACTTCAGTAAAGCTCCTTAAAATGAAAAGAAAAGATTTCATACTAAATGAAGTAAGTCAGACAGAGAAAGGCAAATATCATATGATACCACTTACATGTGGAATCTAAAAAAGATGACAAAAATAAACTTGTTTACAAAACAGAAGCAGACTCACAGACATAGAAAACAAACTTATGGTTACCAAAAGGGAGAGGGGGGAGTGGGATAAATTAGGAGTTTGGGATTAGCAGATACAAACTACTTATATACAACAAGGTCCTACTGTAGAGCACAGGGAACTACATTCATTAGCTTGCAATAACTTATAATGGAAAAGAATAAATACATGTATGACTGAATCACTATGTTGTACATCAGAGACCAACACAATATTATAAATCAATATAGTTCAATTAAAAACAAGAGTTAGGATGCTCCCCACCCGAAACGTACTGTTAGGGGACCCCCTGTGGTAGAAGCAGGACCAGTTCCATAATTCGCAGGGCCCAGTGCAAAATAAAAGTATGCACTGCCTTGCTCCAAAATTATTAAGAATTTCAAGATGGCTATAGCAGAGCATTAATCCAGGCCTGGGCGGGGCCCTCCCAGCACGGGGCCTTGTACACCTGTGCAGGTTACATGCCCTTGAAGTGGCCCCCGGGCTGCAGGCTTCCCAGTGAGACAGACTGTGATGGGATCCCAGGCTTCACCTTTACGAGCTGTGAGGCCTCGATGAGTCTCCATTTTCTCAGAGACGGTAATGGAAGCAAAACGAGGCTTAAGTGAGACTAGGCCTGGCACGTGCCAACCACTCCGTCAGGGTAATTGTCTTTAGTGCTGTGGAAGTGTTAACGACAAGCTAGTGACAGTGGAGCAGGCTCCCCCAGGCCTGGTGCAAAGTGTCTGTTCGGGGTAGCTCTACTCAAGCATCCAAACTCCACAGCAAGGCAAACCCCGTTCTTTCTGCACTTGGGCGCCACCTGATCGCAGGCTTCAGTGGAATTCATGTCTTACCACAGCTATCAGCACCTGCCAAGAGCCATATTTTGGCTTGATGTGAACACCTCATGTGAGGTGAAGCTTTTGCAATTTTGATAACTGAGGTTCATTCCGAGCCAACCTAATTTGGCCCTTTCATTCATTCATTCATTCATTCATTCATGCATGATACTTTAATGGTTATTTGTTGGCGCTGGAGCGGCAGATAAATTATAAGCAGTTCCTGTTCTCAGAGTGGGGGAGTGGGCATGAGGACATGCGTTCTAGAAAACACAGCCCCAGCCTTTCACAGGGCTGACTTGTGGGCATCAGTTTAGGTCTCAGCTCAAATGCCAGGTCCTCAGACAGGCCTTCCTCCTTTCCCCTCCCTAAACAAGGCTGCCAAGGACTCTGTCCCATCAGCCCATTGAAGGCCTTCATAGAGCTTGCTGACTTTCTTACAAACAGCAGGGGCCCTACCTTCTTCATCTCCGTATCTCTCGAACACAGAGAGAGGGCTGGCTCACAGTGGGAGCGCAGTCAGTATCTTTGCATAAATGAATGAATAAAGTACTGGAGGAACTTGATGGTGCTGGGGGAGCACAGAGGAGGAGCACTGCCTTCTGCCTGAAATTGTCGCTGAGGGCTTCCCAGAGGAGGTGCCATTTCAGATGAGCCTTGAAGGATGAGAGGGAGTTTGACAGGCAGACAAAGGTGGGTAGCTGTTCCAGTCTGAGGGGAAAGCGTCTGCAAAAGCAAGAGGCCCCAGAGAGTTCAGGAACTCCAAACGTTTTAGCCGGACAAATGGGGGCCAGGTCACAGGAGGGCAGGAATCAGGCCCAGAAATTGAAGTGGGAACCAGATCACTAAAGATGCCATATGGAGCCGAGGTTTGTAGTGGAGGCAGTAAAGCCCCCTGCACTCAGCTGCCTGCTCTGTGCCAGGCACTAACTAAGTGTGACGGACAAGACAGTGAGCGAGAGGTATGCAGTCCCTGACCTCAGGGAACTTACCTTCTGGCAGCAGAGACAGATGTGACATCAATCCATAATGATTTATATTTAATCATTAAACAAAAATAATTTAAAACATTGTAATTAAGCATCATGGAGAAGAGCAGGGTGTGATGTGAGCCCATAACAGGGAAAGCTAACCTGGTCTAGGGATTAAAGAATCTTCCCCACTTTGACTCTTAAATAAGTCCTGGAAAAATCCATTGCCTGATGTCTAAAATTACCTTTAACTGTATGTACCACTGGGGGGGGAAAGTCTCACATATATGCTGATGAGTTCAGTAAATTCATCCCTAGAAAGAAACATTTGGCTTGATGCCATTTATATAATATTTTAAAGCATGCAAAATATTCTTAGTGTCTATTTATACCAACATATAGTGTAAAGGCATGTATGGGAATGAAAGACACCAGCATCCATATGGCGGCTCCCTTGGAGGTAGGGGTGAAGTTGGGGTAGGACTCTCACTGGGGAGGCTGCGTTGAATTGTATTTGTAACGTTTTATTTCTAGGCTGGGGATAGATACACAGGTCAATTTTATTCTCTATACCTTTTCATATTTTTGAACTATTTCATTAAAAAAATAAAGATAACTGAATTCTATACTAAGTATTTTTTGTTAGTCATCATTACCGCAAAAGAAATTGTAACATCTGTTCTCCAAGAGAGTACAGGGAACGGAAATACAAGAAGAGAGCCAAGATGGCAGAGTAGAGTGACCCCCAGCTCGCCCTCTCCCACAAATACACCAAGAATTACATCTACGAGCCCACTGAATCGCACAGAACACCTACTGAACTCTGGCAGTGTCTCTCACTTCGAAATATAAGAGGATTCTCACAAAATCCAATAAGCAATAAATTCATACTGTATAGCACAGGGAACTATATTCAATATCTTGTAGTAACTTACGGTGAAAAAGAATATGAAAATGAATATATGTATGTTCATGTATGACTGAAGCACTGTGCTGTACACCAGAAATTGACACAACATTGTAAACTGACTGTACTTCAATGAAAATATATATATTTTTAAAAAAGGAAATGGAAATATGTAGGTGGTACCAATTCTATCACATATTGCAGGGTAAGTAAAGTCCAAGCCCATAAAAATGTTTATTAGGTCAAAAACTTTCCCCAGTCCTGTAAGTTCTTCTCCGAGATTCTGTATATAAAATACGAAGTAAGTAATAGAAAGAAATGCTCTTTTCTAAAAATCTAAAAAGCAACTCTTCTTGTAAATGAGGACTCTTTGGTGACTGGCTGGACTGTTTGTAAATTCTCTTTATTTGGGAAAGAAGCAACTAAAATGAAAAGCAATCCAGGGAAGGCAGAAATAACTAGAAACTCAAATTCTCACCAACAATTCGAAGTCTAGGCACCAGGGGGACAGTGCCCTGATGGATGGCTAAGTGCATTGGAATTGCTGATCCTCTGCCCCAGCATAAATGGCTTTGAGTGGTACCCCTCAGAAGGGACTCCTGGACTTGCATGCATCCCTGGGCTCTGTGACTGAGGTCAAAACTGGTCCAGAGGAGCAACAGTGGGCTTCCTTGTTGCAGAATATTTTCTCATGCAGCCATGGCGGGTCTCTGGGGGGCAGTCCTTAAAATAGCCAGTGAGGAGTAACTGGACTGGCGGCCAGTTATTGATCCTTCAGCAGAGTGCTAGCAGCTGTCGTCAGCCCAGAGTAATAGAGAGACCATGAACCTGCCTGCCCCTAGCAGAACACATTTCCCCAAAACCTTATCACAGACCCAGAACTAAAAGCCCTACCTAATTTGCTACCTCAGCAGCACAAGGTCTAATAATATCCTCTGATAAATGGAGATAAATACCGTTTGGAAGATGGACAATGCTTTCTAGATTGACAGCCCAATCCTAGGAGACCTAGAGGCGTCAAGCCATCATCCGAAGTGAAAGTCTATAAAACTCTTTCCCACCCCAGACCGGTGTCCATGGGCCTAGTCAATTGCTAAATCCATCTGTCCATCCATCTATCCATCCATCCATCCATCAAAACATGTTTCAGTGTCTATCTGTGTCAGGTTCCATTCCAGGTTATGGGATATGAAAATGCCCAGGATTCTGGCCTGGAGGAGCACACAATCAATGTTGACCACATACCCACTGGAAACAGGACTTGGCACAAGATTTCTAAGGAAAGATCGTCCCTTCAGCTTTGATATGCCAAGTAAATGAGCTGATGAGATCAGTGATAAAGGCTAGAGAGTCTTGCCCAGGAACAGCCAATAGATTTATTGTATTCCTGTGTCACTTATACTCAACTGGTGACGGCTGTCTGGAGCATTGTGATAAGAATGAGTTTGAGTGACAGTTCAGGTGGTGGGAGAGAATCTGTTGGTTGATTAGTGATGTCTGGTACAAGTGAAGAGTGAGAGAGAGGTGGAACGTATTCACGTTCTCCGGTGCAATGAAAAGACACTGGGCTAGAAGCCTAGACGCAGAGACTCTGCTTTTACTTCTATCAGTAACTGTGTATCCTAGGCAAGTTAGTTGCTTTCTCTTTCTCAGTTTCCTGAATCTATAGGACAAGAATGATAATGTACTCTCTGCTCTGTCTTCCTCCCAAGTTTGCTAGTGAGAATCAAATGAAATATGAGAAAGTATTTATCACCAGATACTTATGATTATATTGTGGGTTAATATTATTCTGAAAGAATTAGACTTTAATGAGGAGGAGAGGGCCGTGGGGAGGACTGATCAGCTTGTTTCCCTTTTTTATAGATTTAATTTTGGTTTTCTGTTCTTCACACTACAGAAAGCACTTGCACAAGGTAGGGTCCTTTTGATGTCAAGTAACGTTCATAGCACGGGAAGAGTATCATTAAGAATTCCCCTAAAATGAGGGGACAGAGCTCTCACAAGGACCAGGCTCGTGGAGACTGGTCGCTAGTTCAAGATAAGGGGGTGGTTTATCATCAAATGTCACCCGAGGGCCTTATCCCTCTCTCAGCAGTGGGAGTTGGAGTCCCCACAGCATGACACCTCTCACGGTTACTCCCCCACGTGGTGCTGGTGACGACAGTGGTGATGCGGATAAAGAGCTATTGATGCCCTGTCAGGTGCTTGACCACAGATTTACTGAGACGACTTCATTTAATCCTTCCAGCCATCCCATGAGGTATTCTCATTTTAGAGATGAGTTGAACAAAGTCTTCAGAGGTCTTCCAAGTTCACAGAGCTAGGGAGGACCATCTGAAAGCAAAATCTGTCGAGGTCTTGCCCACTGCACTCTACTGGGAGTCTCCACGCCAGATGATATAACCACCCAACAAAGAGTAATTCAAGCCCCAGGCCAGGAGTTGAGTTGACAGCCCCGACTGCCCCAGTAGCTAGGAGTTCTGTGATTCTAACTCCATGAACACCAGTGGAAAGGACCATTGTCTTAAGGGTTATTTTTATTATCTTTCTGGAACAGGCAACTTGAGGGAGCGAAGCAAGCACAATTAACCCAGGAATCTTGTACTTCTATTATTCATGATTTTTTTAAAAAATAAAGTACTTTGGGTTCAGTTCTAGCATTGCAGCAAAAAATGAGAATTTTCCCCTATTTCACTCACATCACCTGTTTCTGTTCCCAGAACTCGTAAAATTTCCATTTTCTAATATCACGTTTTACAGAGGCCTTGTCCATAATGTAGACCACATCCTTTTAGCATTTACATCCTAGCAGGTAAATAACATTAATTTTAAGAAGTTCCCATCATATGCTTCTTACGAACTAGCTAAAATCTATATATAGTGCAAATGCCTGGGCTGTCTAGACCACCAAGAGGAACTACTCTGCCATAGAACATTGGGTAAAAGTTTGTTGAATCGACAGCCCCCTTATATTCAGTGAGTTCAAAATATCTTGTTGAAATGTCACATCTTAACTTGTGTCTAGTTTGCCCACAAAGTGATTACAGGGACTTACAGGTGGACAGTGTGGCCAGATGGAGCTCAGCTGTTCAGCCCCAAATTCAGCTCAAGCTTAGGGGCCAGCAAGCCCAGGAAGCTGGTATTTGCCTCCCCATTTATCAGTGTGAAAACAGAGGCACGGACTGTCAAATAATCATGGTAATAGAGACAAATGTCAGAACTTGGATTTGAACCCAGGGCTGAGTAACTTCAGGGGCTGCCCTCCTGAAGATGCCGCCTCCAGCAGTGCAGAAACCACTAGACTAGGCGGAAATAACTTTGTACCTAACTGATGGGCTCAAGCATGTGCTATGCTTATGCAGTTCTGTAATTAAAAATTCATTTTTACCCTGAAAAAATATTATTTCACTAAATAATACTTTCTCCCTTCAATTCCTCCCTTTCAGGCCATACTGATCACTCACCTGGGGGTATTTCAGAGAGAGTGGGGACTGTTGAAGGAGAAAGAAAAGTACAAATTTTAAAAGGTTATAGGATTTGGGAGGGCTCTCAGAGAACTTTGCTGGACTCCCACAATGCCCAAGTTATAACTGGAAAAACACAGCTTATCTAAAATATATTTTTTCTTACGGCGTGCTCATTATAGAAACATTAGCCGTAGAGAAAAGCGCAAAGGCAATAAAGGCAATTCACAATCCACAAATACTCTCAACATTTTAGTATGTATCACCTTACTCTTTTCTATCTTCTGGACACCGATATTCATTCATGCAACCATTGATTTCTACCACCTTTCCCTTAAGCTCTCTCCTCCCTCCATGTTGCCTGTCCCCAAAAATAGTACTACCATTTGCCTAGTTGCTCAGGACAATACCTAGCAATGATGTTTGATTCCTCTTTTGAACGCCCCACATCCAATTCATTGACCAATCTCATCTCTCTCTCTCCCACCTGCCAAATAAATCTAATTCCAAGGTCATCACCCACATCTAGACCACTACCTGCTCTTGCTTTCAAACTGACCTCCTTGCTTCTGTCCTTAGTTCTCTGTCTCTCTAGAGGATTCTCAAAACAACAACTAGACTGATCCTTTTTGAAAGAGTATCGTCATATCTCACCCCTGCTGAGAACCTCCCAATAGCTTCCCGTCACACTCAGAATAAGATCCCAGGACTAACCCAGGGACTAGAAAATCCCCTGTGATCTACTCCTCGCCCCCACTGCCCCTACAACCTTTTCCGCCATTGTTTCCCACTCCCCACCCTGCTTTCTGCACCCCAGCCGCAGGAATAGCAGGACCCCCCCTCTGTCTGGAACTCTGCTTGCAAACTGTGCACATGACTTGTTTTCATGCAGATCTCTGCTTTCTCATGGTCTGTCTCTCCCATCAGAATGAAACTCCAGCAGAGCAGGGAACTTTGTTTAGTTTACCTCGTTCACTGCTGAGGCTCCATGTTCTAGTACAGTGTCCATTGCAGAAGAGATATGCGCGTTGGCCGAGACTGAAAATCACACTAGCAAACGTAAAGCTGCACCTGTGATAAGTGCATGTACTAGTCAGGATAAGCCAGGTTACACTGCAATAACAAAGAACCCCCGTATCTCAGTTTATCTCAAATAACAAAGAATTGTTTGTTTTTCTCTCACAATATATGACCATCATACTCCAGTGGGGATGGAAGATGGTCTCTGCCCAGGTCACACTCACACAGCAATAAAGGCTGACTGAGTCCCGATCACTGGACAGTTCCGAGTCCATGGCAGGGAAGAGAGATAAGAGCAAATTGGACTGTTTCTTAAAGTCTTTTACAGGGAATTGATACACGTTTCTGCTCTCACTTCATGGGCCAAAGCAAGTCACATGGCCACAGTTAACTCCATGGAGGCAAGGGGTGCACGATTTAATCTTGTCCCTAGACCGAGGGGAATCGGAAGTACAGGGTGTCGGCAAAGTCTCAAAACATAGAAGAATCATAATGAACAGTTTGTTGATACTATACTAGTTAGTGATAGAATTATATTTTCTGGTTTCCAGACACCTGGATACCCTGCATTTTGTCAGTAGCACTAATGACCCTCACTATGCTATGCAGAAAATGTCCTTTTCATCTATGGTGACTCTGAGGACACAGAATAGGGATCTGACTCCTATTTGTGGGCAATGATACTTGAGCCGAGATCTGAAGGATGTGTAGCTAAAAGGAGAAGAAAGAGTTCTTGGGCTTTGGGTCTGGGGTGCCAGGAGAATGGTAGGAGATACAGCAAGAGAGGCAGGCAGGACCAGGGCTCTGTGCCATGTGTATTTGTGTGTGTGTGTGTGTGTGTGTGTGTGTGTGTGTGTATTGGGGGGTGGAGTATGCATGTATTATTTTTACAGTGAGTTATCAAACTCAAATTGTTTCACAGCTTGTTTTTTTAAACTTACCATTATTTCATAAACAACTTTCCTTGTCATTACCAACACTGACACAACTTATTTTTAATGACAGCAAAGAATACCATTATATAATCAAATCATAATTCATTTAACCCATCTCCTACTGTTCAGCTTTGGAACTTCAATTTTTTCATGACCATAAATGACACTACAGAAAAGACCCTTGTAATTTAGTCTTTGCACTCTTCCACCATTATTCACTTTGGATAAATCACTCACAGTACAATCGCTAGCTAAATGCATGTACACATCTTTTAACCTTTTTTTTCTTTAAGTGAATTGACAAGTCATCTTCTGAAAATCTTCTGTCACTCTGAACTCACACAACAAATATGGCTTTACTTTAAATGTTAAGAATCTTTTATTTTTTAGTTTATTTATTTATTTTTAAATTGTTTTTGCTTTTCATGCATTATTTTATTTAAATATTAGTAAACACCGTGGTTCTTCTTCCATTTGTTCAGGTCAAATACTTGATTGAGACATTTTTAAAAAATTGAGATATAATTGATATACAACATTCTGTAAGTTTAAGGTATACCATGTATTGATTTGATATGTTTATATACTGCAATATGATTACCACTGTAGGGTTAGATAACATTTTTTTTTGATGGAGGTACTGGGGATTGAACTCAGGACCTCATATATGCTAAGCTTGCACTCTACCACTGAGCTATACTGACCGACCCCCCTAAACATTAAGACTTTTGGATGTTATTGTATTTCACTATTTTGTAGCACAACATGTTATGCTAGAGTCGAGGCAAAGAGTTTGGAGGAGAGAGACCTCCAAGTGCACAGGGATACTTCATTGAGACAAAGCAGCAAAACTCATCTATCAGACAACAGTTTCCAGTAAGTACCCATCACTGCATCCACAGTATAGATCTCTCTGGCAGCAAACATTCAGGGGCCATATAATTCAGGAGTCATTGTCGAAACAGATCAATGGGTCCAGCATATGATAACAAGCTTCCACCCGCAATTGAGAGCTGGGGAGTCTGTGCTTCTCTTGATAGAGCGACCTGGATGGTGAATGGTAAATCACCATTCAGCCCAGGGCAGGAGGCGGCGCTTACTTTTCCCTCCCAGCCCTGAGGCGGCGGAAGGGGAAGCAGTGTGGCTTTGTGGTTTGATTAGAGGCCTGGGCCATTAGGACTTCAGGTCCTCTTTTGGGCTCTGCCAGTGGCTTCTCCCATGGCCTCGATACTGTCTGTCTCCCTTTTCTTAGTGGTGAAAGAGAGGCAGCAATGCTAGCCGCTTCCACAGAAAGAATACATCCAAATGCTTACAGACTTTTAACACACCTGGGCATCCAGAAGGGAAACCTTGTTGCCCAGGGCAATTCATTATTTTTAAAGACCACCATTGCATCAGAGATTTTGTTGTGTCATTTTACAAACATCTGGGTTTCATGGTCACTTAAAGAGGGCAAATCAAAATGAAGGCACTGATGAGAAATAAGATACCTGGAAAATTGTCTTTTCTTTGTTTCACAATAAACCAGTAAGCAAAGTGCTATTAAAATATGAAGCTCGTTAGGTGTATGAAAACAATGTAGAAGAAATACTTCTTATAGTTAGGGAAAGATAGCAACTTACTGTTGAATGAAAAAGATCATGAAAGCAACATGATCAGCATGATTACATTTTTTAAAATTTTGAGCACATACGTATGTAAATACATTAAACACAGAGCAAAAACTCTAGAGGCACACACACACACACACACACACACAATTATCAAGTGGTTGTCTGTAGATTTTCATTTTCCTCCTCTTGACCAATCTCTACTTTCTGATTTTTCTACAATGAACATGAATTACTTGAGTGCTAAAAATTACTTTAAAGTAAGTGATGAATATTTTAGAGGACAATGATCTTTGTGAACCTAAATAGAGAATAAACCGGGAAGTCTTCATATTATGTAGATGGATACAATCCAAAACTGAGTAATATGAAATATTTGTTTTCATTGGAAAGAAGTAAGTAAATCAAGGGGAGAAGGCATTTCCTGACTTGAAGGAGACATATTCAAGGACCTGATTAGGAATAGTTACAGAGTTTTGTATCACCACTCAGAAAACTCTGTCTCTAGATAGCTTTATGGATTGGATTCTCCTCTGCAGATGAAGTAGAATTTAGTTTCAGTCACAGAGCCGATCGCCTCTTCATATTATACCAGCAGTTGTCAACCCAACACCTAGCACCACTCAGTCTCATGTAAGTCTGAGGCCTCTCATGGCCCATCACACACATCATGTACACCAAGTACAAGCCTGTGGCACCAAGTAACAGAGCTAAGCGGGGTTGATCCATGGCTATGATGAAAACAAGCCTATATATGGCAGCTCTTCTTGTAGACTGTAAAGGGACCCAATGAAACGTTGAAAGAATAGAATGAACAACTATTTGTAACCTGACCATCATCTATTCCCCCTTCTGCTGTTACACACTTGAACTTTGCTTTGGGGAACTAGCCCTTCCTGAGTGGACACAGTCTTGGTGGAACTTTCAGTCAAGAGTCCTGCCCTCTTCTGGCTGATGGTTTGGTACAGGTCTCAAGGTAGACCAGGCACATGTTCTCTCCACGGACACTGTCCTGAGTGGACTGATAAGGGATCTTGCTCATGACCATTGCAACACCCAAAAGTAGGGTCCCTTCATTCCTATTGCCTCAGAACTGCCTGGTTTCTGCCATTCCTCGAGATTTCCAGTCTTTTCTTCACCTCTGTATGCTACCCTATATTTCCAGGAGATTCCTTTCTTGTTTCACTTAGCCAGATTTAGTTTCTGTTGCTCAAGACCAAGGAACTCAAAGAGACACAAAGTTCCCTTTTCATGGACCACTTTCACACCCAGTCCTCTGAGTCTTCGCCAAGTCACAAGATGATACTGGATAATTAATATATATTATCTATTAATATAATGTATGTTATTCTATTATAGTGCCCCCAAAATAGCACCCTTTTGAGACTGAATCCACCACCACCATCTGCTATAAGAAGGAAAACATTCTGATATACAACTAATGCAGAATAAACTGAGATCCTGGAAAACAGAACCCAAAGCAATGATGATGAAACAGCAAAAGTTTTGTGACCTCCCACCAAGTAAAGAGCTCTGAAAAGAGAAAGGGGGGTAAAAGAAGCAAAGATGGGATGACATAACATACAAACCACTCTAGGCTGAGACTCCAAGGAGCTGGTACCTAGGATGGAATTATGAAGCTGATGACCCAAGGCACTTCTACGTGACATCCCTAAGGTCTAGAAAGGAGACAGCATAATTCCTCAACCATCTCTGTCTTTGTCTGAATTCCCAGAAGACAGATTCTGCCCACCAATGACTGCTTTCCCCCAGGCCAGGTGTCCACCAATGGTTCAATCACCTGTGGTCACATAAGGACAAGTTCAAGTCGTATGAAAAAGGACGAAGAAGCCCAGGCCTGTGGGAGGAGAGAACAGTTACAAAAGGCAGGGACGAGAGCTGGGAAAGGGGTGTCTGGTGCAGCAGGGTAATTTTAGAACAAGAAGGGGTGAGAACCAGGTCCCCAGTTCCCAGACTAAGGTTTCAACTACCAGACTGTATTATCACTTAGGATACGAGCTTTCTGACAGAGAGGGTCACGTTAGATACTTTCCAAAGCCCTGCCAGCTACAGAGCACCGTGGCAAAGTTTAAGTACAGTTTGAGGATTACTTCATTAGTGAACGTCGAATGTTTATCCGCAGCCTGTGTTTCCATGGGGGTAGGCGTGTATCGTGTGGTGATACAGCGTAGATTTTGGAGTCGGATGCCCTGTTTCAATCCTGGCTCTCCAGCGTACCTCCAGTTTCACAGAAGCTCTCTGATGCTGCCTTGTATACTTATTATAAGGGACACATGAAATAACCAATGCAAAGCCTGGCAATTTATTTTTACGATATATAAAAATTCTACTGTTATTATAGAAGAAAAAAAGTATGAATAAAAAGCATTTTTCTCTCTCTGCCTGATTTCAGTTTTTAATCCACCAGCCACTCATAGTCTGATTATCAACCTTTTGCTGTATAACTGATCTCAGAAATAATTCTTTATTATGTTGACCTCTTTGGATAAAGTGGAATGAACAAGACAGAAATCCCAATTTCATCATATAACCACTGATAATTGATTTTTTTTTAAGGTGATCCAGGAAAAGGAAGCACATTTCTCTCTAAACCTTGGTTCAGACAGTGAATATTAACACTAAGCAACTCCTTCCCCTCGTCTCCCCCCGCCGCTGCACCCACACCCTCCCCACTTCATCCTTCCTCCCAGCATTGTCCCGGCTCCTGTGATGTACCCTCCCACGGCTCTCTTCAATAGCGGAAAAAAATACACTTTTTATTGATTTCATTTCATATACATTTATGCTGTTGGTTGGCTGCTTTTATGTTACATCCAACCTTCAGAATTCAGGTTGAATATGTCATGCCACGGCTCGCAGGAGGCCTGCAGAGAGAGCGCCCCTGGACTTTAATGGGAGCCGAGTACATTCAAAGGGATAATTTTGCTTTCAGTGTATTTAACATTGTTTGCCTAGAGTTCTGCCTCCACGGGGGCTAACATCTGTGTAAGACAGCAGGGAGGGGAGCTCCTGGCCTAGGCCCTGCTGAGAACAAAGCCAGGACACCTGAAAATGAAAGGGCTCCCATCCTTCAAAGCTTTCCTAAGCCGGCACTGCTCCTCATTCCCCTGCATCTCTTGACGCTTTTACTGCCTCTGTCTGCTGCGCTGAGCAGCTACCCGCAACATCATTGGGCCAGTTTATAAATGTGCTATAAATGGCATCACGTTATAGGCATCCTAACGCCAGTTGCTCTTCTGAATCAGTGTAATGTTTCTGAGATTGATCCCCACGGCTTGAGTTCGTTCATTTTAATAGCTGGAGAGCATTTTATTGTTCATCATGTTTTATTCCTTAAGCTGAGTGATGGGTACCTCCGGTGTTTGCCGTAGTCTTTTCTCAACTTTATAGGAGGTCGGAAATACTTCATGATTTAAAAAAATAAAGTGAGTGCTGTCTTTTGGGTTCTCCTGGATGGGTAAGGCTTCCGGGTAAGGCTTCCGGGTAAGGCTGAACCAGTAGGGAGCAGGGGGCAGCTTCCCGCTCACCCACACCCTTGGTCCTGTAGGGGCCATAAAACTCAGAGTTTTATTCTGACACCTAGTCATGTTTCCTGAATAGGTATGCTGCTCCAGGCACTGTGCCAAGTGCTTTGAGAGGCTGAGCTCATCCAGTCCTCATAACAACACTACCGGGATTGGGGGGCATCACTATTATCCTGTCTTTATGGCTGAGAAAACCAAGGTTCAGAAGTTTGGTAACAGGGCTGACATCTCACGGCAGGAAGGTGTGGAGCCAGGATTCGAAAGCAAGCCTGTCTGACCTCAGGGCTCATGCTCTCGCCAGCGTCCTCTATTTTTCCATAGTTGGGAGAAGAGAGGATTCCATAGGCTTGACTGGACACTCTCCGTTTGTTCCCTCCTCAAGACACTCTCACCCAGTGGGAGGATGGAAGGAAAGCAGCCTCAGGATTTTAACTCTGCTCAGTCCCTTCTCCACTCTTACTCAAAGCTGGTTTGAGCAACATTAGGAAAAGGTTCAAAGTACTAGACACTACCCCATACCCACCTCCCCGCCACTGAACACAGCCCTTTGCCCAGTGTCTGTCCTCCCACACTATGGCTTGGGATCTACCCTGTGGTCAGCCAAGAGACCCTTTTGGGGGGCCCTTGAGACCTTCAAGATTTTTCTTCAAGAAAGGGAACCCTCCTACATTGCTGGCGGGAATGCAGTTTGGTGCAGCCACTGTGGAAAACAGTATGGAGATTCCTCAAAAGACTAGGAATAGACTTATCATATGACCCAGGAATCCCGCTCCTGGGCATATAGCCAGAAGGAACCCTACTTCAAAATGATACATGCACCCCAATGTTCATAGCAGCACTATTTACAATAGCCAAGACATGGAAACAACCTAAATGTCCATCGACAGATGACTGGATAAAGAAGATGTGGTATATTTATACAATGGAATACTATTCAGCCATAAAAAAACAACAACATAACTCCATTTGCAGCAACTTGGTTGTCCCTGGAGAATGTCATTCTAAGTGAAGTAAGCCAGAAAGAGAAAGAAAAATATCATGTGAGATCGCTCATATGTGGAATCTTAAAAAAAAAAAAGAACTTAAATATAAAACAGAAGCTGACTCATAGATATAGAATAATAGAATACAAACTTGTGGTTGCCAAGGGGGAGGGAGGTGGGAAGGGATAGACTGGGAGTTCGAAATTTGTAGATACCGACAGGTATATGTAGAATACATAAACAAGATTATACTGTATAGCACTGGGAAATATATACAAGATCTTGTGGTTGCTCACAGCAAAAAAGAATGTGACAATGAATATATGTATGTTCATATATAACTGAAAATTTGTGCTCTACACTGGAAATTGACACAACATTGTAAACTGACTATAATTCAATTTAAAAAAATGTTAAAAAAAAAAAGATTTTTCTCAAGTAAGGTTATACCGAGAGTCATTGACATTTTTCTTTTCCCTCTTCCTCTCCTTCCTTCTTTACATGCTAAAGCGTTTGTATTATTTAATGCAAGGACTTAAAATATGCTGATTTCATATTCTCCTGTTGGTATTTCTTTTACTTTTTATTACAGCAGGAGCCTTTAAAATATGGCAGTGGCTTGGGCACTAAGAAGCCTGACTTGGGCTCTGGGGGAAGGAGAAGGGCCAGGGTCTTGTAGGTCCCTCCCCAGTGTGCAGGGAGTTCCCTCTGGTGCCCTAGAAAACTCTCAAGTTGTTGCAACGGCCAGACAAAAAGAAGTCTGTTGCATGGTTCTGTAGTCACTTTCTGTAGAAGGCCTGATAAAAGGTAATATAAAAGACATCCGATTTTGTTTGTTTATTTTTTGTTCTTATTTTATGTTCAGTCCAAATTAGCACTGGCTGTGGATGAGCAGCTATAGAAAATAGCTGTTGCAGGACCTAGCTGACAGGTGACACCTCTCAACCATAACCTTCCCAGCAAACTTATTCCAACAGCCCCGCAGCTATTCACTCTATTCTGTCGCTGAGTTACCAAACTCCAAACTACTGGATGAAAACAGGAAATAAACATTTATGCCTTGGGAAGAAATCAGCATTTCGTTCATCAGTCAGTTGGACAAAGTTGCTTCCCAGACAAGGATCTGACCCGCTGTTTTAATAATTTCAAATGTTCTGAGGGCCGCTACTTCTTCTAAAAGACAGCTGTAACTTCGGGCCCTTGTGACAAAACCTAGGTGAATTATTAGACAATTTCATGCTGGTTTGCAGAGTGATTAAAACAAGTGGCCTTGAATGATAGCATATGTTATAAGAAGATGGAGCCCTTCAGTTATAAAAGATGTATCAATCAGGGGAAAGCAAATACAAATTAAAGTTTGATGAGCAATTGGATATTAATTGGTCCTAACTCTGCTTTTTATTGTCACTTTGATGTGGAGTGGATCATAAACATGCTAAGCGATGCTAATAATGTATATTCACTTCAATACAACTTTATGGCGCCATTTATTAAAGAAACCAATATTGCGATGGAGTTGTTAGTGGGCTGGTGTGCGCTCCTCCTGCCGTGCGCCTTCCCCTCATCTCGCCACGCCGGCGCTCAGCCACAGCCTGCTGGCTACACGGCAGTTGCTCAGACAAGCGAGAGTTATTGCCTAGTGTTTCCTTTATGAACCAATTCTAAATTACGGCGGAAACAAATTTCACAGCAAACTAGGGCTTTATACTTGTCTCCAGAGCTTTTTTTAACGAGTTGCCTGCTGTTTTCTGAATGTAGACAGCAAGTGCGAAAAAAGGAGTGCTGTCCTCATGTCATTAAGTAGGCACTAAATAGACAGGGTAGTGGAGTCCTATAAAGAGCTGACATGGAATGTATGTATGTATAGGTATGACTGAAATATGATGCTGTACACCAGAAATTGACACAACATTGTAAACTGACTGTACTTCATTAAAAACAAGAGCCAATACCTTTTATATCAAATATAACCCAACATATTTTTATCTCAATGTTAAAGTAATTTTTTCCAATTACAAAAATGCAAAAGTAATATATGATCCCTAGTAAAAGAAGAAAATGAAAATTTCCTTTTCTTAATTATAATGGAAGCTCATTAGATAATCAGTTTCATAATGTCTTTTACTCTTTTAACAATCCATTTGGACAATTTTTATATTTCATCTTACCTGGATTCATAGCCCGGTCCTGCCGTCTCTTCACTGTGTGACCCTGGGCAAATTACTTAATCTCTCTGTGCTTTAGTTCTTCATCCATCAGGTGGGGATAATAGAATGCACCTTAAGGATTATTGTAAAATTAAATAAGACTTTTTTTACATCCTTTAAAATTATTACTTAACACTCAGCAATATACCTAATGTGCTCAAAATTAGTTATTTCTATTACAACATTATTTATCATGAGTGGGGTCTGTTCAGCTGTGTTGCCAAACTATAATTTATTTAATCAGTTTACTAATAATGCTCATATTTCAGCTTGACACCAACATTTCTCATTAATACCTGTCCCTGTTGCCTTGGGATAAATCTTCAAGGGCCATCACAGCTAAGAAAACATCCAAGAAGTACAGCTTTTCTTTCCTGTAATAGCTGCCATTCCTTAGAACTTTAGCACAACCGTACAGGGGATATACCTGATCGCTACTTTAGAGAGGCACTTACTTCTGTATTATAAACTTATCCTACCAGTTTTGTTATTTTGCGTGTAACTCAACCACAACTTACCTCTGGTTAGGTGAAGGGTAGCTCAGTTTAGAGCTAGTCTGAATAATTTCTTGAGAACCTTGGGAAGCCCAAGAGGGTGCTTTGTTGATATTTGGTGGAGAGAAGCTTCGCCTATTCTGGACATCAGAACCAGGCAAACACTGATGTGCATTTGATTTTTTTTTCATAAAAGGAAATCTAACTATTAATTAGGCTAAAGCACTTAGGGAAGTATTCACTGAGCTATTTCCCTCAGAACCTGTATTTTTATTGTCTGCCCATTAGTTTGAACAGATTATTTAAAGGGGATGTGCATTAATAAATAGCAAGGGAGGGAACCAGAGACTAAACTGGGGCAAGGGCTCCGCCCGTTGATCATCCTAGAGGAAGCCCCCGGCAGGTAACGTCACCGAGCTGTTTTATAGCAAATGGAGGAAGAGGATCAACGCAGAGACAGAGGGGACTTTGGGCTTTGGAGTTGGATGAAAAGGCAGGTCTGTTGTAAGAGTTTGTAAATGTGTCAATGTGATAAATAGTTACTATTTGCAACCAACTGAAAAAAAAAAAGGCAGGTTTTATGGAAAATGAGGGAAACAGGTCACAGAACAGACCCCTTATGACAGAAGGCCCTTAGCAAACAAAAGACATGTGTCGCGTCTCATTAAAAGAGGTTTTTTTTTTTTTTTTACTGCCATCAATGGACTCGCATGTCATAATTTTCCCTCTAAAGTAAATGGCCTGTTTTCAGAATAGGCAGAAAGCCCCCGTTCCTTAGATCTGCTCTTAATTCAAGAAATATATCTAACTGTATGTAGTCTAACAAGCATCGGTTTCAGAAGAAATTAATGAGGAACAGCCATTAATTATTTATGTCCTGAAACAGTAGGTCTGCTAATGTTTCTGCTAATCACCAAAGCCAAACAGATGTATCTTCATAAAGACAATCCTGAATAGAGTGAGTATAGAAGAGGCATAACCAGGGGAAACACATACATGTACAGCGATGACAGGAAGCAGGAATAGTGGCCGCATTACTGCCCCGAAGCTAATACTTGTTTGAACTGCGAGGCACTATAAAATTATCAGAGCAAGTTCTGTTCACATTTTCCAACACTTTAGTATCTTAAGCGGTAATAATAGGAGTTGAATGTAGGGGGCTAAAACTAATACTGGAAAATGAAAAGAATGAAACTGTTGCTCTTGAAAATAGCATTTAAAAAGCTGCCCAATTTCCACAAACGTTCTCAAAGCAGCTTCTTTCATGGATTTGAAGTTAGTTGGAAGGTTTGTACATTCTGAAATCATCTTGCCTAATTCTGAGATGATTCAAACCTTCATTTTTGCCTTCGCGCGAAACCTACTGGGTCCTTTTCTGAGTTCCCAAAGGTGGTGTTCAAACAGCCCCTGCAGGTGTACGAGTTGCAGCGCCCGAAGCAGCAGTTAAAGTGGGGCCACTTCCGAGAGCTGGGTCCTCTGGAGTTAAACCCTGGCCCTTCCACCTAACAGCTCTGTAACTTGGGCCAGTTAACTTCTCAGTACCTCAACTGCCTCACTGGCAAAATGAGACAATAAGAAGACCCACCTCAAAAGGTTACGACATGAGCTCTCAGGACAACCCAACTCATGGTATGACAGGACTGGGTGGATTACATAGAATTCACATCCTGTCCTGCCACAGCTTTTGTGACGGATTGACAGCAATGGGGTCTACCTCACTGCCTCACTCAGAGTTTCAGTCATGATCATGTTCCTCATGACCCTTTGAGTAGAACACAGTTCCCTTCACGTTCTACGGAAGGTTTGCCCCTGGTTGTATCCACACGGTGACCAAAGTGGGAGCCGGTAGGAGACTGCTGACCCTGTCCCTTTTCCAGTGCTCCTCTCCCGACCCACATGGGAGCCCGAGGATTAGATCCTTTCACAGGCACTTGTGGTGCTCAGACCTTGTATCCCAAGAGTCACAGGGCTGACCCCTCTTTAGGAAGGTCACCCCACGTCCTGCCTGCTGAGTTAGGTGCCATCAGAATCTGGAGGGGTCCTAAGGAGGATTTCTCATGCTGCATGCCAGGATCAGAATCCTCACAGCTGGGGCCCAGTAACCTGTAATTTTTAAAGTTCCCCCGGGACCTTCTGGTAGGCAGTCAGGTTTTGGAGTTACTACTCAAAGGCGGGGATTCTCAACACCCTGTGTCACAGCACATTTGTGTGCCTCGCATCCTTTGCTGTGATTTAAAGAGGGTCAGTGTTTATGAAAGATCCACTGTCATCAGTTAGGGTGGCTTTGAGGTCATCCCCTCTAACGAAGCCACTCTCCCCCTACTCGCTATCTCTAATGCTTTCTTGCACAGAGAGAGGACGGAGCTACATGGCGGGTGCATAAGCCAGCATTCTGCGGGAGTCTGGAGAGTGAGTGCTACTGATGGGCCGTTAGTGAATGCGGTTGAAATATCGCTTAACTTACCAGAAAGAAATCCGACGTGGGGGTGGTGGGGATTCTCAGTAGCTCTCACAGTGCACTCACGAGAGCGTGTTGCTCAGGCGATGATGCGTTGCCCACCTAGTGGGTCTGGGCAGACGCTGCCCTGGTCTACAGTGGCCCAAGAGCGTGCTCTCCGACGGGCCAGGATGACTGTCTCACCTTTCACGGAAGAACTTCTCACTGGCGTGCGTCCGCCCTCACTACACAATCCACCTCTCTCTAATGCCTCTGCTGGTTTTCTCCTCTGCGCCTACTCAGCTGAGATGGCTTCAGCTGAGGACCACACGAGACTGTAAAGGAGACAGATGTGAAACACAACAAGAACAACAACAAGAACAACACAAGAACAGTTTTGGTATCCATCCCCCACCGCTTTCCAACACCCCTTGCATGTACTCTTTTAGCATCAATGGACCAGTCATTAGGTTGTGGAATAAAAAGAGAAATAAATACCACAAAGAGAAGAGAGCCTATGACCTTAAACCAAGCTCTCTGGAAGCAGCACTTTGGCTCCTTTGTCCAAATATGGGGAAACTATGCAGGAGCTTGGCAAAGCGTGCTTGCCATTAGCTGTACTAACGAGATCAAACCCACGTGCAGCCAAAGCTTTCTGTGTCACTTCTGTGTTTTACTAAACAACACAACCTGTCAGGCCATGTAACTGGCACTGCTTTCTGTACACAGACCAACTGAATTCAAAGAGCCACTCATAGAAAACAAACTTGTGTTTACCAGTGGGGAAAAGAGGGGATGGAGTGATAAACTGGGAGTCCAGGGTTTGCAGATACTAACTACTATATACAAAATAAACAGCAAGGCCCTACTGTATAGCACAGGGAACTATATTCAATACCTTGTAATGACCTACAATGAAAAAGAATATGAAAAGGAATATATGTGTGTGTGTGTGTTTTATATATATATAAAACTGAATCACTATGTTGTACACCAGAAATTAACACAACATTGTAAACTGATTATACTTCAATTGAAAGAAAAAGCTGCTCAGGTGTATGGCAACAGTATATTTAGGTCTTTCTACCCACACTGGTCACGATTCCATTTCCCTCTCCACACATTTCTAACCCAAGGGACATGCTTACTCGCCATGTGTTCTGTAAAAACACATACACTCTCACAGAGGGAAATGGAATTAACCTGAAGGAGAATCACAAACACTTTATAAACCAGGGGGAAAAAAGGGGGGTGGGGGGGTAGGAGTGAAGAGATGAAATATTTTGCTGATTACCAAAACTGGGCATACTCATGCTTTCTGATTTGCCTATGAAGGTATTCCAAAAGACAGTTTTCAGACCACACTTCCATTTAACTCATCTGCACAAACTTCTGCTCAGGTATTTTTACTTTAGGACAAATACTATCACATTCAAAAAGCAATGTCCAGAATTGTTCCCGTTACTAAAATATCTGCAGATTGTATTGCAATAACTATTACACCAGCTGGTGAGAGGTAAGAAGAAAACTAATGAGCTAGTCCAGAATTTCTCTCCCTCCCAGTGTTGCCAGCCTCTTACTGCTTGAAAGGAGGAGGTAATTCTTATGAAAATCTGAGCTAATAAGGTTATGCAAAATCAGCTCGTATGGGAAAACAATGTTCCCTCTGTGTTTATAAGTTAATATACTCCTTAAACAAATGGGCAGATGACACTCATTTGTTCTAGGCGCAGTGCAGTAGATGGTAAGTCCTTCAAAAATTCTGTAAGTTGCTTTTCAGCATTACTACCAACGCCTAGAGTGTCGATGGCCAATTATCTTTTCCTCCATGAAAGCCTCAAATGCTCAGGTAATCTGTTATTCCAGGGTGACAAGTACTATAATGTAAAAGTTTGAATGATTTCATAATTCTTAGGTTTGTAGCCTAAAAGAGCACTGTGCTGCTTATAAGAGATGCTCACGTTTCTTCCGCAGGTGCGTACTCTTGGGGGTTACAGTGTGTGGGTAGAATGGAATTCACAGGTGATATTCCTTACCAAGTGAAAAAGGCCTCTTCACCCAGTGTTCCAGATCTAGTCCAGATAAAGTCTTTGGCAAAAATTTCACACCTACCATCCCCCCATTTTGATTCTAAATTTGAAGTGCAACTCGGCTCCTGGTGTCTGAGTACTCACATTAGGTTGGTCACTGCAACAATAAGAATAAGGAAGAAAAGAAAGAGGAGGGACTCCCAGTGCACTCAACATGGTGCCCCTGGTGATCTCTGAGACAAGCGTGTCACCATGACCTTCTCTCTTCCAAAAGGGGAATCCTTTGCTACAGGGAATGGGTTAAAGGTGGAAAACAGAAATGTAAAAACAGTCTCAAAGGAGAAAGTCTCCCTCCAGTCACTCTCAGGTATGAAGACTTCTCTTGGCCAAACTCATTTCTTTAGGCAATTCCACAAGATTTAATAACCAATGTAGGAAATACAATTGTAGTTGAAAATAGCTCCATTCAGACAACTTGATGAATCTTACAAGATCTGCTAATAGTGGTTTATAGTTCACAAAATACTTTCAGGGACATTAAACTCTATTTAACATTTATTGCAAATTTGTGCACATTAAATGGGTTCTGATGTTATAATGCCCACTTTTCTGAGTAAACTGAGCATTCAAAAGACTAAGTAATTAATCCCAGCTCACAAAGGCAGCGACAACTGGGACCTGAACACAGTGCCAAGCAACGGTTAAGAGCTGTGCTTTGAAGTCAGATGTAACGTGGCTTTAAATCTTGGCCTAGCTTTGAGCCTATGACCTGCCTGTGCCTCAGTTTTCCCTTGGACAGGCAGGGAAAAATCACAGTATACCTCTTACGGAGTAAATAAGAATGTTTGAAAACACAGCACAGTGAGTCACATGATGAGCACTGAAATGGTAGCCAGTATTATTTTGCCACCAAGGTTGGGGCTCTCTTTACCCCTGAACTGCTAAGAAACACCCCAGTTGTGGGACGAGCTACCTGCATGAGACCCGTGGTTCCTCAGCGTTCTGCTCAGCATCCCTCTCTCAGACTGGTAATAGGGACACAAAAGTACAACACAAAAATGGTAACATGCTTCCTGAAACCAGGGCTTAAAATGTGGGGAAAAAAAATTTATAGAAAGTACATCGGTGAATAAAAAGAGACTTCACAATTCCTTCTCCAAGTTTACATTCATTTCTTCTTAGCGCTATTAAAATTGACTGTGGTGAAACGAAAATTAAGTAAATGAAAGGCAGGAATAAGTTATTCTTTATTATGTCTTCTGGTTCTTCATTTACTCAGTAGCTGTTAAAGGGCTTCTGCATGCAGGCTACTTTATCCTGTCTAATAAAACATTAGACAACTTTAATTTCTTACTTATGGCACACACAAAAAAATTCATCATGTTTCTGGGCAAGAATGGTTAAGGATTATCCTACTGAAATGTTGAACACAATCAAAAGTCTTTGTACTTTTCTCCCACTGTAAGTGTGCAGATTTTCTCTGGATTCTGATTCACTTAGGCCACAAAGAAAGAGAAACAAGTGAAGCCATCTACTGTAACCAGTCCTTCCACTCTAAGTCCATGAAGCATCACGCTACTGCAGTGATGATCAATGAAACCTCAAAATGAATAAAAAGGCAATCCTCCTGGGCTGTAAAACGGGAGAGGCAAAATACACTGCGTACTGTTTTTACAGACAATGCTCAAAGTTTTCTGAACATGTCTGAATAAACCAGTTGGGTTCCTTTTTTTTCTCCCTAGATACTACCATTTCTGAGAAATTAATAGGTGCCTACAACACACAAATGGCTTTCCAAAAATATTAGGGACTCAGCACTAAGCCAGCCATAAAAAGCGAGTCCTTACATAAGTCCTCGCCTCTACATAGATCTTAATCATCTACTTCAATCTTGAAAGACTTTTCTTCAGCTTTATTTACTTTATCAATGTAAATGTGAAACTGGAAAATGTAAAACTAAGAGTGGATGAAACTTCTTTGACATACTTGAGGCCTCGGGAGACCACACAGCACCATTCTATTGCAATGACTCCAAATAATTTTCACATGAATGGCTCAAGGGCAGAAATGTATAATTTATTAAGATTTAAATAAATCACAGGGAGAGAAGTGCTCTAAAGTTATTGGTAGAAATTTTTCAAAAGATAAAAATATATAATTCTAAGAAATTAAGTTCTATGTATAAAAATTCTTCCCCATCTTTAATATTTTAAAACAAAATGTTGATAATGCCATGCTTTTTTAGCATTTGATGAAAGTGAGATTTTTTTTTTAATGACATAATCCAAAATTTAGGGGGAGACACCTTTCTAGAAACTTATACTGTTAGCAAGAGAATGCTATAATCATTCTCTTTTGTCTCAGCAACTTCCTTGATACAGTTCCCATACTGGAAATACTCCCAGTGGCTGCTAAATTTGTCAAAAATAAAAAAATTTTTCTGTTGGATCTCTTAGAACATACCCAGTTTTCTCATGGGCTGTCAAAGAATAAAAAGCTCCCTTTCTCCCAAGTGTGCTAGCATCTTATTTTCCTTTTTGCAGATGACAATTATTACCATATCATTAGTAGTCAATAAACATCTCGTAGTTGCCAAAATAGCTAAAATTAGAGATCTGCAAGGATTCAGAATGACATTACCAAAAAAGAAATCTGGACATGCAAAAAAATCAAATAACTCTATAAACAATAGAACAATGACATGAATTTCAGTTTTATTCACCGAGAATATACTTTTTAAAAAAATCTATGGCATAAACATAAATATAAACAAACACTGCTATTCTCAGCACTTTTTGCCTAGAAAATTCGGTATACTATATGAAAACATTAAATTAAAGCACATGAATTTATTTATGTACAACATGATTTTTTTAATGCCAAGGTTAAAAGGAAGAAGGCACCAGAAATATTGAAAAACACAAAGAAGCAAGGTAGAAATACTGCAAGATTATCATAATTCAGTTTGCCACAGGAAAAATATTTAAGACAAAATTGAAAATAAAATAAACATAGGTTATGATACAGCCAAATTATTGTGAAATGGATCAAATTGGCTGGCTGTACATTATGGAGGTCACAGAAAATTATTACTTTAAAACGTCTCCCCACAAATTAGCATCTATAAACACTGTGCTCTATAGCTTCCAATATGCTACCTAAAAACACAGTGTTGCTCCCCAAGGGAGCCTGGTTCCAACCCAGGGCATATGAGATAGATGGAGCCAAAATGGCAGTGCTTGACAGACACTAATAAAAAAGACCAGTGACATTCTACAGACTTGCAATATTCCATTTTGTTAGAAGCAGCAAAGCACAGCGGGTTAAGAGTATGAGCCCTGGTGTCAGACCCATGTTCAAATTCTGGCCCCGCCGCTACAAGCTGTGTGACCTCCAGGAAATCACTTAATCTCCCCTAAACTCAGCTCTCAGAGCAGAACAAGGGAGTGCCTTCTTCAAAGGGCTGCTGCAAGCAGAATGCAGACAAACCACTGAGCATTCAATGCATGTGCTGAATTGAATTCACAAAAGTGAAGTTTAAAATTATCAAGCAGTTTAATTGAAAATATTTACTTGGCACCATGGTATTACAGGAAAGTCAAGCTTTATTGCTTAAGGAATCCAAAAGAGAATTACATGGACAAGAGGATAGAAATACTGAAATGTACAAATAACTTATATTTCATGTTTGGTGTTGATTTCATTACTTTGCAGACTTAATGGTTTTCTTCTATGGATTTCTGAAAATATGAGAACCTTCTCCTTGACATGTTCCCAAGCTTCCTCTTTACATTTTAGAAAGCAGAAAAGCTCATTCATATAAATGTACAAATGACACACTTGCCCAAGATTAAGAAAAGTGGCAAGGATTAGGTAGTTATTTTTAACAGACAGGTTTATCAGTATCTCCTATTTCTAATGAACCTACAGGAGAATGTGTTTTTAAAAGTGTGAAATTCAACGGCACCATGTTGGACTATGTACAATTTTCTCACAAATCTATCAAACCTCGTTTGTTTTATACAGTTGATAGCTAAGCTGAACTTTAAATGCAAAATTGAAATCAAAGTATAAAAAAATTTGATTCAGACACTAAATACTTGTTGTATGGACTTCATGGGCAGGTTTGTTGTTTTTTTTTAAATAAATAATTCTTGCAAACTGCCTTGGATTTCATAAAAAGTAGCACCAATACACTAGTATTACACTCCCTTCCCAGGACAAATAATGACAAAAATACAAAACTGCAGGTAAGTTTAAAAAGTAACTCACAGTTGCTTATGTTAAAAATTAAAAACTAGAAAAGACTTTCATGCTCAAGAGCATCAAGTAATCAATAAAGACTTTGATATACATTATTCTCACCTTTAATTTTAGACTAAAGGTCAACTTCTGACTCCAGACTACTTTTCCAAACAAAGCAGAAGATAAAATTCTAACATTTTACACTCAAAATAGCACTGACAATGTCACAGCAAGTGATTTAAAATGCAATTCACCCTGAAACTCAATAGGCTACTGTTTTCCAACCTGCAGTTTTGAAAACCAAATTGTGGGTCCTGACAGGAACAGAAGAAATATCTGGTGCATACTGGGTTGTAGAGGTAAGTATTGTCGAGTTAACTTTTGTTGGGTGTGTGTGCACGTGTGTACTGGGTTGCAATGCAAAATGTGTTTTTCACTGTTGAGTTGCTGTGGAAGAAAAGATTCATCGCTGCTCTAAGGACCACTAAATTTTGCCTTCTGGAGCCCCCTACAGGCTCTAAGTGTTAAAAACTTGAATCCTACAGAAAATTAACAACTTTTGTTGGAGGGTGGTTCAGGAAGTTGAACTCAATAGTTCATACAGGAACAGAGGCTTACATAAATAGGCAGTGTTTGATCTAAGAACTGAAACTAAACATGTACACAGTCTCAATCTTGAAGCCAAGTCCTCCTCAAAAAAAAAATTAATTTGATCAAGTCTATATTAGCCCTTATTATCTAACTTAAGATTGGGAGAAATACACAAATATCTCATAAAAATAGCTGTCTGGGGGCAAACTAGGAAGAGATGCAATCACAAGGACTTTAGAAAACTTAACATTAACAAGACATTCACTTTTATGAGGTTTTTACAAAGCAGTGTCGAAAAATGAATCAACAGAAACACAGCTAGGCAACTAAAAGGCTTATTTACACACTACCCCCCAGCAAAGATTTGAGTAAAGAATAAAAAATTTTGAACAATCAAGTATTAACCATTATTATCCCAACTCAATTATTTTAAGAACTACCTCTATCAAGGTAGTAGAACTCTATGAAGTAGTTAGAAAACTGAAGCGATGTAGGAAATACAGCCTTATTTTCATTGAAAACTAACAGGCTGTTCGATTAGGGCCTTCTTGCCCTGCTCCTCTTTCAAAAGAGGGAAAATAGAAATAAAAAGAAAAAGTAACGATGTTTATCATGATTCCTGACCACCACCACCACAAAAATGTTTGCAGAAGCTTAAGAAAAGTGTAGACTAAAACCACAAACATCCTGCAACCAATCATCAAACACTATTCTGACCTTAATTTCACCTGTATCAAGTCACCTGTTCTCAGAAGGCTTGGGATGGTTCAGTTAACCTAAGGTCGACTGCAGAACCAGGTAAGAGGCCAAATGGTAGATGATCCTGTAGAAAGGAGATAACTTTGGCAATAACATCAATATAGCATAAACAAAGATGATTTGTAACACATGCAGTAGCAGTATATAGCTTTTTTTTTTTTTTTTTTTGATGTTGGTTGGCCCCTCAGGTAGATATCTGAGACTAAAAATGATACAATATGGGCAGGTCTGCCTTGCAAGGTAATGTTGGTCCACTTGTTTAAAGCAACCCCGACTCTCTCATCTAAAATGATCCCACATGCTGACAGACAGGCTCATGCCTGAAGTCCACTGGAACATAATTAGATGCAGACTAGATAGTATACTGGGGCTTGTGATTCAAAATTAATCCTTGGCTTTAGAATAATTTGCATTAAAATCAGTAAAAACATCACATAAAACCAGTTTAATGAGAGCTCCATTTTCATAAAATGTTTGACTTATTACTGTTAAATGTAACTACGTTCAGAATTATGCTTGCCCCCTCAAAAGCCCCAGACTAATGTTTATTAGAAATCTATGTCAGATAAATCACCTATTCAAAACACCAAACAATGGACACAGCTTATTTGCCATTTACTCAATTCATAAAAAATGGATAAAACTTCCGTTTATTTGAAAAGTACGAAAATCAAATTTACTCCCATTCTTTAGTATTTTCCTGTATAAGCTGAGATTTGAAGAATGACTCTTCTTAGACAACACATAATCATCTGAAGGGGAATTGTGTAAGAAAAGCAGCTTTTAAAACAAGAATATAGGAACCCAAGTGACATACTTCCTTTTTCCATCACCACCCAGTCCCTGGTGTGTAAGATCACTTCCATCTCTTGTTACCCCTCACAAATACTGATCACTATCAACTGCCTAAAGGTCATCTCTTCAAGGTGTTCTTTCCCCGCTCTATTGTGCTTAATGAAAATGCTCTTCCTATTGTTGGCAGGCATCTTGAATATCCTCAAAATAATAGTAAAATAACTTTTATAAAATTGTGCTTTTTTCCTGGGATACCAAGACCCATCCTTAAACCAAGAAATATGGCTATCAAAGGTTACTCACAAGTAAGTAACACTTTAATACCCCTCTCTTTCATTTTCAAGAGCACCCTGGCAAAGGAGTTATTCTCTACTGAATATTTAATAGCCAGTGAACTTCGGTACCCAAATTCATAATGGGTGGCATTCTCTCATGTATGTGAACCCAACATAAAACACACATTCTTAACCATTACTCATTCATTCTCACAAGCAAGCATACACACACAGTTTCTATCTTTCCAGAACAAGCCAGAATTACAGCTCTTTTGGTGATTGTTATCATTTTTGGAATGGTTCATAAATTTTCCAAATTCTTTTAAATTTGTTAATACTTTTTATCTTTTTTCTTTTTCCAATTGTGAACCATTCCATATTGCATCTTTATTGCAAAAGTCAACATGCTTCTTAGAAATTCAGATTGTAATCGATAAAACAAACATTACATATATGAATTTAAATGTATAAACAGTTAGAAATTCAACAATATCTCCTATTATACTATTACACAAGTTCACAATTTTGTAAAAACTATAATACAGGCATACTATACAACAAGAGGAACCACTATTCCTTTTCACATGATTTTTTTCTTCTTTTTGAAATAATGATCCATCACCATGGACCTTTTTTTAACCCTAACAAGATGGTTTTCCAATTTATCCATCTTTGCTAGTGACAATGTTTTCCCAATGTTACGACATGAAGAAATTGAGGGAAATTCTGCATTCCCTGGGATTACCTTTTGAAGCTTGGGCAGAATCCACTACTAAACCATGCTGACCAAGCCAGATTGGTGTTACTGCTCAAGGGTTACTTAGAAAGGTGCCATACCCATTAAAACAAACAGGATTTGTCACAGATAAAGATGCCAAAAAACAAGTCATGGGAGCTACTCACTTTTAAGAGAAATTCTAATGCTTAGGGATCTCAGTCCTAAGGGAAAAAAAGTATGTACGTTTCAACTATTTTATGCTAACCTTAACTTGAACTTTCTAATATTATATTTAATGCATACTTTGAATTCATTTTTGAGAGTCAAACATGTTTTAGAATTCTTAGGAAGGATGTTTTTAAAGTATTTCAGTCTCACTTAAGGTATACTGAAAACAAAGTTTTATATAAAGGGCCTCAATAAACTTACTGGAAAAAGTGTCTATCTATTCTTCACTATTAACACACTTCTCATCCATCCCCTCTCCCCCAAGAACTAAAAAGTCAAACAAATCCTCAACTTTCTCTGTACTGTACTGAGAGTGTAATAAGATGTCAATTTTAGGTTAAAAAAATCATATGAAAAGGAATCTCATTCTGCTGAACTGTCAGTCTACTGAAAATTTTTTTTACAGCTCCATTAATTTACTGTAATTTTCAGTTTCCAAATACAAAAATACAACAATTCTTATTGAAATCTATACGCTGGTAGTTTTAGTACACAAAAAAACCAAACAAATTATTTACAAAATTATACATTTTAAGAAAAAACTTTGTACAAAAAATATATAAATCCTTTGTTCCCTCTATCACGTTTAAACTGTCAGGACTCAAAATATTCACCACAATGAATCTTTCAAAATATATACCAACTGAGCCACAGACATCAAGAAAATTTCATTAGAGATGATGGAGGAGGAAGGAGCAAGATCGCTTATTCTAGGTACCCCAATGTAATGTTTTCCTTCTTCTACGAGCTTATTTTAGCTTCAGTGTTATCAGAAATATAATAATAACCTAGAAAGAGTAAGTCCTTATTATTATGAAGGGAAAATTACATGAACTTAAAAATGACCCTGGTTTGACACATCATTCCAGGAAAATGTGTAGAAGAGGAAAGATAATCAGAATGTGGGATTTAACTTCTTGAAGCTAAGTAAATCTAGAGTCCTGATGGTTTTAAGTTTCTTAGTGAACAGTTTCTATTTTGAGAAACAGTCTTTACCTCAGGAAACAAAATCCTTGATATAGTGATCACCAAGAACCTTCTGAAGCCAACAGGAAGTTTCAAATTTTCACACCACGTGTATTATAAAAACATAGATGTGTATATCCTTTAAAAAGTGACGTCCTATGTACATTAATCATTTTACTTCCTCAGGGGTCAATACAGTGTAGTGTTGCTCCTCTGCTTTTCCATCTAACATTCAGAACACAAGGACATAAATTTACATATATATTTTACTTAACGGATACTCTACTCTATAGTGTACAGTAAAAATGCACACAGTGAAGGGAACTGTCTACTGAAGGATGCATATGTTCATGGATAGCAACAAGCTACAAAATTATGAAAATATAAGTTCTTCTGATCAAAGTCAAGTTATGACTCCCATTTATTACTAGCATACTCAACCCCCTACCCACCCCACCCTTAACCTACCCCCAGTCACCTCACCATCATGGTTTAAATTTAGGAAAGGAATTTCAGACATTTTTTAACCCTTTTGCATAACTAATAACTAAACTAAAGCTTTAAAAAAGTTAAAAAAAAAAAAAAAGAAAAGAAAAGAAAGAAAAAGCTGGTGACTCTCTCTCCCCAAAAATCTTTCCATTATTCTCATCAAAATATCACTTATTCATCAAGGTGCTGGTTTAAACTTTTTACTGGGGACTGACTTTTGGTGGCCCCAAAGAATCACTTATCTCAATAATGGGTAAGTCAGGTCTATTAATAAGAAGGCAGGAGAAAGAAAATGGGGACAAGAAAGGGGCAACAGGTGAAAGCCTTTTATATTCCAAGAATGTTGTTTTAAAAAAAGGACCAACTGAACCAATGCTCAATAATTTCAAAGCAAACTAAAAATTAGTAGCAGGAGAAGTCCAGGAGAGATAATATGATGACAGAATGGAAATACCACAGAGCTGGCTACCACTGCCTTATAGCATTTAAGAACAGTTATGATTTACACTAACATAGTACTTCGTGCTACACATTAAAACCCCCTCCAAAATTTAGACTGAATACAAATTGGGCTCCTCAATAAAAAATTAAAATAAATTTACGTTTCTTCCAAGACAACTCTTGAAAGCAAAAGGGTATTTTAATTACAAACACCTACTACTGTCTGACGACCCATCCATACATAGCTGAGAGTTAAGAGATTCCAGGCAATTTTGACATTTAATGAAATTTTATCAGCAGATTGTAATCCAAAATAAAATTTCTGAACACCCTGTCATTTACATCATAATCCAACACCAATAGCAACAAAAACAGGTGGTGTGGAAAGTAAGGCTCTAGAGATTATCGTGTCATTCCCGTGGATCTTCAAACTGTGTAAAAGTCACTAGGCCTTTGGTGCTTTAACATCATGTACAGTTATGAGATGTATTTAAATAGCAAACTTGCTGTCCTTAAACCTACTGTGTTGAAAAGAAAAATAAAAAAAATTTTTTTGGCTCATTGACTTCTTTAAATAATTTTAAAAAGTTGTTCTTCTAAACAATATTCCTAAAAATTATACAGCTCGCATCAGATTTCATCTTCGCCACGAACGAGACTCATACTCATCTTCATCTTCGTCGTCATCATCATGCAAAAACAAGTCTGAGGTTTCTGTTTCCTGGGGAAAGAGAAGGTACAATCTGCTCAGTGGTACAAGAAAGTTAAGTAAAATACTTTTTAGGCCAAAGGACAAATAGACTAGTATACAGAGCCCAGGCTGGATGCACCAGTGATGCACTCAGAGTATCCTTCACGGCAAGAAAAACCCAGAACATTTAAAAAAATGTACATATATTCTTCTATCCTCCTAACTTTGCAAGTTTTAATAAGAGATTTTCATTCTAATATCATCAGGAAAACAAATAATATAAGAATGTGATCTATAAAATATGTTTTTTAAAATTAATTTTATTATATTATCTTAAAAATGAGGAAAATGACCATTTGAACTTCTAAACTTTTCCTCTAATATCAGACTATCTGTGAGGAATTATGACATAACTTCCCCGTGACAGTGACATTCCAAATCTTACATAAAAATCTAAAATCTTATACAAAGTAGAGGTACCCACAAACACTGTCAAAATACAAGATTTTTCTCTTCTCTTTTTCCTTCCTTCCCTTCTTTCTCTCTTTCTTTCTTTGTAACATGGGAAATGTTTCAGCTTGTTACGTAAAACTACCTGTGTCGTCAGAAGACTCTCGATCAACCATAAATGCTATATATCTTTTAAAGCCAAAATTATGATGAATGAGGAGTAACTTTGCAATGGCACATGTCTATTTTAATAAAAATAGAAAATAAAAAAGAACAACAGTCTCTCCTACACCAGAAAATACCCCCCAAAAGCTTTTTTCATTTCTGCACCTGTTCAGATTCTTTAATAAACTTCTAGCCTAGTCTTAATTAATACATGAAAGAATTCAGTATTTTAAAATTTACAGTATTTACTGTTAAGAAAAATATACAATTTGGAAACAATCTAATTCAACTTTTATTTTTAATCATTAAATTTACCTCCTCCTTGACTTCTTCTTCTTCAGTCTCAGTGGATACAGAAGGCACCTTGGCCTTGTGCCACGATATTTGTAGTCGACGATCTTTGAATTTTGACCCTTGGTTTGCAGGCTAAAACAGATTTTAGAAGAATACAAAAGTTTGTACTCACATTTACTAATGATTTCTTCAAATTATGTGCTATTTTAAAAAATCTGTTAAAATGGATCTACAGTCTCCAAAGAGAGCTAGAAAAGATGAAATTCTTCTTAATTAGAGGACCACATGTTCTGGTTTTCCCAGGACAATACATGACATGTTGCTGTCATGTAAATCTGAGGATGTATCTTGGCTTGGATGATAAATTATACAGTCACTCTACTTAGAAAAGTCGTGATGAGGACAATAAAAACTGTATTAATATAATTATCAGCCTTTGGCTTTGATAATCTACATATTTAGAGTGAAACCATACAAATATAAGTAACTTAAAAATTATCTATTCATCTTATGACATCTCTTACAGCCCCATCTGTATATGATAAAGCTATTCCCACTTTCTTTTCTGAAATGCTATACAACAGTGACAAATACTCTGTGGCTCATTGACACATTCAACAAATGTTAAACACCTTCTATCCTAACTCAGGGTACAACCGTTCAGCTTCAAAATGCATTTGTTGTTACTACCATCTAAATTTTTTTTTCCCTCCCCAGTAAATTCTAATAAGAGAAAGAAAAAGTTTAATTTTAAGGACAAACTAACAAAGACAAAAAGTACAGAGACCCAAAGTTTCATGAAAGTGAAAACTTAAATAGCCCTACAGCTTTCTTATTAACAATGCTGGAGTGTAGAATACCCCTGATTCTTGGTTCAGTCCTAAAATATGTTAATAGAAGGGGTTCTTTTAAATTTTGAGTTAAACTCTAGTTTTTCTAGGGAAAATGTTAATAAGCCTCATAAAGCATTTGCCAAATATTTCCATAGAAAACTCAGATCACTGCAGGGCAAGAGTGTACATTAGGCCAAGCCCCACAACCAGTCAATCATTCTCTGCACTGATACCAGCCTGTGAGGTAAAGAAAAATTCCTGTCATCCCTTGTAAGGGTTAAATGTTTATAACCTGATACCAAACATTCTGACTCATGGGACATACTAAACTGACATTATTTCACATTTCTGAACTTAAGTGTTTAATATATAAAGTAATACAGCAACATATATCAGGGATCTGCAAACTACAACCTTCAGGCCAAATGTGGCCCAGCATCTTGTTTTCGATGGCCTGTGAGCTAAGAATGGTTCTTAAACAATTATTAAAAGAAAAATAAAGGAAAAAGAAGAAGCAAGAGAGAGGAAGGGGCAGGTGAAGGGACTGGAGAAAAAGGAAAAGGAGAAAATGTGACAGAGACTGTATGTTGTCTGCAAAAACCTAACACATCTACTATCTAGTCCTTTACTAGAAAGTCTTCTGACTTGTCACATATACTATTAAAATATTTATATATTATCTGTTTTATGCTGTTATATATAACTTGCATTGTATATAAATATTCCCTGTATTTTAAATTTGTGTACATAGTTAACCTTTGAACAACACAGGGATTAGGAGTTCTGACCCTCCACACAGTTGAAAATCTGTGTAATAACTTACAACAGGCCTTATTATTGAAAAACAAAAATCTGTGTATAAGTGGACCAGCACAGCCCAAAGCCATGCTGCTCAAAGATCAATTATTTTAAAATTACTCATATTTTTAATGTAAGTACCTAGGACCTAAAAGCCCAAGATTAACACATAACCTCAAATTTGGTTTTAAAATATACAGTATAAAAATGCTGATGCTTCACCCTATAAATGAATGTGAAGCTAAAAAGTTGGATTTAATAAATAACATATTCATCTGAAAAGCATGGAAAACAGAAGAGTTTAGAAGGAAAAAAACATTAAAAACTAACTTGAATTCTCCCACCCAGAACTAACAATTTAAAGCACTTTCAGTGTTTATGTGTAGTCCTGTATTCCATCTTAACCTAAAAGATAATCCTGAGAATTTTCTCATGTCATTCTTTAAAAACATGTTTTGAATAGTAACAAAGTACTGTTGAGCATTTAAAAAGATAGTTCCCATTTTCACCATTATAAAGAGCGCTACACTGGGCACACCTGAAGCGATCGTTAGCAGAATTCCCTTATGATAAATTCTTAGAAGTGGATTACTGGATGAATAGAAGAATAATCTGAAGGACTCCACAATTAGGTCCTCACATTTCAGAAGAGCTTCACTAAAATCCATCCATCATCTTTTCATCCAGTTTGATCCATGATCCTTTCGCAATCATCAAACACAGTAAAACAATATGGAAAATACACATTTTACTTAGGCCTTTGAGAGATATACAAGATCTTGAAGAAGAGTTACTCTTTATGTCTGCTAAATCTATTTACAATAATGTCCAGGCTATGTATTTCTGTATTTCTTTCAAAGGTGGCATACTATACTGCCCAAGGATCTGCTACTAGGGTAAGTGTGTTTCTAGCACTCAGGACTGTCTGATAGCACCCCATCAAAAGAACAAACAAACTACAAAACACCATCAAAACCAATGGCAGTGTCTCATTCTTGAAGTTGCTTCACCTGCATTCCCCACATGCCTGGACATGCCCCTTTCTGCAAAATGAATGCTATGTTTCAGATTTAACAAATGTATGCACATAAAAATTGGTTATTATTAGATGCTCTAGAATGATTCTACTTGTGAGAAGGCAAGAGAGCCATGTGAGCATGACTTCTGAGTTAAACTTACACATTTACATAGAATCTCTAGTAACCTTCAGGATAGAGCATGCAGCTTCCTGGCAAGATTACCTACTTGTTATAACTAAAACTTTCTGTAGAATCAAATTTATGGAAATTCTGCTTTAAATTATCCAATGTCACCTCATCATAGGTGGCAGTGGGTGTAAAAGCCCAACTATCTGGCAAGGAGATCTGAATGTTATATACTCAACACTGAAAGACAAAAATCAACATTCACCCAGCCTCCACAAGAACACCCTGCACATGTGCAGTGCTCTTCCAGATACTATCTTCTTCACTCCTCAAAGAAGTCTTTTAAAGACAATCTCCCATTTCACACACACAAAAAAGAAAATAAGAAGCAGAGTAGTGAAAGAAATGGCTCAAGAGTAACAGGCTGCAGTCCAGATGGCTCTCCAATCTGGACATTTTGTAACAACCCACCATTCACCAGTGGCCAAGACTAATGGGCATCATCAAATGAATAAGAAATTATGGAATGACGTATTGCTCTTTAAGATTTCCCTCACCATCTTTAACACTTAATGAAGCTGAAAATGTTTTCTCTTAAAAAAGTTGCTTAAAAAAAAAAGTAGTTTAAGGAATAGGGATCCTGGATATTAACATCCAACTGTGTATTTTTACCTTGCTTCTGCAACTTATTAACTGTATGATCTTGGTTGATTTAAGCTTTAGTTTTCCCATCTGAAAGTATGGGATTTTACATGCACTTTAAACAGTTATTTAAGATTACATGACATCATGTATAAAAATGCTCTAGCACAAATAACAGTCAGAAAATATTTACTAAATGAACTAATGAATGGTTGGAAAGAGGATATACTCTTTATGCACAAAATAATAAAGACATACATGTGGCAAACATCTACTTGCATGTTTGTCTAATAGTAAGTGGCTGCCACTGTAGATAGAATATAACTAAAAACTAGTCTTATCCTGTCAAACTATTCCTTTGGATTTTGCCTCCATCCCAGATATTTTCACTTTTTGACTATAAATACCTGACCCTAAAACAAAAACCAAATATAATTTTGGAATAACTTGTCATTTCAAATGCATTTATGTGAAGTAGTATAAAATACAGCATGAGCTGCTGCCTGACAGTCAAATATATCAATAAGGATTTGCTAATACCTATGATTTTACAACTTAATTTTCTAACCTACAAAATATTTGACATTTACACAGAATGCAGCAAAGAAATGCCGAATACAGTGTTTTTAGAGTTTGCCACTTTAAAAACTTACTGAAAAATGCTGAAGTAATTCATCTTTTTCCTCCTCAATGAATCCCCCAACTGTTAGTGCTTTTGGGCGGTGGTCCACAACCATATGATTTAGTGAACCCCTTCCTCTCCCTCCACGGCCTCGGCCTCTTCCTCGACCTTGAGAGGACATGGTCTTTCCTCGACCCACAGGTAAAATACCTAATCGTGCAGCCTGAGTAACAACAAAAGGCAGAATATAATATACATTGTCAGATTAAACCTTGTAAAATAGAGAAAAAGAAAACCATTTTTTCAGATGTTAAATGTAGGGGGTAACTCCTCTTAAATCTCACCTCAACCTGTAACTGATTGAGTTTTTTCCGTAACTCTGTTGTGTCTTCTCCTGAAGATAGCCTCTTGTGAAGGTCCAGTTCTGTATCTAATAGCTCTTTTTGAGCCTTTGGAAAAATTAAGAGTAAAAATTAAGAATTAAGAGTATTTTTTAGGCAACTTACAAAATTTTGTTCAGAATATTACACTTACAGAATGACACATATCTCTTTTGGGAAAATGTGAGAGTATGCAATAAACATGGGTGTCTTAAGGAAAGTAACTTTACAGATACAGTACTGCAAACGTTTAGAGAGTATATTGGTATCGTAACAGTTAGTATTACTGCTTAAGATGGCCCAAAAAACAGACCTTGGAAACACTCATCTAAGATGAGGGAGCTGAGAATCATTTTAAATATAGCATCATAAATGAAACATAATGGGGCAAAATAATTATATAGTAAAAATCATTAATAGTATAAACATAAGTTACATAAATGCTTTCAGATTTGAACCCAACTATTTATTAACCACTTTTTTTTTTTTTTGGTTAAGAAACAAATTATCAGCCCTTAGGTTGTGAGAGGTTTTTCTTTCCCTCATATTTTCTTAATTTTTGTCTACAATTAAATGTTCTTTATATAATTGGGAAAAATTTCAATTAAAAATTTTTATTATATTTTTTAAAAAGTGATTTTAATGAAACACTTTACATTCTTTTACTAACAGAGAACCACAATTTCAAATGTAATATAATACTATACATAAAAATTTGCATTCTATACAGCTGACAAATTTATTCTCAGTTCTTAAAGGGCTATGAATTTATCTAAAATCCCACTACAGAGTTGTAGAAAAATGATGGAACCACTGTGTAAAATCAAGTATTCTTCTAGAGTAAGGAAACAAGTAGAAATTAACAAAATTAGACTTAAATGGATCTAGAACTTCTGATAATCTTTTTAATAGAATGCCATATTTTTACCCATACTACAGCCAATGATATCTTTTGAATATTAAAAGGGGTGATTTTATTACATTACTATAGATTTAGAAAAAAATTGCCAGAATAGGAAATGTCTCTTTCCTCTCCATCACACGCCAGCAGTTTCTTCAGCATAGAGAACAAAAAAATTCAATTAAAAAACACATCTTTGTACTAATTACTATATATAAAACAAACAAGTTTCCTCTGTATAGCACAGGGAACTATGTTCAATATCTTGTAGTAACCTGTAATGAAAAAGAATATGGAAACAAATACATGTATGTGTATGTATGACTGAAGCATCATGCTGTACACCAGAAACTGATGCAACACTGCAAACTGACTATACAATTAAAAAAAATCTTTGTTCAAAAAGGGTATTATCCCTTCTTTCAAGGGGAGTACATAGCATCTACAGAAATATTTTAAAAAATTATTACTTAACAATTGTCTCACATTAGACGATTAGTTACCTAAGGGTACCACTGTACTGTTCTTTTTTTTTCCCCCACTGCACTTTCAAAGTGCCAAGTATGTAACAGATGTTCAATAACCTTATGTTGAATGAAAAATGCATACAGATACCTCTGTTTTTGTCTTTACTTTAGATGGTGCAGAGACTGCAGAAGATGTTTTTAATTCATCTTTCAATTGTGAAATCTTTTCTCCAAGCTCTTTCAAAGTCTTCATTATATTTGCTCTCTCTTCTGGTTTCATGTTTTTGTTTTTTTCCAGCTTAGATATTAACATCTATAAAATAAACAGAAATAAAATTATGTTGAGTAAACTTTAATATAAATAACCTTTAAAACTTTACTGGGGGTATCTTTGTAAAATCCATTCCATATATCAATTCCAGAAAGCAAATAATGAATGTTTCTTACCTTTTGGCATTCTATTTGTTTCTCTAACATTTCTTGCCTCTTTTTCCTCATATCTTGTTGTAGCTTCATTGCTTCCTGTAAGAACAGTAAAGAAAAAATTAGTAATGAATAACTAAATTTGCCAATGATACATAAGGCTACTATATTCTCAAATCATTTCTTCTGAGTCATAGCCTACATGAGGCAGATTTTCCTCCTAATCAGAAAACAGCTGAAGCCAGAGATGAAACCTTTCAACACATTTTCCCCAAAACTTCCAGTATAAAAGAACTTCTAATATAACTGTACTTCAAAAAAATATTTAAAATACTGAACATTAATTAGCTATATTCTGAGGTTTATTCACTTGAATGACTGGAATGTATTTATACAGAAAAACAAGAGCTGTTTTCATTTCCAAATGTAATAAGCCAAATCCTTATTTTTGTAGTTTAAAGGCTAAAAATGTGAGATGCAGCTAAAACTTAGAAATGATAGCAAAATCTATGGATTTTTGCCTGGAAAATGCTGCCTCTAGCCCCTCTTTTAATTAAATCTCCGATTATACCGAGATAATAAATATAAATAAATCTTTTTGAAAAACTCTGTGAATTTAAATCTAAGATGATAAGGAAACTCAGAATCGAATCCTATGAATAATAACTAGATAACCGTTATACTTCATGTAAAGCATTATCTAATTTACAAAGCCAGAAAGGAATTAAAAGAGAAAACAATGAAATAAAAGTGTCTGTTTCTTGCCTTTAGAGGGAAAAAAATAAAAAAAGGACAGCTCAGTGTTTACTTTGATATAGAAAAAATTCTTTCCTTGTGCTTGACATAGCCACTGAAAGGTAATTGCAAAGTATTTTTTCTGTTTGTTCATCTTTCTTTCAAGTGTAAATGCATCAAGCAGTAGCTAAATAAATGTTATAATGTAATTCCATAATAACATGAACTGTTTAAAGGTGTTAATCACTTAAGAATTCAATAGGTCCCTAATAACATGAACTGTTTAAAGGTGTTAATCACTTAAGAATTCAATAGGTCCCTTCTTCCTTAAGGAAAGAATAATCAAGGCTGTTACCTGCTTCTTTTTAAAAACTTCTTGGACATCGTGAGATTTTGACCCTGAACAAAGTTTGGAAGGTGTCTTTAAGCTTGAGGAGCTGTAAATCATTTTTGGATGGCCTGGAGTTGAAAATATCTATGAAACACAAGTATGATTAAATCTCAGAAATGCCTTAAACTTACATTTTTAAAAAGACTGCATATATTTCTTTTTTTAGAAGTTAAAAAATTTTTTACATTTAAAAACTTCATTTTATAAAACTAGTTCTTTATAAACTCAATTGTCATTCAAATACAAAAACAAAACTTAATTTTTAGCAACAATATGTGTGCAACAATCACATACTTTTTCTTCTCTTTTTTTTAATTGTGAGAAAAAGGACAACCACCCCTGACATCTCAGAGCTGGAATGCCGCTCACAGTTAGGCCTTAGTGTCTTCTGTTAAACATAAACAATTTCACAGACTATCAACCTCAAACAAGGCCACTCTTGTGCCCACGGTGGATCAAAGCAAGAACAAGATGACTGAACACACACAAAAAATATGAATACTCTTCAAATCATAAAGATGACTAAACATCTCTCTACTGTGGCTAATACGAATGACTCCTGCTTCTTTACCAATTACAGCTTTAGCCTAATTCTAGTCTTCCCTCCTTCTAGGTACACTTATTAAGACACCTGATCACAGAATTATTCCTGTTTCCTTTACCTCCCCCAAAACACCTAACACAGCCAATTCTAAAATAAATCCTTGCTAACACTCTCTAAATAAGACGGTCCATGGTTTCACTGTGTATACTCCCTCACTGAATTAATAAACTCTATTTGTTCGATGACAAGTGTGTTTCTGGGGCACTTTGGCTAGGGGGTACTATCATTAAGTTTTTCCACAAGTGAAGTACCAAATAAAAACCCATGTTTCTAATAATTACAAACCCTTCTAAGAATTAAGGCACTGTGCAATCATAATCTTATTATTATTATATTTTATCAAATGCTGTATGAGTTTACAACCAAACGTAGGCAAGTAGTTAGCTCACAGATCTGACTTCGGAAGCAAAATAATGGCCACCTTTACTGTGCTCATTTTGGTATTTAGATTCCTTTCCTTTCTGAACATGACTCCAGTTAATCTTCCTCTCTTCAAGGTACAGCAGAGCAACATGGCATACTACAATCTCTCGGGTTTAAGTCTTCCCTAACATACTCCACTTTATTTTTAAATTAATTTTCAATACACGATGTGAGGGACACTGGATCTAGTATTAAGAAATTCATGGAAAAGTCAATCATGCAAGTAATACAAACAATTATAAAACTCTCAATCACACAATACTTAATTATTTTAAAAATTAAGCTACTTTAAATACACAGGGAAGTCTCTCAAGTACTGCAGGGACCTCCACAGATGACATTCATGTTCTTATTATGTATCAAAATTAAAATGGCAATACCTACAATTTTAAGCACTTCTTTTATGCTTTACCAACATGAAATTCTTTAATCCCCAGAGCAACTCAATTTATTGAAAAAGAAACCAATGTTCGCCAGTTATCCAACACATTTAGTAAGAGGCAGGTTAAGGCAGTCAGGGCTGTCTGACTTCAAAGCCTACAATTGTTTTTGTTTTCCTATCTTTTAGTAACGGAATTTTTTGAAACAAAAGTATAAAATTATATATAAAAAGCTTGATGTATCCATCACCAAGCAGTAACAATCATTAATCTACATTATGTAAAATTATTAATTAACACTATTTTATGTGAAATAATCCTGTTTTACTTAAATACCCAACTACATCATCATACCAAACACCACATATCATTTTACCTGTAAATATTTCAGTTGTCTCTCTGAAACATAAGGATTCATTTATTTTTCTAAACCACAATACCATTATCACACTGAAAAGGTTAACAAATCTTTAATATCATGAAATATTCACATCTCCAGATTCTATTATAATTTTCTAAAGATTTTTTCCTATTTGAATTTGGATCTATTAAGGTCCATATAGTGAAATCAGTTATATCTCTTTAAGGTCTCCTTTAATTCCGTTTTCCTCTCCCTGTCTTTCTTTTCCTAGTAAATCACTTGTTGAAAAAACCAGGTCACTCATCCTACAGTAGTCACCACAGGATTCTATGGTGTCCTTGAACATGTTCCTCTGTTCTTTGAACGTCCCTAAAATTGTAAGTAGTGCTAGAGCCTTTATGGCATTTTCTTCATTCTTTGACAGTAATGTCTGACAAATTCCTCGCTTTCCCATTTGACAAGATATTCTAGGCTCATCTGGAACGCTGTCAGCCCGTGATCTGGGGACCTATCTTCAAGGATCCCTGGTCCCTTTGGGTACTAAGGGAAGGGGACGATCAGGGCTCATTACCATTGGGCTGGTCATTTTTCTAGACTTTGTCGGTGAACAAAATTAGGAAATGTTTTGGAGTTTTTTTTGTTGTTTACTTGTTTTTTAAGATAAAATATAATCTGAATTTATATTGATAATTTCAAGTCAAATGCAAGACAGTAGTGTTTTAACTTAATCTCATCTATTTTACATCTCTTTTCAACCACACTGAAAATCTTACTTGTCAGTGACACCAATATAATTCTTCATTTGATTTATCTCACAATGCTCACAAGTCACTTTCAGAATACCAACACAGCCAACAAAATGATTGCTGAAAAGACCTTTATTAAATTGCTTCTTGTCCTCAAGGTATATCTCATTAGATATACATTGTCAAATAACCATTTTGAAGCACTCCCTATGTAGATATGATAGTTCATCTGTTCATTTTAATTTTTAGAGATTCCTTTTATTATTACACACAGCATTTGCATGGTTTCAAAAACAAATCTACAAAACAAAACACAGTTAAAGTTGTCTAGTTTCTTCTATCTTTGCTATAACCATCAACATTTCAATTGTACAAATTATTTCTGTTCTTTTCTATTATAACCAAATACTTCGATGTGCTCATTGCCACCACTTTTTTTTATAGCAACACTGGCTGACTATACATTTTTTGGTTCCATTTTGCTTTTTTTACTTAATGTATCCTCATGATCACCCCATAATACACAATAAAGAAATTCCTCATTCCTTTGTAAAGTTGTACATATGCTGTTATGTGGATGTACTATATTTTAAGTAACCCGCCCCCTATTGATGAACATTTGGGTTGTTTCCATTCTTCTGCTATTGTAAAGGGTCTGCATTTCCTAGCCTTGCATGTGTCTTTTCATAGTTTGACTAGTGTATCTTTGGCATAGGTAAGGCATAGTTGAGGCATTACTGGTTTATAGATAAATGTATACATAATTTTGCTAGATACTGCCAGTGGGAGTTGTACCTTTTAGCATTTCCATGAGCATATAGATCTCAGATCCTTGGGAAATTACCAGGATAATTTACGTAATTTAAAAAATGGATCTAATTTTTTTTTTCTATCAGGGTACCCAGTTATCCCAATACCATTTACCAAAAAGTCCATATGTTCCCACTGATCTGAGACACCATGTTGGCATGTAATAAATTCCTACTTGCAAGTGAGTCTATAAATCTCAACCTTCTGTCCACTGGTCTGTCTCTTCATGTGCCAAGATCAAATTGTTTTATAGACCTCACAGAATTTTTTAACATCTAGTAGGGCTAGCCCGACTTGTTGTTCTTTTTCAGTTTTCCTAGCTCCCTTGGGAAAAAAATCACCATGCTGGAGAGTCATCATAAAGATATATTCCTAAAAGCAAAAGACACTACTTAAAAACACACTTCAAAATTTGACTTTTCATTATGACTGAATCCTCTTCCCTATGTTCTTAATTATATTAAAGAGGAAAAGTTATAAAAGAAAAGGACTAATGAAAACATCTATCTATTAATAAATGGTAAAATTCTCAAATTCCTTTTTAACTTTGAATAGGAAAAAAAATTTAGCACGCTTCTGGCTGAATCATGGAAATTAGGGAAGTTTACCTGCCATACTTGTTAGTTGTCACAATTATCTTGATTGAGAAAATAAGACATTACAAATCTGAATGATAATCAATTTGCTAACTTCTCTGTATCACTGAATAACTCTAAATATATTTGAGGTTCACCAAAATATATACCTGGCAATCCTCTCCAGTACCACCTGACTGATTCAACAAGTGTGCTGCATCACTCTGGTTACCACTTGCATGTCCAAGACGATGTTTCACAGGAACTTTGTTAAGAACATATGTACCCGATGTCTGTGGTTTGCTCATCATCTGCATATACAAAATACACATATTTGTGGTAAAAGCTTTTTAAATGCCCAGGAATCATACCTGAAATTTAGGACAGTGATTACCCTGGGAGGAAGAAAGGAAATATGAAGGGAGAGTGCTTCCATTAACTTTGTTAGGCTGTATTTTTTTTTAAAGAGGTAGATATACAAATGACTCATACAGATTAAAATTTCCCATAAACTTTTCGTTTCCTTCAACATGTAATGCTTTGAAGGACTTAAAGGTTTTAACTAACAGTAGCTTAATATCACTAACAGTGTGATATGGCCACCCTAAGAACATAATATAATCTTGGGCTGCATTAACAGAACAGCGTCTAATGGATTACAGAGGTGATTGTTATCTCTCTTTTGTACACCATTCAGCCAACACCTAGGACAAGCATTCACTTTTCAGCCCTAACATGAAGTGGGATAGAGACCAAAGAAATGCAGGCTTAAGTACGAACAGACAGGATGATTAATGGAGTTCACACTATGTACTGTTAAGTAATATACTTTTTTTTCCTGCAAATCTGAATACATTAATCCAAACAAGAGGATGTCTAGGAGAAGATGATCAATATCAACAGTATCTGAATGGTTCTAATGCATAGCGGTTTGTTCTTTCCTTCATTCATCTATTCATTCAAATATGTTTTGAGCAGTACACGCCAGGCCTTGTTTTAGGCACTAGGGACAGAATGAATACAACAGACAAAATGCCACTCTCCTGGAGCTTCCACTCTATATGGGGAAAAGTAAGACAAAAGGGTGGGTATGAAAGTGACTGATTCCAACACAAAACAAAGAAGTTGCTCTAGACTGAGTTGTTCAGTGGTGGATGGTTATACTTTAGTGCTGAGAAAAATCACTAAAGGTATTCTCAAACATGCAGATTTATGGGTGCCATATCTACAGACTGACTCCACATTTGAGAAGACAAGGCCCAGGAATTCGCACCCAGGCAAGGGATGCTGATGTAGCACACACTCCTCATACTTCAGGGTACATGAGAATCACCCAGAGAGCCTGTTAAAATAGATTACTGGGCCCCACCCATAGCAACTGCGATTCAGTAAGTTGGGGTGAAGTCCAAGAAACTGCCTATCTAGCCAGCTCCTAGGAGACTAGATGATGCTGGTCTGCAAATCAGACTGTGTGGCTCTGACACAGAAGACCCAAGGACTGCAAAATGAGAAGCACTGATCTAGAGGGTGGGACCAGAGGTCCTGTAATTCCCTGTGAACCAGCAGCTTACCTTCTGCATACCCCCATGTACCGTTGAGGGAGGAGACTGGGCCACCAGCACCTGCTGCTGATGAAGGTGCTGTGGCAGGTGATGGTGCTGCTGTGACAGGTGACCAAGTGTTTGCTGTTGCTGCAGGAGTAGCTGTGTTGGGGACTGTAGTGCTGGTTGCTCATTATTTTCCCTATGCCACAGGACTCGAATGAACCGGTTGTTCAGAACTGCTTCAGTGCTGGAAATGGCTTTTCTGGCCTCCTCATTGGTAAGATATTGGATGAGGGCTGCTTCTGGATCTCCCTTAAAAGCAACCTGTAAGAAAAAACAAAAGCAACAAGATCAAAAACCACAGAAATTAGTAATTATAGTCAAATGCAAATAAATTATTGATTAAAAAATCAGAAGTAGAAAACAGCCTGCTGAAATCCATTGTGAGTCCTACGTAAATAAAGTTCTCCAGCCCTTAAAAGATGACATGTGCATTTCAAAATTATATATGAAAGAATAGTGGATTATTTAATAAATAATCCTAATAATATTACATGACCACTTAGGGGAAGGTTGTTAGTTCCCTCCCTGGTATTTTACATTCAAACTCCAGAGAAAGAAAATTTTTTACAATAGTAAATGAACCAAAAAACCCCCATAAAAACCTAGGGAAAAAAATGAGTATCTGTATAATTTGAGGGTTTGGAAAGCCTTTTACACATACCTATAAACGTAGGCTCCATAAAGACAAACAGCAGATATGACCAAATAAAATTTTAATACCACTGTCAGTCCAAACATACCATAAACAAAATAAAGGGCAAAAAGAAAAAGTAATTTTAATATATATGAGAAGTAAAGGTTTGGAAAAGCATTATTATAAACACTTTCATAAAAAAATGGGCAAAGACAATAGACAGGTAAACCCAAAAGTACTGCAAATGGTCTATATAAATTAGAGTCTACCTAGGAATAAAAAAAAAAGGAAATAAAAACAAGTACAATTTGTCATTCATAAAACAGGTCTAAAAAATTTTAAAGGATCCATGTTACAGTGTTGATGAGGTTTCATACATTGCATTTGGGAGTATCAATTGGCGCAAGCCTTCTGGAGAACAATTTGGCAGTTCACAAAGTTTTTAAACTCTCTTTAATTCAGCGATGACATCATTAAAAAAAAGGTTTATCCAAAAGGAGGCTCACCATAGCACTGTTTTTACATAAAATAATAGAAATAACATAAATTCCCTTAAACAGAGGCTAGTGTTTATATAAATGATGGCCTAACTATGGACTGAATTATATCCCCCCCAAACTCATATGTTGAAGCCCTAATCCACAATGTGACTATTTGGAGACAGGGCTTTTAAGAGGTAATTAAGGTTAAGTGAGGCCATAGGGCTAGAGCCCTAATCAGATAGGATTGGGGACCTTATAGGAAGAAATCTCTCTCTCTGTCTTTTCCGATCCCTCCCCTTCCACCATGTGAGCACCCAGCAAGAAAAGAGTCCTCACCAGGAAACAAACTGGCTAGTATTTTCATCTTGGATTTCCCTGCAAATAAATTTTTGTTTTTAAGCCTCCCAGGCTGTGTGATATTTGTTATGGCAACCCAAGCAGACGAATATACTCAGCTGCATTAAGCTACCTAACTCTTCTAAGTGCCATAAAGAATAATGACCTAGGAAAAATTTTAAGAGAAAAAAATGTAGTTAGAGATATCTGATATGACCACACTTTTTGTATTTTTAAGCGTGTGAAGCATTTTTAAGAAGAGAACATGTGTGCTCCTCCAAATAAATAAATACAGTATTGTCTTTTCATCAAAAGATTATTAATTGTTTTTGCTAAGTATGAGATTTGGGTGATTTATTTTTTTCACATTTATTTAATGTATTTCTAATTATCTGTAAAATTAAACATGTACTACTTCTGCACTCAGGAAGAAAAATCACTTTAAAAACTCTCTCAAAAAGAATACTCTGGTTCAATTCTTTGAAATACCAAGTCCCCCAATATTACCTTCTTAAAACTCAGATTAAGTAAATTATATTTTGGTTTGATGGCAACACTAAGCATCAGGTGTAACTGTCTGAAATCCCAACTTAAACAGATCTTCAAATACCCTCAACTACAGCCTAACATCCAACCACAAACTTATAAATCCAAATACCTAACAAGCACACAAGATACAAATGCTACAATTTATGTGATGTTAGATTATATTACAGTGCCTAAAAGTCTCAAGATTAGAACCATCCTTAATCAGTTAATACTTTACAATACAAAATTCAGTCACTACACAGAATTACAATCTTAGAAATTACCAAAACTCTCACCTACCAGTTAGAATACTAAAGCAGGCAAAAAAAAAAAAAAAAAAAAAAAAAGTCATCTGTCCAGAGATACAACTATGAGCAAAAACACAGTAACTAGCCCATTGTCTTTCAAGAAGAGGTTGCAGAAGAGAATCAGATGAATTCAAAGGACAAACATCATACAGTTAGGTATACAGATACACAGTGGAGTTTAAAACACGTAGCACAGATGATGAGACTAATCACTGGCTTGTTTAAGCAAGGTGAGCTGATAGGAATATTTTTAAAGATACATAAAATACATGGATTATGTCACCAACATAGCCACACCTACCTGGATATTAACAATAGTTCCAAATTTGCTGAAGTGTTCATTGAGCTTGGTAATGTTGTTCAACTCCTGAGGGATTTTCTTGACTTCTAATTTGGTGTTTGTATACTGATTCTTTCTTAAGAATCCTGGTTTACTCTGATTGTTATTCCCTTGCCTGAAAGAAATATTAACAGATCTTGGTTAATTTGCCTACATTATGCCTATGCAAAAGATAATCAGCGAAGAATCTAAGTTTTTATTTACTAAAGTATCCTTTATAAGCACTTAACGTGTGAGCACCTAATTATTCAGAAATTACCAGGTAATTTTCACATCTTCCTTATTACACAGAAACAGAAGAGGTACAGAGAAAGACAGAAGACTGATGCTTCAGTAATACTTAACACTGGGTTAGACTTAGCAATAAGTAGAACAAATTACTAATACCTATTATAAATATTCTGTTAACTTCAATTTTTAAGACATTCTAACAATGCCTCTGGGAACCCTAACTTTGAGACACACAGTTTTTTGAAAATCACTGAACAATGACAACTCTTAGCTTTACAAATTTACTAATGCAAACAAAAATAACAAAAACATCAACTAGATATTTTTAATTAGCAAATCATCTTACTTTCCCAGCCAAGGTTTCTTTGTGAGTGGCCCTTCCAAACCACTCATAGCTCTCTTCCGGCTATCTGGTTCAAGAACTACTCTGGTTATGTTGCTATTAATTGAAACAGGAACTGGTGGTTCAGTCTGGATGACAATGTTAGCAGCTGTTAAAAACAAAAAATTAACATCACTAACAATGCATTATACTGGGGAAATTTCAAATGATTAAAATATTTAGTCCAAAAGCTAAAAAGCAGTCAATGTGATCCAACTACTACCATTTCCTTTTCAGAAACATTTAACAGCAAGAACAAGTTATCAATTGCCTCCTTTTTCTCTTAATACAATATCCAAGTTTAAAAAGTCCTAGGCAACCCTAATGGTAATGATTGATTCAGGCAAGGATCATCAATGGAAAAAAAATCCGTGAAAAAATGTTGGAGAATAAGATATTCATCTGATGCCAAAGTACCACTCTACATATTTTTTAGTTTACAATAGAAAACTCTAACAATTATTGCTTTAGTAAGTGATCAAATTCACTAGACCATAAACAGTGATATTACTTGTCTCATGATGTGATTCAACAAGAAGTTCATATGTATAGAATGTTACTACGGAATTATGATCTTCTTATGTGTGGCAATGATATTGCGCTTACATAGCACTATGTCTTATTCTTAGCTGTAAACTAAAGGATCTAAACTATCACAACCTTTACAATTTACTTTCAAGTGATTCAAGAAAAAAAATACGAAGGTAGAGGGGAGAAAGGGAGAGAGAGAAGAGAGTGCATGCACACAGGTGAACATCCATGCCCAAAGCTCACAAAATGTTAACTGGTGAATCTAACTATTCAGGTGTTTATCATACTTTTGGTTTTCTGTAGGTTTAAGCATTTTCAAACTTAAATGTTGAGAGGAAAATTCAAAGCCAATATTATACATTAGCACATTCCATTTGCAATAGTTAAGACTAAAATATTGTAAGAATCTGACCTTACAACAGGTTATCTCTTGGTGGAAAGAGGTGTGCTGAACAAAAAAGTGAATACCAGCACAAACCTATGCATGTTATGCTCCTGAGTGTTCTCCCTAACTTTAGCAATTTCACCAAATAAAGGATAACCAAGGTAGAACTGGAAGTTGGGATGAGGATGGGGGTGGAAGGAATTGTGCTCCATTTCATCCCCTTGACAGGGAAATTATGACACAGATTCATTCGACATGGATTTGTTGAGCAGGTGCTATAGCCCAACAACTGTACTACATCTTGAGAACAAATTAGTGAAAAAAATAGATCCTCGCTCTTGTAGGGCTTGTGTTTTCAGAAGGCTAATGGAGGGGACAGCAATTGTGATGTCATAAAGCATTCTAGAAAGTGAGTTGCCATTATGTCTTCCCTATAACAGTTATCATTACCACCTGACATCACCTAATGCTTTTCTTTACTGAAGTGACTTTTTAAAAAGAAATATAGCTAGAGGTTAAGTGACTTGCCCAAGGTGACAAAGCAAGCCTGTTGTATAAAAAGTACATGACTTCTACACCAATAGAGCTTATCTATGGATTACTGTATATGAGTGTACAGACAGAAAAGGGAAAGACTTCAAGTTCTGAGAATATGATCTTCCCACGAATATCGGGTAATTTGGTAACAATATATGCACTACAGCATAGTAGGTAATAGCATATTCTTTGGAATTAAACCTGGGTTCTAATTCTAATTCTGTCATGTATACAACAGAATAAAATTAGTAATGGGCAAGTTCCTTAACCTCTCTATATCTCAGTGTCTTTATCTGTAAAAAGAGAATAAAACAACTCATTTAAAGAGTTGTTGGTAAGGAGTATGAGAGAGAATAATATATAAAAAAGCATTTGGATTAGTCTTGACACAAAACTGTTAACCTGTAGTAGCAGTAAGTGTTATTAATGGCAGTAAAGAACAGTTAATAAAATAAGGATAGGAAAGAAGGTAAGAACAGGAAAATGTCTCCCATATAAGTAAATCAGGAAAATATCGTCAGGATGGCATATGGTCAGTCATTCAAACTGACATTAAATCCTGAAAATCTAACTATAATAATAAGTAAGAAACTGGAATCTCTTCAAATTCTTTAACCAAACTTTTTTTTGAAGGAAGGGGAAAGGAGGGTATCAACCCATATTAAAGGTAATGCTTCTATTTAATCTAAAGATTTGTGGCTGTGCTTTGTAAGGGTCCTAACATATGGTTATAATCATAAATACTAAAGGTGGTCAAAGGATAATTTTATTAGTGTTTTAGGTTTTCAATGTTATCAGTGTGACACATAGCTCTTATAATACAAAGTAGGCCCTTAAATCAGTTCTTTGAGGGCAGAGGACCATGTCATTTCATCTTTCTATATCTGATACATAGCAGTACCCAAAATGGCCTGAAGTCCTACAAAAAGAACAATTAAATAACATGAGTATTATTTTATTTAAAAATGAATATATTCTAATTACAGCTTTAAACCACAATTTGGAGAGTTATTCAAAAACATTTATACAAGGTCATTATATAGCACTCTTTCAAGAGACAGTGTTGTTAAGTATTCCCAGACCCTAGTGAGGTCAGAAATGCTGTACCTAACTCTTGTATGACATTTAGTATGGGAAAAAGCTCAAGGCATTCTCACCTCTTGGATTTGCATCCATATCTCCAGATGTTAGGCCAATCAGGTTTGGACGCTGTGTCTGTGTTCTTGAAAAAAACTGTCTATACTGAGATCTTCCAGAACTGGTAATACTAGGAGCTTCTGGATTATAACCATCTGGTTCATAGGTATCTGAGGGAAAACAAAACAACAAACCATGTAATAAATCAGAGTAGTTAAATAGGTTATCATAAACTACCCACAAAAAATGAATTTCTTCAACAAATATAATTATATCAACCCATATGTATTTCTTTTTGAATTACAGTATACAGATAAATCTACTGGAAATGAAAGAAACAAAAATGTTCCTGTCACAAAATATAGATACGTACATTCATTCTGAATTACTGATATATTTCTAGATTTGGTTACCTAGTCACCTTTGTCCTCTATATTAATTATGTAATTTAAACTTCAATGCACATTTTTAAAGGGAATCTTCACATAAACAAATACCATATATAAATGACTGGTTGAGTTTCCTCTGTTATTATGTCTCACCAATTTCTGGGTACTCTTTTAATTAGGGGGAAAATTAATCTACACTTCAAACTGGAGAGGTAATAGCTCATTTCATATACAAAACCTATTTCAAATGTTTTATTACAAACAGCTAAATAAGAAAAATTTTATATTTATAAATATAATCATTATCTTAGTACCACCTGCCTCATCAATTCCACTTTTATTATGTTCTGTTTCCTCTACAACTGAAAGCTTAATTTTTAAAATTCTAATGCTAAATAAATAATCTTGTTAGCATTAAAAAAAATTCTGAATGTGTTGATCTCCAAAATACCTTCATCCTACATTAGAATGAAAGAAGGATTAAGACTGAGTGAAGACACTGATTCTCACAACTCTGATTTATAAATCCTTGCATCTCTTTTTTTTCTTAATGGAAAAATTCCTTTGTTGTTCATATTAAGTTTCAACTACAAGATAAGGTACGTTTAGATCTTTAAAACTAGCCAATCAATTCTATAATTCAGAGTGTAAGATCAGCAAATTATGATTAAAAAGTTTTCAGTTACCACTTGGCACTCTTGACAGACTATCTCCTACAGTTAAGGCTACAGAAAGTTTTAAAGAAATTACATAATCAAATGGCCTTGTTCTTGTAATTCCTGGGAATACACAGAACCCCAAGAAACTTGAAAGTCTTTTAGTTAATTGTGATGACCTGAGATCTGAAGGCAAACTGAGAAATGTTAAAAACCTCATGAGACACCCTCAAAGTACTCCATAGATCTTCAAATCATACATGCCAATAGGAGGAAAGAGTTTTCAAGAAATCACATTATACACAGCCAGTCCATAAACAAGGGGCAGAGGGAAAAAAAAGACATGTTCATCCATGATCAGCAAGAGACCAGATGCTTCAACTTGTTTTAAAGAAAAATTAACCTAGTTTTTCTTGTAACATATAACTGATTAGAAACACTCAGGTAGACATCCTCATCCTATCTACTGGATTAGAAACTAGTTCAAGGAACTAGTGTCACTTTAGTTACCGAGGCACTGCAAGTAAATACAAAGGACACCTGAGATGACACACAGGAGGCCTAATCATCTAGGAGCCACTAGGGACAAACCAAAGAAGCAGAGGAACAGAAAATAAACTGCCTAGGAGCTTCAATGGGACTTTGTGATAGCAGATCAGGATACCACGTCACTTCTTAGGCTGGCCAGTTTATGACACAAAAGATCAGAGACCTGGATGGCCATCTGTAGCAAAGCTTACCTGGGACCAGAGGGGTGGGGCTGGAGACTGAGGTATGGTACCCAATGGAGGATCCCATGAGGTTTCGAGGTGGCACCAAACGAGCTGCCAACAGAGGAGGCGGTGTCCCCAACTGAAGTCGCTCAGATGCAGCAGCACCATGTTCACGAGAGTACATGGGCTGTCCTACAGAGGAAAGAATAGGAGGGCAGCTGGGATTGAGTCACAAGCTTCTCTTAAGTAATGATCTACTTCCTGAGACTTGAACCAAGAACAAGGAAGGTACACCAATGAGAACATACTCGAGAAAGATGTTACCAAGATTCTTTTTAACTCAAGAAACAGACATGCAACTGGTTAAGATGCACTGAGGTATAAAGAGAGAGTAAGAACTAAGTAGTATGACTGCATAATCTTCATTTTGTAATACTCTTAAGTGGAATAACTATGTGCTGATTTTACTCAAAACTGAACAATCAACCATATCAAGTTATTAGACAAAGGAGCACTGAGCTATTATTCACGCAGACTTTTGTATCCAATGAGACATGTGGTTATGAAGGCTGTCACACCTATTTGAAAAATAAATAAAAATACTCCTCCCTGAACTCATATATTTCAGGTATGCACAAAATATACTTCTATATCTGGGAGTGGAAAAAAGAACAATAATACAGGAACTTAAAAAAAAAACCCAAAACCACCACAAGCACACCTTCACAGAGAATAAGACATGTTCAAAAGAAAAAAAGTAAACAAGACAGCAAAAATTTGTTACCCTGTCAGCAGGTGGATAACACAGAAAAAGAAAAAAAGGACAAAAACAGATAAGGAGACCAGTCACTGTCCATATGAAATTACCTCAGATACTAAGAATCACTTCTGGAAAGAAAGCACATTTGCAGTCTATATACATTTATATAAAAATGTCAAAAACAATGAAGCCATGTTTCATAGAAAAAGATTTTAAAAGACAAGGTATCAAGGAGCAAAACCATCCTCTGGTTGGCTATTTAATAATATCTTTTTCACTGACTACCTCATATGAGACCTATTTTAAAGATTTACTCAATATTTTATATCTAAAGTCAGACACTTCACTACATGGCACAAGACAAAATTTAATTTTTTTACACCTGATTAAATGTCTTTATAAAGTTGTAACATTCCAGAAGACTTCTAATACACCTTAATAAGATAAGTCACAAAGCAACCACTTGATTTCACAGTAAATGGAGAGAAGAAATAGATGTGCTAAACCTTATTACCCTTCTCTTCCTATATAAGGAGCAGAAAAGGAGGTGGCAAATCTTACTGATTAAGGAGACCATATGCTTAGCACCAATCCTTTCAGAATTTACATAAAAAAGGATCATTCGATCATTACCATTGAGAAAACAACTTAACTTATCCTCAAAGATCTGGAAAGAGTTGTAAACATGACCTACTGCAGAGAATTTCTTGCAAAATGAAGTAGTGTTCTAAACAGAAAAATGGGAAGTACAATCTCAGTTCATGTATGATTGGTTTAAATTTATGATACAGCACTCAATGTACCACATGTATTTAATTGTCTCAAAAAAATTAGAAACTAAAAGGCTGGTTTATACAATGTTTTTTTTAAAACGAATGACGAAGAACATGGTTTCAGACACTTCAGGAAGATGGCTGTTTATTCAAATGAAGCCTAATTTTCTTCAACACCACCTATTCAGGTCTCTAAATACTGTATCAAAAATGGTTCCTTAGATAAAAAGCTGATTACAAGTCTGGGCAGAAAATTTGTAAGATGAGCCTGGTACACCTTGGTACACCTTGTCCTTCCAAAAGCAAGACAACTATCAAACACTAGCTGTCAAAAACAAAATAAAACCACCTGCAGAAACCAACATGAAGAGGTTCCCAATGGTCAAAGATGAGACAATTTGAACTTCAAAAAGGGCCACAATGGGATGAAACAAACCAAACATTAAAAATCCACAAGTTCATAATGATACTTTAAAAAAATTCAGTAGTCCCCCTTTGCAAGATACTAGAAAACCAACCCATTCTCTGAAAACTGATAAATTAAAGGACATTAAAGCACTTATCCTGTCTTTCCTGTGAAAAGTGCATTTCAGGTTAACCAAATGGTTAACACTGCCAAGTTGTACTGTCTAGAACAACAGCCAATAAACAAAGAAGAAATCATAGAATTAGAATACCATACTTCAATAAGCTCAAATGAAACAAGAGATCCAGGCAGGTATCACAAATGACCACCAGCAACTTCTTAAATGGATGGATCAGGATGAAAACATCTGTACACACTGGTCAATATTTGTAACACAGAAAGGAGAGAACTTGATACCATGTACATCATGATATACTGCAGTAGGAAATATATAATCCCATGGATAAAATACTCATTCAAAATAAGGGGAAAACGTGAACCTAATTAAGTATCTAGATCTAAACCTCCAACTTATAGGAAATACAAGGGATAGAGGAATGTGTTAAATGACACCAAGAGATGCAATGTGCCAAGTCCAGAATGTGGAAAAATTCTTTAGGACAAACAGTCTGCTTCTTCACCAAATAAATGTCAAGGAGGGAAAAAAAAAAAAAAGAGCTAAGAGAAATGGTTACCAATTTGAAAACTTAAGGAACATACCAACTAAATGTAATGTGAAACTTTGTTTGCATCTAGCTTCAAAGGAACTGGCTATAAAGGAACACCTATAATATAACTGGGAATTATGAACCCTGACTGGGTATGTGACAATAGTAATAAACTGTTATAAATATTCTGGGACTGTGATAAAGTATAGTAATTGTGTGCATGTGTGTTTAACCCTTATCTCTTAGAGATACATAATAAAGATTTTACAGATGAAATGTTTATGTTTGGGACTTGTTCTAAAACAAAGTCAGAGGTGAGTTACAGACAAGCAAGACTAATCGTATGTTGATAAATGTTGAAGCTAGTAAATGAGTAATGAAGATTACTACAGTATTCAAAGCTCCTCTTGTGTACACTTGAAATTTGCCATAATAAAGTTTTTAAAAACCAAATTGGTTACAATAACGGTGAAGATAAGCCAGCCACAATTTAAATTCACTCAATTTAGTTTTTATCAGTGTAGAGTGACTGAGTAATTTCGAACTGCAAACAACCCAAGTTCACACACCTATCTTAAGTCATTCATGTATCTTACATGCCTGATAGCAACATTTTCACATTCTTAATGATAACTCTAATCAGTTGAGGATAGTCATCATTCAAACTAAAATTTTAGCTACACTTTGTATTTTTCCTGATTTTTTGTCTTTAATAGTATTAACAAGAAAAAGAAAAAAAATCCTAAGATGAGTTTTAAACTAAAAGCTCAATTAGAAAAAAATAAAAAGCTATACCTTTCAATTATTGACCATATTTATCACGTGTCTTCCCTATTAGAACTCAAGGTCCCTGGCACATCTTCTGAAATTCCAGGGCCTAAACAGTTTCTGGCACATAGTAGGAACTCAATACTTAAAGAAGGGATTAAAGTTTATTTACTAAAAGTATACCAATGACAATTAAGTATTTTTGGGGATGAATATCTTTATTTGATATTCACCAGGCATTATTTAAAATGGACAATATGACAACTAATGCAACACAAATCCAAGTAACACACGAGGGGAGAAAAACTCTAGACAATACACAATGAATCTATTGGAGACTGAATTTTCTAGACATCAAAATCCATGACTGTGCACAAAAAAAAAATGTTATATGCAGTCCACAGAATTAAATGAGGAATCTCAAGTTTTAGAATATAGTGTTTTAACTATTTTACATAGCAATAATAGGAAATGCGTTTCCTGAAAGATAATTTACGTAAATTCATTTTAAGATTGACAACTGCCTTCAACCCAAGAATCAGTCTTCTAGAATCTAGAATGTTGTATTTCACTATTACTTTTTCACATACCCAGTACAATGAGCTTAGCAATTGTAAAATATTTCTATTATAACTTCTTCAAAGTAGCATAAGAAACAGACCAAATTTAAGGCAGAAAATGGAGTATACTTAAAGATGATTCTGTCCTGTGAAAACTGAAAAAAAAAAAAAAAAAAAAAAAAAAAAACCCCCAAAAAACTAAAAAACAAAATCCACACCCCAAATCCCAAACTCAAAACCATATACTGAATTAGTGACTTCAAATTTGGGTAAAATGTTTAAGTACTTCCAAGGAAATGGTTTTAATAGGTGTCTTTCTGTACAATTCAAGCTACATTTCATTATTTATGTCCTTTTCAGAGTATCTGTGACATTTTAACTCAACAAAATTAAATTTTCAAAGTTTTTTCTAAATTGTAGCCATTTGACATTAACTTTCAAATAGCATTACCGGGAGCCACATACATCCTACTCAGTTTTACAATGGGATAATTCTTTTTCTTCTTTTAACATTCAATTGTCCTCTTCCAAAGCAAGTAATAATTACAGACTGGATGAAGGTTTCATTTTGGGCAGAATTAGTTCCTTTGTTACCTGTGTTTCTGAGGTATTCTATTCATTTAGTTTTAAAAGCAAAATACATTGTGTTTGGTTTTTTTAGGATTTTTTAAAATATTGCTTTCCCACTATTAGATTTTTAGTCTCTTGGGGGAAAAAATCATTTCTTATACATCTGTATATTCCCAGTACCCAACACTGAGCAGAGTCCTATTCTTACCTCCAGAAATCCAGATTTCATTTTTCTATGTTTATTTGAGTCTCTAATGACATAATTTTCACAACTAAATACTATTTGATATGCTGTTCTCTACTTACATTTTCTATCCTGTGAATTTTAATAATCATTTTAATAACAAAAAACCTGAAATTTAAAGTTTCCCAACTTTGTTAAATTTTCCTTAAGGATAGCCCAAGTTCTCTTATTATGTTGAAAATATACGTATCAGTTTTTTAGTTTTTTGAACTGAAACAAGTTTTAATTTTTTTTGAAATTATCAATTACAGCACTTAAAAAGTAAACTTGAACAATCTGATAAATTCAACTTATCTGTCTCAAAGCAATTAAAAAACAAACTATTTTTAAGTCAACTGACTAGAAAGATATAAAAAACTTATAACAAATTACACTACAATAAAACTTTTTTTTTAATGTTTAGATTATCAGGAACTCTTTCTTAGGTTTTTAAATTTCTCTATAAATTTTAGAATTAAATTCTAACTTTTAAGGAAGAAAGTAGTTTGCATAGCAGAGTTTTAAACTGTCCAATATTGAATATTCTGTAACTTTTAAAATACTTAGTTGCCAACCAACTAAACCTTTTTATAAACACTGACTGACACAGCATGTAAGGTTATCCTAAAGCAGTAATTCACAGTGCCAAAAGGAAGTTATTGCCTTTTATTGGTCTGAGACAAAATGGGGAAAAAAATGTAACTAATATTTCATAAAGCCAAATTTAAAGGATTGTCATTTATTCTGCTACTGTCTTACTGTGGCATAAAAATGTTATCTTTAAAACTGAAATATTAGATGTCTTCATATACAGTCCTTAATGTGGCAAAATAAGAAGTTGAAAACTGTAATGGCCCCCCAAATATTCTTAGAAATGCTACCAACCTCCGAAAGACAGAAGTTTGAAACTTTCTTTCTAAATGGCCTTTAATAATATTCCTAAAATAGTCTGGCTTTAAAAACTAATAGAAAAATCATCTTCAAGTTGCACAAAGTCAGACATCTTGTTTGTCTTGGCTCCCTAGTAGGGAGTACAATGGCTGGCACATGATAGTCATTGAAGAAATAGCCGCTGAATTAATGAATATTAAGCCAAGTCATGAAATAAGTAACTGCCAGGTTTTTTAAATCAAAATCAAAATGGACTTTTTACTGAGTCACAATGTTAAATTTAACAACATTAAAATAAATGGTAATTACCAGATCTTTTAATAAATTAAAAACAAAATGAAACTTTTACCGTGAGTCATGATGCTAAATTTAACAATATGAACATCTGTCATCTGCAAAAGATTCTCAGATAAATAACCCATTTTTCATATTTATAAGTCCATTTATCATATTTATTAAGAAATAATGTTAAGAGCTGATTCAGTGGGGAATAGATGAAACAAGATTGGCAAATGTTAAAGGTGGGTGATGGGAACATGGGAGTTTGTTATACTATCTACCTTCTTTATTTTTATACATGTTTGAAATTCCCCATAATTAAAAAAATGAGAGTAGCAATAAAACAAATATGCATTGTAACAAGACACTATAGTAATTAGAGGACTGTGAGATACAAAAAGTGGAACAGGATGGACAATTACTTTAGTATCAGATGTGGTTTCTGTTCTGAAGCAGCACAGCTGAACATAAGATTTATATACATGAAAAGAAATCCAATAGTATGCCTATGTATAGCTATATGTCGCTATGTAATAAAAGGTTTTTGGTATTGTAGGAGTTCAGAACAGACCAATAATGTTCTCCACATATTTAGAATATTTGGGCCTTGCAAAATAGCAGAGAGAGCATATTACTAGAAATGAATACAGGAAAAGAAAGCTGAATCATGACAGGGGCACAGACAGGGTATAACTGGCCTGACCAGAGAAAATGCCCATGGAGATTCAGTGAAAAAAGATTACCAAGAAGTGAGGAATAGACTATAGAGAGAGTTAGAAGCCATACAAAGGGGTTCATCTATGGTTTAGGAGGAAACACTGGCTACTGAAGAGTTCTCATGAGGAACCATCATGGCGGGTTCTCTCAGGAAAGCTAGCTTAGCAGCAGTTACGTGGTGTGACTCGGGGCAGGGGTGGAGGGGAGTGAAATGTAATGGAATCAAGAAGATTGTAGCAATAATGCAAAATGTGAAGTGATTCAAGTGTAGATGCAGTCATAGTAGGAACAGAGAGAAAGAGATACTTCAAAGAAAAGGGGGAAGGATTTTTGATTAACTAGATAGAAAAAAAGCAAAGCAATGAGTCATTTATGTCAAGGTTTCAATTCTAGGTAGTTAGGTGGGTGTTAGTTCCATTAACAAAGAAAGACAAGGACTGCGGAGGTAGTACAGACTTACGGAGAAGGTAATAGGCTTGATTTCAGAGAGGCTGAAATTTATGGACAATAATAACTGTAAAATTATAATAACTAATTTTTACATAGAGCTTACTAGATGCCAGATACTGCTCTAGATGCTTTATACATATTAATCCACTTCTTCCTCAAAACAATCTTAATGAGGTGAGTAATGTTGTTATTATTTCTATTTTACAGCAGAGGAAACTAGTATACAAAGAGGTTAAGTAACTTGCCTAAGGTCACAATGATGTAAGTCATGGAACCAGAACTTAAACCTGGGCTTACTTACTTTGCTGTGTTGCCTCTCCATATCACAAATGAGATGAAGACATGATTATGATAAACACAGTTTACAAAAAAGATGAATTTACCTATGAAGTTACCTAGCTCTGTAAAGAAAATTTCACAGTCTGACAGTTTTAATAATAAACTACCTTATCTGTGTTTTTGGAAAAAGGAATTTTTTTTAAAGCTTTAGTAAACTAACAACAACAATAAAAAACACTTAATAAATAAAAGAAAATTAGGATTCACAAAAAAAATTATTACAGTTAAACATAAATGTTCCATAATAGCCTAACCACTAAATACTACAGTTTAAATGGTGCTATTCTCACTCCAGCATTACAAGTTAAGTAATTATTAGGCGTATTTCATCCGACCCTTTGTATACTCTTAGGAGATAAGCCTTGTGTTTTGGCAATTCAATCAGAGGAACAATTTTTGAACAGAAGCTTCAAAATAAAATTCCTTTATAAGAGACCAAATGTTGCTACTCTACAGCACAGCAGACTTCTCCAATACAGAAGGCCTCACTCTTCTCTCCCATTATCTCACAAAATTAAAAGCTATGTAATATAGCACAGCCACACAGTAAACTACCTTCTGAATACAAATATAATTTTCATATAGCGAAGTCCATAAAAATGGAAATTTAAAGTATAAAACTATTATGAGAAAACCTGGCTTTTTCATACCCTAGCAATGTTAAATCAAACATTTACTCACGTTCTGACACTGTATAAAGGAGGTTCTGGGGTAAAGGAGGAGGTAGTCTTGCTCCCACTGGTGCAAGATTGGGCACTGCACTTGTCCCAGGCTGGTCACGGTTGTTTATCAAGCTTGACTGTGTTATGGGTGGTCCTACAGACAACAAAAAGTAAAAAGTAGAGAGTATTAATGTTTCCTAAATAACAAAAGTACTCACTATACTCAGTACTAATTTGGATATTCACACTTAAAATTCCTACTTTGGTGTAGACAGAATTAAGGAATTTGATATGTACAGGCTTAAACACTGAGTTGCATAATTAATTAAAATGATATTTCAGTTCTATAACAGACAAGAAACTAATTTCGGGTGGAAAAAAATGGCAGAACTTGTTGCCTCTGAAGGGTGGAGGTGGAAAATGGCTGGCAAGGGACTTGAACAAACTTTCTGAAGTGATAGTAAAGCTCTACAGAACTCTTAATGATAAACATGTTTATGTGTACTGATGTCTACAACATACTGTGAAATGAATCAAAATTAAGAATGGAGAGATGGAAAGATACGTGATAATATAAATATAGTAAAATGTTAATTGTAGAACTTAAATGGTGAGTATTTCTATTTGCTTGAAATTTTTCATAGCAAAATGTCGAAGGGAAATGACATTTTTGGATTCAACTTCTAAACAGGTATGTTCCCATACTGAGATTAAATGGTGAGTATTTCTATTTGCTTGAAATTTTTCATAGCAAAATGTCGAAGGGAAATGACATTTTTGGATTCAACTTCTAAACAGGTATGTTCCCATACTGAGATAAGAATTTTTATTGTGAGACTATCTATACCTCAAAGATGCCTTTTTATCTAGGAAACAAAATCTCAACCTGAACTTCACAATTATACCATTTATGTGACAATATTCACAAACACTGTTAAAAGAACTATATTCCTACTGACCAAATCTACACATTAAACGTCACCAAATCTTTATCAACTTTAATGAAAGGTGCTCTATAAAGAACGTTAATGCAGGAAAGCTATGTGATGGGTACACAAAATCATGCTAAACTATTTTTGCAATTTCTTGTGAGTCTATAAAATTATTTTAAATTAAAAGTTAAAAAAGAAGAAAATTCAGCTGGCTCCATCACACAATGCATAGTGCATTGGACTTCTATAAAAGAAGAAAATTCAAAAAGTACCACTTAAAATGCATGGCATTTTAAAAAATAACTTGCCAACTCTTAATGTTTTAAATGTCTTCAAGTAGATGTTTTCCTGTATCTTTGTACACATTAATTCTTTACCCCAGAATTTTTTCAGTTACATTTAAAACATTTTACTCTTGTTTCTGCTAAACCTGAAACTAAGGTTTTTTAAATGATTATTTTTAAACATTTCGTACTCTTAGTTTTGGTGGATGTGATAATAGCATATTGATTTTTTTTAAGTCCATATCGTTAAAGAGATTCATATTTAAGTACATAGTGGTGAAATGACATGACATTTGAAATTTATCTCAGGAAAAAAATCCAAAAAAAGTGTGTGCGGAGGGAGGGGGACAAAAAAGACAAAAACAGCTAAATAATAACCACCGAAGTTGGATGATGGTACCTGGTATACCATTATTTCACATCTGTGTATATTTTTAAACTTCTAAAGAGGGGAGGAGGAATTGTACAAAGGCAATCCAAAGATACAAACTTTCAGTTGTAACACAAATAAATACTAGAGATGCAATGTACAACATAATAAATAGAATTAACACTGCTGTATATTACATATGAAAGGTATTAATAAAGTAAATTCTAAGAGTTCTCATCACAAGAAAAAAATTTTTTTCTATTTCTTTTATTTTGTACCTATATGAGATGATGAATGTTTACTAAACTTATTGCAATAATCACTTCATAATGTATGCAAGTCAAATCATTATGCTGTATACCTTAAACTTACACAGTGCTGTACCTTAATTACACAGCAATAAAAGTGGAAGAAAAAAAGAAAATATCCATAATAAAATATTTTAAAGATTATTTCAATATTCCCCAAAAGATTTTCTTTAAAGTCTGGGAAATTTCACTAAACTACTGGTATGCTCTTTTTCCTGACATCTTCAAAACACTGGCTTTCTAAGATGCTATCAACTAGCAAGATTTTGACTCCAGATCAATATAGATTAGACCATAATAGAGAAAATTCACATTTGGAGGTATTACAGATAATGCAATGCAACACTGGATAGAAAAAGGAAAGAACAGCATCTTAATTATGGGAATATATCCCAAATTCTATTAATAATATATTTTCAAAAATAAAATCGTGTCAAGTTAGCTAAAAGGGATGGATTCTCCTAACTATAATTCTTCACTAAAGAAATATTCAACATATACTTACTTGGTATGGGAAGCACAACAGAAGGTGGAGGCTGGCCATGTCCTTGGGGAACAGGAAGTCTCATACTGTGGCCAGGACCTGGACCTGGACCTGGGCCTGGGCCTGGGCCTGGACCAGGGCCTGGACCAGGGCCTGGCATTGGAGGCATTAACATTCCAGGAGGTGGTGGAGGAGGAAGCCCAGGAGGAGGTGGAGGGAAAGGAATCATGCTTGGTAGGGCAACTTCATCAACAACCAGGGGATCATTTCCATGATCAAACTGACAAAGGTCACCAAGTACACAAAATCCTCTTTCTGTAAGAATAAAAGATAAATAATGTTATGACCTACCCAGAGATCAGAAAACAAAACAAATCTCTGAAACACCCACCAATCTGATTCATGTGTTTTTTCTTCAAGGAGTCTAAAGCCCTCTCAGTGTTACTCTCTGTTCATCATCACACACACTGAGGTAGGGGCAGGTATACTCTCTACATTCCATATTGTGAGACTGTATTTTGAGACAGTAAATAGCAGGGTCAAAACAGGCTACCAACCACTATTAGATTAATCTATTTGCTACTCAGTTTTTGTAATAAAATTTCAGATATTTTAAGTAACAATTTAATAAAGGTGTGGGGGATAAGGAACTTGAACTAGATTATCTAACTTCAACTATCTATTTTCATGGTATTATTCTAAAGCAACCATTACTGCTGTATCTAGAAGTTAAACTTTAGTTTAAAATATTCAAATGAGCATTATGTACCAGGTTATTCATTGTAGCACTGTTTGTAACAGCAAAATATGTGGAACGCCCCAAAAGTGCCATCAATAAGAAATAGCTTTGAACACATTTTTGTACATACAGAATACTAAGAAGCATAAAACGATAGTGTGGAAGCTCTTTGTATATTTACATAGAATGACTGCCAGGAAATATTGCTAAGTAAAAAAACATTATGCAGAAGAGTATAAATAGTATATAGCATACTAGAATATATGTTAAAAAGAAAGTAGGGGAGAATATATGTTTATGTAAGTATGCACAGACTATGTCTGGAAAGACACAAGAAATTGACAGCGTTAAATTGGCCTTGAGAGATCTTAAGGGTAGGGGAGACCAGGGTGAGAGAGAGTTTAATGCCTGAATTATGTGATTCTATTCCCTACTTAAAAAAATATATAAAATGTAAAAATATATATATTCTACGTTTTAAAAAAAAATGTTATAATGTCTGTGATTTGCTTTAAGTAACACAGGCCAAAGAAAAGGCCAGAGAAAAGCTGTAGGAGTATACACCAAAACAAGACTGTCCATGAGCTGACAACTGTTGATGAGATCACGGATACACTAGGGTTCACTATATTTTGTCAACTTTTATAAATATTTAAATATTTCCATAATAAAAATTAAAATACATACACACATCGATTCATTCTTGCAAATGGAAAGTTAGCGAATTAAAATTGTAAATAGGTTATACATGCTTAACAAATTCCCAGCATCAAACACCACACAAAAAAATGACAATTCCTAGAGTCTACCGAATTTTGTGGTATTCTTAGAGTGTCTGAAGTAATAAGAACAAAAAACAAACTGAAGGGTCAAGTTTGAACATTCTGTTAACAAGAGCCAAACTATTACACAAATGAGTAAAGAAGCATACGCCAAAAGAGTTTCTCCTCATTCATCCCTTTTAATCAAATCCAGGCTGCAATGGAAAGGTATGCAGTATCAGCAACATTTGCCTTACTAGTGCTTTTGGGTACAACATAAAAGAGAATTTTTTACCATCATAATCTCTGCATCGCCTCTTTGGTGGTGGGTTTCGACCAAAAGAATTGGAAGAGCTATGATTATTATAGTAATTAGACCAACTCTCCGTTGTGTTTTCAGAGTGGTGCGCAGGTGCGATCACAGTAACGGTGCTGGGAATAGACTGTGCCCCAGAGGAATACTGCTCAGAAGAGTTCGGAGGTGGCGCAGACACAGGCACATAGGAACTCTCCAAGTCATTCCTTTCACTCTTAAACTTTGATCTTTCCCTGTGCTCTGCTTTAGAGACAAAACAAAAACAAGAAACAAGTAAGATCAATATCTATGTTCTTAAACTCTGCTTATTTTCTCACTTGCAGAAACGGAAAGATGAGAATATTAAATTCAACTTACTGAGCTGTCCATATTTCAAAGTACTCTCATTATTAGCATAGCCTAAAACCAGGAACATCAACAATGTGACATATCTTGACCAATAATCTCTGTAAAACCATCTTTTATAACATCAACATCAATACATAATGAAGAAAGACCGGCTTCTCTACTGATACTACGAATGCTATCCAAGAACTGACTTCCAAACTGACATCCTAAGAGATCAGCGGCTGGGGTCACAGTAATCTACTTAAATTTTTTTCTTTTTAATTTTAAAAACTCTAGGCAACCTTAAAGCAAATCTGGGGGGAAGGAGAGGCAGTTGGGCTGAGGAAGGCAATCCTCTTCCTCCAGTGATAGCTTTGTTGATTAAAGGACATTTGTTTCAATTATACAAAATGACCTAAGTCTAGACATGAAGTATGATATGCTTATGAATAGCATCTTTTGGTCAAACTCCTTCAACTCCATTCTGAGAATAGTGCCCTGTCTTTGTAACAAAATCAATATTAAGTTTTTTGAGACAATTCCAGATTTTACATTGCTCAGATATATTAAAGGTACACTTACCTTTAAGGGAATTTCTGGTACCCTTGTGATATGGGAAGATAAACAACTACATAGTTTTTAGGGGGACACCTCATCTACTCACCAACATTCCTATTTGGATCTTGGTCTTTGCTGCGCCCTCGGCTTCGACTCCGACTTCGACTCAGACCTCGGCTCTTACTCCGGCTCTTACTCCTGCCTCTTCTCCAGTCATACTTCTCACGGTACAATTCATTCCTCTCATAGTACCGATCATAGTCTCTCCACTTGCCATCTTCTCTTTTTTTCTCACGTGTCCTGTAATATACAGATATGAAAGCCATGTGTATACTACAGAAACCAAGTCTGTAAACAAATCAGTACTATGAAATATCCTCCTTGATTCATCAAAATTCATAACTTCTATGCTGTTTTAAAAAGCTGTAAGATCACCACATAATTCCTCTAATCCATTATATAAAAAGAAAACACATTCCCTTCAAGTACACTGGGTGGGGAGAAAGGAAAAAAAGAGGTGAATCCAAAGTATGGGGAGGGGTGAAGGGAAAAACATATTTAAAACTGGAGAAGGCAAAAGGCTCAACACAAAGTTTTCCTAAACAAAGACTAATTTTTTGATGGTAGGCTGTTGATTCAACATATAAACTTCACTACGTATAATATAAAATGCTATGGACAATTATAATACTGAGCACCCCTAACCAAATGGAACATTTCATTGATATTCTCTAAGGAGACTGCTCCCACCCCTGAGCTCTTGGGGAAAGCACATAATGATGACTGTTTATAAAAGGAAGAGAAAGCATGACAAAGACAAAAAACAGAAGGAACAGAAGGAAGAAAGATAACATTTTCTTTCTTCAATCAGTTTAGAGGGAGAGGAATAGAGCATACGTTAAAAATCCCTTTAATGCCCTTGTAAAGTAACTGAAAAGTGAGTTATCTGTGTCTTCCTAATTAAAGATAAACACAAACCTTCGTTCACTAGATTCTGAACGAGCCTTCTGGGGACTGGGATACTTCTTTTTTCTGCCATCTCGTTCCTCCTCTGCTGGCTCCTGAAATACCTATATGAAAATACTGATTAGAAACAAGAACAGTCCTTCTATAAATTATAAAACCCACCCACCTGATAATCTTTCTGGCACAAGAGAGGGCACAAATATGCTGAAATACTGAAGTCAAATCACATCCCAAAAATTTGGGCAACAGGAAGAGGTAAAAAAGATGCTGAAATTACTTTACCAGCAATATGTTAATTTTTAAATGTTAATTTAAAGTAGAGAACAGCAGTGTAGGAGGAAAACAGCAAATCACTCTTTAAATTGAAACAGCAGAAATTACAAATCTCTATTTCTAAGTATCATACAGTAAAATGGTTTATGTTTTCATAACTACAAAATATATTCATACATATAATTCATTTGAGGAGAACTTCAGATTTATTTCACAGAAAAGGTTTCAGGAACAAATGGTTAAGTTAACAAATGCTATAAAACTAAGTATTTCATGTGTATTGTGGAAAAGTAGTATTGGAATTAATGAAAATGTTACACCTAATAGTCAAGACTGACTAGAAATAGAGAACTAGTGATTCTAGTATTGCTTTTAAACAGAAGTTAACCTCAAAACAAATAGATGGCCTTTACTAGAGGTGAACTAAAGACACTGTAAGAGCGAACAAATGCCCATCTAATGGGGAAGCTCACTTAAAAATACACAAATCAGGAAGTGAATGTATGGAACAGATGACGATAATTTAGCAAAACTCAGGTTACATAAAATGGCAGCCACAATATGGCAACCATATGGTGCTGGCAAAAACACCCTACAATTATTAGACTATATTTAAAAATCATTTTCTCTACCAATTTACAGGAAATAGAGGGTATATTACTCCACTGAGATGCAACCAGCAAAATCCAGACAATAAAAAAAACTCCTTAAGACAAATGGCTGGGTTTCTTTAACAAAATAAAATTTAAAGAAAAAAAGAGACGAGGAAAGAAGAAGAGAAATATATAGGTAAGTATGGTGGGGAGATTTGAAGATTAAAAGAGACCTAAAAGGTATCAACTTGGACATCTTTTCCCTTCTTTTTGCTTTTCAACATTTTCTAAGGTCTTTTTTGATAGAATGTATTAATTCACTCTTTAAATTTTCTAATTTTAGGAAACCAATTTTCTAAACTACTTTCTAATTAGTTTTTCTAATAGGAAAAACTATTCTTAAAAAGTCAAAGGATCTAAGAGAAAAAACATAAGACCAAACAAAAACTTGTACATGAATGTTCACAGCAACATTATTAACAGTCAAAAAGTATTAACTATTTGTCTATTAATCCAAATGCCCATCAACTGATGAAGAAAACATGATATACCCATAAATGGAGTACTATTCAGCCATGAATAAAGACGAACTGATACACGCATTAAGCTAAGTGGAAGAAGCCAGTCACAAAAGACTACTGTCTAATTCCTTTTATATGAAATGTGCAGAATAGACCAATTCAAAGAGACTGAAAATAGGTTAGTGGTAGTTATGGTGCGGGTTGAGTGGGGGAGGAGCACTTAGAAGATGATGGCTTAAGTATGGGAGTTTCTTTTTTGAATGATGAAAATGTTCTAAAACAGATTGTGGTGATGGCTGCACAACTCTGAATACAAAAAGCACTGCATTTGTACACTTTAAATAGGTGAATTGTAAGGTGGATGAATTACATCTCAATAAGCTGTTTAAAAAAAATCAAAGGGCATGCATAATACAGATGAATCTCATATAATAATGAGTTAAAGAAGCTAGACAAAAGATTGTGTGACTTTTACATCCAGGAAGCATCAGTATAGGTTAAGGGAGCTCAACTCATGATTCCAATGGGTGATGGAAAACATAACAAGATATCAAGAAATCAAAAGCAGTATGAGTGAAGTCTTATTTAGCATCCTGTGGTACACTGCCAAACGTGATTTTAAATCTCAAATATGATATTTAAGTGGAGAATGAGTGCGTCCTTGCTCTATAACTAAATAAAATGCTTGATTTGTACGGATTTAAAAAAAAAGATTATACGATTCCTGTTACATAAAATGGAAAAAACAGTACATGGTATTAGAAGAATAGTTACCCTGGGGAGAGGGAAATGAGAAGCAGTAAGAAAGAGGGAATCAGGAATAAGGGAGAGAAAATTTAAAAAAAAAAAGAAAAAAAGTGAGACATCTCAACCAACTTGATTATTTAAATCGTGATTCAAACAAACGGGGTGGGGCACCGCAGGGAAATGGACGTTTATGAACAGTTAGAAATTTAAACACTGATTGGGTATCTGATGATATTAAGGAGTTATTATTTCTATATATGATAAAAAATTTGGAAACAGAACCATTTAGAAATATCTACTAAGTATTTACAGATGAATGACATCATATCTGGAATTTGTTTCAAAATAATTTAAGAGGATGGGAAGTGGTTGAAGATACAGGAAAAAAAAAAACTGTCCATGGATCTATAATTATTGAAGTTGAAATGAGGACTTCACAGGGGCTCATTATATTACTTTGGCTTCTTTCAGACATTTTCATAATAAAAACCTTGTCGGTGGGGATTAGGTTTATTTATTTATTTTAATGGAGGTACTGGGGATTGAACTCAGGACCCCATGCATGCTAAGCATGCACTCTACCACTGAGCTATACCCTGTTAAACAAAAATAATCTGTATTCTTTTCTATTTTAAATAAATTTTCTAGAATTTCCTGTGGCAAGGGTAATTTTCTCCACAATTTAACTTTCATTCTGAAATGAGTTACACGGCACTAAATTGCTTTTTATTTTTCTTGAACTAATATGAAGTATACACGCAGACTTCATACTCCAAAACCTCTTACCTACTTTGATCCTACTATTCTAAGAATATGAAAAGATTTCTTTCTAGAATCAGATTATGACCAGGTATGCTAATTTTAAAAGTTTTTCTTCTATATTGCCCTGATTTCAATTTTTCTACCTCACACCCTCTTCTAGAAGTTTGATCATTACACACTATTTAAGAAGTTTTAATTATTTATTATCTTGGTCTATCATGGCTACACATGTCTGAGAGCGTTCATCTCACTGGAACATTTTAGATATAAAAGTATACTAAATAAATACACAGATGGGGCAGGATTGACCATGGGTTGATGAGTCGCTGGAGCTGGGTGATGAATACATGGGAAGAATTCACTGCATTATTCTGTCTCCTTTTGATGTACAATGAAAATTCTCTACAACAGGTATTTGTTTAATTGGAATGAAATAAAAATATTTTCAGAAAAACCAAAGGGGGGGGGGAACTGTGCCAGAGGCTCTCATATTTCCAGTCATAAATCCATGTATTAGACTAAGAAAAACTGCCTTCTAACATTTCAGATGACTGTGGCATAGTGTGAATAAGGTATTATAACATCAAAGATCTATTACCTTCAAGGATTATTCTTTGCATGTTCATGAACTCAGACACACAGGGTAAAGGGTTTAATGACAGCAAATTCAGAAGTAATTTTCCAGCTATAGATAGAGCGCATTGTACTTCATAAGTCATGGCACAAGGGGGAGGGGAAAAAATCATGTATATCAAGTGCTTTTCTAGCACCAGGATGAGTTGTGTCAATGATCCAAATTCTCTCACCTGGTTCCCTGTGTGACCAATAATAGTCTTATTGTAAAACTGATGGTACAATGCAACTGGGAACCAAGGAAAAAAGTTTTAAATGGCTAGTCCTCAGATTTGCTCCTCTGTCCCCTGCTCAGAGCAACAGCATTAACTGAGCACAGGTGAGAAAAACAGACAATTAGCCAAAGGTAGTGCTACCTGAAATCCCTTTCCTTTGATGTTCGCCAACAATTACTATAAACGACTATATTTATACACTATTATGAGCTATTATTTGTTAGTAATAACAATTAAGTTATGTACAAAAGCTTAAAAAAATGCAGAAAATGCCAGACAGCATCATGTAGGGTACTTATACATAGAAGTTGAAATCCATTTTTTGTAATTTTCAAAATTAGGATTTACTACAAAGATACAAAATGAAATAGTGCAACAATTTGGGGTTTTTTAACTGTTCTTTCAAAACTCAAGATAATGCAATTTTCTTCTTATATTCAAATGAGTTGTCTTTCAGACACTTCTATTTCACTGAACTTCAATGACTGTGAAAAAGGACATGTGCTACAAAAATTTTAACTTATATTATAAAGAGATTTAACCTATACTGTAGACCAAAAATTATACACTATCAGGTATGGAAGAAAAGTTTCTTCCTATTTCCATTACTTGAAACATACTGGAATCCCCTTGTACTTTAAAAAGACTTTATGAGACAATTAGAGGGCATGAGCAAAAACAAAAAAGTGATAGTAATCTCAATTGATTTGAATTAAGTATAGCTACATTTTGTTTTCTTTAATGTTGGATCAGTTCAATCAGGCTAGCATTTTAAAACGTATCAGAAAGGACAATTAAATGCAGTATGTGATCTTTAGAATGAATCGTGTACTGGAGAGAAAAAAAACATGCTATAAAAAAGGGACAATGTTGGGTTAATTGACAAAACTGGAAAATAGACAGTAATTTAAAGTGTTTTATCGATGTTAAATTTATAGAAACTGATAATGGTACTCAAGCTATCTAAGAGAATATCCTTATTCATATGAAATACACAGAGTATTTAGGAGTCCAGAGTCATGATTTATCCAACTTATCCCCAAATGATTCAGAAAAAAAAAAGTTCTCAGTGCAGATATATAAGGAGAGCAAATAGGGCAAATTTTCAATAGATGAATCCAGGTACATGGTATAACATATCTGGGGTACTATTCTTGTAATTTTTCTATAAATTTTAAAATGATACCCAAATAAAAAATTTATTAAATAACTATAAGAAAACAAAAATTGGAAAATATTTTTGTATAATAATCAACATTTACGTGCCAGGCACTGGACTAGGATGTGTGTGTATGAAAAATCTCATTTAACCTTCAATGAGATAAATCATAGATTACTACTATGATCATCATTTTGCTGATGTGAAAATGAAACAAAGAAGTTAAGCAACTTACTTTAAAGCTACTACTTTAACTTATGCAGCCTGATTTTAAAGCCCATATTCTAATCATGTAATACTAAATACTGTTGTCTATACATAAAAACAATTACAAATAAACTCTTAAAATTTCCTCCTCGGTTCAAACAATTAGACTAAATCACGTTTTTATACTTTAACATTGTAAAAACATTCTTTTTCCTTTTCCTTCCTATGTTGACAGTGATGTTTATAGTCATATTAACTATTTTAAAAACTGGTTAAAAAAGAAGAAATGGTTTCTCTATTAATATGAAAATGTGTTACTTAATGATTTCTCTTGAGGTTTCATTAATGCTTTCCTTTTAGTCAAGCCTCTATATTTAACCAACTTTTCTTTCTCTGAAAGTCACTAGATAAGATTTCCTTGAACTCAATGTTATTAAAATACTTCTTGAAACACTAAACAAGCTATCTGAAATTCTTTCAACTCCTCAAGTCCGAGGAACTAAGAAGCCCTGATCAAGAATCTACATCATGCCCAAAACCCAGAAACTTCAATCAAGAGATAACTACTAAAGAGGTCAACTTCCAACTAAGAATGATACTGGTAATAGGATCTAAGAAGCCCCTAAAAGCAAAAGGAAACTTTGCGTTACCTCTTCTTTAATTTCTTCTTTTTCTTGGACTGGTGGTTTTGGCTCAGGTTTAACTGGTTCCAAAGGTGGAAGGTAGTTCTTAGTATAGAGACTTTCAAATAGTTTATCCACAAAACCTGAAGTTTCTAAAGAGAAGAAATAGTATTTAATTGTTGCACCAACAAAAACCAGAAGTTTGACAAAATACTCTACTGGCAAAGGTGAGGAAAGAGAGACATTTTTAGTTCCACCAGCAGTGTATGAAATGACTCTAGTCGGGGAGAATCCCACTTCTGGGTTTTAAGATCCTTTGAACACACTTGCACGTATACAAAATGATATACACGCAAGACTGTTTGAGTACATAACAGTACAAGATTGGATACAATCCAAATTTCCATGAATAAGAGATTACTTAAATAAATTATGTGACAACTGTACAACAGAACACACAGAATGAGTACTGATAATATCAAACCTCAAAGATACAAGATTAAATATTTGTATCTATTTATATTTGCATAAAAAACTCTGAAAGCACACAAAGACGACAAAGTTGTGTGCTGGAGGCAGGAAGGGAGCAGGCGAGGTGAGAGACTTTTAACGGTATACCTTCATATTGTTAGATTAAATGTACTGCTTGCTAAAAATTTTAATTAAAAATATTTCTAAATCAGTTGAAAAATAAATTTTGACATAAGAATGACATGAAAATTTTTTTGTGTGTTTTACTTAAAGGCTGGTCTATTTAGCAACTTTTTCAGACTAATTGAATGGGGGAGAACCAGATGAATTTATTAAAAATTAAATGTAAAAGTATTTATATTATGTTATTCAAACCAAATTCAAGTAACTCTCACTGGTCCTACCCTTCAGGAACAGATAAAGAGCATATTAAGAGTACAACACAGACTCTGCTTATAATGCAATTAATAAACATTTTATATAATAGCTATTTCTAAAATGTCAAATTAATTTTTCTTCAGAAAAGCATCTTTTCATAAACTTTCTATGCTGTTAATTTGTGCAGTAAGCATTTTCCATGATTATACAACAGTAAGCTCTTATTAACTGTCATACATAACTTTAAGGCTAATTAATCAAACCATTCAAAAGCCTTTATGATTAAAAGATTTTCTTCACATGTTTCTGTATTTCTAAAACATTTCTTAAAACACGCATTACTTTTGCACATGTTTTGTCTTTTTAAAAGACATATATCATGACATCTCTAATTCAAACTAAGTAATATAAATCAATACATTTAGAAAAGACAATACTTCTGGGGAAGAATTCTGTAAGTATTAGATTTTTTTGGTACAAAAAAGTGTTAGAAATGCATACAAAAATGCACAAAAAATATGTAATCCTGTGTTTTAGGTTGAAAATTCATATTTACTGTCTTTTCTTGCTCAGTAGATACATGATTTAATGCATATCTTCTCATTACCAACAGCTAGATCAATCAGTAAGTATGCATTATCCACATTCTGTTGGTCCATTCAACAATATTTACTGAGTATCTTCTATGTGCCAAGTCTGTAGGTTCTGAGTCTCCACTCTCAACAAAGGGAAAGACAGGGGTGGGGTCACACACACATACAAACACACACACAGGCAAATGAAAACAGAACATGACAGAGAGTAACAAGTACCATGAAAAAAATAAGTAAAGCAAGGCTGGGATGAGGAGAGAGTGGCTAGGGGCAGAGAGTGCACTATATCGTATGTAGGGTGCTCAGGGGAAACCACTGTGAGATGATGACATTTGAGAAGAGACCAGAAACCATAAGGGAAGAAACCATGTTTTAAGCAAGGGTACAAAGAGTTCAAAAGCCTGAGCTGGGAACATGTTTGCCATGCTAAGAAAACAGCAAGGTGGTCAGTGTGGCTAGAATGGAACAAGTGGGGAGCAGTAGGAGATGAGGCAGAGAAGCAGTAGGGAGGCCCTCAGGAAGCTCTGCAGACAATGGACAAGACTCTGGTAAGTAGATGGAAGTTAAAGGTACAAAGAGAAGATTATGCCCATTTCTTCGTGGATATAAAGAAGCCCCAGCCAAGAAGGAGAAAAACAGCTTCATTTTCCTAATAAACAGTAAGAATAAGCAGCTTCATTATCCTTAAATTGTTACTCCTCAACCATCAACTAGGCTCCACCACAAACCCCAAAGGACCCATTCTCCTAAAAAGCATTAGCTACCACCGCCTCAATATAAGAGAGAAGCAGAGAAGGAAAGGGGAAAAAAAGTTTTGTTAAAATATATAATAAATAATTAAGCATGAATAGGTATATTCAACTATTTAAAGAACCCTGACCAGTTTCTTTCCCATTAAGCTTATATCTTCAAGATTTTATCAGGAAGTTTTAAATTTAAAATCTTTACTTAAATAGTTGGTTGAAGACCTATAATAATTACCTTTTTGTAAAAATACGTCAAGTTGATCGGCACAAAAGGCTTTCAATTCTTTCTCAGGTTTGTCCTTCTTGACCAGTGCTACAACATAGTTGGCTAAGGCTGAAGGGTCAGCATCACATCTAGTTAGACAAAGAGAAAATAAAAAATTTTACACATTTTTTTCAAACACTGGTGTCATTAGTGAAGTCACCTCTATTTTGCAAAGCTTAAAGTCAAAAACTTTATTTTAAAAAGTGGCTGCAAGCACAGGCAACTATTGTAACAAACAGCATATACAAGTTACAAGTGAGATTTTCCTTTTCTGCTTATTTTTATAAAATAGTTTGTCTCCTATTTTCAGTGTTCTAATTATACCCAGCATTTTGGACCAAATCTACATTTGCTCTCGTAATAGGGAAAGGGTGACAACAGACCCTTAAGTTGCAGCTTGACTTCCATGCCTGTAGAAACAGGAACTATCTGTTCCATGTGTTCACTGAGGAAGAAGCAGGGGAAGGGATGGGACAGCTTTCCCCATTCCTTATAACTCCAAGCACCAGCATCTAAAAATGGCAATCAATTTCCACTGCTAATCTTCTCAGTGAGTAATTTAAGGATATTTCTAAAAAGTGAGAATGCAAGAAGTATGGCACCTCAGATTTTATCAGCAAACACTTTAGTAGCTATAAGCAATAAAGAAAAGATCTGGGAGTTAGAACAGAAAGGACAAGAGAAGTGGAAAGGGCAGCAGAGATAACTTTTATCTACATCACTTTTTTCCTAGTCAGTAGTAACCTGACTTTGGCATTCAAAATTATCTCCTATGCCAGGGCAGCACATGATCCTTGAGTTGCCAATTCCTGACATACAGTAATCTATCAGAATTAACATTTTATCTATATTACATGAAATAGAACATTTTCATGTTGCAAAAATAAATAAGTATACATACACACTTATATATTTATATGCTAGTTTTCTCATAAATGTACATTTAAATAACACATATCCTTCGTGGCTTCACAGCATCGTTGTAAAGGTAAAATGAAAAAAATCAGAATGACAGTAAATAAAATCATTATGCAAGCAAAGTGATCATATCCCTATAAGACACTATTCAAATTTAAGTAATCTTATTCTATAATCCTTAGGCCTCCAAAATCAACCAGAAAGTTAAAAAGTTTCAGCTCAAGAGCATCAATCACATTTCTAATAATTTTATGAGATTAGTATACAAAAGAAAAACCAAGCACCAACACCCTTACCTCCTTTCCTTTCTACTTTAATGCACCAAATTCTCAGTTTTACAAAACTCAAAAAAAAAAAAAAAAAAAAAAAAAAAAGGTGATGGGAAAGGGTCAAAGTGCCCTAGGAAAGAGCTTAAGTATAAAAAAGAAGAGTTACATATTAATTAAAGCAAGCTGGGATTTTTCTTAAATAAAAAATATTACATTTTGAAGAATTATGAACAGATTACCTTAGTAAGTCTAACTGCTAAATTCTAAAATGGATATATAGCATTTCCACTTTCAAAAAATATGACCCATGCCATGCCTACCTTTGCTCTTCCATAAACACCTTAAAATAAAAACAGGTAAGTAGACTTAATTTCACTCTTGAGAACAATAAGATATTTGATCAGTATACTTCTAATCAACATTCAAATGGAGAGAGGGGAAAAAAATTACATTTCTACCCTTACTTAGAAAGCTCAGATCCTGAATAAGGAAGATATTCTAGGTATTTTTTAAAACAAGTACGAATGGCAGAAAAGAAGCAACGTTATTTTCTCTGGTGTTATGAGAACCTCCACAGAGTCTCATGACCTGACAGGTGTTAACGCTGCATAAGGATATGAGGTTTCTAATGAGAAACAGGCAAAACTCAGATTACTGGATAAATGAGACGGGTTAAACAAACCCAGATATCTTATACACATATTTAGCATTCAGACTCTGAAACACAAATGTAGAGTTAGGCTGCTTCTGATGAAATACATTTTGATGTGATAGTGGTAAAACTCAAGATGAATAGTTACAAGAAGGTAACAGAAAAAGACTGCACACAAGAGAAGAGAGTGATCACAGGTTCCAAATATTTGTTTAAGGTGAGTGAACAACTGACTGTTAATAACTGATAGTTAGAATTCTGCACCAAATACAAAAGCATGTTTACAGCCAAAGGAAAGGAACAATTTAAACATAAAAGCTCCTAATATGTATCCATAAAGTGCACTATGAAGGAAATTGCCCATCTGAAATAATGAGTCACACCAATTGAACGGTGAAACTTAAATACATAGGGGCGTTTTATGCTGTAATTTTCTTTTTTTTTTAAATAACATTTTTTATTGAGTTATAGTCATTTTACAATGTTGTGTCAAATTTCAGTGTAGAGCACAATTTTTCATTTATACATGAACATACACATGCTGTAATTTTCTTTACCTTTATGATTGCTCTTATTTATTCTTTCATCACCCCATACCATATAATCTTTAAAAACTGACAATTACAATACTATAGCAGCTATAGTACCAATACTAACAGTAGCCCAACAAGACTTCCAGAAGTGTGTCACAAAAATCTGAGTATGACTACTGAAGACCCTTGATAGATTATAAGACAAATGCAGGGCCACTTCCTACTTTTCTTACACAAAAAAGCAGTACCCAAAAAGAGTAAAATCTTTTAGCTCTTTATTTGTAACTACAGCTTATGGAAATTCGTTTCTGCTTAACTACAGGGACAAGTATATTTTGGAATGAAAGATTTTAAAATTTTGGATCCATAGCGATGTCAAACACACACGTTTCTAGACAAAAAAGGGGCTTCTATTATAACAAAGGGATTAGAAAAGGTAATAGCATCCACCTGAAAATACTACTCTGCTATAGCCTTTAAAAGGTCTTAACAGCATAATCAATGAGTTGTTACTCATTTTATAGATACTTAAATTTATAAGTATGTAAAAAATTAAGTGATCCAGTCAAAATCAGGCAGATAGCACACCTGAGGAACTAAAACTCAGCTGCAATTCCACTCAAGTAAAATCTATCATAGCACACACATTTTCCTAATGTTTATCTGCACAACAAATTAATGTTCTAAATGTCAATCAATAATCACCTTTCAGTTAAAATAAAGACCCAACAGAAGAAATTCCCTAACGTTTAATGGAAGTTACAAATGAGGATTCCCTAAAATTCACATCTTGTATTATGTTCCAATTATCTTTAATTAAAAAAACATCAATTAGAATGAATTGTTATCAGGGGAAGTTAATAGTCATATTGCCTTAAAAAATGTCTTATTTGCAAAAATCTCAAATTTATCTTTTTCTTCTTTAATGAACTCTCCATTGCAGGTATACGACATCTGCTAAGCTAGCACCTAAGCTTTACAGAATTCAGGCATATACCTAATTCCAAGACCAAAGAGTAAAGGTCCTCCCTCACCTTAGGCCCTATGCCAAGAAACACCACTAGAAATCCATTACAGTGTATTTGTTTTAGGAAATAGCCAAGACTACTTAAATCTTTTCCATTTTCAGAAAAATCTATATGTTTCTGAATATGGGCCGTTTTAAGTTCTACCTCACTGTGATTTTTGTTTCACAGGAAAGACAACTAATGAATATGCTATTGGACCACAGGGGGAAAAAAACCTGATCCTAATGTGTATCAACAGCCATTAAAAATGTTCATATTCTTTGACTAGTAGTTGTACTTATGGGAAACTAGTCTCAGGAAATAAATCCAAATATACAAAATACTTTGGGTACCTAAGAGACACCATACATACATTTCCGTGTTTGTGTATTATATAAAAACAGAATTACTTTTAACAGAAAAAGTCTGTTAAAAATAGGTAAACACTCTTACTGCTGAATGATTACAAAACATTAGGCATCCAAAGTGATGCTTATAAAAACAATACACAAATATGAAAATGCTTCTGATATAATGTCAACTGGAGAAATCAAGATAAAAAATTTTATATTTGAGTCTGATTATAGCTACATGAAAGTTCATATACAGAAGGAAACTAGAAATAAATATACACAAATAATTTTATTCTTTCCACATTTTCTGTAATGCAATAATTCTTTTACTTTTACTTTATAAAAAAGAAATAAAAAAACAAGTCTGACTCAGATCTTTGTTTAGAATATTCCTTTGATAAGACAGTACTGAAAAAATACAATTTGAGTTGATTTTATCAAAGAGTATAGGTAAGTAACTCTTAATTTCTAAGAAGATGTTAACTCATATTAAGATATACAAATACTGGTACTTCTACTTCTTTTCAAATGAAGGCTTTCATCTTCCCTTAATTAGTTAGGGACTTTCATGAATGAATACAATGTGGAAGAAAAGATCCCTAGAGTGGTTTAGGGCCAGGGAACATACAGATAGGTCTCTCAGTTGCAAATACCATTGTGATATCTGGACTGTGGCTCCTAGCACAGTAGCCACCAGCTAAGGATAGCCAGAAAATTAGACTATTTAAAAAAAAAAAACTTACTTTTTCTAATTGTGATCAACCTAAATACACATATGAGGACACTGATTCATTTAATCATTTACTAAATGTTAACTAAATGCCAAGCATCTTGCTGAATAATTGGAACTACTTTGAGGAAGACAGACCTTGCTCTGCAGTTACATGGCCAAGAGATGGAAATGAAAACAAATAATTATAGTACAGAATATCAAATGGTTAAAAAAAAAGATTAATAATGAAGTAACAACACTGTGAGAGGATGAGACAAGACAGCAGTAGGAAACATGAGGCTATAAAAGCAACTTCTGGCTTCTAGCCTATAGCAGTTGAGCCAGGGAGAATGAAGTCAGACATATTTAAGAGGCAGACCAAAGGACATAAGAACAAATATGGCTTGACTTAGTATACTAAAACTTGCCGAGAAGTCTTTTGGTCAAAATAAGACCTTTTCTATGAAACAGTGAATTTTCTATGAACAGGACTTTTCTCCTTAAAAAGTCCCACAGGACTTTAGAGGCACACTAATTCTTCAAAGCCAGTAAGTAAATTGTAAGCCACTTTGTAAATCATCAGTACTTCTCAGTCTTTAGAACATACCTCCAAAATACTCGTTTTACCCTAGTAGTTTATTTATCAAGGAGGTCAAGCCTAACAGCTGCTATGTGGTGATTTTTCTTCCCATCTGAGCAACTGCAGAGATTACTAGTCAGAGTTAACTTGATAAGGATTGCAAACTTATAAGCAGCATGTAAACTTCAGAGTTCAAAGTATACACCCCCTGACCAATGAACCAATGAAATGATCTAGTCAATGAACCTTATTGCTGCCTTTCCCACGATACTCAGAAATGACACACTCAATCTTCTAGCGCATTTTTTACAAAGACCTTATTAAGGCCTGAACTCACAGAAACTGCACATCCAGGGCTCTCACTAGCAATTCCTGTTCTTACCTTTAGGGCCTGCAATGAGAACCTAGCTCTGTCATGCGCTAGACTGATATTCTGTAAGGGGCAGCAGTGCTTAATATTAAAAAGAAAAACATTTTTGCAAAAAGAGTTGAATATATTTTCATATTTCAAAAACCATAAAATTTCATGCATATTTAATGATTCTGAGGTACACAAAGCACTTTTTAGTCTGTAACATTAATACTCATATCATATTCATGAGGTAGGTAAAAGGCTAATATAATTAACTCTGCTTAATACAGAAAGGTTAGGCAATCTCTCCAAAGTCACACAGTGAATCAGAGACAGACAGAAAACTAGAAACTAAATGCCCTTTGTCACATAATGATGCTCTACTAGAACAGACAGGTGATAGATAGATGCAACTGTCTAAAAAGTATTACAAACCATCACTCTTTTTAAAACATGTACCAAGACAAAATTTTTTGTTATTCATAGCTTTTATCTTCCAGTTTTACTGAGATATAACTGACATACAGAACTGCGTAAATTTGAAGTGTACAGTATAATGATTCGACTTACATACATCATGAAATGATTACCACAATAAGTTTAGTGAACATTCATCATCTCACGTAGATACAAAATAAAAGAAAAAATATTTTTTTCCTTGTAATGGGAACTGTTAGGATTTATTCTCAACTTTCATATTTGACACACAGCAATGTTAATTATATTAATATGCTTCACATTCCATCTCTAGTACTTACATATCTTATGCCTGGAAGTATGTACCTTTTGACTATTTTCATCCAATTCCCCTTCCTCTACTTCCTCCTTCTACTCCTCTTGTAACCACAAATCTGATTTCTTCCTATAAGTTTGTTTGTTTGTTTTTGAAGTAAAACTGACCTACAACACTATGTTAGTTCCTGGTGCACAACACAGTGATTTGATATTTCTATACACTGCAAAATGACCACAAGACAAATTTCTACAGTAAACCTAACAAGCAGCAGTGAATTAGGTATGCTTGTACATATTTAACATACATAAGTAACTTCAAACAGTCCTCATTGAAAACATTTTTTGGTAGAAATGTATGTTTGTTATTGAAAAATGCCTGCCTGAACTTTTTCTAAAGTTGAACAAATCTCTCCAGTGGTTGATTTATACCCTAGGTTTATTTAGAACCTTACTCTTAAGGAGTTCAAACACTTAAAATGAGCAATTATTTCTAACAGAAAGAAACCACGACATGGCCTACTTACACATAATCCCTACACAGTCTCCATGACTAGGCTATCTCCATTTTTGAAAGTGAAAAAAGATGAGGACCCCAAACAAGATCTTTGAGTTCAGTCCATTCACACAGCAGAAGAAAGAATTATAAACTCCTTGACTAAGATGGTATCTCTCCCCTTTACTGCACTACTAAAAAAATGGTTCTGGGTTTTTCACAGCCAGTTAAGGAGTCATTTCTTCCAGTCTCCCTCCTTCTGTCCTTCCTCTAGTAAAAGTAATAGATAAAAAGGAGTGGAAGGTAACAGATAAGCTCTAACAGCACAGGGTATTTCTAATTTGTCTATAGGAAATAATCACATACAAACTGGATTGGTTTTGTACCACCCTGTCACATGCGTTTCACTAGTGACAAGGTAGACCACACTTTAAAAAAAAATCCCTAAGCATTAAACTTTCATAAATGTAGTTAACTATAAATTAAACTAAGTAAGAAAGCACAACAGGAAACCATGTACACAGCCACAGTATGATTCCAACATATCTACTGCAACTACATTATCTGAAAACCTAACAACTGCTCTGAAATGCTATGTTGTAACAACATGCCAATCTGCCATGAAAATTTTCTTGAATCCAGAATATGCAAAAAGTAAATTTACAAATACAACCCACTTTAGTGTATCATTTATTACATTTTAGGATGTCTAAACAAAAAATAATCTCCCATGACAACATATTAAGAATGAAAATATATGTGACATCTGTATTTGTATTTACTATTTATTAACATTTTCATCCCAAATCATTACTTATGTGAGTTAAAAATAAGTTTTTTAATTTTGTAGTTCTAGGAAAGTCACCTATATATTATTAAAGCCTAAGTAGTGATTTTAGGCTTTTTAAACCTTAAAAAAGTAACATTTTTAAAAGAGAAAAGAAGCATGATGTGCTTTGATTATGTAACTCAAAACAAATGGGGAAACTAAACTCAATCATTTTGAAAGATAACTTTTACCAATGAAAATTACAGAATACCTATGAATAAAATCAGTATAAATAGCCAAAAAAGCCTAGTGAAGACATTCTCAGGAGGTTCAAGTTCCCATCCAAACTAAATACTGACATTAAGGAAAAAAAAAAACAAAAAAACATTGCCCAGAGTAAAACACTTTAGGGAGCTTAAAAAAAAAAAGGCAATTAACTATAATGTTAAGACATCACTTTCTACCTAAGACATAAAACATACATTTAATACTTTTCAAAAGGATCTCTACCAACAAACTGAAAATACAAAAGTAAAGAATGGGTTTTTCTTTTTAGTAAAGAATGTTTCAATAGACCTTTTTCTATATTTAGCCTCTTCCATATAAGATCAATTTCACTAAATCTGATTCACCATTTCCCACCTTCATCACAAGCCATCTCCGTCGTTGTGCTCCAAACTTGCTACTGTAGAAAAAAGTATGACCCACATTAAAGAGGCCCATACTCTTCTACAAAACTTTCAAATGTGTCCAGAAGTCATTTTCACTTAAACCAGACCATAACTAATGTAAAACTCAGAAGCCCTTGGCGTACATTCATTCATACCTGTGCTCTACTCACACACTCATCCTCAGAATGCAAATAAACACCATTTCAGACATCAAAATTCCCCTAATGCTGTCTCCCTTAACTATCTTAACTTCTTCACAAGGCTAACACACTGTACTACAGATTGAGTCTTCCTAGGTGTTACCATCCCACCCCAAGAAACCAAAATAGCAAAACAACAAATGTTAGTTACTAAGATTTCTCAGGAGGACAAGGGAATACATAAAGAGAAATAGCTGTTTCCCAACAGCCCTCAATTTTACGGTATCTCCAGCCTCCCAAGATACCCCTTATTTCCACCTCTGCAAAAACTCAATTCTTCCACTAAAGTGATCTGATCTAATGAATCTAAGTCTTCCTATCTTTTCTCCTACCCATTTTCTTTCAGCCAGAAAGTCCTCACCACCAATAGAAGGATAAATAAGAAGTAGAAATGAGAAGGGGGAGGGGGCAGGAAATGATCCCTTCCCTTCCCATGCCTTCTTTTCCAAGAGGGCCAAAGATACCACCTCTCCCCAATCCGCATACCAGCCTTCCCTCTCTTTGCTTTAGGAGGTATGTTTCAGAGACTATCTATACCCCAGTGTCCCAAAGAAAACACTTCACAATCCTACCCCTTTAAAATGGTTACAAAGCCAACAAAAAGTTGATACCTCTGCTATCCCTTTCAAGAGTCCTAACAATATTTCTACAATACTACCCAAAATACTTCTTATAAAGAAGCCCCTCTCTTTTCAGCCCCTCACCAATAAACCCTACACCCCAATATCCTTAGTTGTCCTACCAGTATTTACAAACATTGTTTCTACTACCCCTTTTATTACTCCAACATCTGTATCTAAAAATCCCTAGATGCTGCCGGTATACCCCTTCCCGCCCGCCCTCTAATAATATTACTAGATACCAGGGTAGCCTTCTCAATCCCCCAATCAAAATCTCAGTTTTTTCTCAACCTGTAATGGTATTCAAAAACCACCAGTTCTCCTGACACCATCAACTTCTCAATATTTCAAAATCCCTTAATATCCTTATCAGCTTCCCAATAATTCCTATAACACTTCAATACCCACAAATCCCTTTCAACTACCCCATACTTCAATTAAATATTCTTGAACCCTTAGAACTCACCAGTAATCTCTATAAATCCCTCAATGTCCCTACTCTCTCTTTCTCTCTTGGTGTTTTTAAAAGGCCCTCGATACTCTGCTTCTAGATCTTTTAGTCCCCGGAATAATATTGTTTGTAAAGCCCTCGATATCCTGCTACTCCCTTCCAGAGCCCAATATTCAAATTTTAAAATCCCTCGACAACCCTGCTTTCCCTCTGAGTTCTCAAATAGCAGTATTTTAAACTCCCTCACTATTTCTGCTACCCCTTTGAGCACCCCAGTATTTTTATTTAAAAAGCCCTCGCTCTCCTTGCTCCCCACCCCACCCCGGTCCCAGAGCCACATCGCCTCTACGCCCCTTGCTCTCCCTCCGTCCCCCCAACCCCCCACAATGGTGATAGTACTACAGAGAAGACAACGCCGGGACCTCCGGACTGCGGCCCCTCCGCTCCGCCCTCCCCCACGCCGCTTCCCCTCCCCCTACGCCCCGGCGGGCCCCCAACGCCCACGTTCGCCGGCCCCGGCCCAGCCTGGCTCACTCACATCGGCTCCAGTAACTTGGCCAGCCAGGACTTGAGGGCATCCACATCCTCTATGAGCATGGTGCAGGGAAGGCGGGCTCGGCCGCCGCTCTTGTTCGGGCCTGCCGCCGGGAGCCACTCACCGCCTCCTCACGCCTTCCTCACAGCTCCCAGTGCCCTAGCCCACCGGGCATCTTAGGAGACTTCAACCTACTCCCCGAGCCGGGGCCTAACAGGAACTAACCCAAGAGCCCTCACTCAACCTAGCACGACGGCTTAGGAGGGCGGGAGACAGCGCCAAGTGGCGGACGCGAGGACCAATAGAAAGGAGAGGGCCGTGCGCGCGCAGCCAATGAAAAGGCTCGTTCGCCCCGCCCGCCGGTAGTACCCAGTGAAGGAAGAGGGATCTATCAAGGTAGGTAGAGAGCTTACGTGAACTCCTGGTGCAAGATGGTATCTTGGAGAAGGTGCTGTGGCGCTTAAAGGGGCCGCGGCGCTCTTTTTGACCATGCCGCCGCCCGCCGCGGAATACTGGTGTCTGCTGCTGGGAGTGCCTGGGGGAACCCGGCGAGCCCCTCAGCCCGGTTCCTTCCTCGCGGTTTTCCTGGAAACACACACTCGTGTCCCGAAATGACTCAGCTGTAGTAAATCTGCAACACAACGTGAGATATGTTCACGTTCGACACTTTGCACAGAACGCAAAATTATACTTTTTTCCCTCACACGCTCGTCTTGCTCGGCACACACGCTTGTATTTTTGGCTGCTGTGCTTAAATTACGCAGAATGCTTCTTGACAACCATGCTCTGGACTCCAATAATCGTCATTTTTAAAACGTGGCGCAACGGATGTAAAAGGCTGAGGCCATTTCGATTTTACCGATATTTTAAACGTATTCTTTATTTGAGGAGAAAAAGGATTCCAAGTTTTTTAATATATAATTCTCTTTTCATTGCATAGGTAAAATTTGGTAGGGGTTTTTGTGCAGGGAGAATTTTGGTCAGCAAAAAGAGTTTTTTAAAATATATATTTTTAATTGAAACCACTGAAAAAGGCAGTTTAGTTTGTGCTAGATGACAAATCCTTTTTGGAATTTTGAAATTACTGGCTTGGCACTGGTGTTAGAATGTTTATTCAACAACAAATACTGAGCACCTGCTATATGCCAGCAATGTGTAAGGCACTAGGATTCCAGTGGTGAGTAAAACAAAACAAGAGTCCCTCCTGTTAGAAAGCCGAACAGTTTATAGGATTATGCATTATAATCATAACACTTCGAAAAATTCCTGATGGACACACACCTCATATAAAAAAGATGGGTTATTCCAAAATAAGCAGGTATACTAGAGAGAGAGCGAGAGCAAGTTTAGGCATACTTTTTCTATAAAAAGCTAGATAGCAAACTGTTTTGGTTTTGTGGGCCATGAGCTCTCTGGCAACTACTCAACTCTGCCCTCTTGGCATGAAACTGGCCATAGGTGTGTATTATGTAAACAAATGATTGTGGCTGTGTTCCCTTAAAACTTACATGAAAATTTCCATTTTAGAGAATTTTCACATGACACAACATATTATTCTCTTGAGGTTTTTTTTTTTTTCCACCCCCAACCATTTAAAAGTGTAAAAGGTATTGTTACCGGTGCCCAGAAACAGGAGCCAATAGTGTTTGGTTTGCTGACCACAGTTTGTGGACCGCTTATGAAGAGTAATAAAAGCAAAACACTCTTAGAAATCATCTTATGAACCTCCGTCACCGACACCTTCTCCCCAACTTTGCAAATGAGGGAGAGAGCCCAGAGAGACTGAGTCGTTTACCCAGAGTCACACATGTTTATAGATGGAGCAGAAGGAACATCCAGGTCTAGCAACAAGTCCAGAGTTTTCCCACAGTCAATTGTTGCCTCCTCTTCCCTCTCTCCTCCTCCCCTTCTTCCTTTATGTTTATCCACATTTCTCCTTCACTTCTTTCCAGTACAGAGATGAGGTGTTACCCCTAAATGACAGAAATTTTTAAAAAGAGAAATAAATGTACAAGTGATTTGATTAGGCCTGGGGCTAGGCGAGAATTTGATAGTACAATAGATATGGAACAGGCATTGCCTTTATCACAGTAAATCACTCCTCTGCAAGAATTTCAAAGCGCTGTTCAGATATATTTATAGAACAAGTTTTGCAGGCCTTACTTCAGAGACGAGGGTGCTGAGATATCAGCTTCCTAGTGACCAAGGGCATTATTTAACCAAGCACATTTACAGAGAGTAGAACAGACATGATTACAGTAGTAATATCTGGGTGTAACGACTTTGGATAGTTTTTCTTTTTTCCTATTTTTTAAATTGTGACGTTATATTACTTTTCTAAACTGAATAGACTATATATAGGTATATATGTTCCATATAAAAACCAGCGCTTTGAATGTAGATATTGAACCCCAAACTGTATCTTGAGAAAACAGTGTCTATAGATGAGTTGCTCTTCCAGAACTGGAAGTGGGGTACGGTGTAGTCAATTCCTGCCTCACACCTGGCTCTCTCCATTTGTTAAATAGTTGCTTCCAATTTGGTCAGTAACCATGGCTTAGAATTTTCCATATACTTTATTCAGTAGCATCCATTATATGCACAGAACTGACTCACATTCAGGTCATGAATGAATGAGGCACTGATTTCAGTCATTCAGTTATTGGGCTACTCTGAAGGCAATGCATACATATATGTATTGATTCAGCACACCTATTGAGTGCTGATTTCCAGGTACCAGATTCTGTGTTCTTGGTGGGGACAGAGACAAAAGTTTGAGAAGTGTGCCTTTTGGGGCCTCAGATTCTGCTGGTCTAATAATTAGGCATTGAAAATAATAATCAGAGCCAAAGTTGTTGAGGACATACTCAGTGCTGGCCCTATGCTAAATATTTCAGTGTATTGTCACCTGTCATCCTTACAATACCCTTGTATAGTAAACAGTGTTCATAGACAAAAGAATTGCATCCTAGAAAATTCATGAAAGCTAATGAGTGAAAAGGCCCGGCCTTGACCACGTGTGTTTGATCCAAAGCCCACACCTCTAATCTTCTCTTAACCATCTCCACTCACAAACACTGAAATATGAACTACATGGTTCATTCAAAATTTATTCAACAAATATATATTGAACCCAATATCATCTATTAGGCACTGTTCTTGGATAATACAGAGTACGATTGATTTTAAAATAATGTTCTTCCCTTAGTTAAGGTGAATGTTAAAATGGAGACTTAACAATCGTTGACTGTTCTCTCAGTTTATTTTCACAGGAAGAGAAAGAAAGAGACGCCAGTTTATCTAAGAAAAAAGAGTGTATTAATATGGGACATTGATGAGAGAGTGACTACAGGAAGAAAAGATATCTAAACCATCCTTATTCAAACCAATTTCCCTTTCTTGGCTTGAGAGTAACTGGACCCTCACCAAAAAGAGTAGTCAATGCTGTGATCTCACTCAAGTGTTGACAGGGGTAGATAGGCGTTCCAAAATCAAGGTGGATCATGCCCATTTGTTTGTTTGTTTGTTTGTTTGTTATGGTCCTTATTCTCCACTCTGTGGCTAAGAATGTCCCAGATGTACAGTAAAAGAAGTTCGAGGGTCATTTTTAAGGTTTTCTCTGTGAAATTTACAATCACAAGATGCTTCCTTTACATGTAGTTAAATTAAGCTTTGGTAGAATTTCAGACTAAGAAGCTTATACTTACAAACAGAACCTCTCATGTCTGTGCCTTTGCAAATGATCAGCTAATTAAACAACATACCCATCAAAAGATCAGTCTCTCCTGAGTTTGGGTCACCTGGAGCAGCCTGTCTGGCTCAGAGAAAAGTCACTTTAATAAAGGTCGCTTGAATCTTAGTTATGCAAAAGACAAGGTGAGTTAGCAAACAGTGAGTCAATCACTGGAAACAGTCTCTCTTCGTTATGAAATTGTAGATTTGTTTTCCTAAGAGAACTGTGTTGTAAGGGTTTTTTGGTTTTTGTTTTTTTTTAAGTTACTTCACACTAAGCACCTATAAGAATGGGTAATATATATAAAAAAAACTGACAACACTGAATGCTGATAAGGATGTAGACAAACTAGATCACTCATGCTTTGTTAGTGTAATGTAAAATGGTACGGCCACTCTGAAAAACTCTTTGGTATTTTCTCTAAAGATTAAACATGCAACTATGATATGACCCAACAATTATACTCTTGGGCAGAGAAATGGAAGCCTTTTATGTTTACACACACAAACCTGTACACAAATGTTTATAGCAGCTTTATTTATAATAACCAAAACCAAGAATCAGCCCAGATGACCTTAAACCAGTGAATGGTTAAACTATGTGATACATACATACAATGGAGTGCCACTCCATGCCTCCTTCCAACAAGGAAGGAACTCCTGATACATGTAGCAATCAGGATGAATTATGCTGAGTGAGGAAAAAAGCCAGCCCCTAAAGATTATATATTGTATGGTTCCATTTATATAACACTTTGAAAATGACATAATTTTAGGAGCAGAGGACAGAGATGGGGGTGTGGAAGGGTAGTGGGTGTGGTTTTAAAGGGCAGTAGGAGGGATCCTTGTGGTGTGGGAACTGTGCAGTGTCTTAACTGTCAGGGTAAGTATAGGAACTACAGGAGTGATGATAACATTGTATAGAATTATACACACACTGCAAACAGGCAAAATGAATGCACATAAAACATGTCAATGTCAATATTCTGACTATGATATTATACCATAGTTTTGCACATGTTACCATTGGGGGAAATTAGGAAAAATGTACAGAAGTTCTCTCTGCCTCATTTCTTAGAAGTGCATTTGACTCTGTAAGTATCTCAATTAAAAAAAAAAAACAACAAAAAGGTGCTTCACACACTAAGAGCAGTGTCAACAGGGAGAAAAAGTTGAAGTGGCATCTCTGAGTGTATGCATACCAGAAATAGTCCTTGCCCCATTCTCCAAGGATTTCATGGGGACCCAGGTCTACCATCCTTGCAGATTAGAAAGGCATCCAGGAGAAATGTGCAAAGCTCCACTGCTGTACTGAGCTTTTTCTTTTTCTTTTTCTTTTTTTTTTTTTTTTAAGCATGAAACAGCAACAGTGGACTGACCGGTCTCCAGGCCCCTCTGGTTATTCCTCTGATATTAGAAGACAACTGCGCTCTCTTCCTTGGATTGAATAAGCCCCATGGGATTTGGACACATCAAATGGTAATAACTCATACTTGTCAAGTGCCAGGCACTCTGCCAACCAATTTTGCATGGATTCGCCTCTTGCAATTCCTGCATTCAGCCTTTCCTTCTTTCAAGAAATATTGATTACAACTTGATCGTAGGCAAAGCAGTATGATAGTCCCTGGGGATACGGCAGTGGAGAAAATAGGCATTCTCTTGGAGATGTATTTTAGCAGAAAGAGAATGATGATAAATAAACAACTCTATCATAAGTCAGGTGGGATACATTTTACAAAGAAAAATAAGGCAAAGTGAGGGGAGAGAGAGTGATGAGGACTCTGAGCAGTGCTCTGGAGGAAGTAAGGGTGTTAATCTTGTGGCTATCTCGTGGAAGAGCTTTCCAGGGAAGTGCAAAGACCCTGAGGCAGGAACTAATTTGGCAAGTTTGAGGAGAGGAAAGCAATGGAGCAGGAACAAAGTGAAACAGGAGGAAAGTGATGGGAGAAGAGGTTAGAGACGCAGTGAGAAGCCAGATCATGGAGTACTTTGTCAGCCATGGTAGGGACTTTGGTTTCTTATTCGGAGTGAGACTGGGAGACACTGAAGGTTTTAAGCAGAGGAATAAAATTATCTGATTTAGTTTTTTATTTTTGAACAGGATCAGTGTAGCTGCCTCGTGGTTATCAGACTGGAAGGGACAAAAGTGGAGGTAGGGAAACTGGTTAGAAATCAATAATCCAAGCAAGATATGATGGAGGTTTAGACTAGACTAGCACTGAAAGAGATGTTAAGAAGTTGGATTCTGGACATATTTTGAAGGCAGAGTCAATGAGTTTTAGTGACATTAATTGTTGGTATGAAATGCAAAGAGGAATTCAGGATGACACTAAGGTGTTTGGCCTGAGATGGGGAAAATGAGGAAGGAGCAGATTTAGAGAATGGTTGGTAGATCTTGAATTAAGTTTGTGACATAAATAGGACATTAGACATTGTCTTAGACATTGGACATGGTGGTAACCCCCATCATGGCCCCCAATGATCCTTACCTCCTGTTCTCACCCATGTGTACTTTCCTCCTATACTGGATCAAAGCTTGCCTGTATGACCAATAGAATACACTGCAAGTGACAGTCATTGACTTCCAAGTCTAGGATAAAAAGCAGTGTAGCTCCTGTTTTGGGTCTCTTGTTCTGAGGAAACCCAGTTACTGTGTCCGAAGACACTCAATCAACCCTTCAGAGAGGCCCACAAGGAGACTTCTTACCAACATCCAGTCTCCATCAGACCTTCAGATGACTGCAGCCCTGGCCAGCATTTGACTGCAATTCCATGAAAGCCCCTAAGCCAGAGCCACCAAGTCAAGCTGCTCCCAAACTTCTGACCCATAGAAACTGTGAAAGGTGATAAATGGTTATTGTTTTTTAAACCACTAAGTTTTAGGGTAATTTGTTAGGCATGATAGGTAATTAATATAAAAATCCAAATGAAGATGTCAAATAGACAGTTGGATCAGTGAGTCTGGAGTTTATGAGAGATTGGGCTTGGTGTTAAAAACTGGGGATTCATCAGCATGTAAAGTGTGTTGAAAACCATGGGCCTGTTTAAGATCATCTAGGAAGTGAATATATCTAGAAAGAAAGGCCATTAGGGCATTCTCTTATTTAGAAAGAAGGGGAGTAATATCCTGTAAACTGAGAGGGTATTGCCAGTGAGGCAGAAGAACAGAGAAGAAATGTGTCTCAGAGAAGATGGAGTTTTCAACTTGTCAAATGTAGTTCTTGTATCAAGTAAGATGAGGACACAGACTTGATCATTGGATTTGGCAGCATGGAGATCATTTGATGACCTGGACAATTACATGGAATAGAAGGGTAAACACCTGATTAGAAAAAGTTCAGGAAAGAAAGGGAAGTGAGGAATCAGAGACAGTATTGACAGTTTTCTTGAAGGGTTTTGCTGTAAAGGAGATTAGAGCAATGAAGGTACCAAAGATGTCATGGGGTAGAGAGGATAGGGTTTGTTTGCATTTTGTTGTATTTTTCTTTTGCTTGTCTTCTTGCTTGCATTAAGTTAGAAATATGAATGCAGGTAAGTATGATCTAGTATAGAAAGAAAATTTGATGATGTTGAAGGTGCAGTGGGCAACTGGAGGAATAAAATCTCTTAGTAGGAAAAGACAATGGGACTTGAGTGTACAAATGGAGTGTAGGTCTTAATAGGATCCCTGGGAGGAAAATAGAGCACATGTTAAGGGATGGCGGTATGATGGTAGACATAGTAAAGGAACTCATGGAAGTTCTTTACTGATTGCTTCTGTGTTTTCAGGGAATTAAGAAGCAGTCATCAGTTGAATGTGAGGAAGGGGTACTGGATGCTTGAGAAGAGAGGAGTGAGGAAAAAGCATCTTAGGTTTCCCAAACATTTCAAGCTCCTTCTCACCTCAGGGCCTTTGCACTTGCTGGTCCTTTTTCCTGGAACTCTTATCCACACATCTTTTGATGGTTGCCTTTTTCTTGTGAGCTCAAATATCACCTCCTTAGGAAGGCCTTCTCTGACCACCCCATCTAAATTAGCAAACCCACGTCCCTCCTCTAGTTATTCTCTGTTACATAATCCTGTTTTATCTTCTTCACAACATTTTTTGTGGTCTGAAACTTTTTCACTTATTTGCTTTCTCTACCCTGTTCTAACTAGAATTTTCATGAGGTCAAGGATTTTGTCTTCCTTGCTCACATTATATACTTGGCACTGAAAACAAAACCTAGTATACAGTAGATGCTCAATAAATATCAATGAATGGCTGCAAAAGTCATCAAAACTTTATTACTAGGTAAGTAGTACTATTATCACCATGCCAGGCAGATCAAGTGATTTGCCCAAGGTCACATAGCAAGTTTGGAATGGGTGGGGTGGTGGTGCCCATGATTCAAAGGCAAGCAATCTGGCATTAGAGCCTACATTCTCGGACACTGCATGGAAGAGCATCTAGAGGAAGGTACTGACTTCTGCCTAGTAAGTTAATGGCAGCCTGACCAATTAATAGGAAAAAATAAAAGTAAGACCACAATTATACCCCCAGTTTATATAGTTTAGATCATGGTTTCATTGATACTGTAAAAATAGGAATCTTAAATGTTGTAAATTCACAAAATAAATTAAAAAAATATAGTCACTGAAATTGGAATCAATAATAGAGAATTGATTTTCTTTACCTATTTCTTTTTTTTTTTTTTACTTTCTTTTTTTATTTTTGAGGGGTAATTAAATTTTTATTTATTTGTTTACTCAAATAGAGGTTCTGGGGATTGAACCCAGGACCTCATGCTTGCTAAGCATGCACTCTGCCACTGAGCTATATCCTCCCCCCACCACCTGTTGCTTTGTTTTTACCCCTTCCTTTCTTCTTTTCCATCTGCCTGTTCTCTCCTTCCTTCCTTCCATTTCTTAAGAAGCCCCAGACTGCTCCACAATGGTGGTGGAAATGGTGGTAGCAATTTGGATAGGTAGGCTATTTAGGAACCACAAGCAGCATTTTTATGACTCAGGTGTCACATTTCACATATGACCCATGACAGGGCTGGCAGTGCTCTGTGGAATGGTGACAAGAGCAGGCTGAAGCATGTAGATCCTGAGTCTAGACTGGCATGGTGTGAGAGAATGATTTCTAATTCTGGAGAATTACAAGTATCACCACTGTAAGCGAAATCTAGGCAACAGGGGTTTCTTGAAATTTTGGTACCTGAGAAGTGCAACTTCTCTAAATTGGTTATATTTGTCTAAATATAAAAGTCTCCCTAATTAACAGGGCTACTTGTTCCTAGCTGAAGTCAGTCAGATTTAGAATTCCCATGAATTAAATGATGACCTTAGTCCTTTCAGACTGTTGTAACAAAATAGAACAGACTGGGTGCTTACAATCAGCTGAAATTTATGTCTCACAGTTCTGGAGGCTGAAAGTCTGAGATCAGGGTGCCAACATGGCTGGGTGAGAGCCCTGTTTCAGGTCCAACACCTCCCTTTGTCTCTTCATGAGGTGGAAGGGGGTGGGGAGCTTGTGGGTTCTCCTGTATAAGAGCATTAATCCCATTCAAAAGGGCTTCATCCTCCTGACTAAGTACCTCACAAATCTTAAGCCATCACAGTGGGCATTGGGATTTTAACAAATGAATTTTGTGGGGACACAAACATTCAGACCATAACACTGATCAGGCTGGCTTCCAGTATTCACCACTTCTCTTTCTTTCTCCCTAGCTTAATATTTCTTGGGCGTTTGAACCATGAACCACACGTTGGGCTAATCACCTTGCTTGGTAAAGTTCATTTTATTCTCACAGCAAGCCTAGGAGGTAGGTGTTATCAAGTATCCGCATTTTACATGTGAGGAACCAGAGTCCCCAGGTTGAAGGAACAGGGCTAGCATGAGAACAGAGCTGCAAGTCAGACTCAGGCATCTTACTCCAAAGCTGGTGAGCACAACCAGCGCACACACTCTTCCTCTGCTGCCCATTAACTGTTGGAGGTTGCACGCAGAGCAACCCCAGGAACGGCTCAAGTCCATAAGTCCTAGGAGGGTCTTTTCTTTTTCTCTTTGTACTCATTGCCTCTATCATTTAAAAAAGAAATCTGTTTGCCATTCAGGAAGCATAAAACTAAAGGTGGAATACTAATGTAGGAACAAAAAAAAAAAACATTTAAAAACAAAAAGTGGCTAATAGGTTAGAGGAGTGATAATCATATTTATTGAGTGCCACATGTCTGTGGAACAGAAGTATGAAAATAAACGCCCATGATTCCTTCCTTTGACTGTGTCATATAAAGGGAGGGATGGTAGGTAAATAGGCGTGAAAAACAAATAAAAAGGGACTCCAGACAAGCCAAAGCTAATGATAGCCTTATGGATCTAAATTTAGAAATGCTGATTCAATTGAATTGAGTAGAGTGACCGGTGGGGTGAGTTTGGGGGAAAAAAAAAAACAAAAACCAAAAACAAGGCGGAAGTGAGTTTTGTTGCGCAGTTTTTAGAATGAGTGCAGTATGGTCTGGGAGTTGACGAAGGTATACCACACAATTATACGATGATAATTAGCTCAGTTAGGCAAGGAAAGAGATTATTATGAGGTACAGGTAAGCTTTTTCTTTTTTAATCAGATTAATGTCTATAGACCAATTTTCCTAAAATAATAATAAAAACTGCAGACATTTTAAAGCACTTATTATATGCCAGGCATATATATATATATATATGTAGGGTTTATACCCAAATGTATATTATTTCTTTAATCTTCATAGCAATCCTATGAGGCACTTACTATTATTACCTTTATTTTACAGCATGGTTAATTGAATTGCCCGAGGTCACCCAGCTAGTAAATGATGAACTCAGTCTGTCTGATTCAGAGCCTGAGCTCTTATCCAGTATGCTACCTTTCTAATTTCATTTATCTAGAGAGGGTATTCCACATGGCATGGTGAAGAATCGACAATTTCCAATTATAAAGCCATATCATTAAGCCATAATAGTTTTCATTTTCTCAATATCTCTTGACTCTTTTTACCTTTCTCCACCTTGACTGCCACTGCTTCCGCTTTTGCTCCCTCCCAATCTTTCTTCAGGAGTGTTCTTTATAAAACACACATGGGACCATGTCCCTTCCTCACTGAAAACACTTCCATGACCTCCCATGGCTTCTCACTGCTTCAGTGTTTGCCTCTTGCACTAGACGGAGGTGACTGTGCCTTGTCTTGTTCAAGTGTTGTGATTCCAGCATCTAGGCTAGGGCCTTGTACAAAGTAGAGGCTAAAAAAATTTTGTTGAATGCATGAAAACCAAATCACCCTTGAAAAAAAGAATATTCGTCATTTAAATAGGAAAATTAAAAAAGGCGAAGTTGGAGGTATGCAGGTAGGTTTTTCATAATTTTTATTATTTGTCATCACACAATGACTTGTTTATTTTCTTCTTTGATGGCTCATGCCCTTTAGACTGTAGGCTCCATGAGGGCAGGGGCCATGTCTGTCTTGTTCCCTGCTATATCCTAGCTCTATGTCAGGTTCATAGGAGGTGCTTAATAACTGTTGTTCAATTACCAGTGTGGATTGGAAGCTGGTGAATCGAAGTTGACAAATAGTACTGGGTAGGGCAGAACTGGAACAGGAAAGTATAACCATAGTTATAACAGCTGTGGAGGATGAGGATTCTTTCATTCATTCATTCAGTATTTATAAGGTACCTACTATGTATCAGACACTGTGCTAGGTAGCCTCTGATGTCATGGAGCTTACTGTCCAGTGATAAATCAACAGGCAATTAAAGTTCAGTGACATAGATTTCCCAAGGGAGAGCAGGAAGGGGGTGCTTCAGGGAACATCTAGGAAAAGACATTTAACGAAGACTTGGTCTATTAGGAAGTGATGTCTAAATGGTGGATAGCTAAAGGAGGAGGGTGTGGAAAGTGATGGAGAATATTTGTATGTGTGAGTGCCCAGAAGCAGGAGAGCTGCTGGTAGGTTCTCTATAACCTAAAGTTCCTTCTTCTAAAAATTTTTTATTGAAGTACAGTCAGTTACAATGATCAATTTCTGGTATACAGCACAATGTCCCAGTCATGCATATACATACATATATTCGTTTTCATATTTTTCTCCATTAAAGATTACTACGAGATACTGAACGTAGTTTGCTGTACAAAAGAAAGTTTTTTTAAAATCTATTTTTATATATAGTGGCTAACATCCTTCTTAACTTCCTTTTATCCAGCAACTGAGCCCATACCATATGCCAGGCATTGTTTTAGGCTATCATTAGATTTGTATTTCAACTAGTTGTTGAAAAATGTAAGTATAATGTATACTACACATATATAATTTAAAATTTATTTTTCTTAAAAATTTTATTACCTTTTTTTCCCCTTTAAGAAGACACACTTTGGGCAGGGCGCACTCCCCGCCCCACCCGCTGCTCCCAAGTGTTTTGCAGATGCTTAACGAATGTTTGCTGAATTAATAAAGGAATGCACATGAGGCTAACTAATCTGACCACTATAAAATAAAAAGCCTTGGATCAACGCTTTTCAATATATCTTCCTTCGATGATGGTAATGTTCTATGTCCTCAGCGTCCAAATATGGTAACAACTAGCCACAGGGACTTTCCAGCACATGAAGAGTGGCTAGCGCGACTGAAGAACTAGATTTTAAATTTTACTTAATTTTAATTAATTTAAATTTAAATAACCACATGTGACTAGTGACTTGCACTTCAGACAAATCAGCCTTGGATGGTAAGAGGGATGAAAAAGTCTGAGACGGGCACTGGGACCAGGTACAAGGTTTCCAGCCTCTTTTGTAAAAAAAATGGAGATTGTTAATAAATAGCTATAAAATGCCTAAATTCTGAACTTTTGAATGCCACCGACAGTCATAAATACCTGTGCGCAGTGGCAAGCCATAATTAACATCTCAGTCACTTAAGACTAATACACCTTGCATCCTGGCATTTAGACAAGACACCTAACCCAACGCCAAAGGGTGAAAAGGTTGAAAGCTAGGGAACTCCACGTCACTCACGGCGCGCTCGCGGCCGTCGGCTACACCGAACTGCATCATGGGCTTTGTAGTTCAACATGCCCGTGACGCCACTACCGGTGCTCCCTCTGAGTGGCTTATCAGGCAGACTTCCGATATCCTGTTGTTCTCTGGGAATTGTAGTCAATAGATGGCTGCCAGACGTGGGCTCTGCAGGCCTGGGAACTACAATTCCCGGCAAGCTAAGAGGTGCCCCCGGAGGTAATTAGTGAGCCGGTGATTGCCTCATCAGGTGTGAAGTGTGTGCTACAGTGTCGTGGTAGGCCTGGCTGCCTCGAGAGGGAGGGGAAGGGTTGTAACCACTCCTTTAAGGGGGAATTACTGAGGTTACTGTCGTGGGTTTGCACAGTCGGCTGGGCGGCGCCATGGCGGTGAGTTTTGGCGGGAAGCGTGTCCTCTTGGCCGGGTCGTGGAACCGGGCTGGCTAATCCGTCTGCTTTTGCCAAAAACTAGGGGCTCCATGTGGTAGCCACTGTCCTGAAGGGAAAAACCCCATTCTAAAGATGGAGGAGGCATTGCCCCCCACGTTTAAGTGATGATGTGCCTTTTCTTGCTACCTGAAGAGCCAGGAACTGATAACTAACTTTACAGACTACTTAATGTCACGTGTGTTATTTGACCAAGGTTTCGAAAAACCGATTTGGAGAGAGAGGAGTATATAACATTGACTCCTCCTTTCAACAAAAAATTGTTGAGCGCCTCTTTGTAAAATAGACAAAAATTTCTGCATTCATGGTGTGTGTGTGCGCGCTACATTCTAAAGTATGTGGTAAAATATGCCAGGTGCCGGTAAGTGCTATAGAAATAAATAGAGCAAGAAGAAGGGTTCAAGAAAACCTTTGCTGAGAAGGTGACAGTTGTGGCAAAAAGAAAGTAAGGGAGCAAGCCGTGCAACTATATGGAGGAAAAGATTTCTGGGCAGAGACAACAGTGTGAGTGAAAAGCTTGTACAGAGGGTTGTATGTCCAAAGGACAGTGATCCGGGGGAGATGGGGATGGGTGTGTGGTGGTGTTGAGGAATTTTATAAAGGATAGCAGAGGAATGGGGTAAAGATGAAGGTTAAAAGAGGGCTTTTTTTTTTTTTTTTTTAAAGACAGGAGAAATTATATAGTGCTTGTATGCTCATGGAAATTATCCTGTAGAAAGGGAAAGCTGATGCAGAAGAGATAAATGATTGCAGGAGTGATGTTCCTGAATAGAATAGAGGGGATGAAATCAGGTGTGTCACATACCACAGGGGAGGGGTTAAATAGTACCACAGTCACCTATAGCACAGGAAAGAAGGCGGAGTATACATGTGGTTGGGTGGATGTGATGAGGGAGGCTGAGGAAATTTTCTGTTCACTTCTGTTTTCTCATTGAATTAGGAACCAAGTTTATCAGCTAAAAATAAGGATGGGAGAGGAAGTGTTAGAGATTTGAAAAGGGAGAAGATATGAAACAATTGTCTAGGACATTGCTGTTACTAGAATTTCCTTTGGTGATGAAAATGTTCCATCATTGTGTGGCTAGTACACTTGAAATGTGGCTAGTACAATTGAAGGACTAAATTTTTAAATTTAGTTTTATTTATTTATTTTTGTTATTTTGGGGGGGTACTTAGGTTTATTTATTGTTAGAGGAGGTAATGGGGATTGAACCCCCAAGACTTTGTGCATGCTAAGCATGCACTCTACCACTTGAGCTATACCCACCCCGCTGAAGGACTGAATTTTAATGTAATTTTAAAATTAAATAGTCACCTGTGACTAGTGACTACTGTACTGGACAGTATACACATTAAAGTTTGAGAAGCACTGGTCTAGGGAAAGGAGTAACTAACTAGATTTCAGAAATTAGCAGTATTCCTGGGCATCACTTGACATTAGTGGTAATGGATTTTAATTGAGGCTGGTTAGCATGTTTAAGTTTTTATCTCCTACCACTTTCAGCTGCCTTGATGAAGGGGCAGAGCAGGTGGATAGGAACGTTGGAGCTTGGCCAAGCAAGAATGATGAAGAGAAGGGCAAAGGGGTGATTATATAAATGGACTTAAGGGGCAGAAGTGAAGACATGGGGTGGGAGGGACCCAAGGATTAGTGGAAAAGGGTCAAGATCAGTAAGTCCCAATGGGGTGAGAATTAGTGGAGCTGGAATTCTAGCAGAATTAGGACCAATAATACCAATAATTAACATTTCTTGTGTTATGCTTTAGTGTTTAACATTTTACCTGTATTGTCTCACTGAGTCCGCACACTAATCTGTTTGAGTAGGCACTCTTATTCTCTGCAGTTTACAAATGAAGAAACCCAGGTTTAGAGACTTAACCAAGTTCCCATAGCTAGTACGTGATGGAAGTGGATTAGAATTCTCACAGACTGACTCTTTTCTCAGTCACTATGCTGTACTGCTTTCCAGGAAAACCCATTTCTTCTTATTCCTGGTCCAGTACTTTTTCTTTTGTTCCAAGCTGCTCAGTGCCTCCCCACCAACCCCACCCTGCCTTGGTGATATCCCTAGCCAGTATGAAATTTGCAGGTCCTTCTTTTTTTGGTTGGTGTTAATGGGAATGGATTTTTCAGTTAGGATAACTTTAATACATTTTGTGTGTGTGTGTGTGTGTGTGTGTGTGTGTGTGTGTGTGTGTGTGTCTTTCTCTTTTAAGTTGTCTATAAGGAAATTGGCAGTATTCCTGGTAGAACTTACTGTTTTACTTTACTTTATTCACTTCACTTCTTCACCTCTGAAAATATTTGTGTTTTATTTACACTGTCATGATACTGGGCTGACATTAAAGTTAGTTTTATTGGAAGAATGCAATAAGAACTCCCTTTAAGAAAGAACAAGTAATAGTAATAATAATGTTAAATGTTAAAATGTATTGATTGCTTATTCTGTGCTAGGCATTAATGTTTTACATAATTTTTCATCAGAGCAACCCTATAAAATTAAGTGCTGTTATTACCCTCTTTTTACTGATTGGGAAAATAAAAAGTAGAATTTTAATTCACTTGGTCCCATTCTGAAGCTCATTCTCTTAATCATTATACTGTTTCCAATTGTAAACTAATTGGGAAGTTTCTTTTGCAAGTACCTTCCTATAATGAAAGTTTTCTAACTTTTCGGAGGAAACCGTAGCAATAGTAAAGTGTATAAAACAATCAACATAGAATAGCATGGATATAAAATTAGTTTTTATTTTATACTTGAATTTGTAAAGAGCAAACAATTTTTTTTCATATTACAAGAATATTTTATAGAGCTTTTAACAGTTTTAATGTTTTTTGGTTACATATCAGACTTTTAGAGGAGATATGGGGATGTGATGTAGTAAAGTTAATAGCCAACTTAAAAAATTATTGTTCTTAAAATTTCATTTGGGAAATTTAAATAGTGAACGAAGTAGAGATAATAATAATATTATGTACTTCTATGTAGCCATCACCCAGCTTCAATAATTGGCAGTTCAGGGCCAGTCTTGTTTCATACATATCTTCCCCAGACCCTCCCACTCCACCCTTCAGGATTCATTTTAAGCAAATTCTAGGCACTGTATTTTTTCATTAATGCATATTTTAGTAAGTTTAATGTAATGATAAATTCTCATAAAACATAAACACAACGCCATTTTGACACCTAATAAAAAGCACATGATGTCTACTTGTCTCCCTGTGGTAATGATTAGCATTATCAAGCATTTACCATGGGTCTGGCACTAGATTAAGTCCTTCATTATTTTATCTCTGTCTTTTTTTTTTTCCCTTTGGCCTGGCTGCTGGCTCCCAGAGGGGAGGGCAGGTGCACTGAGCGAGCGGACCCAGCAGCCTCTGCCACTGCTCCTGCCCCGGGCCTGCTTTATCTCTTTTAATCCTGTAATAATAGTACGAGGTAGATAAAATTATTATCCTTATTTTACAGATAAGTAGAGAAATGGAGGATGAAAGAGGTTAAGGAACTTGGCTAGGGTTCTACAGCTAGTAATTGGTGGAGCTGGGATATGGCCAGAGTATCAAGAGAAAGCAGAAATGAAAGTCAGAAGATGAAGGTTTTTGTCCAACTTAACCATTTGCTGTTATGATCTCTGAGCTTCACATTCATCACCTTTGAAATGATAATCATTGGTCTTCTTCTTAAGGTGGTTGTTGCCCACCTCTTAGGGTTGTTGTTGACATCAGATAAGTTAATGTTCATAAAAGTTATAAGAACTGCAGAATACTATGAATAAGTGAAAAAGTTTATTATCTAGTTCAGTGGTTTACTGGGGTGATGTCCCCCAGTGAACATCTGGTCTGGAGACTGAATGATCACAGTTGGGGGTGTACTACTGGTAGCCACTGGGTAGAAGCCAGGGATATTTCTGCAAATCTTGCAATGCACAACACAGTCCCTGAAAGTGAAGAATTATTTGGCCAAAGTTTAGGAATTCTGATCTTATTAAATAATCTTTTAACTCATTAAAGTAACCAATTGTCTAGTTGAGGAACCAATGAAGGAATAATTGAAGCTCAGATAGATCAAGTGACTTGCTCAAAGTTATAGAACAAGTTGGTGCTGGGACCAGTACTAGATTTTATTACAATTGACATCAGAAGTTTTGAGGAACAAGTTTTTCTGAGAAGCAGAGACCTCAAAGAAGAGCTTTTGTGCATTGAGCATGCTCAGTATTGTGAAAAGAAACACACAGTTCTCTGGAATTTGGGAAGATTCTTGCTTTCATGTTCCTCTTTGAAGTGAGTGATATGGTCATTTTCAAGCAAGAAATACTTGTCATATAATTTCTGTGTCTGTTGGCATTGGACGTGGTGCTGAGGTGACTATGAAAGTTGCTTTCTCTGTGGAGTTCACAACCCAGGTGGGTAAATGTCTTAGGGATTATCAGGTTGCAAGCAATGGAAGCCAACTCAAGTTCGTTAAAGGGAAGAGGAATTTAGTAATGTTACAGTGGGATTTCATATGACCCATGACGCTAGGGTAGAAGGTACGATGAGGCTTCAGGAGGTCCTAGATAACTTTTGCCTTCATGGATTCTTTCTTCGGTAAAAAAATGTTAAAAATTTTATTTTACAACTGTTGGTGTAAAGACATAATATGTGTTAGTTTTTTTTCTTCAACCTAAAAGTTTACTTTTTTCTTTTGATTTTAAAAGAAATTAAAACATTTTTGTGAGCCCCTAGAGGTACTGTGGGCCCTAGGCACTGTGCCTGTTCCACCTATAGCAGGAGTTGTGCAGGTTGTTTTAAGGGCCAGGTGGAAGTGACTTACTTTCTTCTGCTCAAACCTCCCATGCTAAAACCCAATCCCCTTAGCTCCAATCTGTGAATTCATCTGGAACCATGGAAGGGCATGCTTAACTGCCTCTGCTGCACGGCCCTGAAGAAGACTGGGCTTTTGTTGCTAAGGAGGAAAGGGAAGGAGTGGATATTGCACAGGCAAACTGCCGTCTCTGCCATCACTTTTTTTTTTTCAAACAGTAGTCCTTGTATATTAGAATTGAATACAGGGGTCAGCATACATAGGAACAGAGAGACGTACTTATAATTTATAGGTTACTTGTTAAGAAGAGAATTTTGCAATAAGGGGGAGCAAAGTAACTGAAAGTCTAAATGAAATCAGTTAGTAGCAAGAATAGAAAGAAGTGGATAGATGCAGGGCCTTCTTTCTTGGAAAAGGAAATATTTTATGCATACTTAGTTTTTTGGAAATTCTTGGGAAAGAATCCAAATTGCTTAGCACCCTGATTCAAATATACAACCCAGTTCCTAGTCCATGTTATTTTGTTATGGCCACAATATGCAAAAGCTGGTAATGTGTTACTTTCTTCCCTTTTTAAGTCTTTAAATAGTCAGCAAATATTTGAGAGTCTGCTCTAAGCTAGACATTGAGGATATTATGACAGATGAGACACAATCCCCACCGTGAACAAACTTATAGTCCTATGGGGAGTACAGACAGATACTGACACCATGTGATAGGGCTATCATATGGGTAATACTGGTAGGTAGGATCACATTAAGAATGGCAATCTAATACACTCTTGGGGAATCAGGGCAGATAATTAGCTGAGACCTGAGGGATGAGATAGCCAGGCCAAGAGACTGGTGGGGTATGGGAGCAAAGAGAATAATTTGAACAAAGGCCCAGAGGGGAGAGGGGGAGCTTGGCACACTTGGGAAAATGCAGATGGTTTAATAGTCCTGGAGTGGTGAGAGGGAAGTGGGAGGGGCCTGGCAAAGATGAGAGAAGGGCCTTGAGTGCCAGGTTGAAGAGTATGGACTTTATCCAGAGAGCAGTAGAGAGCCTCTGAAGAGAAATTGACTCTACTAGATTTGTGTTTTGATTCTCCACTCACAATTATGACCTGGTCAGGATTTATAGAAATGAAAAATTTTACTTGTCATTTTTATTTTCCTTTGATTACTACAGAAACTTAACGCCCATGATTTTTCTTTATACATATATATATATATATATATATATATGTGTGTGTGTGTGTGTGTGTGTGTGTATTTTTTTTTTTTAAATTTAAGTGTAGTCAGTTTACAATGTTGTGTCCCATGACTTTTCAAATTATGAAATTCTTTCTCATTTCCTCTCTGCCTTTGTGGCAAGGTTCTTTTAATCCAGCATTGCACCTCCTACTTTTAAACTGACGTTTCATCTTTCTGTTGCTTGTCCTTCTTTTCTACCTTAAACTTGGCTTAAAAAGGAACAGTAAACTATTCTTTGATTTAAAATATAGAAAACTGAATAGCAGAACAGAGCTGACAACTCTATGATTGGTTTGTACTGAATCTTACCTAATTTTAATACTTTTAATTACTTTTGATTACATAATATACAAGGCATATTTCAGATGATTATTGAAGAAACAGTGGTATGTTTGGGTTTTCTCTTTAATTGCACAGAATTCCTCTTTGCATAATACTTCAAATTTGTGTAACCATTAAAAAAAATAGCTGTCTAAAAATCCAGTATATCTGTGATGTGAGTAGAAAGCATGTTTTAAATTGTTGGGTGGAAGGATGGAGGGAGACATGACTAAAAGAGGCCGAGATCCAGAGGTTAGGTGACTTGGCAAGATCACCTGCCTAGTAGGTTGTAAAAGTCTATGTAGAACCTGGGTATTTTCTCATTCGAAATCTGGAAATGTTGTTTTGTAAGAAGGGGCAGAAAATCTAATTTTGGTTCAGATAATTTTATACCAGAAAATAAGATTCTAGAAACTAATACTCAATTTGCAGAACAGAATTAGATTCATGTGTGGTCCATTGGTATCCAGCTTTCACACTTGTCAGGCCTGTAAGTGCTGTGTCCTGCTCTGGCTTCAGCACACCTGCTTTTAGCAGCTAATTCTTTCTCACAGAGTCACAAACTGGGAAGGAAGCTCTAAACCTTCTTTTTCTGAGTTAAGAGTGATCATGTGTGTTCTTTCCTTTCACTTTTATCCAAAGATGGCATAAGGGCTGAGGGGAGTGTTGAATGTTGCCAGGTAGATCCAGTATGCTGGAGGCATGCTTGCCATTCTCTGTTTCATTTTAATTTCATATTAATAGCCTGTTAACCATGTTGGAGAGAAGTTCTTCATCAGCTGCCTTGAAAACATGCACAGATGACTTATCCTCCCTCAGCCTCTACCCGTTGGGTCTCACTGTCCTCCTTTGGTGGGTGTGATTCCTGCTGGGCAAGCAGGCGCTGCTCCATCACTTGCTTTCTAAGTATTCATGTATTTTAACTAAATGGGGACATTTGACAACAGTTTACATTGTAGTATCAAAGTAAAAACAAGTACTTCAAAGCTTTTTTTATGTTTAAGTAATTCTTTAATCATCCCTTTGAGGTTTGAAGTGGACAGGTCATGATAACCCCAGTTTTTAATCTTACTCATTTAAATTTTAAGATAACCATGGGAAAATTAATCTGTCTGAAACAACTCAATTCTGTATGAACCCTGTTTTTTTTCTTTTTCTTAAAGCAAGCCTGTTGAAATATAGTGTGGATTATCTTGTCTCTTTTGCGTCTAATAGGAAAGAAAAGGAACAGCCAAAGTGGACTTTTTGAAGAAGATTGAGAAAGAAATCCAACAAAAATGGGATACCGAGAAAGTGTTTGAGGTCAATGCATCTAATTTAGAGAAGCAGACTAGGTGAGTAATAGTTTGTGAAGTTCTACACATAATGTTTCCAAAAGTATTGGCTGCAGAATCTGCTCTGTGGAAAGGATAAGGCAGGTTGTATTTATAATGTCTGAAATGGGCTGAAGGATTTGACTTATACTTTCTGCATTTCAAATTAGCATCCTCTTTCCTGTAGAATTCTTAAAGGGTTTTTTCTACATAATTTTTAAACTAATATTTTCCTATTTAGACAAATGAAAGAGAATGTTTTGAAGTTTCATCTTTGCTGACTGATAAAAGGAAATCATTCTATTAGAGATTCATGTTATAGTGATAATTATCTCCAAAGGCACAAAATACAAGTTTTGAAGGGTTTCTGTATTTTAAGATCTTATTTTATAAAACTTTGTTGCCTTCATGTTGAGAATCATTGTTTATAAGACAGACCATAGATAATGATGTGATATTGGAGAAAAACAACAAAATAACTGCCACAATACAGTACCACAATAAATATGTGCATCAATTATAAGATTTATCTCAATTTCAGATATGTTGGAATGTACAAAAATGTGCTCCTTAGAGTTGAGAAAATGCACTGACAATAACAATAATAGTAGCTAATATTGAACACTTACTGTTCAGTATGCCAAAGCAATAGGAAATATGCCATTTTTTTACATGCATAGTTTAATCTTTTTTTTAACTTAAAAAAATTTTTTTGTTTGCAGGGGAATGTAATTAGATTTATTTATTTATTCATTCATTCATTTAAAGTGGTGGTACTGGGGATTGAACCCAAGACCTAGGCCATGCTAAGCATGAACTCTACCACTGAGCTATACCCTCCCCTCTTAGTTTAATCTTAATAACTCTTTAAGATTACCAATATTTTAATTCTTATTTCATAGATGAGTATACTGAGGTACAGAGAGGCTAAGTAACCAGCTCAAGGTTGCATAACTAGGAATTGACAGGGCTCAGACTTCTTATCAGGACTTTCTTTTTAAATTTAATTTAATTTTCTAATTTTTTTTTAATTTGATTTTTAAAAAATTTTCAACATAAGATGACTTTATTGAAGTGAATGCATATGCAGAATCCCCATATAAAAATTATCAGAACTTTCTGATTCCGAAGTCTTTTCATTGCTACTAAGCTATACTCTAGTAGGATTTTTTTTTAAAAGAGTAAAGGAGTTTGCTCTCATACAAAGTCTCTGGTGTTATACTTTAATCTATAATTTGAAACTCCTATTTGGTTGTAGAATTTTGGTCAACTGTAAGGTAATTTAAAATGATTGAAAGTGAATTGGAAAAGCTCTTTTACTCAGTGAAAAAAAAATGAACTAAAGAAACTTAGAAATATAACATTGAGTGAAAAATGCAAATTGTAGAAGTCTATGTGAAGTAGACCATTTTTTAATAAAGCTTACAGGGGAGTGAAACTAAATAATACATCATTTAAGGGACCAGATTATGTGCAAACTGTTAAAAAAACAAGGGAATAACAAAAGTAAATTTCAAGATACTGGTTATCTCTGGTGGGAGGGTGGGGAGGAATATACAGGTAGCTTCATTGAGTTTGTAAGTGGGGTGGTGTGTTTACGGGTGTTCATTTTATTGTGTTTCGTAAATTTATGTCTATTAGATATACTTGATTCATAAAAAAAGAATATAGCATAATACATTAAGCAGCTTTAAAAAGGTGTTTTTAAAATGAATTTACCCTGTATCATGTAATATTAGGGATGTTTTCTTTTACCTGAGGGACTTTGAATGGCTGTATATATATCTAATGAAAGCAAGTCTCATTTAATCAGTAAAAGATTAAATTAATCCAGATTCCTAAGAGTACTAATTTTTTCTTTTCTAGTATGTCTTCTTAGTATTTCAGCTCAAGTTAAATCTACAATGTTTGCCACAAGGATATTTAGTTCTTTAATAGCTAGTTATAAATATTTCATTTTTACTAAATCAAAAATAAATTTCAATTTTAGAGAGCTTTTAATTTCTGGATTTATAAACTTTAATTTTAAATGTCTTTTAAATAACTAAAATTTAAACAAGTTATTCATGGTAAGCATTCCCTCAGCCGTACTCTTAATTGTAAAAAGAACTTAAACATTTTCTTTTCTGTACTTTTTTTACCTGGTTGTTTTGCAGCAAGGACAAGTACTTTGTAACCTTCCCATATCCATATATGAATGGGCGCCTTCATTTGGGACACACATTTTCTTTATCTAAATGTGAGGTAAAGCTTTCTCTATGTTTAATATAGTGGGGTGGAGGGTCTTTAATAAATACTATTTTGAAGAAAATGATGTCTGTAAAATTTATTTCCTGTTAAGGGAACATATAATTTCTTAATTTTCAGCATAATTTTTATATTTAAGTAATTTAATTTACATATTTTCATATGTGTAAGTATATATGTGTAGGGGTCTAGGCATGTATACACGTTCATAAGTAATTCCTAGGTTGGTGAAAAGACAAAAAAAGAATAGTGGGCTAGAATTTTGGAATGACTATGAAATCTAACTGGTGTTCTAAAGGAAGACGTGAAGAGGAAAATGAAACTGATGATCTTTGTGAAAAGTTAGCATTTTGTATTCATCTAGTATTTAAATTTGTAGTTTAAATTCAGTTTTCTTTCTGTAGTTTGCAGTAGGGTACCAGAGATTGAAAGGAAAAACTTGTCTGTTTCCCTTTGGTTTACACTGTACTGGAATGCCTATTAAGGTAAGATTGCTTTGGGTTTGCTTTCTACTCTTTAGAGCAAATAGTAATATCCAAGAGCTTGAAATAGAATTGTCAAATGTGTACTTCTATGTTGTGTTGCAGGGTTTTTGAAGTGAGTTGAATTTATGATAGTGAAAGTTAATTTTTAGAAAGCATATGAAGAAGTGCTTAAATAAAGGGCACACATTAAGGTCTAAGTGATTTCTAACTAATTTTGATATCTTTTGGTTACCTTGTATATTCATATTTTTGTTTTAGAATTAGTTAATAACTGCTAACAATTAAAATGGGCAGTGTTCTGTGCATTCATGATGTATGTAGACTGTTAGCACAAGATACTAAACAGTCATGTTTTGGCCATTTTTGCAAGTGTCTTAAATTTGTCATAAATTGACTTTAAAAATAATTTTCAGCAAAAAACAGGCTAAAAAACTAGAGTTGGGAATTGGGAAATTTAAGTCTCATTTGTTTTTCTCCAATCTTTTATTTTGAAAAATGTCCAACTTATAGAAAGGTAAAAGGATAGTTCAGTGGACACCCATGTACCCTTCACTTGTAGTTACCAAGTATTAACATTTGTCACAGTTGCTTTAGTTCTGCCTCTCAACATAAAATGCATACATGCTTTTTTCTCTCTTCTTCCTATGAACTCATTGGAAGTAAATAGCAGACATCATGACATGTCACCCGTAAACACTCCAGCATGTATCTTTTGAGAAAAGGACATTCTTCTACGTTGTCACAATCCCATTATCCCCTCCAAGAAATTTAACATTGAAAAGTATTATCATTATCTGTTGTCACATTTCTCTAGTTGTCCCAAAATGTCCTTCCTGGCAGTTCCTTACTTTTTATTTTGTGGGTCACACATTGCATTTGGTTATCACCAATACTACATTGGTGGAGTTTAAACTTCCCACTGTATCATATCAATGGCAGCTTGTCTTCATTTTAGTGATATTAATTAATAACTGCCAGATTTCCTCATTCTGAAGGTAATCTTTCTCTTTTTTAATTAAAAAGTAATCTGTGGGATGGTACTTTAAGAGCCTCTGAATATCTGGTTACCTAGTAACTCTGGTTTTGGCATGCTTTGATGATCCTTGTCTTTTAATTACTGAATCTATGCTTATAAAATGATGACTTTCTAGTTGTCTCATTCTTTTCCTATTTATTAACTGAAATTCTTTGTAGAAGATTCTCCTCCCTTTTTTAAAATTCACAATTCTATATTCGTATTTTTCTCATAATTTTAACATGTCTACTTGGTGTCATCTTTGTGACAGTGGACTCACAGTACAGCTGAAATGAGTTGGGGTTCAAAGTGCAGGTTCATGTGTTAGTTCTACAGCTTACTAGGTTTATAACTTTGGATAAATCACTTCATCTTCCATTGTCTGTTTTCTAACTTAATATCTGTCCTATCTACCTAGCAGGCTTGTGATGGTAACTATTAGGATATATGTGAAGTAATCTTTAAATTGAGAAAAGCAGTTATTAATGTTGTTACTCAAAATGATAACACTATATCTTATATATCTTTGTACTTCTAACACCTGACAAATAGTGTACTGCATTGAGTAGTCTGGGTATTGAATAAGTGGTTACTGAGGAAATGAAGTAGTGGATTTTTAGGTACATGACTTGTATGATTTGAATTTTCTATAATGATCCACTTATGTATAGATGTATTGCAGAAAATTTCACGGTAAGTTTTAGTTGACCATAGAAACAACAAAAAAACTCGGATTGTTTCTACTTTGAATTTTGAACTTTACCATCTCTAATGTTGTGTTTGTTATAGGCATGTGCTGATAAATTGAAAAGAGAAATAGAGCTTTATGGTTGCCCCCCTGATTTTCCAGATGAAGAAGAAGAAGAGGAAGAAATCAATGTTAAAACAGAAGATATAGTAATTAAGGATAAAGCTAAAGGAAAAAAGGTTTGGTGGTATTTCTTTTGCTTGAAGTTTTACATTTATGTTTGCCTGATATATATGCACATTTCCAGTACTAGCACAGTACCTGACACATAAAAAGTATTCAGTAATTTTTAAAAAGTAACAAAGCAAAAAATTATGTTTCTCATTTTTTGGTTATCTTTTCCCCCCCTTTTTACTTTCTTCTGAAATAATTTTAGACTTACAGAAGAATTGCTAGATTGTACAGGGTTCCCTTAGAATCTCCACACAGTCACATGACCCAGTTATATAACCAGGGTACAGTCCTCAAAACTAAGAAATCAATTTGAACAGTACTGTTGAAGAAACTACAGACTTCATTTGGATTCACCCGTTTTTCTTTATTGTGCTTATTCTGTTCCAAGATCCCACCTTGCGCTTAGTTTGTCGTGTCTCTTCTGTGTTTGTGTTCTATGATCTTGGCACTTCTGAAGAGTACTGGTGAGATAATTTATAGAATATCTGTCTATTAGGGTTTGTCCAGTGCTTTCTTTTTCTCAATGAGTAGATTGAGAGATGATGTGTCTTTAATGCATCATATCAAGAAGTTTAAGATATTGATACATCTTATTACAGGTGATGTTAACCTTGATCAGTGGTTTAGGTGGTGTCTGCTAGGTTTTCTCCTGAGATTCTGTTTTTCTGTCTTTACAGAGAAGAAATTCATATGTATTTTGAGAGAGATACTTTGAGGCTATGGAAATAATATCTTGTTTCTTTTAAAATAATTACTCACTAATTTGAGCATTCATCAGTGCATCTTGCCTGCAGTAGTTATCACTGTTGTGTTCTAATGGTGATTTTCCGTTTCCCTCATTCCTTCTACGTTTATTATCTGGAATTCTTCTGAAAGGAAGAGTTGTCCTTTCCTCCCCACTTATTTATTCATCTCTTTTTTATATCAGTGTGAATTCATGCATATTTATTTATTCTTTGCATTATAATCCAATTCTGTTGGATTTTTTTGTTGAGTTGTTGTTATTGCTCAAATTGTTCTAGATTTGGCCATTGGTCTTTTAGATGGGCTCCTGTGTCCATCTAACATGCCCCTTTCTTTTCTTTTCTTTCCTTTTCTTTTCTCTTCTTTTTTCCTTTTCTTTCTCCCTTCTTCCCTTCCTTGAATCTTTCTGTTTTTCTCTCTTTCTTTCTCTTCCTTACTTTCCAGTGCCACAAGATGCTCCAGGCTCAGTTTATATTTTCCCTGTTTGAGCCCTGGAATCAACCACTTCTCCAAAGAGTCCTTTTTCTTTTTGATGGAAAATGGTATTTAGAAACTAAGCTCTGAGCACTGGGTTTGCTCATTGTTTCTAGGCCCTCTCAGAAAGAGCAAGGAAATGTATGCATGTCTACTAACCCACTTAACTGTACGTGTAGTATTTATTTCTTTATCTATCTATCTGTATTTTTTAAAAGTGCACACTAATACCCCTGGTGCTGTGTTAGCACCATGGGGCTTGTTCTAGCATTGTGCTTTTGCTTATTTGTGACTTCTTTCTCAAATAGTAGGAAACCTGGCTCTCATTATTTACAGTATATTTGTTGTTTGCTCAGTTCTCTACTAGTAGTTTCAGAATTGCTAACCTGTACCCCTGAGGGAAACAGTTTTACCAACTAAAGTAGTACAGCGGTTGTGTATAGTTCTTTTTGTCTTTAGAATCTACCCAGCACACTGTTTTCCAAAATGACTTCTAAAGCTCATTTCTTCCCTACCCCTTGTGGTGTGGTTATGTCATATATTTGTAATACAGTTAGATACATTTTTCACAGTCTTTATTCCATCTTGGGTTCCTCCAACATCTTGGTTGATTTTTTAAAAACAATTTACACGTAGTAAAATTAACTCTTTGTAGTGTATCATTGTGTTGATTTGACAAATCCACGGAGTCAAGTTTCTACCACCATAGTACCATACAAAACAGTTCCCTCATCCCCTAAATTCCTTGTCCTGCCTTTTTGTTTGTAGTTCAACCTGTTTCTTTGCCTATCTCCAGTCCCTGGCATGTGATTGCCTTTTTGATATTGGTAAATATTGAGAAAGGAGGAAATTCTTGTTAGTAACTTAATCATAACTTAAAAAAGATGCATGTGGCATTAGAAAAAAGGAAATAGAGAAGGTCTGGTGCTAAGATCTTATCTTTGTGATGATAATTCTTTATGGTTCCACACATTTAGTTATCTTTGGTGTCAGAATCCAGGTATGGTTTGGCAGACAAAATAGTACATCCAAATCCTGTAGTATTCTGACATGTCAACAGCATTGTTTTGGAGTTTAAGAATTACCAAAAGGGATTACTCACTTAAAGTTGTTGTGGTCCTGGACTTTGTTAACCAGTTGTTGGTTTTTCTTTGATGGAGTTTGCTGGTTTTTTTAGAGTAAAGCTGCTGCTAAAGCTGGATCGTCTAAATACCAGTGGGACATTATGAAATCCCTTGGTCTGTCTGATGAAGAGATAGTCAACTTTTCTGAAGCAGAACATTGGCTTGACTATTTCCCACCACTGGCTGTTCAGGATCTGAAGAGAATGGGTTTGAAGGTATGCCCATCACCCCGATAGTTTAGGAGAAAGAACGTAGTGATATTTTTGTGATTGTGTGAGGTTTGGACCACTTCTTAATTTAGAGTAGTAAATTCCACCAGTATTCCACTGATGACTCAGTATTGTTATTGTCAGATTACAACTAAATGGTCCTTGATGCAAGCAATGAAGTACTTTAATATTTGTTGTTTTGGAATATATTTAGATATATTGTCAATGAGTAGAAAGGAATTCTAGTCAAAGAATATGAAGAAGCCCAAGTGTTACTTAACTATTTAGGGAGACATAAGGGTGTTATTTAAATGTTTCTTCTTAATTTATTATAATTTCTACATGTTTCATATATAAGTGTGTGTTTAAAAACGTACATATTAAGCACAAAGTAACATACTAATTGTGATAGTTATTTAATAGGTGGGACTTGAAATTTTTTGGTTTGCTTTTGATATTTGGTATAATTCTAAGTTGGACAGTAAAGAGTAGAAGGGTAAATGATTTATGAGAATTCTTATTCATGGAGACTATACAAGTTTCTCAAAAATTACCTTTTCTTTTCTCCTTCTATAGGTAGACTGGCGTCGTTCCTTCATTACCACTGATGTTAATCCTTACTATGATTCGTTTGTCAGGTGGCAGTTTTTAACATTAAGAGAAAGAAGCAAAATTAAATTTGGAAAGCGGTGAGTTTGTTATCCTTTGGTATAATAAAGCAAAAATCATATAATTCCTGCAATGTTGGTCAGTGTGCCCCATAGCCTACTTTTTTCCATTATCCTTTCTCTTTCTATAATTTTTCTTTTTATTCTCTTGTTTCCTTTGTCTACCTTTGTGTCTTGCCAGTGTCTTAATTTCTCTGAGTGCTTAGTATTTGTGACAGATAGAACCAGGGAGAGTAGGGATGTTGGTGTTTATGATCTCACTAAAGATTCTCTTAAGATTTTAGCCAAGCAGAAAAATAATTTTATTTGCTTTATTATTTGCTCTATAAGTTGTTCTGTAAGGTTCTTTCTTGATTATATGGATTAATTAAAAGCTATTTGCATTTCAGAAGTGAATTTATATTTTATAATCTTTTGTTTTATACCAAAAAGCCAAGATCAGTGAATATTTTTCAGTGGTATTACCTTTGATGAAGGCAGAAAGCTTTCATTAAATAATTATGTTGGCTGATACAAACTACTATGTACAGAATAGATAAACAACAAGATCCTACTGTATAGCACAGGGAATTATATTCAATGGCTTGTAGTAACCTGTAATGAAAAAGAATATGTATATGTATAACTGAATCAGCATGCTGTACACCGGAAACTAATACAAGACTGTAAATTAAAAAAAAAATGCAGATTGAAAAAAAGAAAAAAGAAAAAAGAATCGAAATAGTAACATAATTCTTATAAAATAAAATAAAATGATAAAACAATTCTTAAAAAAAATAAGTAACTATGTTGGCAATAGACCTTCCCATAAAAGCATAAAAATGATGTAGACATTTTTTTAATTAGAAGAAATAATTGTGAGATGTTAAAAACAACACTGGCAAATATAGTAGGATAAAACTTGTGTATTATGATAATATTTGTTGCCTATTATTTATTTTTTAGGTATACCATTTATTCTCCAAAAGACGGACAGCCTTGTATGGATCATGACAGACAAACTGGAGAGGTAATTATTTATGACATAGAGCAGTTATTATAATAATTTTTAATATGGACATAGAATTTAAGAAGCAGATCAGAAACCTGACAACAACTTTATTCCAGTAGTGAGGTATACAGTCATTGATAGCCTCGTGGCTGTTAACAGGGAGGCAGAATGTCACCATAGGCCTGTGTCTTGTCCAGGACCTTGCTACTCCAAGAGTGGCACTTGGTTCAGCTGCATCAGCTTGTTTCAGAAAAGGACATTCTTTTTTTTTTTTTTTAATTTGCTTTGTACTTATTTATTTTTAAATCTTTAAAAAATTAAAAAAAATTTTTTTCTCTTTTTTTGCAGGGGGAAGTAATTATGTTTATTATTTATTTTTATATTTTATTTTATTATTATTTTTAATGGAGGTACTGGGGATTGAACCCCGGACCTGGTGCATGCTAAGCACACACTCTACCACTGAGCTGCACCCTCCCCCCTAGAAAAGCACATTCTTGAGCCTCACCCCAAAATTGCTGAATCAGAAGCTCTGGGGGTGGGGCCCAGGAATCTGTCTTTTAATGTGTTCTCGATGTGATTCATATGCCTGCTCATGTTTGAGAAGCACCACTGCTCTAAAAGGAGAGCGTGGCGAAAGGTAATAAGATACGTGGTTAACTGATGTAGGCAGATTCCATTTATACTTGCTTTGGTCATGTGCCTACTTACCTATTTCCAAAGTACTTCTAGCTATTCATGGCATCAGTTTACTCTGTATTCTTGTAGGACACATCAGTAACATTATTCCTTGTAACACTAGAGTGAATGAAGGGTAATTCATTTGCCTAAAGCCTTGGCACAGTAAATCAACAGTGCCAGGATCTGAACTTAGGAGTTCTGTGAGTGCATTGTTCTTTGTTACCGCCTTTGAACACCTTTGTAGTCTAGCGACTACTTTTCAAAATCAGCCTTCAATTATGATGTAACTTATCCGAGAGAAGTGAGAGTTGATGAAAATTTTGAAAGTTTTGAGAAACTTCAGAAGGCCCAGTTTATTGAGTGTATTAAACTTTAATATAGCCTATGGTAGCAGTATACTAATTTCAGTAGTGCATCATAGCTTTTCAAAGCTTTTTCCTGTCATTATCTTATGTGTTTCTCAGGGCAGTCCTGTGTGAGGCACAGCACAGTTATTTTACAGATGAGGAAACGAAGACTCAGAGCGATTGTGACTCCTTGGGTCCAACCATAAGTAAGGGCCCAAGCTGGGTTTCGAATGTCCATCATCTGACCCCTGGCCGAGTGTGTGTCTGTGATGACTGCTCTGTGGGGTTGATGTTGATCGTATCTTCTAACTCCCATTTTGGCAAACGCTATTTTGGCTGATTAATCCAAGACAGTTATTTTCTTTCCTGTTCTTCCTTCTCACAGGAGCTCTTAGCAAGCCTCACTCAGTTCAGCCTCCTTGACCAGTTCTGGTCTGGTGTGGCATGGCATGGTCTCCCAAGCCACTTCTTACACATTAGGTTTCCATGTGGATATGGTCAGCATACCACTGGCAGTCTCTTCATTGGAAAAAAGAATTATTCTAACAATGCAAGAACCGTCTTAGAAATTTGCATCAGATTGCTCACATAGATTAGTAGGTTTAATCTAAGTCTTTTTTTCTTCCTCAGATTTTTGTTTTGTTTATTTGTTTAGGGTATTGGACCTCAGGAATATACTCTAATCAAGTTGAAAGTGCTTGAGCCATACCCATCCAAACTAAGGTAGGTTTACTGAAGCATTGTTATTTCATCTTTTTTGAAATATCAGGTAGTTGTGATAGAATCCACAACTTTTTTTGCATCAACATGTATTTTTTTCTTAGTGGCTTGAAAGGGAAAAATATCTTCTTGGTAGCTGCTACTCTCAGACCTGAGACCATGTTTGGACAGACAAACTGTTGGGTTCGCCCTGATATGAAGTACATTGGCTTTGAGACAGTGAATGGTGATATATTCATCTGCACCCAAAAAGCTGCAAGAAATATGTCATACCAGGGCTTTACCAAGGACAATGGAGTGGTGCCTGTTGTTAAGGAGTTAATGGGAGAGGTAAGTTGGGTAACAGACTTTTTAATTTAGTATATAAATTTAGAGGAAAATGTCAACAATGAAGCTTGAAAAAGGGACATTAAGAAATTTTTTCAAGTGAGGTGTACACACAGTCAAATGTCTAAGTCATAAGTGTACATTTTGGTGCCTTGTCACATATACACACACTCATGTAGGCGCCACCCAAATCGAGATCTAGAACAGTTCCCGCACTCCACAAGGTGCTTTCATGTCCATTTCACATCAGTGCTCAGCCTGCTCCTGCAAAGGAAACCACTGCCATGACTTCAGTCTCCAAAGATTAGTTGCTGTTCTTGAACTCTACATAAGGGAATTATATAGTCTGTACACTTTCGTGTATGTGGAGAGTCATCCATGTTATGTATAGGAGTAATTTGTTCTTCTTTTTTTTAATTGCTGTGGAATAGTCATTGTATGACTATATCACTAAAATAGCATTTTTTAATCTTACGTTTCAGCTCAGTAAGTATCTGGTTGAAAAATACAGACAGTTCTCCCCAGCAGATTTAATAGCTGTAGTAAACATTATATTACTTTTTGAATATGATTACCTGCATTCCTTGTGTGGAACTGCAGCTGCTTTTGTCCTGAGAAGAAAGTTTTGGTTGATGTTAACTAAATCTGGGAGGTTACACAGCTCTTATCCTTAGAACTTATTTACTTATCAGTATTTTTGAATGTCTTATTCCCTTTGGTAAATGCTGATGTTTGTTACCTTAATAAATAACCTTTTAGAAGAAGAAGGTGAGTCAAATATCATCTCAGTTCTCCTTTTGAATTGGACTTTGATTTCTTACTTATTTTGTAAACTTATTTTTTGACTGGATTGTTATATATTTATAACAAAATTTAAAAGAGAAAATTATACATAAAATATTCCCAGTGACTCAATTTTCCCTTCCATAGGCAGTCAGTAAAATAAGTAAAAAAAAAGTCTTGTGTATCCGTCCAGAAGTATTTCATGAATATATAAGCAAATACATATGTATATATTCCTTTACCCTCTTTTTAATACACAGATGGCAATATACTTTATCACATTATTCTGTGTTTTCCTTTCTTTTTTACTTAACTGTTTCCTGATAATCATTTTATTAGTAGGTAAACATCTTCCTTGTTCTTATTTTTACTGTTACATAGTATTCCATTGTTTGGCCACAAGTTATTTAACCATTCTCTGTAACGGATATTCATTTATTTATTTTTACTGAATTATAGTCAACGTTATATTACAATGTTGTCTCAATTTCTGGTGTACAACACAATTCTTCAGTCATATACGAATATACATATATTCATTTTCATATTCTTTTTCACCATGTGTAATGGATATTTAAATTGTTTCTTATGTTATGAACATTGCTGCCACATCTCGTTAGTTCCTATGTTAGAGTTCTGTCCGAGAAGTTTTTGGAACAGTATTAATGACACAAATTTTTTCCTAGTCTTAAATGCAACTTCTTTTATGTTAATTTGAGCAGATTCTGGAATGAGGAAAATGGGTGGTATAAATTAAAAAATAGCTTTCAAAAAAAAAAGTGAAAAAAAGAAGCTTTCAGCCTTTAAGATTGTTATGATATTTAGCTTTTACCCATAAGACTATTAGTTCCATAAAAGCAGTTTATTTATATGAATAAAGTGGGATGGGTGGGAACTGTATGGAACTGAAAAGTGCATTCCTTTCCTAAACAAGCAGCTGCAAGCTTTTTGTTGATGTATGAGACTATGAGTCCAGTATTGTCAGATCTTCTGGTTTTTTTTTTTAAAGGAGAAACTAGATATATCTTTTTAATTTAATTTGTCTTCCTAATTTTCATTTAAAATAGATGTACAGGGGAGGGTATAGCTCAGTGTCACAGTGCATGCTTAGCATGTACAAGGTCCTGGATTCAATCCCCAGTATCACCATTTAAAAAAAAAGGAAGTGTTAAAATAGAGGTACAGTATTCTTTTTTGTTGATGTCTGATATTTTATTAAGTGGTTTTTCTAAAATTTAAAGTTTTAGTTGTTTCCAGAGTTTGCTAATGTACTTAACCCAGTATTGGGCAGAGTCTCAGAGAAAAAATTCTTTTTTCTTTTGAGGTGAATTCCTAGGATTGCATTGCTGAGTACAAGTTGTGTGAACATTTTTGTGGCACTTGCTGTGGATTCCTGCATTGTTTTCCTCAAGGAGTACAATGTTAAAAGCAATGTATTTTTTGTGTACTAATTTTCTCACAACCTTATAAGATTTGGGTATTATAATTATTTTCAGTTATTTTTAGTCTAGTAGGTATAAAAGAGTGAGTGTTGTTTTATTTTATATATTTTTGATTGTATATATTCTATATATTTTGATTAAATATATATTATATTTTATATATTTTTGATTATATATATTAGCTTCTCAGGGCTTAAAATAATTAACATTGTTTTAAATTTTAATGGTGGAAATAAGTTACTTTATCTTTTATGCTGATCTTTTTCTTACATAGGAAATTCTTGGTGCATCACTTTCTGCACCTTTAACATCTTACAAGGTGATCTATGTTCTTCCGATGCTCACCATCAAGGAAGACAAAGGTAAAGGGTTTCTTTCTTTCTAGAAATTCTTTGGGAAACACATTCTGGTTGTATTAGTTAATTCCATATTTTCTTATGTAAGGCACTGGTGTGGTCACAAGTGTTCCTTCCGACTCTCCGGATGATTTTGCTGCCCTCAGAGACTTGAAGAAAAAGCAAGTGAGTGTCTGAGTTCCATGTTTTTATTTCCTTTTCATCATCTTGTTGGTTAGGTACCAGTGAACTAACTATTGTATTAGGCTAAAAAGCTATGCATGTATCTTTGAAATGCTATCTTTAACCTGTTTCTTGATGTTTTTATGTTTTCCTATCATTTGAATTTTAAATATATTTCATAGAATCCTTTCTTAAAGTTAATTTATTTAGAGCTCATAATTTTTTTAGGTTCATAATAAAGTTGAGAAAAAAGGTACAAAGATTTCCCATGTACTCCCTGTTTTAACACATGTGTAGGTTCACCCATTATTAACATCACTCACCAGAATGATACATTTTTTACCAAAAAATGAACCTACATTGACACATCATAATCACCCAAAGGCCGTAGTTAACCTTAGGGTTCACTCTTGGTGTTGTACATTCTGTGGATTGGGACAAATGTATAATGTATCTATCACTATAATATACAGAATATTTTCATTGCCTTAAAAATCCTCTGTGTTCTTCCCGTTCATCTCTCCTCCCTCCCACCCCTGGCAACCACTAATCTTTTTAATTGTTACACATAGTTTGACCTTTTCAGAAAGTCATATAGTTGGAATCATACAGTATGTAGCCTTCTTAGATTTGACTTCTTTCACTTAGCAATATGCATTTAAGGTTTCTCATGTCTTTATAGCTTGATAGGTTATTTCTTTTTAACACTGTAAAATATTCTGTTGTCTGGATGTACAACAGTTTGTTTATTCATTCACCTACTGAAGGACATCTTGGTTGCTAACAAGTGTTTGCACTTATAAGTAAAGCTGCTATAAACATCCATGCGCAGGTTTTTATAAATTTATAAATTTATAAAATATAAATATTTATAAATATAAATATTATTGCTGGATCATATGGTAAGAGTATGTGTAGTTGTGTAAGAAACTGCCAAACTGTCTTCCAAAGTGGCCGTACCATTTTGCATTCTCACTAGCAACGTATGACAGTTCCTGTTGCTCCACATCCTTGTCAGCATTTGGTGTTGTCAGTATTCTGGATTTTGGCCATTGTAATTGGTGTGTGATGATATCTTGTTTTATTTTGCATTTTCCTGGTGACAGACGATGTGGAGTATCTTTTCGTGTTGCTTATTTGCTATCTGTGTGCCTTTGGTGAGGTGTATCTGTTAAGGTCTTTGGCTTATTTTTTAAATCAGATTTGTTTGTTTTCCTATTGTTAAGTTTTAAAAGTTCTTTGTACATTTTGTCTAACAGTCCTTTATCAGATGTATCTTTTGTAAATATTTTTTCTCAGTTTGGTTTGTCTTTCTCTTCTCTTGGTATTGTCTTTTGCAAAGCAGAAGTTTGTAATTTTACCGAAGTCCAGCTTATCAATTATTTCTTTTGTAGATTATGTCTTTGATGTTCTCTAAAAAGGCATCACCATACCCATGGTCATTTAGGTTTTCTCCTGCGTTATCTTTTAGGAGTTTTATAGCTTTATGTTTTACATTTTGTTCCATGATCCATTTTGAGTTAATTTTTGTATTGAGTGAAGGGTCTTTTTCTAAATTTATTTTTATGCAGATGGATGTCCGGTTGTTCCAGTAACATTTGTTGAAGAGACTGTCCTTGCACCATTGTATTGCCTTTGCTCCTTTGTCAAAGATCAGTTGATTGTATTTATGGGGATCTGTTTCTGAGCTCTGTGTTCTGTTCCATTGATCTGTCTATTCTTTTGTCAGCACCACAATGTCTTGGTTATTGTAACTTTATAGTAAGTCTTGAAGTTATTCAGCATCAGTCTTACAACTTTTTTTTTTTAATATCGAGTTGGCTCTTCTGGGTCTTTTGCCTCCATATAAACTTTGGAATCAGCTTGTTGAGATCCATAAAGTAATTGGCTGAAATCTTGATTGAGATTGTATTGACTCTATGGGATGAGTTGAGAAGAACTGACATCTTGACAATATTTAGTCTCCCAATCCGTGAACATGGACTATCTCTCCATTTATTTAGTCTTTCTTTGATCCTGTTCATCAGAGGTTTGTAGTTTTCCTTGTCTCTTATATGTGTATTGTTAGTTTTGTACCTAAATATAATTGAACAGCACAGCTTTGAACTGTGCAAGGCCCACTTACATGTAGATATTTTTTGATAAATATGTAGTACAGTACTACAATGATCATGGTTGGTTGAATTTGTGGGTATGGGACTGTGGATACAGTGGACTGACTGTAAAGATACATGCAGATTTTTGACTGCTTGGTAGAGTCAGCAGCCTTAACCCCCATGTTGTTTAAGCATCAACTATATTTAATTTTGGGGGGAACTAATGTAAATGGTATTGTGTTTTTAATTTCAAATTCTGCTTGTTCATTTTTGGTATATAGGAACACAATTGAATTTTGTATATTAACTGTATTCTGCAACCTTCCTATACTTTCCTATCAGTTCCAGGAGTTTTTTTTTTGGTTGTTGATTCTTTGAATTTTCTATGTAGTTGATCATGCTATCTGCAAACAAAGCAGTTTTATGTCTTCCTTCCCAATCTGTAATACCTTTTCTTTCCTCTCCTCTCCTCCCCTCTCCGCCCTTCCCCTCTCCTCTTTTCTTTTCTTGCTTTATTTCATTACCGAGAACATTCAGTACAATGTTGAAAAGGAGTGGTGAGGGGGGTTTCCCCCTGCGCCCTGGTGACATTGTGCAGGCTAGGTGGCTGGACCGCGGTGTGATGGGCCAGGGAAGCGACTGTGTCCGGCAGATCTGTGCCACGTGTACCTGAAGAGGAGAGGTTTGCTGGGTGGTTCCTTTTCATTATGGCCAGATTGCAGTCAATTTTGGAAGCTATCAACATTTATTTTATGTTTATTACACTTTTTAAAATTGAAGTATAGTTGATTTACAATGTGTTAGTTTCTGGAGTACAGCACAGTGATTCAGTTATACATACATTCTTTTTCATTATAGGTTATTATTGAATATAGTTCCCTATGTTATACAGTAGGACCTTGTTTATTTTATATATAGTAATTAGTATCTTTGTTCATTACATTTTTGAGGCATCAAAGTCTTATGTGTTTGTTTAAAAAAAAAGAAAGGCGTGGTGAGAGGGGATATCCTTGCGCTGTATCTGATCTTAGTGAGAAAGCTTTGATTTCTCATCATTAAGTATGATGTTAGCTGTAGGCTTTTTATAACATAGTCTTTACAAAGTTGAGGAAGTCTGCTTCTCTTTTAGTTTACTGAGAGTTTTTTTGTGACTAGGTATTGGGTTTTGTCAAGTGCTTTTTTTCATCTGTTGATATAATTTTGTGATTATTCATTTTTAATCTGTTGATGTGATAGATTTCATAAAACTTGAAAAAAGTTTTCTGATATTCACATTTTCATTGCAACCTGGAACATAATTCTCATTTTAAGTGTCTGTGTATGTGTGAATTTTTGCTTTTGGCTGTACAATTTCATCATTAAGCCATTCACTCAAACTGTTTAGTTCTTTAAAGTCATCCTTTCTTGAGATATTTGGTAAAACTGAAAAATTGCTCTCTCTAGAGAGGAGAACAAAAATAGTTTTAAAAGTTTGGGAGATGCTTCCATCAATAATTACCAGTAAAGTGTCGATCATTAGTATTAACCTGGAAATTTTTTCTAGGCTTTGCGAGCGAAGTACGGAATTAGAGATGACATGGTCTTGCCATTTGAGCCTGTGAGTACATAGATAATTCAGAATATTCATATCCATATTTCTCTTTTTAGAGAATGAAAAGAGGTAACATTTTCCTTGAAACAAAATTAAATAATTGGTAGAGTATGAAAATAAGAGAGAGTTTGCTTAAGAGTTTATTTAATTTGATAATTGCTGTGGTGGATAAAAATGAAAGAAAAACTAACAGTAAGCATTTTCTTAGCACCTGGCACCTGCAGTTCTGAAACAAACAAACAGCTTTTCAGCCTTACCAATTATATAATAGCTTATTTTCTAGTATGGCCAATTTCCAGGTTTCTAAAGACAAAATTTTGCCATATTACTCATGAATGTTTATGTTTTCAAATTGGTGCCTGCAGAAGAAAAAAAAAAAAACTTAAATTACTAGTGAATAATTTTCATGAAGAATCCAGAAGACAATATAAACCAGAAACAAGCCTATCTGTAAATTTAGTTGCTTATAGCATTTTGCTAGTTTCAACATTAATTATTTCATTAATTATATGCTGGTGGAGGGATGAGAGCTGGGGAAGGTGTGTGTGTAGTGAGAGAGGGACAATGTGGGGGTTCGTGCAGAGCATTTGGGTGGAGAGTAGAAAGACAGATTCACATCTGGATGTTAGCCCCTCTGTGATTACCTAATGTGTGGCACTGCCATAGTGATGTATAAAATCTGAAATGATTTCGTTGAACGGTAAGGCAAAAGGACTGTGCCCATCGGACTGTCGTTGTGTTCATTCAGTGTGAGATCCTGACGTTGTGGTTCTTTGCAGGTGCCAGTCATTGAAATCCCAGGTTTTGGAACACTTTCTGCTGTAACCATCTGTGACGAGTTGAAAGTTCAGAGCCAGAATGACCGAGAAAAACTTGCAGAAGCAAAGGAGAAATTATATCTAAGAGGGTTTTATGATGGTGTAAGTGGTACTTTTTTATTGTTTTTATTTGATTTACCCTGTGCTCTGTGATTTTCATCTTAGTGACTTTGAAAAGAATATCAAAAAATTCAATATAGTTTCAGCTATATCCTGATTTGAGAGGGATTAATGTAAGATTGTATTCTTCTATTTCCAAATTTTTTAAAATCTATTTTTGTCTAATAGCATTTGTGGAAATTCCATTTTTGTGCCCTCTAATCTCTAAGAAATGAACTTCTTGAGAAAATATTTAAAATTAGTTCATATTATCATACAGTAAACTCCAACAGTTTATTGCATGGGCAATATGTGGTCCCTTTTTGCTCTTTTAATTGAGGAGTTCACATTTTAAATAAGCACTTTCATTTGCTTCATTAATTTACTTGTTAATGCCTACTGCATGCCATGTTAGCACAATAAGCCAGTTCTGGACCTTTTTTCCTCCTTAATTGTGCAAATGTTAATGTAGCTTTACATATCCATGGAAAGAAGATGAGCCTAGAGAAAGTAAAAAGTCCAGTTGCTCGTGACTTGAGGTTGAAATGAAGATTTTTAAGGCTAAGAATTGCCTCAAAAATCTTACATGCCTTTTTTTAAAGTGACTTCCATGTTTTGGATGACAATAAAAGCCAACACTTACATAGCATTTACATATTTACTTACTTCTGAAAATAACCTGTGAAGTAGACACTGTTATTCCCATTTTACAGATGGGGAAATTGAGGCACTAAGAGATTAAGTAATTTACCCAGGATCAGCCAGATAGCCAGCCAGAGGCAGAACTGGGACTCAAACTAGGCAACTTGGCTCTAAGATTTGTACTGTTAATCCCTGTGCCACAATGATCAATAAGTAAAATTTCATAATGATGAATTACATAGATAATGAAGTATTTTGATATGTTAGAGGACTGGAAGGTCAAAAAAGAACACTTAAGATAGAAGCTATTTGAGAGTCACAGGAGTCAGATAGATAGAGGTCAGAATATCAGCTGGAAAGGGATTGTGGCTAGCTCTGTGACAGCAGTGGGCAAGCTAATACTTTGCCCTGGAATTAAATCTCCCCACTGCCAAAAAGTCAGAGTTGAAAAACAATAGGCTTTCCTCTAAGAGCCAAGCTTGTCATATGGCCAGGCAAAGGAGAATGTTTGCTGGCAACAGATGGAGTTGGAAAGAGAAGCTGAAGTGGGGCTGAGCTGGGTATGCTCAGTTCTTTCTCCCAGAGCCTTCAGGAATGACATGAGTTAGGGGAGAGGAATTCTCTCCACATGGAAACCTGAGAAGTGGGAAGGAAGTGAGTGTTCCTTTCTAACTATGTTCATAATAGCTATTCTAGTTACACTAAAAGAAAAACAAGTGTTATAAATATTTGTTGTCCAAGCTGTGCCAAAATTAAGGCTTATGGTTTATAAATGTGATAAATTTCACAGTAAAAGTATCTTGGTTGTGACGGGTAGTAAATTTAGTTAGGGAGAGGTTTGGGGGTGGAACCCAAAGCAAATTTTAATTGTTTCATATGTGCTTTTTCTCCACTTCTCCTTTTAGGTAATGTTGGTGGATGGATTTAAAGGACAGAAGGTCCAAGATGTAAAGAAGACTATTAAGAACAAGATGATTGACGCTGTATGTCATGGGCTATCCTCTGAAGGCTGTTTTTGGAGAAAAGCTTTTAGTTAATAGACTTCCCAGTGATAATTAGTAGTGAGTTCTGTAGTAGAACCTGGAGCTATATTAGAGATATAATTTTATTTATATATAAAACAGGAGACCTGTTTAGCAGTTCATTTAACTTGACATCCCACCTGTAACATTGATGAAGAGTTAGTGTTCCAAAGATCGCCTGTGCAAATCACATACGGAGAACTTTAATGGTGCTTCCTGGCGGTGAGGTATTGGTGGTTACAGTTCTCTTTCTGTAGGGCTTTTTACTGTCATCCTTTTTTCCCTTTTCATTTTTGTTGTAACTTTTTTCTGTTGAGTTACTTAACTACTTTTAAAGTTGAATTTTTATTTTTGACAGTTATGTATATCCATAATACAGAGAGACAATGGCTTATTCAAATTTTAAAAATAATTTCTTCTCCCTCCTTCAACATTCTCTTAAGTTTCTCTTCCTTGGACAGGCTTACTTTCAACTGTTTTCAGTTATTTTATTTAGTATCGGCCTCCACCTCTCTTACAGATCTCTCATCTAAATGCTTGTAGTGTAATTTTTAAATTTTCATTTTTAGGCATCAGCCATTGACTTCCAACTATGGAAGATCAAGATTTAACTCTTCCCAACTTGTGTCTTCCTGTCTAACCTCACATTTATGTGTACTTCTCCAACCCCCATCTTCCTAGTCGAGGTGTATTATAACTTACGTTAGAGCAATACTCAGTGTGTACGTTTTTGAGTCGTGGCTGATCCATAGGGCAGTGTACCATGAGAACTTCTCTTCCCCAGCTTTTGATTTTCCATGGAGTTAATAATTGTCTTTCCCCCCGACTTTTCTTACTTTTAAATATAATTTTTGGTACTTCATCCCCAAACTCTGTCTCAGCTGTTAAGTTCTCCTATCAGGACCTTCAAACACATCGGTATGCCATCGGTTACATCTTAGACAAAGTTCTCCCAGAGCCTTCTGGCCTGTGTTACTCATTCAGACTGGTACTTCCTGCAGATGTGCACAAGTATCTGGGATGTTCCTCCTTTCTTACTTAGGATTCCCTTTACTTCTCTGGAGTTGGATCTCCTGTTTCTGGGATCCCATGACTTCTTATTTACTTTTTTATTTTGGTGAAGCTCTGCGTCTGGTAGTTTTCCTGGAAAAGGGTACCTGGAAGGTAAATTTTTGTGACCTTCCATGTCTGAAATATCTTCATTCTGTTCTCATACTTGAATGTCTAGGTTTAGAATTCTGGCTTAGGAAAGAATTTTTCCTTAAAATTTTAAAGGCCATTGCCCATAGTGTACTGGTTCAGTGATGCTGTTGAGAAGTCCAAAACCATTCTGGTAATAATGAATCTTTTATAACTGACCTGTGGCTACACTGCACCCCTCCCCACCCCAGCCTGAAGCTTATAAAGTCTTCTCTTTTGTCCCAGTATTTTGAAATTGCATGATGATTTACCTTGGTGTAGGTCAGTTTTCATTCATTCTTCTGGGTGCATAGTGGGCTCCTTCAATCTGGAAACTTATGTTCTTCAATTTTGGGAAAATTTCTTGACTTTTTGTTTGACAATTTTGTCCCTTCCTGTTCTTTATTTTTGCTGACTGAATTCTTACCATTCAGATATTGAATCTCTTAGCCTCTGAAAGTCCTTTTGCTCTTCTTTCTGAGGAAGTCCCTCAATTTTTTGTGGAAAATTTCAAATTTATAAAAAAGTAGAGAAGTATAATGAATTCCTGTATACCTCTTACCCAACTCAGAGGCAATTTAAGAGCTTATTCTTCTTATCTGATCCTTTTTTATAGGATGCCATTCTCATTTCATGTATATGAAATTTTAATCTTTCATTAATTTGAGGACAACTGTTGATATTTAACAGTGGGTACGAAAAGGTGATGGGAACCTTTTTGGATATGGATAGGGCTTCACTGGAGGAGATCCAGAAGGTCCATTTGGGCCTTGGGGAAGCCCTGATATTAGCCTTGATGTTAATTAGGGCTTCTTGGTTTGTTAGACTCCCCTCAGAAGATTCTTCAGTTTCTGACCTAAAGGGTCTGTGCTAACTGAGCATTCTGGGAGCTGAATGGGAGAAGATTGCTAGGGTGGGTACCAACACCCAGTGTGCTCACTTTCACTCAGTCCCCGCTTTTTCACTGTGATACCCATAACCTAAGCTTGTCCTCTGGTTGAGGGACTCTCTTCTGTCCTGTCCAGGGAATAAACCTTCATTGCTCTGCTGGCATAGGGAGGGGCACTTGCTTGTCTGCATAGTGTGGGATCAGGGTATCTGGAGTTCAAACTTCGTTAAAAGACTTTGATTAGTCCTTGTCTTTCCTGCCTTGTGTTGCCTTCTCTTCCAGAACTGTCTTGTGCTACAAATCCCGAGTTTTTTGGAAGTTCTGTAATGCAAACTAGATTGCTTTTCAGCCTTCTCTTCTGTGGGCTTAGGATTCAGCTAGCTTTCTTTGATTTGCTAATAGTTATCTGTCATCCTACTTTTTAGTTCCCAACATTTGGTTAATATTATTTCTTCTCCCATTCTTGTTGTCTTTATAGGTTCATATCATTGGGGAAAAAAAAGCCTCTTTGTTGTCATTTTGTTAGAATTTTGAGAGGAAGCAGAGTTACATGTCTGTTTTAATTTACTATTGTTAAATGGAAGTCTTCAGTAATAGTATTTTCCATGTTTAATTCTTGTGCATCTTTTTTTTTTTTAACAGCAGTGGTTCCATGGATCTGATTTCCTATTTTCTTTATATATATATTTTTTAATATATTATAACAGGAATAAAAGGCTAATTAGGCAGCCTTACCTTCAGAGCATAGCATTAGAAACTGTTAAACATCTTTCACTCTGAAGAGGCATAATCTGTACCTAGGGAAGGTGATCCATTTGATAGAGATGCATGCCTTTTCAGCAGCAAGTGTTACACAGAAAGAAGGGCAGTTACCTTCTACCTTGGGAAGAGGGAAGACATAATGAAAATGTGAGGTTTTGGTTATTTGTGGTAGAGCATTTTTTTAAAAGTTATTCTTATCTTTGAGGAACAGAGATTGCCTTGACATAATAGCTGATATAATTTTATTTACTTTCATTTAGGGAGATGCATATATTTACATGGAACCAGAGAAACAAGTTATATCCAGGTCTTCAGATGAATGCGTCGTGGCCCTGTGTGACCAGTGGTTAGTCTCTCTTATAGTAAGAAGGAATTTCCTTCTGTCACTTTGCTTATCTATTTGACTTTTATTTTTTTAAATCATTTCATCCACTCCCAGGTACTTGGATTATGGAGAAGAGAACTGGAAAAAACAGACATCCCAGTGCTTGAAGAACCTGGAAACGTAAGCTGGGAGAAAGTGATGGTAGATGGGCAAGGAGATGAGAAACAGGGAAGACAATAAAGGTGAAGAGAAATACTTTATCTTCTACTCTTCCCAGGTTCTGTGAGGAGACCAGGAGGAATTTTGAAGCTACCTTAGATTGGCTGCAAGAGCATGCTTGCTCCAGAACTTACGGTTTAGGTAAGCAAACTTCCACGTTTTTCTGTTTGAATGACTTTGCCGGTTATGTAGCAAAGTAACACTTTAACTTTTTTTTTCTTCTCTTCCAGTGTTTTTCTGAATTAGAAGTTCGGGGTTAGAGGGTGAGGGAAACTAGGACATGGTCTTCTGACATCCACCTGGTGGTAGAAGTCTCTAACCTACATAGCTTTTATGGTGCAGCTTTTTAATAGAAAGTTTCTAGTGCCTCAGCCTTTTTTGTTTGTTTGTTTTTTGAGTAAAAGCAGAGATGCGTACTCCATAGACCATGCAGGCCATCTCAGAAGGCAAGAGAAAGGCCGAGACAGAGAGTACCCATTTTGTCTTTTACTTACCAGTTTATTTGTATTAATTAAGTAAATTTAAGGTAGCTCTGTCAGTACTATTGACCCGCTCTTGAAAATGTGAATTCTATAGATAAAGTGTCTCTTGGGTTCCTCAAGTATTAGTTTCCTTCTTTTTATCTTGCAGGTACTCGTCTACCATGGGATGAGCAGTGGCTGATTGAATCGCTCTCCGATTCCACTATTTACATGGCATTTTACACAGTTGCACACCTGTTGCAGGGAGGTAACTTGCGTGGACAGGCAGAGTCTCCGCTGGGCATCAGGTTGGTAAATGGATAAGGAAAAGAAGTGTAATTTGTTAGCAAGAGATGTGAGCTTTTGATTTACCTATTGGAAATTCTAATAATTAGTTTTTAGAAGAAGTCATTTAGTGGAATTTTGTTGTGATGTTTTTGCTTTTTGATGTTGAACTGAGAAAAAGTAATAAATAGCCCCTCCTCTGTTATCCGTTCTTCATTCTTAGGGGAGTCTCCTGTCCTCATTTGTTAATGTAACTGCATTAAGAAAGTGATTTCTACGTCAAGGTTGGATTAGAATCCTGATTCTTTCAAAGAGGTTGTATATATATATGTAATTGTTGTTGTCTGTTTCTTTTATTTTTAATAGTCCTCAGCAGATGACCAGGGAAGTTTGGGACTATGTTTTCTTCACGGAGGCTCCATTTCCTAAGACTCAGATCCCAAAGGAAAAGCTAGATCAGCTGAGGCAGGAATTTGAATTCTGGTATCCTGTGGATCTTCGAGTCTCTGGCAAGGATCTTATTCCAAATCATCTTTCATATTTCCTTTATAATCATGTGGCTATGTGGCCAGAAGAAAGGTGAGTGCTAAAAAAGATGTAGACTAAATGTATTGATTATTGACAAGGGCTCAAATATATAGAAATTACTGTGAAGAGAATGGTTAGATTTGCCAGTTATGTTTTTTTTTTTACTTATATTAAATATTCTAAAGCAGGAAGCACACCTCCTATATCAGTTATATCCAGAGGTCCTCATACCTACCTTTGGCCACCAAAGCACATCATATTTCAGGGGCATCAGTAATTCACTTGCCCTGTTATGTGACTCATCTGACCTGTCAGATGCAGGAGTAAAGGTGATTTAAGACAGAGCGTGGGACGTTAGAATTGGAAGGAAACATCACTTTTGAGCTGAGAGCCCCAAGGTTCCAGCATTAGTTGATGATGATGTTCTGACTAGAATCTGGGTCGAAGATGCATTTTTAATACCCTGTGCTCAAGAGTAATCCTTCTGTCATCTTCCCTCTTGACCCAAATATGTCTGTGTGCCTTTTCCTCCTGTCACTAAAGTAGCTGAAGAAACAAACCCCTCCCACTGTTCAAATTTTATTTTGTAAGACCAAAGTAATCTCATGTGATTTCCTTCTTATATTTAGAATGAGATTGAATTTTCTTTCTCAAGAATAAAAGGGAGGTTTTGAAGAAGAGAAATAAAATAAACCTGATGTGGTTCTTACCATGTAATTATTTTTCTCTGTTGTTCAAAATGTGTTTTTGGAGAAATCGGGTATCTCAGAATTACTTGTTAGTAGTTAAGTTGAATATTTATCCCCTTGCATCAAGTTTTTGACATGTATTAGGGTTTTAAAATTACAGGTAAGTAATAGCATCAAGGCTTATGTCAGGCACTGTTCTAATCACTTTTAGTAACTCGTCTTATTTTCACTACGGCCTTTGGAGGAGGGTCTATAATATCCTCGTTTTACATGAGGCATAGAAGGCTCAAATAACTCACCCAGGATTACCCAGCAGTGGCAGAACCAGCATGCAGACCCCAGCAGTCTGACTCTAGAACTCATGCTCTTAACACTGCCTCCTACCTGATCTTGTGAATGAATGAATGATATATACATAGCTTGAAAATTCAAATGGTTCATAAAGGCAAAAAGTTAAAAGTGAACTTTCAGCCTTCCCCCTGTATCACTCTGTTTCCCAAAGCTCATCACTGCTACTACTTTCCAGATTCCTTCTGGAAAATGTATGTATTCCTATACTGGCATTAGATATCTATTCTTACATATTTTTTAATCTATACAAAGATGCCACATTATAGACACTATTTTGTCTCTTTGTTTTTCCTTGTAATAGTATATTTCTAAGATCTTTTTATATCAATATATATAGCCCTGCCTGTATTTTAAAATAGTTACATAGTATTTCATTTTAAGCCTGTACCACAGTTTATACAACCATTCCTTTACTAATGGACTTCCCTTGTCTTCCTTTATTTCCTGTTATGAAAAGGACTCAATAAATATCTCTGTACTTTTGCCTTAGCAAACTTTTATGAATCTTTTAGCATTTACCTTAAAATTTTAAGGCTAAACCATAATCTTTGTTTCATTTTCTGTATTTAAACATTTACCTGTCAAGTGACAAATGGCCTATATCTGTGAGGGCAAATGGACATCTCCTCCTCAACTCTGAGAAGGTAAGGCTCATTGCCTCTTGAAAGGTTAAAATTCTGCCAAAAACTTTCCAGATTTAGGATGTTGTACTTTTTAAAGAAATAAAGAATATGAAAATCAAGGAGTTAAAAATCTTCCATTTAAAATGTTTAGGACTACCAGCATAAATTAAAGGTTTACCTTTAAAATTAGGTGAATGAAATAGATAGTATTAGTTGAGGGGAGGGATGGGGAAAACTTATTTACCGATTGTAACATTTGTTTGTAGGGTGACACAAATTGTAACAGGAGGAGAGAGAGACAGGGAAAGGGACAGGAAACATAAAGACCCTATCATTGTGGCCCTACAATATCTTCCTTATTAAGTTGAGAAAATAACTTGGTGGCTTTTGCTTTATACTGTGACCAAACACTAAATGAGAATAATAGAATTTTGGAGTTTGTAGTATTCAGGTGTCATTTAAGGCTTCTTCCCAGACAGTGTATCTCTCACTATACTGCTGTAACTTCCCCTGTTGTTACTACTAATAATAGACGTGGTTTTTTATAGGCTACACAAGACTTTAGTTGATCAAGACCCTCAACAGGAGATTATGCAAACCTCTTAACAAGGCCCTGCTTGCCCCTATGATGCCTTTGTGCACATTAGAAAGGGGCACCCTCCCTCAACTAAACAAACAAACAAAAAATTAAGTTGCAGTATTATCTGTTTTTCATTAATAACAATTGCAACAAGGTGGATTTATTCCAACCAGTGCAGCTTGCTACATCTGATGGACTAACGGTGAAAGAATGGTAAAAGAACATTCATAGCTGTATGTCATAATGAAAATAGTTATAGATTTAAACAAATAGCATATGATATGAATTGCAAAATGAAACATTTTTTACAGTGCCCTAATATTGAAAGGGGATTAAAAAATTTATTCAAGATAATCTGTACATTAGGCTGAAAAACAGCTAGTTTATAGATTTTGTTAAATCAACAAGGACTTTTGACTATCTAATTTTTTTCTTTGAAAGTCAAAGTGTAACTATGTATTTGTATATATGTATATATATGTGTGTGTGTATTTTTATATATGTATAAAAATATAAATCCTGTTATAACATGACATTTTCTTTGGTTTCAGCATTGTTGTCCTATACATACACTATACTCATTTTATTAGAACAAGGTACTTTATTGCTGTGTAGTGGAAAATTGATAGAATAATCACCTCTCTGGTATCAGCAAAGTTACAAAGGCGTAAAAATTTTTTGAATTATGAAGATTGCTAGGCTGTACACGTTGCTTCTTTAGTTGTGTTGCCGTCAGACACAGCACAACTTGAGTAACCAACTGTTGTGACCCTAATGACAGGAAGTTCCTTAAAGCCCTAATTCTGACCTCCTGAGCTAGTCCATTTATTTCTGAATGACTCTAATTGCTATAAAGCTCTTCTTTATAACCAGCTAAAGTGTTCCAGAGTTGTAGTGGAATTATCCCACAAGTCAAATCAATTCCTAAGGGACATTATCAGTTAATGGAAAGAGCAGTGGACTGAGTAAGCAGACTGGAGATCCTGTCCTAGCTTTAGTGACTCGGATGAGTCACTGTACTGACTGGACTTCAGTTTTCTCCTCTGTAAAATTAGTGTAAGGTATCTTTTCCTTTCCATGTTTCTAATTCTTTTTGTCTTTTTCTGATGGTGGCCAACCCATTTAATTTGATATGACTGATTTGGCTTGTTTATTTATATATATTTTTACTAATGCCTGATCATTGACTTTCTATTTCAGATGTCAAAATCCACAGGCAACTTTCTCACTTTGAGCCAAGCTCTTGACAAATATTCAGCCGATGGTGAGTATACTGTTTTGTTATTGCTGTTGCGTGGGGTCCAATTCTCCTCAGATTACAGCAGGCAGGTTAAAATTGTTGTTTTGGTTTTATTGCTTTTGTCTTTTGCTTTTACCAGTACTTCAAAATATTCATGTTTTCTCTGTGTACAAGCAATGTAATTTTTAAAACATAAGAATTGCTAATCTTACCTATTTAGGAACAAATTTAAGCTAAGATTATTAGAGTCTTCTTTCAAGGAATACTCACTATAATGGCAACCTGGCTTTTTCGTAATTTCATGCTGCTTCTAAGAAGTCAGAGTTAGTTTGTAGCGATGTTGAGTATGTAGGAAGCTTTTTCAAAGTGTTTCCTTCATATTTGATATACATACAGGTGACTTGCAACTGGGAGCACTCATTTTTTAGAAAAATACATTTTCCCTGTCCTCATTCCTGTTCCATTTGATGATTACTTTGTCAAGAGAAGAAATGTACTGTCTTATCTGGAGGAGCCAGTTATTTCATATGTAGCCTAGACTGGTCATCATGGCTCTGCTTTACTCACATGGCTACTGTAGTCTGAGACTGTACTGAAGGAGATTGGGGACCAGCTAACCTAAGTTACTTTAAAAAACACTATTTTGACTGGACGCTGTAGGGCAAAACGAACTCTACGCAAATATTGTAGTTAGTAAATCTGTTTTGACAAGAGGTGTAGATTAGCAATTCTGAGACTATTCTGTGTGTTTACTGGGATTGAACAAATAAATATATTGTAGATGAGAGCTCGCTGTCAGAAGCTATAAATAAATCAAGAGGAAATGCTAGAATGAACCCTATGATATTGGATCAAAATTGGCAATATCAGTATGAACTCATGGTTTTTATTTTATATACAGACAAATAGAAAAAAACTTAAATTTATGTGTAAGTTAGTATACATGCTTTTATTCTAGCTCTGTCTGCTAAGAGAGACTATGAGAAGTGTAAATACTAGTAACAGTGAAACACCTGGCATTCAGATCTTGGTTTCTAAATACCATTTTCTAATAAAAGGAACAAGCGTTCCTAGGAGAAATGATTGATTTGAGGTCTGGAGTAGAGAAAATACAAGATGAGCATGGAACACATTATGGTGCCAGAAAATAAGGAAATGTTTAAAAAAGGATGTGGACAGCTTGAAAGGGCACAGGAACCAACTTGAAGGAGTTCCCAATTGCCCCAGCTAGGACAATTTAGGAAACAAAGTAATTGAGTTAAAAAGAAAATCATTTGCCACATGAACATACTCAGTGTGCAGTAATAAAACTAAAGTAGGATAAACAAAATAAACTCTCATTTAGAAACCCCACAAGAAGAAACAAAGTAAATAAGGATAGTATTGGATTATAATCCAATGAATAAATATTTATGAATCCAAACTGATAAGTATTAATAATTGAGTAAATAAGTAAGTGGGGGAGTAGGGACAGCTCTTCCTTTCAGAAGAATTCCAGTTAATAAAAGTACAAGGATTGAGTGAAATATAAAATCACCATTAGGCAAATACAGTAATATTGTCACAGACAAAATCCATGAATGGGTGAAGAATTCAGGAAAAAATAGGATGTTTGCATATACTCCTATTATCTCTCCCAAGATAACTTTATAATCGCAAAGCAAAAACAGTAACTTTTCTGTGGAGATCCCTGGCAGACGCTGCCTAAGTGAGGACAGTTTGCAATAGCAGTAATAAGTCGTATCAGTATCACAGACCTCCCTGATAAGGATGCACTGAGAAGACACACAGCACCACTTTTGTAATACTCTTGCTGAAGGTGCGTAACCTCAGTCTAGTCATGAGAAAGCATCAGACATACCACACTGGGAGAAATTCTATTAAACAACTGACTACTACTCATCAAAAGTGTCGAGGTCATAGAAGGCAGGGCCAGACTGAGAGACTGTCACAGATTTGAAGAGCCCAAGTAGACAGAACAACTAAATGCAAGATGGGTTTCTGGATTGGATCCTAGAACAGGAAAAGGGTGTTACAGGAAAAACTGGTGAAATTTGAATAAGGTCTATAGTTTTGTTAATAGTGTCATACTGATGTTAACTTCCTGGTTTTGAACTGTGGTTGTTAACGTTAGGGAAGTCAGGTCAAATTATTTCAAAATAAAAAGTAAAAAAAATGTATTCAGCTTCTTGTATATTGTAAAAGATACTTAATGCACATAGAACTCAATGTTACAGATTCTCATCTTAAAGGCACGGATGGTGGAATACTGTACATACTGTTAGGAACTTTGCCTTTTTCACTTAACAGTTCATATCTGAGATCACTTCATACTGATACGTAAGAGATTCCTCACTCTTTTTTGCAGCAGTATAGCCTTTCATTGAAAGAATGTCCTATAATTTATTTAATTAGACCTTTATCAGTGGTTTTCTCAATATTTTAGAATGGAAGATTTTGGTTGAAAAGGTAAATTTTGTTAGTAGAAAACTTAAAACAATCTACTTTAAGGACCAAGAAAATATATAATTTGTACACATAAGGCACCAACATCTGTTCTTATGCATTAAAATATAATAATTTTGCTACTTCTAAATGAGACTGAGGTGTTGATGGGGTATCTTTCCCCAGCTGATCATTTTTTTTCCCTCTGCCTCACTAAAGATCGCTTCATCTCATTAACTCAGCATGCCTGAGGAGAAACACATATTGATATTAATTGTATGAAAAGCAATGCAGAAAATTCAGATATTTTAACAGTGTTGTTTTGGATCCCACTTCTGGTGATCTTTATTTTTGCTGTTGATCAATGCAGTCCTTTAAAGCACTTGTTATTTCTTAGTTTACACATAGGCGGGTTACCCAACTGCACACATAGGTGATACTCAGTAACCACATTTTAAAATTCTTCCAGGAATGCGCTTGGCCCTGGCTGATGCTGGTGACACTGTTGAAGATGCTAACTTTGTGGAAACCATGGCAGATGCAGGTATTCTCCGTCTGTACACCTGGGTGGAATGGGTGAAAGAAATGGTTGCCAACTGGGACAGCCTGAGAAGTGGTCCTGCCAACACCTTCAATGATCGAGTTTTTGCCAGGTAATCTGTGGACCCCAGCCACTTTGTACTTTAGGGTTGCTTAGTCGTGGTGTATTTTTAAGTTTTTTTCCTTCTTTGAAAGTAAATTAGATGTTAATAATAGCTACTATTGATTGAAAGCTTACTTGTGCTAGGTACTATTCTAAGTACTTTGCATCCTTTGTCTGATTTTAGACTCACAGCAATTTTATATGATAAAGATTATTTTATAGTTAAGACATTGAAGCTTAGAAAAATTAAGTATTTCATTAAATGCTTCAAAGCTAATAATTTCAAACCTGGGATAGGAATTTGTTTCTGTCTCTAAAGCCCATTCTCAATCATTTTTACCGTGCTGTCTTGCATTAGAGGAGGGCGGAATGGTTAAAGGAAAAGTAGAAGAAAAGAATTGTCTTTTTTTTTTTTTCCTTAAAAAGACAGTTCTTAGTCTCTTTGTATCAGGAACCGTCCTAAGCACTGGTATTACAAAGACAAATAAGATTTGATCCTTCATTGTAGTCTAGCATGAGAGAAAAACACTTATCCAGCTAATTATGAGTGTAATAATAGGGGCAGAGGGAAGTCAGAGGAGGTGGCATGTGAATTCTGAGTTTCTTGAAAAAGAAGATTTTTGAGGGAGAGGAGAAAGCCATGGAGGGAGTATGGTATTTATGTGAAGTATGGTACATGGAGGGCAGATGTAGGAGACCCAACAAGTTGGGGCTGTAGTAGGCCAAATTATGAAGGGCCTGAGGTAGCATAAGGAATTCTTTTTTAAGCCAATGTCCATTGTTAAAAATGGAACAATTAAACCTGTTACAGCCTTAGTAAAGCTATTTTCATATTGCATTTTGGGCTTTCCGTGAAGGAATTTTTAAATAAGCACTTCATTAACTGTGTTGAAACAGGTCCTAAGCAGTATCAGATGATAATTCTCAAAAGTGGATAGACAGTGGGTAGCTGCAATAGTCAGTTTTAAGAAATACAAGGATGGTTTTGTGGTTGAGCAGTCTTAAATGATTCAGGCATGTTCTCATTTTACTGTTTATTAGTGTATGCAGAGGTTTTGTATACCTATATATACTTGCCTTTAAACTCAGTTACCTTTTTTTCCCTATTCAATAGTGAAATGAATGCAGGAATTATAAAAACAGATCAAAACTATGAAAAGATGATGTTTAAAGAAGCTTTGAAAACAGGGTTTTTTGAATTTCAGGTAGGCTATCTTTTTGTATCTATAAAATATGTCAGTGTGAATATGATAGATTTCATCTTTTTTTCTCTCCTGCTATAACATAATAATTCATCACAATTTGTAAATTCTTCAATAAATTGTAAATTTTAGTTTTCTTTGGTACTTTTTCTGTTGTGTCCCTTTAATGTAAGTAATTCTGTTCCTAATTGAGCTGTGAGTTAATAAAGCGGTTAAATTGAAAAATTAGTCACATTTTCCAGGAAAACATTTTTAAATTGATAAACAAAGGCATGATTGTAACTAATTGCCATTAGTTTGAAAGCAAACCTTTTCTCTCTTGTTCGCCACAAGGTGTCAGTGTTCCCACAAGTTTGACAGTTCAAGTGAAAATGTAGCTTTCTTCAGTTTTGTGCAATATCACATTGAGATTTATGTAACTTGGTTTTCAGAGATGTGGTTAAATAAGGATAAGTGCTGAGCATAACAGTGTCATATTTATAGCCTTTTTGATACTTAATATATGCTACTCAGAGCATTCATCCTTAGTACACAGTTTAAATCATTCAACTTTTATGTCTATTGCAAAATGTCTTATTTCAGATATTTTTTCTGAAGGATCAGTATAAAACTGCAATATCCTTTTGTTAGAATTGGTATTCTTGTATTTTCAGGTTAAAGAAAAAGATTATGGAATTTTAGAGGACTGAACACTTAAAAATGCATTAAAATAGATACTGAATTTTTTTCCTTTAATTTTATTTTAAAGAAGCATAACGGGAGAGAAATGGTAAATACTTTCAAATTTTATAGGCTGCAAAAGATAAGTACCGTGAATTGGCCATAGAAGGGATGCACCGAGACCTCGTATTCCGGTTTATTGAAGTTCAGACGCTTCTCTTGGCTCCGTTCTGTCCACATTTGTGTGAGCACATCTGGACACTCCTGGGAAAGGTAGCTTTATACATTTAAAGTGTTCTGGGTAGTTTTGATTTTGTCCTCACTAAATAAATATTATGGTAATAATGTTACTGAAAAGAAAAAGACTGAAAATGAATATTTCAAAAATAATATTGGATTCCTCATCTCATAATTACTACAGCAACTTAGACTGAAGCTATCTCCTGTTTAGACAGGTGTATCATATATCAGTATGCCTTTATTTATGTATACACAGTATATGTATTTTAAAAACATGTGACTTTGTGTATGTTATCATCTCGTTCCTGTTAGGAAATATTATAATACTTTTGAATACATTCATGTATACATTTGAATACGTGTATAACTAATACTGTTTTCCCAACTGTTTGTTAAAAAGGTGAAAATATTGAGAAGGATAAATAACTGTTATGAGCTGCTTATAAACAAAGAAAGTGTCTATTTGCATAAATATTCTTGTTTTATATAAAATTTGTGGCATATATCGGGCTGCATATTCAAGGCTATTATATTAGCATTCTTGCTGTGAAGATAAACTCAATTATTTCTTCCAGGCTTGCAGATAAACAGATTGGCTGGTTTAATAACTCCTTTCTAGGCTTATTAGCCAAGCTCTTTTGTATTTTTCAGTGCATGAACAATGCAAAAATGTGCTCATGATATATATAGTGAATAGCCATACTTTCAGTACTCATGTTAATAGGATAAAACTGAGAGTGTGCATAATTTATCTAATAATGATTAAATTTAGGCAAATTAGCATTACATAATTTTCTTTGAAAGTGAGCATATGTGTGTGGGTATTAATACGCTTGTACAAATGGATGCTAATTAAGAATGTAGAGTCAGACTTCACAGCTTGAATTCTAGGGAACATTAGATCAGGGGCTGTGGAAGTGTGTTATGTGTAGTCAGGTTTGAACTTTGAGCACACAATTACAGATGGTAGCCTTGGTATGAAACTGTAACCAAGAATCATAAAATAGTTGTGTTTTCTAATCTCACTGAATCTTTTTTTTTTTAAAGCCCGACTCAATTATGAATGCTTCATGGCCTCTGGCAGGTCCTGTGGATGAAAGCTTGATCCGTTCCTCACAGTATCTCATGGAGGTAGCACATGACCTTAGACTCCGACTCAAGAACTATATGATGCCAGCTAAAGGGAAGGTGAAGTAATTTTTTTTTTTATGTTTTAAAACTTTATTTATTTATGTATTTATTTTATGATGTCGTATTTCTTAAGGTGAAGTATAGTTGAGGTACAATATTATATATTACAGGTATACAGTATAGAAATTCACAATTTTTAAAGGTTATACTCCACTTACAGTTATTACAAAATATTGACTCTGTATTCCCTACATTGTACAATACATCCTTGTAGCTTATTTTACACCCGGTAGTTTGTACCTCCTAATCCTCCACCTCCATCTTGCCCCTCCCCCTTCCCTCTCCCCACTGGTAACCACTAGTTCCTTCTCTACATCTGGGAGTCTGTTTCTTTTCTGTTATATTCACTAGTTTGTTGTAATTTTTAAGATTCCACATGTAAGTGATGTCTTACAGTATTTGTCTTTCTCTGTCTTGACTTATTTCATTTAGCATAATGCCCTCTAAGACCATCCATGCTGTACACCAGAAACTAATACAACATTTTAAATCAACTGTATGAAGTCATTTTTTAAAAAATCATTCCTTAAAAGTTGTTGGCCAAATAACATTTGATAGTAATAAAAATTAAGACAACTTTCATTAAAATATATAGGGTTCTCTTCATTGCTATTGAAGTTCTGTAATAGGTATATTTTTAAATTTAAAGGCAGTAGTGGTACATACTGAGAGAGGGTTCTTTCATTTTTGAGTTAGATGAAAGTGATTAAATGTTTTTTTCCTTTTCTCCTGCCTTGTAGAAGACTGACAAGCAGCCACCTCAGAAGCCTTCACATTGCACCATCTACGTGGCAAAGAACTATCCATCTTGGCAACACATCACCCTGTCAGTTCTACGTAATCACTTTGAGGTGATGCTCTCACTAGATTTCCCCCCAGCAGTGTCATGTACTGCCTGTGCTGTTTTTGTTTTTGAGGTGTTGGCAATGTCTGGGGGATGGAAGACAGGCAGCTTTGTTTAATTACCTTTAGGCATTTCGTACCCTTTGTTATCCTTGGTGACCCTTAAATGGATACTGAGGGAAAGCTGCTTATCATCATTTCTGGAACTTTCATACAAAAATACTGGATCTAGTAGTATGTAATTAAAAGGTGTGGGGCTTTTTCATACATGTGGTTAAAATTATGAAGCAGAAGGACTAAATTTGCCTTTAGGATTTGTTGTGACTTAAACGCTGGGATTCATGAAGCTTTAACTTTATTATGTTTGAAAAGATTTGAAGCTTGGCTCTTGAGTAATTTAAAAGAAAATGTCCAATTTGATAATTACCCGTAGAAATGGAGAGTTTGATTTTTTTTTGAGTGTCAGGTAAATAGTTTTTAAATATGATAGTTGTATTTAAAGGAAGCTCAATATTTAAACTTACTTGTAAGTTTTCCTAAAGAAAAAAAATCTCCCTACCTTCTTCCTTTCACATTCAAAATTAGGAAACAAAGTATATGTTGTAGAATTTTTGCTCAGATTATAAAGAACAGCTGTTGGTGGACAGAAACCATTAAGTCTTTGATTTTCTAGACCTTTATTGGAATCTTGCCTTAATGCTTTTCATAGTTAAGAATACTCAGAAAGCCTTTTATGTGTGTAAGATTTGGTGGAAAGAGAAGAGCAAGTGTTTTTGTATTCCATGTGAACCTATCTTTACGGAGAACTATCTCTTTGATTGTTGTAAGAGAAATAGAATGTAGTCTTTAAAATCTGCTTGTAGATTTTGATTTCTGGTAAGTAAAAGAGTGAAAACTACCTTGGTAGGTAGAAGAATGAAATTATGCCTCAGTAGCTTCCATATTCGTAACAGCATTTTCAAGGAAACAGCGGAAAAACCAAATACAGTACATAATGTCCCAGGTATTAAAAAATTCATCTCTACTATCCTTTTAGAAGTTACTTTTTAACTAGTATTCTTTGACTATATATTATATAGTTTGAAAACAACATCCTTTGGCATTATTTGGAATGACCAGCTTTAAAATTTTCATTTGTTTTCATCCAAAAGAACCAAAAGAAAGTCAGTTTATAATGGAAAAGAATGTTCTGATATTGAATATGGCACCTTTTTGGTGACATAAAGAGAAGGAGTGTTTTCTACCCTCTCCTTTCCTCTTTCATATGCATTTCAAAGCAACATATTGACAAGTGGAGAAAATATTTTTTCCTGTGTATTTGAGTAAAGGTTAGAATTGAAAGAAGATAGATTATTGGAGATCTTACTCTATGTTACTTTTCTTCTAGATTCATTCCCAACCCTTGGCTTTGGTGCAGTCCTTTTACAATGAGGGGAAAATAGGTCACTCAAAACTCTGAAGAGGCCACTTACTTTATTTTTCTTCTATTGATGTTTGCAGGAATGAATTTAAATTCAGGTGGCACATTTGGAAATGTGTACATATTAGTGATTATGATATAGGCATTTATTTTTGAGTAGTTAGATAGTATATCATTTTAACAGATCGAAAGCTAGGGATTGTTTTTTCATATTTGTGGTAACAATTTATAAGGAAGAGTGTTTAAAAGCAGCCATTATATATACAGCTTGTATGATAGTTGCATAGTTTTCATTTGAATGTGGCTAATGAAATGCTTTTAGAAGTTTAAAGACAGGATCTTTATAAGAACATTTTTATCACCAGATAAGATATAATGTTATAATCCTAGAGCTGTCATTAATGTAAGGAAAAATTAAATATTTAGCATGATGCACCTGCTTTTCTCCTTTACCCTAAAATACATGTATCTTTTGAATTTAGGGGGAGTAGGAGGCTCCTCTGTGTATTCCTCATTTACTTCTCCCTTCCCTATGGTGCTGGAGACCGCACACTCATCTGCTCTTCTCCAGCAGACGGGTAGAGGCCACTGCTTCATGTCTGACCAGTTTCTTACAGGCACATCTGCTACCCTACATTATGTTTAAAGTATTTTTCTCCACATTCCTCTCTCTCCTTTTTTTAGGCCAACAGTGGAAAATTGCCTGATAACAAAGTCATTGCTAGTGAGCTAGGCAATTTGCCAGAGTTGAAGAAATATATGAAGAAAGTAATGCCGTTTGTTGCCATGATTAAGGTAAGCTGTGGACCCTGTGAGCTGTGAGCACACAAATATTGGTTAGAGAGGCCAGTAGAAGGAAGGGCAAAATTCAGGCATAGTCTCCCCTAAGAAATCTGCTAAAACAGCATTTTTCAATCAGTGGTTGTGGGAATGAGTGATCAGATTTGGAGTTTACCTGTGGAATCGCTGAGTCTGTGAAAATATGTATTGTGAAAGAAAAACTGGTTTAGGATTACTACACTAAATGATTCTCTTCATGTTCTACCTTCCCTTCTTTTCACTTTGGGGAGGAAGCATATTCTTTTGGCTTACATTAACATGTTTTTACTAGATCCTATTACTGGAACCAAGAGCCTACATTTGTATAGGTTTAGCTTAACAGGATAAGTGCTGTTTATAGTGGTTAGACCAGGCTTTCTCAACAATGGCTCTATTCATATTTTGGGCTGGGTAGTTCTTTATTGTGGGAAGCTGTCCCATGCTCTGTAAGGCGTTTAGCAGTGTCCCTGGCTTCTAACCACTGGATGCCAGTAGAATCTCTCCTTCCCTGACTCAGGTTATGACAGCCAAAAATGTCTCCAAACATTGCCAAATATCTCCTGGTAGCAAAATCATTCCACCACAAACTCTCTCCCATTGAGAATCTTTGGGTTAAACTCTTAGATACATAGCTAATCTATTAGATTTCTTGACACAGAAAACAGAAAGAAGGCTGTATGTTGCTTAAGATCTCAGACTCCATGCAGATGAATCTTGGCCCAGATTCTGTTTGTCTGTCACTTCTTAGTTTTGAGGCTTTAGACAAATCACTTAAATTCTCTGGGCCACAAGGTTTTTCATCTATAAAATGAAGAAATTAATAGAACCTACCTTTTAGGAGTACTGTGAGGAGTAAATGAAATAATACACGTAACACACTTTAATACTACCTGTAAAAAAGTAGGCTTAGTAAATTTTTTGAAAAATGTGAATCAGTGTCTTCTAGCCTGCTAGGCACATAATGATTATACTTTAGATTAATTCTTGAATCTTCTAGGCTATAGATGCCTGCCTGATAAGAGGCTAAAACTCTTAGCTTGTCCTGTATTAGAGTAAATTATATTCCTAGGAAAGCCTTTTAATTCTTCTAGACCAGAGTCTACTTATCTGAGCCTTATAGTGTTTGAAGTTCAGAAATAATTTAGGATCTTGACTTGACCTACACCAATCACTTTGTAATAAGTTTGCTAGTATGTCCATAATTCATTGATTTCTAGCTAGTGCCATTGGTCAAAATGTCAGATCCATTGTCAGTATGGGGATTCAACAAAATATCCCATTGTTGGTTGCAAAGGCAGTTAGTTTTGGTGACATGCTGTACAGAATCCAGTGAAACTAATTTTGAATGGTGTCAGATTCAAGGATTGGCTTTTTGAGAAAACAATGTTAGATTTGGGGGTGGGTAGTAAAATATTTTTTCAGTAATATTGGTGATTTGCCAGACAAATTAGTGATTTGAAATTTTCAACCATTGTGTTCTATAAGTCTGGGAATAAAAATGGTTTTCTAGCATTTTTTCATGGGAAAAGAAAGAACTTGGATGGTAAACGGAGATAGTGAATATTAGGAATCATGTCAGTCACCTTATGTAAGTGAAACATGTTTTAGGTATTTAGCTGTATTTGCGCATATGAGCTTAGATATTGAAGGTTACATCTTGAGCAGCAAATATTTTATGTTGCAGAAAATTAAGAATAAGAAATGTTTTTTAATATGTCACAGGATTATCTGAGTAGCTGTCTGACTTAAAAAATTTTTTTATAATTTATAGGAATTTTTTATTATTAATTCACTATTCTCTGAGATAGCTTTACAGATGTGGTACCTTAGAAAAATTTTATTTTATTTTTTTGGTTACCTGAAGGGATATTTTCACAATTTGTTTGATTCCTTGTCAAAAGCAAATTCTTTGGGTTTGCATATTAAATCAGTCTAAATAAACAATGGTGAAATCATGTTTCTTTTATAAACCTGAAAACCTTGTCCTAGTCTTCTCAGTGCTGCCTTAATCTTATCAAACTTTAAATGATAATTACTCTCAGCTAGTAATTTCATTAGCAAGCAGACATAAATAAGGAAAAGCATGAGTCCAAGGCCTTTCCTTTTAACTGTTCAAATTTGAAGATTTTATCGCTTGCAAGAATGATTACTTTGGCAGAAATATATTCTTTTCATCATAGTAATGTGACTGTTTTTAAAAACCATTTTGGCTGTTAGGAAAATCTGGAGAAGACGGGACCTCGTGTTCTGGATTTGCAATTAGAATTTGATGAGCAGGCAGTGCTCGTGGAGAATATAGTCTATCTGACCAATTCCCTTGAGGTAAGAGGGGCCGGGGATTATAGTAACTAGTTAACTATAGTAAACACAATCCAGTTCTTTTGTTTTATAATAAACCTTTTTATAAACTTTATCTTCTATGTTTAATACCTTTGCAAATATGTTTTGGAGGAGGAAAGAAAATGGTGGGTCTAGAAGTTACAGTGAGAAGAAATGATCTGTTATCTTATTTCACTTACCGGTTATTCTACACAAAATATACTAACTGTATATATGTGGATTTTCCTCTCAAAATTATCTTTTAGAAAATGAGGAGAGACCTTATGTTCAAATACTTCCAAAATCTTTCATATTATGGGGCACTCTGAATTACTTCTTTTTCCTCCCCTGCCTCTAAGACCTCAGATTCACAGAACTGGATTAATTAGAATCCTCGATTCATGACATATTATCATTGGTTCATGGTTGGCCCTGTTTTTTCTTCTTAATTAGTAATATAATGAACATCCATGAATCTGCTGCCTAATTCAGAAACTAGAACATTACCAATAGCTTTCACCTATCTGTGGGTTTCTCCCCATTCTACCTTCCTGCCCCAGAGACAATTTCATATATAGATTCTAAAAATACTGTCTCTTATTCAACTTAGGCAGAAGGAAAGGTAATCCTCTAGAAAACTGTGTTAGAGGATTCAAAAAATGGTTATAGTAATAATGAAGACACTGAAGTAAAAAAGTGCAGGTTTAGAGTTTGAGTAAAATTGTTTTCTAAAATATGGGAATGGAAGAAATAAGCATTTCTAAGTAAGCATTTTATGCCATGTAATTATAAATATGTTAATAAGTATTATATTTATAGTTAAAATATAGAAGTATTATAAATCTATTTTATGTATATTTCTAAATGTTCATATGTATTCATGGAGGTCAAAAAAATTCTTGGATGTTTTCACTGAGACAATGGGAACACTTTATTTGGGTCATCTTATATTCAGACATATGCATTTTGCTACATTTCTGAGTTTTTCTGTTTATTTAAGTAGAAGCCTTTTATACTAATTTTTGTTTTCTCTTATGCAGCAGTTAGATGCCAGATTTCCTTACAGAAAATAATAAATATGACTATATAAATAACATACTGTGAGACATCTAAGATGAGTGTTAAATAATTGATTACAGATTTCATTTAATGTTTGTATGGAAAGTACTAAAATTGCACAGACCATTTCATGTTAAGTGGAGAACCTAGTTTTGCTCTTTGGTGAAATGAAGTGATGATTAATTTCAATTGTATTAAGTAATACTAAGGACTTACATCTTTTCCTCTCTATTTAGCTAGAACATATAGAAGTCAAGTTTGCCTCTGAAGCAGAAGATAAAGTCAGGGAAGACTGCTGTCCTGGAAAACCACTTAATGTTTTTAGAACAGAAGTAAGTTGAAAGAATCTCACTGAATTATTGCGTTTTAGAGCTAGAAGAGACCTTAGAAATCTTTACATCTAAACGTATTATTTTAAAGATAGAAGAAAGAGAATTTAAGTGATTGGTTTGGCTTAGGCCACATAGTTGGTTAAAAGTGGGGCTGGACTTGAGATCCTCTAATTCCCTGATTGGTGCAATCCGTACTTTTCCTTATTCTACTATTATGGATGGTATCAGATGTTATTTTTAAATTTTATTTTTAGAACCTGACTTAAAAAAAAAAGGGAGTGGAAATTGATGGGAGACTTTTTTAAACAGTGAAAAGGAGCTTTCATACTTGAGATGAGTTTTGTTCGGATAATACCATTCAAGACTTTTGGCTTCTGGCCTAAACCAGATTGATGCACCATCTTACATTATGCTGGAAATGCTTTTTTAAAATTTCTTATATTTTAGCCATTATTGGTGAAGATAAATAGGTTTTGGAATTTAGCTAGAGTCTGTTTACTCTCAAAGAATCTATTCGGCATGGCAGTGTTTGGCACAGTCCTGTGGAGTGCAGTTGTGAGTCCATAAAATGTCCTACTTTTCTTGATAAGCAGAGGACTTACATATACCCTGCTGTTTCTCCACATTTACTTGAAAACCCAGCAAACAGAGAAAGGCCTATTTTGAAAGAACTAGGTAATCATGATCATGCAGTTATCCTAAATTTATCATCATATTATTAATACTCATTACATTAAGATATGGTGGCTTTTAAAAGTACAGTCATTTGGGCCATGGAGATAGGTACATGAAATAGTGTTTCCTTTACAAATATGTTTATTTCAAGCTACTTTTAAGCATTCTATTAAGCTACTGTGTATTTAAATTTCATAAGGCTCAATTGACTTTTCCCACTTAAAATAATGAGCAGGGTCTTTATATAGCTTATATAATGTGGGAGATAGTATGGCATAGAACTGGGTTTATGCTCAGTAAACCGGGTACTCTGCCTCCTACTAGCTGTGTGACTTTGGGCTACTTTTGTTAAGCTTTCTGGTTCTCAGCTTCTTATCCATGAAGAGGAGTCTTAAGGAACTGCCTTTCAGGATATAGGAATGGTGTCTATAAAGTGCTTAGTACAGATAAATAGTAGGAATTCAGTAAATGATGGTAGTTGTAAAAGAGAAAATATAATTATTATCATCCATCATCAGTAATGATATATGTAGTCATAGTCAAGTTTACCTGGGCATTTGGTTGCAAGTGTGAGCTTTTGTCCATCTTTTCTTTTATATTTGAATATCCCTTGGTCTTGATTTTAGAATACCAGAATTAAATCTGTCTTTCTTTGGGCATTAAAAATCTAGCAGAGCTTCCCCCTCTCAGCAGTATTCAAGTTCGATTTCCTGTATCAGTCATTTTCTTTTTATTTTCCTAGCCTGGTGTATCAGTTTCCCTAGTGAATCCTCAGCCATTCAGTGGTCACTTCTCAACCAAAATTGAAATCAGGCAAGGAGATAACCGTGATTCTATAATCAGACGTTTAATGAAAGTGGACCGAGGAATCAAAGGTAAGTGGTTTCCCTGAAATGCACTTTTGGCAGTAGCTTGTGGATTTGATGAGTTCTAAGCAGAGGGGAGAAAGAAAAGTAACTGGCTTGCTCAGGGACAGCTGTGTAATATTGTGGAAAGAGTGTTGGACCCAGAATCAGGAAACCTATGTTCTCTTTTGGGACTTTGTGACTAGAGAGCTTGGTATGTCCCTTAAGCTCTAAATGGATCTCTCTTTTAATAAAATAAGGACAATGGATTAGATATTTTTCTAGGATTCCATCTAGCTTTAAAATTGTAACAAGCAGTTTCTATCTCTCAGAGGTATTTAGAATTAAGGAACACATTCCCTTTATTTTCCAAACTAACCTGCTTAACTGAGTCTGTTCCTAGGGAAAGAGGAGAAACTGAGTAAAAGTTACTGAGTGTCTGCCGTGTATTTGCCATTTAATCCTTTTACAACCCTGTAACATTAGCAATATTATTATTCCCCTCTTGCAGATGATGAAATGGAGGTAAGAAAGGCTAAGTAACTTTCAAAGTTCATTCAGCTAGTAAATCCTGGAGATGTAATTCAAACTCAGGTCTATTTGACTCCAAAGGTCATAGTCTTCCTTTTAGACAATGTGCCTCCAGGTAAAATATGTAAATAAATCTTAATTTCTTAGCAATATTGTCCAGATCTTCTGTGATTAGATTTGATATAATAATTTATAGCTTCTCTTTTTATCACTCAGCTGGTCTTAGGCTGAGAAGATTGTGAAAGGAGCTGGTGCGTCTTTATTATTTTTCTTCCAAATTATGAAGACAAATTAACGTGTGTTTTTCTATTTTGCATGATCTCTCTCTTCTCTTCTTGATGACAATCAAGAGTTGATTGGGCTACATACCATCAGTGTAAAAAATTTCTGAAAAGATTTACAAATCCCATACAGTGACCTAAATTATGGAACTGTATTCAGGGTAACAATATTCCATTAACATGGAACACATAAAATAGCCCTTTGAAATTCATTCTGCCATGTGTTTTTGTTCCCTTGAGGTCATTTGTACACCTTCCGTTGTTATTTCTTGAGAGACCACCATGTGTAGTGTGTGTGGAGATAAGTGTGTATGCAGAGACTTGTGTGTGGGGACTCGGGGCTCTGAGAGTCCACAAAGTGCTGTTCATCAGGAGGCTGCGTCTAGTGAGGGGGGTAGGGGACTAACCATTGCCGTACATAATCGTCACCTACGGAGAAACTGCTGACCGCGGTAAGAGAGGTGTAGGTAAAATTTACAGCACAGAAAGAGGTGAGATTATTTCAGCTGGTGATCAGGGATGAATTTATGGAGAAAACATTGTTTGGGTGGGGCCTTGAAAATGATCACCTGTGAGGGTGAGGGGAAGGTGTGTACTTACTTGCAGGAGGGAAACACTACTGCTTGTTTCACTGTGTACCAGTGGTATATTAGGGCTAGGGATTCTTTTGTTTGTGGACAGTTAAAAAATTGTGGTAAAAGATACATCAAATTGACCATCTTAGTCATTTTTTATGTGTACAGTTCAGTGGCATTCAGCACATTTTCATTGGTGTGCAACCATCACACTGTCCATCTATAGAACTTTTTTTTCATCCCAAAGGGAAACTCTGTCCCCATTTAATAGTAACTCCTCATTCTGCCTCCCTTCAGTCCCTGGTAACTACTCTTCTGCTTTATGTATTTGACTGTTCTAGGTATCTGTATAAGTGGGATCATACAGTATTGTCCTTTTGTGTCTGTCTTGTTTCACTTAGCAAAATGTCTTCAAGGTTCATCCATGTTGTAGACATTTATTATGTTTCCTCGGTAAACCAGGTACTATAGAATGATAGTGCTGTCCATATAGGCCATAAAAAGCAGAACTTGAAAGTTTCAAAATGTAAACATACAAGGCAGCCATTTTGTGGCCCTCCTTTTGGCTGTTTCATATTACATGTATTTAGGGGGGAGGGTATAGCTCAAGTGGTAGAGCGCATGCTTAGCATGCATGAGGTCCTGGGTTCAATTCCCAGTAAGTACCTCTTCTAAAAATAAATAAGTAAACCTAATTACCCCCCTGAAATAAATAAAATTATTATATTACATGTATTTAGTCAAGAGAAAATTTTGTAATAGCATATACTCTTTGCCTTGAAGAACAATATAATGGCTCTAAAGAAAATAGATATTTGTGTGGAACTACTGGATAGGATTATTATGAGGTTGTAGCGTGTAAGAGGCTGTCTTCCTGTATTGGAAATTGGATTATATAATATTAAACCTGACTCCCTTTTAAATATACTCAGATACAACACTGTCTAGGTTCTTCAGAATTGTACTGAATGTATTTTTTATGTCTCGTCTTTTCTCACTGAGTCTCTGGCATAATTCTTACATCCTATGTCATTCTAGCTGTGAATAATATTATTATAAAGTGCTTTAAGTTTGGTGTTAGTAGCTGCTGTGAATTTTGGAAAATAGATAGAAATGTTAGGGGGAGTTTGAAAGTGATATTCCTCCAAGTATCCACAGAAGAGCTCTAACCTCAAGACTTTTCCAAAAGCCCTCAGGCTGCTTTGATATCTAAGAGGACTGAGTATATTGAGTATATGAGGTGAGAAAGGAGTGAAATTCAGTAACATATTTCTTGGTCGGTCTGCTGCGATAGCCAGCAAGTTGTCCAATTAGTGCCAGTTGTATTGAAGGTGATTGTGGTCTAGATTCAGGAGGAACTGGGAAGTAAAATCATTATTTCACTCCACTAAGGCCACTGAACAACTATGTGATGATAATGACTTTAAATCACTCACAACCCATGCCACAGATGAACTAGGAACTTGGAGGTGAAAAGCTCCATTTCACATTATCAGTGCTTAGGGACTTTCAATCACTCTCATCTTTCCTCTAAGTGCCTTAAATCTTGTGTAGTTGCAGACTTAAATTTCAACATTTTCAATGATAAGAGAGGTCTGGGATAAGAAAAGATAGTAAAACCACAAAGAATGATCCAGGAATTTTATTGACAGTAATGAACTACATGGTGAAACATCAAAGCAGATGTGTTTTGTCACTTAGAAGCTTGATTGGGTATTAAGGCTTCTTTGAAATAGTTTGACTCAAAATTGCTTAGAATGATGAGGGAGGTCTATTTCAGAGAGAGAGAGACAGACAGAGAGACAGAGGCAGATATGCAGTAAAAGGCCTTCTGCATAAAATCTGCTGGCAGGACTGGTCACTGCTTCCATAAGAAAATAATTTGGTATCACCAATGTGCGTGTTGAATTTCAATAGCTATTAAGATGAGTTGTATTCTTCCCCCAAAATAAGACCGTGGCTGTCATGAAGACTGTATCTGCTCCTTTCCCATTTTAATTTTCAGGGTTTGTGCTATGTCTGGGGATAGGTTGTGTGGCCTCCGCAGAGATTCTCCAGAGACTTTAGGCAGGGTTTGCCTTCATGGTAGTTGCAGGTAATTGCTCTGTAAGCCCCAAGATCCCTACTATAAACTTGGAGTCCTTTAGTCTTTGTTTCCCAAGGAAAACAGAATGCCTGAATAACTTGTACTCCTGGCATAGCCGCCAGCTGCGTTAATGTCTCCTTTCATCTTTATTTAAATCTTATCCCTCTCAAGCTAAGCTTCATACTCTCAAGGCAACATGAGGGAGTGTAGTTCATGGACCACCCAGCAATCTACTTAAGAAAGGGGTGTGAAGTAATTCAGAAATATCTTTTGTTCTGTGTATCAGGTTAAGAATAACAAGCCACACTACACTTAGAATGAGATATGAATCCAGAACCAGCAATTGTAGTCATTTATGGTGTTTTTACACCAAATAAAATAAAACCGTTTGATGTTGAGATGTCTCAGAATTGCCGAAATAAATAAATTTCTTTTTGGCTCAGTTGTTGGCAGGATTGTTGGATCATAAATTTCTTCAAGAGACAAGTGCTTTCTTTGCCAGGAGCCATCTTTTATCAGCTTGCACAAGGACAGATCAGGAAAATCTCAAGCAGTGGAGGGTTGGAACTAATCCAAAAGCTCAAAATTCTAAAATCTGTGCCCTTTCCCCCTGCTCTCCTCCTTTGCTCCTTGTCTTGTCAGCTTATTAATACATTTCCATCCTTGGAGCAAAACAAGAAACTGGTAATGCTATTTGTTAGAGTAGTAATTCTTTCTCCAAAAATGTCTTCCAAAAAAAGCTACAACTCTTGCAGTTTTAAATATTCCAGGAAGCAAGACATGAAAGCAAAATAAGTTTTAGGCTTTTTGATAATCTGAAAAATGGTTAATTGAAGCAAATTAAAATTGATCTGAGAGAGCATATAGGATAATGCTCAAAAATGTACTCAGTCCCTTCCCTTGGTTTATAATTCCAGGAGATATGTTATACAGAATCTCTGCTAGTCTTTGATCTGAGTAAAAGCTGACAGCGGATGAAGATTTGTTAGATTTAGCTTAGCTTTCTGAGAGTGGGTCCTATTTCATCATCTGATGAAAATATTTTTAGATACAAGAACCAATGTGTTTAAAACGTGAATTATCAGACTCAGGCATGGGTTTGACTGTAATTAAATGTTCATATTGATAATCTTTTTTGCTGTAGACCTTTCCAAAGTGAAACTGATGAGATTTGATGATCCACTGTTGGGACCTCGGCGAGTTCCTGTCCTGGGAAAAGAGCACACTGAGAAGACCCCCATTTCTGAGCATGCTGTTTTCCACGTGGACCTCATGAGCAAAAAAATTCATCTTTCTGAAAATGGGCTACGGGCAGATATCGGTGATACAATGGTCTATCTGGTTCATTAAACTCGTACACGCTGGAGCTTTATCCTGGTTTCTGGGGATATTACTACTCCGGCATTACTGTGTGCCTATAGATTGGCTGTGAGAACCTTAGGGTGGACCTAAATAGGTTTCATTTCCAACCATCAAATTCTGCATGTAATCAATTATACCAAGTTATCTTGGACTCCTGGACCTAATAAATTTTTTTTTCCCTTCTTGAGGCCTCAGAAAGAAATAGTTTGTACCATACTTTGCTTTTTTTTTTTTAAAAAACAAATTATTGCCATTTTCCAGAAGCTTATAGTATTTTAGATGAACACAAATGTGTCAATATGCTTTTTGTATGAGGTATACTTCATACTGTTTATGAAGGCTAAGGAGTATCTAACACCTTTTTATATTATATCCATTATGTAGTTAGCTGTTTTTCTTCTTTAAAAAGAAAAGAGTAAATTAGACAGCTAGTTTTGATTTTTAAAGAAGAGAACTCTTACGATTTTAAAAGAACAAATGAGAATATTTTGACTTAACTGATCACTAAGTATTTTGTATAAAGGACAAAAGTTCTTATATTTATAAGAATTTTTTAGGCTTTAATGTATTTAACCACCAATAGTATTTTTTAAAGGCATAATCAGTAGTTATTTATAGCTTATTTGATCTACACTAAATTTAGTTGTTCTAAAAGAGAGGATTTTTTCCCCCCAGAAATCTGCATTTATCACATTTGTCTTGAGTCCAGTTGTGTTTAAAGATCATACAAACAGTATTTCATACTTATTCTTTTATTCTTTCTAGAATGTCTTTTGATATTATCTGTACTATTTGTTTTCATATGAGGAAAAGATATTAGGTATTGATTGACAAGACAAAAAACATTTCCATTTCTTTTAGGGCTTAATATGAGGACAGACCAATTTGGATAGTCCTAAGGAACCTGAATTCTAAATTTCAGTTCATGTAAAAAGATTTTATTGAGCTTCTTTTTTTTTTGCTTTATACAATTTGCGACTGATGGGCCTAGTTGAACTCTTTATCATAGATTCATTAAAGCAAATCATAGAACGTTAGTACTGAAAGATCCCTTAGAGATCATCAAGTACAAATCACTCTTTATCTGCTAGGAGCAGGCATTTTATCAGAGTGGGTAAGATTCCAGGCTCTGAAGTCAGACTAGCTAAGTTAGATTTCCATTTCTTCTATTTGCTACTTGGGTGGTTTTGGCCCGTTACTCAGCCTGCTTCTTTATCTATAAGATGGAACTAATAATGTGCCTATTTTCCTAGGCTTATTTTGACATGTTGAGATGAAACAATCTAGGAAAATCTTACTTACAGTATAGTGCCTGGCAAGTGGGAAACCCTCACTAAATGTTCCTGATGGTGATGATGATAATGATGAACCTTCAGTAAATGTTGCTGAAGACTCTTCCCCTCGCTAATACACCAGGGTAGGTTGGCTTAAGATTGCTCTAGGCCAGAATCATGTCATATTTGTTTGGTTCCTTTGGGGCAACAGTTTCATTGTTTGCCCTCCTTTAGATTCCTTTGCTGCTCCCTCAATCTGCATAGCCTTAGTTATTCTCTAAATCAAAGGAATCCTTCCTGTTGCCTGAACAAAGCCTACTAAGTTTAACTTAGGCAAATTAAATGAAATGTGTTTGGCAAAAAAAAAAAAAAAGGAGACAGGAAAATAATTTTAATATTGTGAGTATCTATTTTATTAAATGAGCCTGTGAACCTCTGCTTTCTTGGATTAAGTGTAAGTTGGAATTCATGGATTCTCTGTTCCCTCAGTCTCAGTTCCTGTGTGTCTCTCTTAGAATAAATGTCTTGCTGGGCTGAATGTATTTTTTGTGTTTAAAGATATAGGTTTTGTATAAGGATGCCTCTGAGCATAAGCCCATTATCTCATCTGGTGCACAACTGGAAAAACAGCAGTTAGTTAAAATGCTGAAGGAAAAACTAGTTGTCTTGGCTTGTTGTATTATAGGAGGTTGGTACCTTCCTAAAGAATCTCAACTCTTTTTAAGTTGTAAAATATACATGCATAAACAAAGTTGTAAAATATATGCACATAGACAAAAAGTGAAAAACAATAAGAAATACATAACATACACACAAAATATATGAAATACACACAAACAATGAACAACAAAACAGCATTTATCAACAAAGCAAAAACCTGTGTGATCACCACCCAGTCAAGAAATAGCACCATCCCAGCACCTCAGAAGCCTGCCTACATCTCCTCCTATAAAGACAAGCGTATGGCCAAGTGTATGAACATTCTTCATACATGTTCCATGTGAGCTTGAAAAGAATGTTTATTTTGAAGGTGTAGAGTTCTATATACGTGCACTGGGTCATAGTTGAAGATTGAATTGTTCAAATCTGTATTCTACTGTTTTGTTTTCTTGGTGTACTCTTTGTTTTAGAGAGGTGTACTAAAATCTCTCATGACCTTGCATTTACCTGTTTCTCCTCCTAGATCAGGATTTGTTTTATATATTTTGATGCTATGTTACTAGGTATATATAAATTTAGATTCTGGTATCTTTCTTGTAAATTGAACTGTTCTAATTAATTAGCAAGTGTTCCTTTATTTTTAGAAATTTTTTTTGCCGAAAGGCTACTTTGTCTAACATTAGTATAATAACATTAGTTTTCTTTTGGTTAGTGTTCATAGAGACTGTCATTTTCTATCCTTTTACTTTTTTAAAAAATATTTTATTTTTTATTTTATTTTATTTATTATTGTATCATTTAATTATTTTATTTTGGCAGAGGGGGGGGGTAATTAGGTTTATTTATTTTTGGAGGAGGTACTGGGGATCGAACCCAGGACCTTGTGCATGCTAAGCATGCGCTCTACCACTTGAGCTATACCCTCCCCCCTGTCCTTTTACTTTTAACCTTCTATAGTTTTATTTTATTTTCACACTTTATTTTGACAAATTTTAAACCTACAGAAAAGTTAAAATAATGGGCCAGTAAACATCCATAAACCTGTCGCCGAGATTTACCAATTGGTAACATTTTGCCCCATTTGCTTTTTCTCTCTTTTAATATTTTTAAAAATGAGCTTTTAATTTTGGTATAGTTTTAGCTTTATAGAAAAGTTACATCAATTGTATGGAGAGTTCCTGTACACCCTTCACTCAGTTTCTCCTAATGTTAACATTTTATATAACCTTGGGTCAGTTGTCAAAACTAAGTAATAAATACTGATACGCTGCTATTAACTAAAGGCTTCATTAGGAATTCACCAGTTTTTGCTATTACAGGACCCTATCCAGGATACCACCTTCCATTTAGAATATACTTTAAAAAAATTTTGAACCATTTGACAGTAGGTTGCAGATACCATGACAATTCCCCTTTAAATAGTTTAGCATGTAACCCTTAAGAACTAGGACATTCTCCTGTATAATCACAATATACGTATATCTTGCCCAAGAAATTTAACATTGGGCATGTACTTTATAAGCATGTTATAGTTTAGCAATAATATTAGGTAATAAACTTTCCTAATACAAATGAGGTAATAGTATTTCCCCAATATCTCATCATAATACTTTATTTCAGGATCTATTCAGAGACTAAGCATTACATTTTGTGGTCATGTCTTCTTGATCCCCTTCACACTAGAACAGTTTCTCTTTCTTTTTCAGTCTTTGACGACAGTAACATTTTTGATGACTCCATGTCAGTTGTTAGTAGTTTGCCTCACAGTCTAGATTTGTGTATTTTCTCATGGTTTGATTCAGATTTAAAAGTCTTCGCAAGACTGCTACATGGGTGATATTTCCCACTGCATCACGTTTCCATGATGGTCAGATTCCTATATTGTCAGTGTGTTCCCATTACTGATGATACTGAGTTTGATGACTTGGTTAAAGTAGTATCTTCAGATTTCTCCATTGAAAAGTAATCTTTTCCCTTTTGTAATTAATAAGTAGCCTGTAAGGTGATATGTTAAAACTTATGTAAATATACTTTTTACCAGCAAACTTCCAGGAAATGGTAGCATTCGTGGATCATCTTTCTGCCAGTTACTACGCTGGTAGTTGTAATAAGGTGAGTTCTTAATGTTACCATTTCTTCTACATTTATTAGGTATCATTCTAATGTAAAGAAGAGGTTCCCCCTTTGCTCCCAATTTTTGTGTTTCATCATTCTTTTCAAACCACCGTGGACCAATGGATTCTAGTTTTTATATATGTTATAATCTGTTAACCCTCATTATGCTTTGACTGCTCAAATATTCTTGAGTTATCCAGTGAGGCTGGATCCATTCAAGTCAGTCCTTTTGACATCTCCCCATCAGTCTTGAAACATTCCTTTGCTTACTGGCACAACAAGTTCCCAGCTCACCTTATATTTTCCTATCTCAGAACAGCAATCAGTTTTTTTCTCTAAGGAGCTCTGCTCTGTTTTAATGGAGAATGGTATTAAGAAACCAAGATCTGGGTGTTTTGTGTACTCATCACTACTAAGTTGTAATTTTTTTTCTTTAGACCTTTCCAATGGGCAGAGCTAAGAGATATATATATATATATATATAAAATATTTTAATTATATATATGATATATATGATATATATTTTTTAAATTATAATTTTATCTAATACCAAACTTCTTTCTTGCCTTCTCCCTGTAAATATTTGTATCATTCTTCTCACACAGTGAGAACTCTGGTTCCCAAAAACCTCAGTATATTTACTCGTTTGGTCTGTTAATAATTTCAGAATTGCCGATCTGAGCAAGTCTTGGCAAGACTGCTACATGGGTGATACTTCCTACTGCATCATGTTTTAATGATTGTCGGATTCATACATTGTTCATATGTAATCGGCTACTATTGGTGACAGATTTACTAAGTAGAGTTCTAAAACACATATATATATATTTTGAGAAAAAAAAAATACGTTTGCAGTTCTATGTCCTGAAAATGTATCTCACTAAGGAATATAGTCAGAACACTGTGTTCAAATGTTACTTGGACGAATTTCTTTTCATTTGTGGCTTTAATATAAAGTCATTTGTTTCTCTTTTTATTCAGTTTTAAGGTTTGCTTTTTTCCCTTTTTATTTATTTTTTGAATAAGTAAAATACATGGTTCAAAAGTCAAAACTATATCCATTCAGAGAATTTTTACTCTCTTGTACCACATTCCCCCGCTCTGTAGCTAATTGTTTTCATTGGTTTCTAGATTATCTTTCCTGTTTCTTTTTCCAAAAATAAGCAAATATTAAATGTACTTTAATCTCTTTTCTCATGTAAAAAGTAGAGGTTATATATAATTGTTTTATACCCTGCTTTTTAAAGTTAACTATTTTTTGATAAATATATAGAAGTATATATTTATATTTTTTATTTTAGTTCCCAGAGATCTGTTCTTTCTTCCTCCTCCTCCTTTTTTTTCTCTCCTCCCCTCCTGTCTCTCTTCTCTCTGTTAAACCGTACCATAATTCATTCAACTACTCTCCAGGGGATGGCATTTAGTTTGTTTCTAAGTTTTTGATATTTTATAGAATCTGTATAGAATTATATAGTGAGTAACTTTGTGGATATGTGGTTTTATATCTGGAAGTTTATCTTAAATTTCTAGAAGTGGACTTGTAGGTCCAAGAGAAAATGCACATGTAGTTTTGCTAGCTGATAACCTAGGCAAAAAAGCATATTAGACAGAGGGTACAGCAGGTGTAAAAGCTCTGAGGAGAGGCATGTGGCTGGTGTGCTGAAGGACTAGCAAAGAGGCCACATGAAGACACAGGTCTAGATGGCAAGTGACCTGTCCAAGACCCTATACACTAGTGATGGAGCTGAGATAGAGCCCTGGCCTCCATATCTCCAGTCCATCACAACACACTTATTAAACAAGGAATGCATGCATGGGAAATAGGAATGTATTTGGCTAAGGCCAATGTTGTCAGGGCTATTTGGTTAGAGGAGGGAGAATTTTCTATGGACCAGAGTCAGATAGACTTCACAGATGAGGTGGGACATGAAGGATGGTGAGGACTGGAATAGCAGTTTGGAGAGCAGGGCCACATTCCTAGCTTTCAGAACTAGATGTGGATAAGGGCCTGGAGGTGAAAACAAACGCATGGCTTGTTTGGGAGATGATGCCAGGAATGGAATGTTTATCTTGGAAGAATAAGAGAGAAGTTGGAAGCAGGTAAGTAAATTGGGCCTTATTATAAAGGTTCTTGGATTCCAGGAAGAAATTCGAAGTTGATTTAATTACTTGCAGAGTCACTGCAGATTCTTGAGGTGGGAACGAGATGATGTGTTCCTTCATGTCTTTTGTAGTTTGTGGTAGTTATGTCTGTTTTTATCTTGAAAAATTCATTCATTTAGTCATTCTAATGATTGTTTACTAGATAGCTGTGTACCTGGCTCTGGTAGGTTCTCAGTGTTTGATGATACATTGTTAAATTATTTTCTCTTAATATTTTTGGACATAATTTCACATCTGTATTAGAGAATACTCAGATGCCGCCGAAAACTTACAGCATCAATTAAGTCTTCTGATTGCCCACTGCCATCCTAAGAGCTTAATTGGTTATAAGGTAGGGGAAAAAAAACACCTCACACATGAAAAACAAAAAACAGGATAGAACATGATCCTTGCTCGTAAGAGTTTAAGGAATAAGACAAAGAAATCCTGTGTTTTCACTTTGGAAGAGAGGTGGTAATTTGTTCTATCCCTTGTTTTCCTTAGATTGGAGTTAGGCCTGGAGCTGTGCTGCCCAGTAATTTAGCCTCTCACCACGTATGTCTGTAGAGACCTTGAAGCGTGGCTAGTGAATTGAGGTGTGCTACAAAAGTGTAGAATACACTTCAGATTTCAGAGACTTACTGTAACAGAGAGCGTAAAATACCTCAATAATTTTATTTTATATTGATTACATGCTGAAATGGTATTATAGAGATATATATTTTAAAGTCACTTAGAGAGTTTTTGTTTTAAAGATACTTTTTTTTTTCTAAAAGAACACTTTTAGAACTTTCTATTGTAAAAATACATTTTGGATATTTCTAGAACTCGCCAGAGTTAAGATCCATTATTTCTTTTGTAATTAGAAATCTGTAGAGTGATGTTTTGGCACCTTGGGAGTGTCCTGTTCCCAATTTTTTACCTGATCCTTTACTGAATAAATTATGCTGGGGGCTGTGCAAACTGGTGATATTCTAATGGCAAAATTGTTAACTGAACCAAACCTGGGTTTGCTTGCCTACCGTGTAGCAAAGTCAATCTACTGACACTGGGTTGTGATGAAGGAAAGTACAGCATTCATTTGCAGGGCTCCAAGCAAGGAGAATGGGCAGATCATGCTCAAAAGACTCAAACTCCCTGATTGCTTTCAGGGAAGGGATTTTAAAGGCAACATCTGAGGTAAGAGTTGCAGCTCATGAACTTTCTTCTGATTGGCTGGTGGTGAGGTAACAGGGTAATGTTTCAGGAGCCTTAATCATAAACTTTCTGGTTCCAGCCAGTCTGGGGTCTACATGGTTGTGACTAGCATACCACCGTTTACCTGGTTGGGGGGACGGTCTTAGTTTCTGCAAAATAACTCAAAGATACACATCAGATTGTTATTTACATCATTTGAAGAGGAGCTAGGATCCTGTTTTATCACTGAGCTATTTGCTTTTCCTTTGTTTTCGTACTCCCTCACTTCCCTAACTAGTAACTGCCTGAGTCTGCTCTTTGGAACTCAGGAAAGGCCTAAGAGACTAAAGTCTTTTTCTATAAACAAGAAACAAGGGACACGGAGGGGGCTTCCATACCTGGGGAGGCCCTGCAGGGTCCTGCTCAGTTTCATTTCTCCCCTTTTCTTTGATACTCCTCAATTTTGAGGAGAACAGGGGTGGGACAAGAAAGGGAATAAAGTTTTGGACAGAGAGGTTAATCATAAACTTGGGAACTTTGTCTTAGGGGACTCGTTTTCAATTATTTCTTTTCCGCAAATAGTTGTCATTCCGCTTGCTTTCTCTTTTCATTTGTTTTCTTCTTAAGTGAAAGAGCTGTGTGGCATTTGGCTTGGTCGCTTCATACAATAAATGTTTGATTTGAAAAGATGAGACAAATGACATTTTATAATATGAAATTGGCTTACATGTGCAATGGTTGCTCATTTGTCATGGGAATTTTATTGTAAATCTTTTTTTGCAAAGCTAGTCATCACTTCTTAATTTAAGATATTCTTATAAACTTGAATTTCCTGTGTAGCACATTTAGTCCACAAATTACTGAGTGCTTACTGTGTTCCAAGCACCGTGTTAAGCACTTGGAATAGAGTGGTAAGCAGAAGAAACATGGCTGTCCTTCACGCAGGAGGCATCCTTACGGTTAAGAAGACAATGAGAGTTGCCCAGAACCTAGTGAGAGAGGGCAATTATGAAGCTGTATCTGAAGGATCTTTATTTGGGAGGTATTATATAGGCTTTTGCTAATAGCCCTGTTCAAGTAAATGCTTTGAAGTGCAGAACCCTAAACAATCATTCTCCATGGGTCTGATGAGAATATATAGTATAGTTGGCAGTTTTCCTCCTGTTGTCTTTCTAATGTAGCACTGAATTATGATTGCAGACCTGTCCTCTCAAACGTGTGATTTTCTCTTAATTTTTTTCCTGTGGGGACATTTCCCCAGTGTCTCTGTTGTCCACACCCTGAGGCGTGCTCTGAAGGCTACTTCAGAGGCTCCTAAGACCCTGAAGATAGGGAGCAGTAGGGAGGCGGTCACCAGCCGGGCCCTGCTTTGTTCACTGGGTTCATCTGGGCTGTAGGAAAGCAGCAGCACCGCTTTCCTGCCGTGATCAGTGAGGTCCATGGAAGAGTAGGTGATTTCTAAAAGTTCTAAGAAGGCTTAGAGGTTTGACAACCTAGCATAGCTCAAACTTTTAGGAAGCTGTCTTTCATTAGGTGGTTTCAAGCACGATATTGGCTGAAAGACCTTATTTTCTGTCTCTGCTTTCAGGTTATTTGTGGGACTCATGTGATCTTGCTGAATTGGACTAGCGGCCCCGGGGATGAGGAGAGGCCCCTACTGCTCCTCAGCTACCTGGCAAGGTGGAATCTGTAGCCTTTTGAGTCTCCTAAGGAGAAGTCAGGTGACACTTAGCTAGGTAAATGTTTGCTAGAGTTCGCTCTTAAAGCAAAAGGATTTTTCCACCAAAGATAAGTTTTCTTTTTATTTAATTTACACTATATATTCAGCAATATCTCCCTTCAAATTAGTAAGATGGACAGGCCCACAGTTAGGTGTATAAGGTGTCTGTCAGTTACACTGTGACCTCAGGTTCCAGAATATCAAGGCAACATTCTTTAGATGTTTCACTTTGGACTGAACCTAAGTTTAGAAGCAGTCAGCTTGTTGTCAAAGGGAAAAGGATATCCCATGTGACCAGAAAACACCTGTTACTATGAGTTGGTTTGGGAATTACTTCTCTAAGTTTCCTGAGGATGTTTCCTTTCTCAACGTACACTCACCTCTGTTGCTTTCGCTCATACCATCTGAAGATGAACAACATTTTATCTCCAACTTGAGGTAGGGAGTAGGGTGATTCTCCCCCCACCCCCCACCAGCTTTTGCTCTTTGGTTGGAATATCAAATCAATGTCTTCTTATGAGGAGCCAGGAAAAAGAAAACTGGGCTTGGGAAGAAAGTATCTGCTATCATTTCCCATGTGCACTTGAAAAGGGGGCAACTGATTAGTTCCTTCTGGCCTCACTTGGCTGGTGGAAAGAGAAGAGCTGCCTTGGGTGGGAGGGTGTCTCTTTATTCTTAACTTAAAATGTTGAGCCCTGACCAAGTGAAACTTTATTGCTGGTGGCTGCCAGTAATTTCCACCCTTTTGAAATCAAAACTCAAGGGTTTTGGCTTCAGTTAAGAGTTTGAAATAACTAAGGAGGCCTCAGTGGAAGGCAGAGCAAACTCCTAGTACTTCAAGTTTCATTAAGGAAGAGAGCAACATGAAACGCCCCAGCCGAAGCATCAGGTGTGTGGGGACGTGCGGTGGGGAATGTGCTGAGCTGCTGGAAGAGGGGAAGGGCAGAGTGAGGCTGAGAAGGGGGAGGACTGTATCTCATCCCTCTCCTGACACTGTTGCTCCGTACGAGCCAGTAACTGGAATGACTGGATATAGCCTCCTGCCTCCCACCGGTGGAAGCCTCTCTGCTTCTGTCTTTTATAGTGACCAACCCTCTTGGTTTGGCTGGGACTGTCCTAATTTTAGCACTGAAAAGTTTTCCATCCTGGGAAAACCCTTAGTCCAGGGCAAATTGGGATGATTGGTCACCCAAATTGAATTTTAAGATATTTGGGTAGCACATATGACAAGTGAGAAACTGTCCCAGGTCTTCTTGTTCCACTCTTTGTTTCTTAGAGAAGTGTGCAGAGTGCCCTAGGATATGTGCAAGGCCCTTAAGCTAAATAATAACAGTAGTTGCCATCGAATGCATGCCTACTATACGCCACGTACATGATCTTGTTGAATCCTCAGGGCAACTGTGGAGGTAGGATATTTTAAATCCAAGTTTATGGGAGAGGAGACCAGAGTTCAGGGCTGGGACAAGTTGTGTTTTCCAAGGTCAAAAAACTAGAAAGCAGCTGAGGCACATTTGAACTTCAGTGTACCTGAATCTAAGCTCTGATCTCTTCCCAATAAATGAAGAACTTGCTGAATTTGATAGCAAATGGATAGCTGCTCTGGTTTAGACGCTGTGACCATCAACTTCACCCACTACTTCCAAACTCATTCCTATTAATGGTAAGAAAAGATTCTGCCTCTCTGGGGTTACATACAGAGCTAAAAGCTATGCAGGAAGCTGCAATAGCTACTTTACTTTGATACCTGTAGCAGCCCCTGAATAATTATTCAGTTCTTAAAGGAACTACTAAGTGCCCAGCACATAGCAGGTGCTGAGTGAAGGGTAGCTATACTTATTTCGTTTTTGACATGTTTGTTATGATCCTGAACTGAAATGTTTTAGCCAGTGCATGTCATTTCAAACATTTTAATGTTTAAAAATCACCAAGGAGTCAGAGTATTAAGGAAAGAAACTAATACAGTTCTTGAGTTCAAAATTAGGTAAACACACAAAAAACCATTTTTCTCCCCCACCAAGGCAAAGGTATCCTCTTGGTTATTTGATTTGGAATAGATACAGGACAGGCTTCCTCACCATAATAAGAGGTGTTACACACATAATGCTGAGACAGAAACAGAAAATTCTATTCCAAGCCTCCAAGCTATAAGGGATTTCAAAGGAAAATCTAATCTAGGGGCTCGGCTCTAAGAAATTCCTTTACTAAAATCATTGGAAACTCTTAGTACAATAATCAAAGTCCTCAATTTGTAGGGACCACACTGAGAGGTAAATGCCTTGGGTGGTGTGGAGGGGACCAAGGAGATTTAAGGCTGCTCTCAAAAACTATGTTTTTATGTAATCAGTTCACACCTGAGAGTTATGCCTTTACTAGAGAGTGAAACACAGTTAAGATCATATAACTTACAGCTACATTTGAGGAGGACTTAAATATGATGGAAGAAATAGGTGAATTCAGTTTAGTCCAATTCAACAAATATGCACCCACCAGGTTTCAAGGAGGGCACTGGGTTCTGGGGATACAGGGAGAATTAGCAAGTGCCCCCTAACCTCCAGGGGTTCACACGGAAGTAGGGGGGTAAGATATGTATAGAAGTAGTTTCTTCAGGACCAATTTGAAATCTTCATGGGTGTCTTAGTCTGCTGAGGCTTTCATAACAAAATACCATAGACTGGATAGCATAAAGAGCAGGTATGTATTTTCTCACAGTTCTGGAAGCTGGAGGTCCAAGATCACGGTGCCAGCATGGCTGGGTCCTGGTGAGGACTCCCTTCCTGGGCTGTAGCCTTCTCTCTGTGTGCTTATATGGCCCGTCCTCTTCTGATAAGGCCAGCAGTTCTATCAGACCGGGAGCCCAGCCCTATTCTTCATTTAACCTTACTTACCTCTCTCCAGACAGTCACACTGGGGCTGGATCTTCAACATATGGATTTGGGGAGAAACAGTTCAGTCCATAGCAATAGGCCCTAACCCACATCATAACAAAATATTAAAACATACCCATACCATATGTTATATCCTTTTTTTTTTTTTTTTTTTTTGCTGTACAATAAGGGAAAAGATGTTTATAATTTGCTTTTGAAATTATTTGGCTATGAGTAATTAATTTGTGATTGCTGCTTCTCAGCATTCATTCATTCTTGGGATTTTTTTCCCCCAAAATGAAAGAATTATAAATTGTTTTCAAATGTAATAAAATACGTGTGAATTTCAAATTTGACAATTGATGAGACAGATACAAAGCTAGATTTTTGTGTTTAATTGAGAATTAACTAATTTTTACTTTGCAATTTTTATATTTTGTAGCCAATACTTTTTTTCCAGGTCTCAAACGCTTTTGCAGGCTCTTAAAAAGCTTGCTAGGCCCTAAGCATTGTCTGTAATGCCTAATGGCGTGCGTGTTTCATAGCTCCACTTCACACTTCTAGACAGGTAGCTCCTAACTCCAACCTCTCTTCCAAGTTCTGGTGTAGCTTGGCCACCTGTTGGCCAGGATGCTCCTGATGCCATACTGACATTGTAGCCTGGCTGTGTTCCAAGCATCCTCTTCCCAGTTCCACCCTACCTCCTATTACTTGCCATCTCTATTACACTGACATCACCACCTACCTAATGGGAGACTCAAGCTAGTGCAGTGATCGTCAGTGGTCTCCAAATCCACCTGTATTGGGCTTCAGGCTGGTATCAGGATGACTGCATGGGAACTGCCTGGGAACCTTGTTATGAATACTGATTTCTATACTTCTTCCCTGGAGACCTATGCAGTGGTCTGGGGTAAGACTTGGGAATTTGTTTTTCTTAACAAGCTAATGGGCTGTCAGATTTGGGAAGGTGTAGACTTGGGTAGTGTTAGTAGAATGAAAAAGAGGTGTGGATTTTAATAACAGTGCCCCTTATGATAACACAAAATCCCATTGATTTATTGTCCCAAATCAGAGGTTCTCAAAAGGCTCCCCAGCTGTTTCCAAGATGCCCCCCGTGTGTGGCATTAAGGATGCTCAGGAGTATTCTGCCCTGGCCCTTGGGCTGTGTGTCTCAGGTGGTGAACTTTGGTGACTATTACTGTAACAACAGCTGTTAGAGGAGAAATTCTCTTGCCTCTTATTTATTTTCTCTCAAGTATGAGTTTGAGGCAGGCTTTTTAATTCTTCATAACACCCTGGAGACCAGGTACGGACTCTTAATGAAGCTTGCCAAAAGGGAAGCACAAAACAGACCGCATGCAGAGGCTCAGACTCATTCTAGGGACCCTCGACCCTGCTCTTGACCTGCCCCTGCCACGAGGCCAGGTAACAGCTTACCCTTCACGATAGGACTGACTCCAGTTATCTCCACGGTAGGAGTTCAGGCAAAACTGACTTTCAGCCCAAAAAGAGAGGGATGTTTTTTCTCACCTCACTTTTGAAGCCCATCCCCTGGGCCTGCATTTCTATTTCAGAATGATTGAGTGGAGTATCTATTCCCTTCAGGGAAAAGCAAACCGAAGTTGTACTTTGTGGTTGCACTAGGACAATCATACAGTAGTTCGATATCAAGACATATTCTGAAGTCTGGGTTATTCACTTAAATGATGCTGCCTGTTCAATTTCAGTAGCCTCATCCAGATTTAGATGTACCAGCTTAGTCCAATTCCTTATTTGTCTTCAACAAAGGTTCAAAATCCCTGGGGTATAGCCTCGCTCAGGGTCACCTTGTTACACATGCTCTGGGCACAGTAAACTAATTATATGTCTTTCAGTCGACATAATAAACCTGTGAGCTAGTTTTTTCATGTTACATTTGAACAAACAGAAAGCAAAAGAGGGATTAAGCGACTTAACTGAGGTCAAGCTTCCAGGAACGGGCATGCTGGGGTTTGAACTGAAGTCTCTTGGTTCCAAGTTTGTCAATTTAACTATCATGAAACACTGAGAAAGTAGACTGAACATTGAATTTGAGTAACAGGACCTGGAATAATAATGTCATTAATACAAGTGGGGCAAAAAATTAGAGGAGAAGGTGTGATGGAGAAGGAGGGAGGGAGACAGTGAGGTCAGCTTGGGCTATGAAATAAGAGCCACTTGTCATCACTGGGTCCCTGTCTGTTTATCACTCTATCTCAGCCTGATACCGTCTTCTTTGTTTCCAAGTTAATCACCATCCTTGACTCTCCAGGAGCCATGCACCAGCCCAGGCTGTGGTGAAGCAGCCTGTCCGGGGAGCCAGTGGCAGGACCACAGTCACAGCGATTGTCCAGACTGGTGGGGACTGGAGCACCGGCCTCTTCAGTGTCTGCAGAGATAGGAGAATTTGTATGTTTTCCTCTTCATTTAAGTTCTTCTGTACTGTTTTCTTTCCCAAGACATAAGTGAGTATCAAAGCTACAACAGGCCCAAGGACAGAAAGTAAATGGTTTCAGAAAAGCTAGACTAAACTTCTAGGGATGTAGATGCCCTCCTTGGCAGGAAAAATCTTGTTTTTCACGAATGTGAATGCTTTTATAGAATATGTGGGTGACTTCAAGGAGTTTTTAAATGACAAAATCCACATAGGCAAAGATGTACAAAATGGGCTTTCTCATCTGCAGCTGGTGGGAGTATAAATTGATACAGGCTTCCCAGCGAATGGTTAGTAATACATACAAAAAGGACCTCAGATGTTATGTAGCCTTTGACCTAGTAATTACATTCTTAGGCATTTAGTCTAAGGAAATAAATCATGTACCAAGATTTAGCAGCATCATTAAATTTTGCAGCATTGGTTATAATAGCAACAGTCTGGAACAACCTAAATGTTCACTGGGGGCATCCATACAATGAGTTAATTACACAGCCATGAAAAGTCACGTTGTGGAGTAATGCATGCTGGGATGGAAAAATATCTGGCTGCATTTTTAAGTTAAAGAAGCAGATTATAAAACTATACACGTTAGGCACCATTTTGGGGAAGAAATGTTTAGAAAAATACCTGGAAGGATATAAATACAAATGTCTGCAGCAGGTGTCTCCAGATGGTAGGCTACTGGATAATTTTTCTTTTTGCTTATCTGTCTAGTATTTCTATGAGGAAAATGTAGTAAGTATTCTTATAACAGATCATAAAATGAAGTCCCCTTTGTTGACTGAAATCTTTTCAGACGCTAGTGTAGTTATAAAGACGTACCAACAACACCGTCCTCTAGGTACATGATCTCCCCCTGGGTTTGACGTTCAAAGTGCATTGATTCTATTTTCACCTGAGGACATTCTGACCCATCTTTGGTACCACATGTCAGTATCCCCTTCCAGGACCTGATGCTCTTGCCCTAGGGAGCAACTTGGTCACAGAATCTTTTTTTGGAAGGGGGAAGATCCCTTTAATGGATGAGGGCCAGCCTCTTAATTTCAATAGACCCTGGATTTAATATTTTTTGAAGAATGCGGCTCTCTCCACCCTTTGGAGGCCTCTGGGAAGATCCGAATTTGTCCTAAATCTTCACAGGATGGATCAGTTCGGAGAGCTCCGAGCTGTTACATGATCCAAATCCTTATTCAGCCGAAAATCTTGCTGAGGCATAAGCTCTAACAACATTTTTTGGTGCTCTGATCATCCAGGCCTGAGCCTTCACTGTTTGCCTGGGCCTCAGAGGAGAGACTGCTGAGAACCAAACCCTGTCCTCCATCCCTGTCCCTTTGCCCATATGACCCAGAGCTCAGCAGGTTTCTTCCTGCCATGGCTACCCGTGTGGACTTCTGAGCAGACAACGTGGCAGCCCTTCTCTGGTTCTCTGAGGATTCTTCCTGGTTCTCTTCCAGATACTCTGATTTTGGTTATCATCTTGTACTGAAGTACAGAGAAGGCAGAATTGCCATGTGGAGATGTGGAGACCTAGCCCCAGATTGGGAAGTGGACCATTTTCCTTTTACAGCTTGTAGTTGGGGGGTTGAGGGGGGAGGGTCATCAATGCATTTCCAAGTAGGGCAAAGCCTGGAATGTAATGTAGTGGTTAGGAGAACACATTTGTATTGGATATAGACCTCACCTTGAATCTTAACTCTGCCTCTTACTGGCCATTTGACTTTGAACGAATTCTCAGAGTATTCTTCCACCTTTAAAATGAGGATTTTAAAAAAGGTGCTTGAAAGTTGTCAAGATTAAAGCAGATAATGCATAGAACTCACTCTTGAACACTGGTGTGGAACATAACTGGATCAGCATTTTTTTAGTTGCATGCTGTACTGGGTTAAATAGTGTCCCCCAAAATTCATGTCTACCTGGAACCTCTGAATGTGACCTTATTTGGAAATAGGGTCTTTGTGTTATAGTGAAGTAAAAAGGTTATATTGGATCAGTGTGGGCCATAATCCAATGGCTGATGTTCTTATGAGAAAAGGGAAATTTGTACCCAAACACGTGGAGAAGATGGCCATGTGAAGGCAGGCACAGATGAGAAAAATGCATCTATAAATCAAGGAATGCCAAGGATTGCCAGCAACCACCAAAAGTTTGGAGAGAGACGTGGAACAGGCTTTCCTTCAGAGCTTCCAGAAGGAACCACCCTGCCAACACATTGATTTCAGAATTCTAGCCTCCAGAATTCTCCAGTAGAGAATAGTTTCTATTGTTTTAAGACACCCCATTTGTGGAGTTTTGTTTTGGCTTCCCTCTGGGAAACTAATACACTAGCAAATGCTGAATTTCATTAGAAGGCTGTGGAGTAGCTCACAAAATCAAGAAATCAACTAAAAACGAAGTTCAGAAAGGACGAAATGCATTATCAGGAGCTAGCTGACAATCTGGTCGACTCTGAATGTTTCTATCCTTTTGCTTTCCTGTCTGAGAACTGATGTTTCAGCAGTCGAGCCCAATTTGACTAGCCTAGGTTATGCCTGCTGCTTGGCCAGGCCAGGGCATTTCGAATGACAGTTCTCTCAATACTGCCCACAATAGTGAAGGGATAATTTCCTAAATTAAGATGGGGCTGCTATGCCCATGAAAATCCCGACAAAATGTACAACAATGCACTTAATGAATCTTAGGAATTAATATTCGTTATTATAAATTTTTATCCTCCAGTATGTTGAGGGCAGAGAGTTGAGTCAGGAGACTTAAACTGTCTGCTGCCCAGTCCCAAGAGTACCTAAAAAGTTGATCAAAAAAGGACCACTCGTTACCCCTTCTGCCTTAAGCATTGCTTAGCTCTGCGCCCCACCCCCATCAATATTCAGGAGACCAACCACACTGGGTCTTCTGTGGGTTCCCGGCTTGGTCATTTGAGAGAGCATTCTATCAAAGGGAGAAGGAAGGACATTTGGAGAATACAGTATTCTTCACAGTTGGGCATGAGCCATGGAGGAAAGGACAAGGATATACAGTACCAGGTAATCTCAAATGTTCTGTGCCCTCATTATTGTTCCCTGGATAGACCTCCATTTTGTGACTGCTCATCGTGCCTCTAAGCCATTGTCTTGGAAGAGAATTTAAAGGCAGTATCACTTTATATACTCAGTACCTACACCATAATTCCCAGGGCACTGCTGGAGTATGACTGCTGTGAGTCTTGGGTTTTTTTCCCTCCTTTGTTTACTTCATTCGCAAAGTTTAATTTCAAGCAAATCACTGTGACAATAGTTGTGACAAACTTGGGAACAAAAAGGAGAGCTTCTTTGCACAACTTTGTTTCACATCAGATTCCCATCCCAGGACAGTTTTCCATTAGATGTTGGGAGTTATTGCTACAGTTTGTCATCCATTAAGCAAAGGGCACATTATGAACAGCAATGATTTCCATTTCTTTTTGACATTTTGCTTCTTCATTTAGTTGTAATTATATTTTTTAACTGGCTCCCTCTTCCCACCTCTGCGCTTTCATCTGAATTCACACTGCAGTGGGATTAGAAAATGGCTGCTTCTGTGTCCTCTGGACATGTGGCTCCTGAAAGCTCAGATGTGAAGATGAAGCCACGCTGAAATAAGTGGCTGCAAAACTGCCTTGTGGGCGAAAGGCCAGCTGTTCCAGCTGAGGGTGTTTGTGATGTTGCCACAGAGGAGATTTATGTGGGAGGTGTCATCAACATTGTTTATTAATTCAGCCAATATTTACTGAGCCCCTGCCGATGTGCAGTCATGTGATAGGTGTGACAGGCATCAGTCAGAGAGAATAAGACAGAGATGGCCTCTGAGAGGAGATAGACAATAAGCAAATAAATTAATCGCAGTCGTGTGAAGTGCCATGGAGGAAATGAACAGTGTGTTTTGAAAGGAAACTGTAGGGGTTGAGTAAAGGATGGCTTCCCTGAGGACCTGACTGAAGCGGATACCTGAAAGATGGAAAAGAACCAGCCACTCAAACTACCTCCCCTGTGGAGGCATCACAAGCACCAGGTGGTAAAGAGTTTCGTATGGACGAGGAAACGTCAGATGCCCAAGGTGGGTAGGGTGAAGCAGGCCAGCATTTTCTTTGGCTTTCTGGAAGCAGAAGGAGGCGTGAAAAGGCCTCCGACTGGGATTCATGTCCCTAAACTGTTTCTTGGGTAAACTGTACACTCTCTGAGAACCCGGATCCCTGGTCTTGCTCACTGCTCTAAGTGCCCAGAGCACCTGATAAATAGGAGGTGCTTAAAGTATTTCCTGAATGACACATCAATGAATGACTTTTAACCTGTGTTTTCACTTGCTTCCTTCTTTCCTGCACTTCAGTGAAAGAATCATAAAGCCTCAGAATCAGAAGGGATATTGTGGTCAGCTGGATTTGCCCTTCACCAGTTTGTCTCAATCCTCTCTGCAGCAGGCCTGGCAAGGACCTGACAGCCTTGGCTTTCTGAACATTTCCAGGGAGGACGGCTCCTTTCCCTTGGAGCTAGCTCAGTGCTTTAGAAAATATGATTTTGAATGGGTTCCCATGCACATAAGTACCTAGCCCTCTGGTGTATGGTGAGCAGGAACTCCATTCTTGCTCTGCTGCCCCCCTTCTTCCAAGAGGCCAGCACTCTTACCTGAGCCCAGATGTAGTCTGTATGCTTGTAAAGATATAAAAATTTTAAATGAGAATAGGTTAATCTTTTTATTATGAAAGTATTGTATAATCATTGTAAAAAAAGAGAAATACAAAAGGCTATAAAAGAAAAAAGCAGTGTCCTATAATTTTGGCTGTCAGAGATAACCGTTGTTAATATTTTGGTATCTGTCCTTCCAGACTTTTTGCTGTATGTGGTGTATGTAATTGACACAAATAATAGAACAGTAAACACATACAGTTCTGCATCTTCATTTTGTTTTAATGTAACAAACAGGCAATCAGAACACATCGGCACTTCTGGAGCTAATATTTTAAATTACGGCATAGATTTCATTGTATGAATGTACTTAATTTATTCAGAAATTCTTATTAGTGGACCTTTATGTGTTTTCCAGACTTTTTGCTGTTTTAAACCAATGCTTTGTGATTATTCTCATACAGATGCCATTTTGCATGTGTGAGAGTTTATCTGCAGGATAATTACAGAGGAGTAAACCTGCTGGTCAGGTAGTATGTACAGTTTTAAATCTTGATAAATGTTGCGAAGTGGCTTTCCATTTGGAAGTTGTGCTAATTTACTCTCCCACCCACAATGTATGAGTGTGGCCCATTCCTTTTCTGAGCATCTCTTATTGTTAGATGGTTCTGCCTTTTTGTGATAACTGATCTGAAATGTGCCTCGCTGCAGTTTCCACCCACCTTTCCTACTTCTGCTCTCTGGGGCTCCACACTCCGGTTTTGTGTAGGTTTCTTCTTTTTATCTCGACTCGCCTGTGAGTTAGATGAATAATGAACCACATTCCATGTGTGAGGGTGGAGCTCATCTCAGAACAAGCCAGGAACTTTTAGGCTGTGGGTGCTGACATAACCACCAGGACTTTGGTGTAAGAGGAAGAGGCTGAATTTATGGCTTGTATCCCTTTTGAGTCTGAGCTGCTTTAAAAAAAATACATATATATTTGTGCATATACACACGTATGCATATACTTGCATATATATATATTTTTTACTTCACAAATGACACATGAATACATTCACTTTATTTTTAAAAAATGAAACGTTACAGAAAAGGGAACCATATTCCTCTTTTTTATTAAATCAGTTGGGAGGGTTTCCTTTCAGATCTTTTCCTATTTATATATGCATCCATTAGTAATATATATTATTTAAACAAAGCATAAATGGTATTATGCTGCACATATCATTGTGCAATTTGATTTTTTTAACTCAAAATATGTCTTGGAGATTTAGCTCTGTTGGTTCTTAACTGGTCTTTCACTGAGTTCTTAATTATTACCTAGCGTGATTTGCACCATCATGGTTTATGTACACTTTCCTCTATTAATGCACATTTGTTTTAAATTTGAAGCCACAAATAATGCTGTGGTGGATATCCTTGTACCTGCCTCTTTGTGTGCATGTGTAAGCATTACTCTAGGGTAGATAGTAAGTAGTGGAATTACTGGATCCCAGAGTATTTAAAATTTTACTAGATTCAGCCAAATTGCTTTCCAAAGTGACTGTGCCAATTTCTACTTCTGTCAGTGTATGGAGTACCTATTTCTCCATGGTGCCACACAGCATTTGACACTTAAAAACTTAAGAAAAATTTGGCATTCTTATTGGTGATAAATGGTTTCTGATGGTCTTAATATGCGTTCCCCTGATTACTAACAACATTGAGCAGCTTTTCATGTTTACTGTTGGCCATTTGTTTTTCCTCTTCGGTGAATTACTTGTTCATTGTCCCATGCCTATTTTCTTCTTTTGTTTAATCCTTTATATACTGATTTGTAGGAATTCTGTGTGTATTCTGGGTACTTACACTTGTTCTGTTATATATGCAGCAAAATTTCCTCCTCGAGACACTTTCTTTTTAGAAAGAAATGGAAAATTTTATTCTTGTTAACCTGAGGGTTATAATCTGGGACTTGTAAAAAGTAAATGGGATGTCACTTATTAGACATCCGGTCCATGCTCCTCGAGACTCTTAAAGACAGGATTTCATCATCTTACCCTTGTGCACCTCTTGTTGAGCCGTGAGCCGACAGTGTTTATCCTGCTGCACAACATCGCAGTACACCTGACCCAAGGATCTTTTGTAAAGAAGTTGCATGATTTCAAACTCTCCCACAGGAGTAAATATCAAGCAGTGGTAGTGAGGACACTGTCTTGGAACACAAAACTCCACATTGTGGCATCCTAGATAAATACGTAAAACATGAGAACGTATCGGCATATGTGTTATGTGTAGCAGTTAAGACTTTGGGGCGAGACTACTGGAGTTTGCATCTGGCCTCTGCCCCTTCCTAATAAATATATGACCTCGGGCAAATGACGTAAGTCCTCTGGACATCGGTTTGCTCATCTGTAAAACAAGCCTAATAAGTAAATTTTATAGGATTGTAGGATTGTTGTGAGAATTAAGTGAGTTAATAAACGCAAAGTATTTTAGCAGGACTTGGCACATGGTGAAATCTGTACAAATATTAGCTATTATATAATAGAAGTTTGGCTTTCATAGTGTTTTCTTATCATATCTGACTTCTGTCCCAAGGTAATTGAATTTTGGGCGTGTTTTCTTTAGTATCTAGTACCGCCTTCTAACGAACACTTAGATAACATGGATATACGATGGAAAGGATTAAAGATAACGTTAACAGCTTGTGTCATTAAAAAAGACATATGAGTCAAAAAAATAAGGTACAGAAGGGGGAGAGTATAGCTCAGTGGTAGAGTGAGTGCTTAGCATGCACAAGGCATGGTTCAATTTCTAGTACCTTCATTTAAAATAAATAAGCAAATAAACAAATACATAAACATAATTACCATCCCCCCAAAAAAGTTAAAAAAATAAAAATAAAGGAAGGTACAGGAGTTCCAAGGCACAGAACAAGAACTTCTTTATAATGTACTTACTGAGGATGGTGGGCATGTCTCTTTGCCAGTTAAAGTGGAGCAGTTCAGGCAATGTATAAACATCATTTATTATTCATTTAGATTACCAGATTTATAATTATGCAATTTTTGATTAATTTTTTATTTGCAGAGATTTTACACTGCAGTATTTTGTAATCCATGCATGCAATGAGACTTGATTGATTTTTGTATGCCATGATTCAAAATCCCCTAATTCAAGGTCGCATGTGGTATGACCACTCTGAACTCACTGCAAGTTCATGGGCCACTTGCTGTCTTCTGACCTTCGTAGCAGTTGTCAGTGCTAATCTCACTAGGAGTAACGATTTCTTTTTTTAATGTGGGACAAAACATCCCAGACAAGGCTGAATTGTGTTTGCTTTGGACCAATGATGCCTACATGATTTAGCAATTATCTTAAATTCCTGATGAGCTGGATGAAACAGATGTTCTGCTCCTCGCAGATAGGCTACTCCTTGTCCTCCTGCCCCGCCAGTCCTCATGCTCTATGTGCACATGTGCTACCTCACCCCCCATGTGAAATTGCAGGAGTCCAGAGTCCAGGCATATCCCTTGGAGGTTCTAAGATAAAACAGTGTTCCTAGATTTTTGCTTCTTTGGCACTAAATTTGGGAGTGGGACTCCATACTCCTCACTGTTGAGGAGGGAGGGAGGTATGAGGCAGCAGAGACAGGTCTTTGACAGGAAATTCTCCTAGTGTACTAGTGACCTGGTATGTGAATCTTTGTATCTGGTCCACTAGAAGGCTATGATCACTACCGGTTCATACTCCTCATTGGAATGGATAAAATAAAAAAGACTGACAATAGCAAATGTTGGTGAGGATGTAGAACAGCAAACTCTCATACATTGCTAGTGAGAGTGTAAATTGGTAAAAATACTTTGGAGAACTGTTTGTGAATTTCTGGTGAAATTAAACATAAATCTACTCCATAAACTAGCAATTCCTCTTCCAGGAATCCACCCTAGTGAAATGAAAATGTTTGTCCACGTAAGAAATTTTATATGAATATTCATGATAGTTACCATAGTAGCAAAAAATGGAATAATCAATGAGAGAATGGATAAACAATTTGTGGAATATTTATAGATTGGAATATTACTTAACAATAAAAATGACAAACTAAAGATAGACATAACAGCATAGATGAATTTCAAGAAACATGATGTTGAACAAAAGAAGCCAGTTACAAAAGTAAACATGATTCCATTTATATAAAGTACAAGAAGAGATAAAACTCATCTATGGAAATAGAAATCAGAATAGTGGTTGTGTCTGGAGTAGGGTTGGGAGGATTGGGATTGTCTGGGAAGGGATGCGAGGGAACTCTGGGGTGAGGGCTATGTTCTCCACATTTGGTTACTTGGGTGAATATGATTGTCCAAACTCATCCAGCTGAACATTTATGATCTGTGCATTTTCTTGTACATTATAAATTATGGCTTAATAAGATTTATTGAATACATTTTTTAAAGGTTATGGTTAGTGCTTTTTTTTTCCTGTTTTATAGTTCTGATTATTTGTATTCATCAAGGTTGTCATCTTTTGCAATACTAGATGACATAACATGTTAATCGTATACCAGTATCCTAACCTGTGGTCCAGTGATTGTTTTCAGTGGATCTTTGAGTCCCGTGAAGTTGAATGCACATTTTTGCATATCTTTGTGCATGTATTTTGCTCTTCCCTTGAGGAGCAAGTTCATAGCTATCATCATATACTCAAAAGGGTCTGTGACCCAAAACGTATTTAAAACAGAACCTCTGTGTTAGATGGTTCATGCAGAGTCTGTAGGAAACAATCAGTAGTTAAAGATGAATGAATGAATGAATAAATGACAAACTGTTTCCAGTTACGTTCAAGGAACCAAGCGTCTACGGCAGGTGTCAGTGGCTCCATGAAACTAGCAAACGTTAGAGTAACCTTCTGGCCTGAGAAATAGAATAAAGTCCTGATAAGAATAGCAGGCAGAATCAGTGTACAATAAAGGAGCTTTCAATCACATTTATAGAAAAAGACGCCTGCTATTCAAAAGCATCTTATACTGTGTCTATTTTAAATATTGAAATTAGGTGAACGTAATAGAAGCAACGGCTATGTTTCAACCATAAAAAAATTATTTAATGCTTCTCTCTTGACAGGAAAAACAATTACCATAGTGAATGCTAACAGAATTGTAGCAGGTTCAGCTTTGCCGGTGTTTAACAAAAGAAGACAATTTTAATGTGGCTCAGTTACGGCAATTTTCATACACTGAGTTTTGAGAATTGGTTATTCAGTCTCCGTGCCTGATTGCAGGGAGACAATGCAGCATTAAATTGATTGCATAGGGTTGTAAATGCTCTTTGAGATGTGTGGTTGCTCCACGTACATCTGAGAACCTTGGCTTGCTTTTATGTGGCTATTGACAGGTTTCTGTGGTCTCCTTTGTCCCATGTGTCTTGAGTGTGACATCGCCAGGCATTACGGAGAGTGTTTTTGTTGGCCATTGTTACCTGGGTCCACCTTTGCACTGAGAATTGGCACCAGAGAGAGACATAAAATACGGGTAAGTGTGAATACATGAAAACTGGATCTATATGAGAACCTGGATGCTTTTCAAACTTGTGATTTAAAAAAAAAAAAAAAAGAAATGTGGGTGAAGATGCTTTAAAACACCACATTTAGTGGAAGACTTTAGGAAATGAAAGGGAAGAAATTTCTGATTTCATTTGTTACTAACATGTTTATTAATCAAAATGCCACATTGTGAAGGGTATTTCCAAGGGAGCCCTATTGTAGATTACTGGTCAGTGGGCCTCTTCTGTTTCTCTGTCTCTTATTGCATTAAGAGAAGATAACAGGTAGAAATGTTCCAAATTTGGAGGATAAACTTGGAATAATCTCACTTAAAATGTAGCCTATCTGCAATATACAGAATTCACTTTGGAAGGTCCCTGGTGACTCATTAAAGAGCCAGCAAATTTCCAGCACAGCTGAGATGGAGGTGCAATGACACTGAGGACGGATGTGTCATACCAACTAAGATGTGGACAGATTAAAAAAAGGCATCTCTTTATATACTCATATGGAATGATCCCTGAGATAAATATTTTAAGTGAGAAAAAGAGCAAGGCGTAGAAGAATGCAACCATTTACATAAAAAGACTGTATACATATATACTTGCCTAGGTGTAGAATTTATCTGGAAGTGCATTGTAAGAACCGCCAATGTTGGTTGTCCCCAACAGGTAACTGGGTGGCTGAGGACAGCTATAGCAGGGGAATTCCTTTTTACTGTGGGAGTTTTGGACCATGTGCACTTATAACCCATTCCAAATAAATAAAATAATTAGTAATATTAAGTCCTAAGAGGAAAAAAAAAAGACGTTGACAGGGGAGTTTTCCTCTGTCAGGGAGACAGTGGTTTCAGGTATGAAGCCTTAAGGGAGGGTCTCTGAACTGCAAGGATTGATTAGCTGCTTGGCACTTGGGTAACCTCGTGGAGTTATGTCCCTGGACGATGACTTAAGGGTGGTGGTGGATCTTGGGTGGGATGGGCCACCACATAATATTGTGGAGGTCCCTAGGGAAAGGAACTGAGCCTGTGTGACTGCGGCTGAACAGAGACCTGGGTCTCCCCCTAGGGCACGCTGTGTGAGGACTGGCTGGCGGTGCACTGCTGTTGGCCTTTTTCCATCTGTCAAGTGGCCCGGGAACTCAAGATGAGGACCTCCCAACTCTACGAAATCTATGCAGCCCCTTTGACTAAAGAAACTTTTATTTGACAGGGTAAGAAAACTCGTCCTCACTCCTCTCAAACCTCTCTTAGTAGAGAGATTGTTCGTCATAATTTCACTGAAATAATCTGAAAATAAATGATTTCCCCTGCTGTATTCACTGGTGCCCTTTCTTTGTACATATCCCCAAGGAAAACTCTGTTATTTGTCACAACTTGCCATCCCAGCCCAGCCACAATAGGCCTATTATGAGTTTTGTGCCCTCCACTACCCTGCCTGGGGTTTTGGAATGTTGCATTTCCCCCCATCTTCCCCTTTTATGAGGCATATCTGGGAAGCTGGAAGAATTGCTATATGGCTTTCTTATGCTAAGCTTCTTTTCCCAAAGTACCAGTGATGGGGCAGGAGGTGGTTAATTTTATTTAGCACCTGGACTAGGCACTAAGTGTCACTGCACTACAGAAGTGTTGTCCTGACTCCTTCAGTCCTGACTGCGTAAAGGAGAAAGTCTCAGGTGGTTGTTGATCTTGAACAGCTCTCTAGTGCTTGCAAATCTTCAGCCCTGCACTCAAAGCCTTCGGAAGGCAACTGTTAACAGGTTGAATTTTGTCCCCTCCCTCCCCCTTCCTACCAAAAACATGCTGAAATCCTAACTCCTGGTATCTGTCAATGTGACCTTATCTGGAAATAGGGTGGAAATAGGGTCTTACAGATGTAATTAAGTTGAGGTCATTAGGTGGGCCCTAATCTGGTATGACTGCTGTCCTTACAAGAAAAAGAGATGAGACACAGAGGAAGAGACACACAGAGGGAAGACAGCCATGTGAAGATGGAGACAGAGATTGGAGTGATGCTGCCACAAGCCAAGAAATGCCTTGGGTACTAGGAGCTGGAAGCGGTGGGGGGATATTCTCCCCTAGAGGACCCAGAGAGAGTGTGGCCCTGCCAACATCTTTTGGACTTCCAGCCTTCAGAACTGTGAGAGAGTAAGTTTCTGGTTTTTTTGTTTTGTTTTTTTGTTTGTTTTTAATTGAAGTATAGTTGATTTACAAAGTTGTGTTGGCTTCTGTTGTCTTAAGCCACCCAGTGTGTGGTCATTTGTTACAGCAGCCTTAGGAAGCTAATTCACCAAGCATCTACTATGTGGTTAGAATACTCTTGTTTTTTATAGGGTAGCGGCACAGAGCAGTGCTGAGGCACCTGGGGTCTGAAGACAAAGTGCCTCCTTTGTTTACTAATTGTAGTGCTAGGGGCAGATCTGGTCATCTTGCTGTGCCTCAGTTTCTTCCTTTGTAAAATGACAGTACCGACCTTAGAGGGCTGTGAGGATCCTAACAAGTCAAGACACTTAGCACAGTGCCTGGAAAGGAGTGCGGACTTGGTAAATATGAGCTATTATTACCATTTACTGCTACCTTATATTCACAGCAAGTTATATAATTTTCCATCTACAGTTGGGATATAAAGCTTTCTTTTCGATCAAGTTTTAGATTAAAACTGAGTTGATTAAAATAAGGATGGAGCGGGTAGAGAGCATGCTTAGCATGCACGAGGTCCTGGGTTCAATCCCCAGTACCTTTGTTAAAAAAAAGAAAGAAAGAAAGAAACATAAGTATCTCTTCCTCCAAAAAAAAAAAAAAAAAAAAAAAAGAACATTAGGTAAATAATCATATACATGGTTGGTGGATATGGTGAACCTTGTGAAGGTGGTAAAATATGAATTATGTTGAGCACCTGTGTGTGCCAGGCTCTGTTCAAAGCACTCTACATGTTTTAAGATATTTAATCCTTAACATTCCTCAAGAAGGTGCTATTACAGCTCCATTTTCCAGATAAGAACCTGAGCCACAGAGAGGTTTGGTAACTCACCCAAGGCCACAGAGCTGGTAAGTGATAAGCAGTCAGGCTCTTGAGGCTGTGCCCCTGGCCTCTGCACGAAGCAAGCAGAAGCAGCTTGTGGCTGAGGCCTTCTTGGGCCTTCATGGTGGTACAAACAGAAGTTTGCTCCAGGGAGGTGAACTCCACCTGGTAAGCATGGAAAGATGTCACTCACTCCTGCTCCCAGCTCTCCCCACCAATACAAAGCAGTTTCTGCGTGACAAAGTGACCCCTCTCCTCCCAACCCTCCTTTCTGGATGTCCAGGGAAGCTGCCAGGAACCAAAGCCCTTTGGGAGCAATAACATGCTCAGTGCTGACGTTGAACACATGATAAAGTAGTCCCCTCTCCAGCCACCTACTGAAAAAACCAGGCCTGAGGGACGAGTCTGTGAAGTGAGAATAACCGGTTTTATTGTTTCATGAGAAAACACGTATCACGCTTCACAAGCTGTCACCTGGGAACAACACGGATTTTTGGCAAAGGGGACTTGGATGATCTGTCCGCTCTCACACGATGACCCCTCCCTGCGCGCAGAGCAGAGGCACTTCCCACACCAGTTACAGGCCCGGTGCTTTTCTCGGCTGCAGTCAGAGGTGCGAGTGAACCTCTCTAGCAAGGGAGCCCCCTTTTGCCCTTTGCGGCTTCTGATCAGTCTGGGCAGCAGAGCAAACTTAACACCTCATTAGAGCCCCAAACCCAAACAAGTAAAACTCTGGGTCCTAAAAGCACTGAGTCTGCCACTGAATCATGGAACATAAAACAGAAATGACACGTGGTAGTTCTTTGAAAACCGATGGTGGAGAGTGGTCCTAAAGCAGGGCGGCTATGGGCCCTGACTTCCAGTTTCCTCTAGAACTTGTCAAGTCCATGAAGAAAGGACTTCACAAAGACAGGTGTTTCCTTCCCCAGAGAAAAGTTATCTGACATCAAATGTTTAGGTGAGAGATGACAGCTCTGATACTCAGCTTCCCGCTTCCTCAGACTTAACAAGATGCTGTCGGCGGAACAAATCTGAGAGTTAGCCAACAGCGAAGGCTGTTCTGTGTGTTTTTCTTCTTGCTAGAAAATTCCCTTTGGTTTTCTAAGATGCAAAGTGTGGAACAGATAGATCTCTGATGACTCTGGATGGGTACACAACACCAACACACATGCAATAGACATTTCAAAGTAATCTATTGTAAAGATTGTTATAAATTACAAAACCAGAAGACAAACAAATGAAACCCCACCACACTTCGTGGCTTTACAGTGCAAGATACTAACGAAATAAGCTGCCAGCCCTGGTACTACTTTTTTGGAACAAAGATATGAAAAGTTTGGAAGTCCTTAAGTGTCCACTGTCCCAGAAAATAATTTCTATATGTTTCTATATTTTACACATCTTAAGTTTATTTATACAATAGTCCCTAATGAATAATATGTTACACCCTTTTAATAAACATTATTCACATACATACCTCATAAAGATTCTCTTTTGGTCTATTAAAAACTGTTTAAAAAACACCAGAGACACAAGAGTCCACAGGTTTGCTGCCTATATTTCCATGAAAGAGTGCATTTTTCTCCCTTTCCTCCTTTCCCCTAAATAACACCCTCTCCCTTGACCCAACATGTAGTAATAAGAAGTAACAGTTTCAGAAGATGAAACTCAAACTTCATGGTTAGCAAACTATTCTCAGGTTCATTTCTGGGCTGAATCATTCTAATTCGTCCTCCTCTGCCTCCCCACCACCTGCATCCCTTTGTGACCCAGGACAATTTGGAATCTAAATGTTGGAGCTGACAGTCCAAAGATGAAAACTTTAGGAAATTGGGGAAGCTTTTCTTAAGCTTCTCAGTTTGGCTGGAAACATCAGATTCTTCATTTTGTGCTTTAGGAAAAATATTCGGCTCTTTGGCTAAGCAGTTTCAAAGGAAAAGCTAAAATCTTCATGAAACCCCCTATGAAACTATGAGCCATGGAAAGTGCCCAGAGATGTGAAAAACAGCAAGTATCAAAATGAGGAGTGGTGGTTTCCTGCTGCTCTGAATGTCAGAGGCGGAAGCCAATCTCAGAAGAAGAAAATCTAGGCGAGAGGGCCTTGAAGACAAGGCTATAATTAGCCAATGTGATCTCACGGTTTCTGGGGATTAGAAGTTGCGTTGCCCCCCACACTCGACCCTGTCCAATTTACACAACTTGCTTTTGTGTGGATGGCTTATCTGTACTTAACCTTTCCATATGTCATATATAAAACTAAAAGTCCTTCCACCTCTAACCTTCTATGACTTTACCCTGGAAAGTGAAGTCATTGAAATCTATAGCTGGGCTATAAGGCCTCCTGGTCATAACAAGTACATTCCAGAATCTAAAGGCAGCATCTCTACACATTCATTGCTGCTGCAGCTAAAGAGGAGCCAACCAAACCCAAATTCCTCCCAGAGGAAATGGAACCAACACAGTCACAGCAGTTCAGAGAAAAGGGAGGACAGACTGTGGGCAGCACCATCACTGACCCTGTGCGAGAAGGAGATGTCATCACTACATTATCCCTTCTGTGGTCTCCTGATACCTCTTGCCTTCTCACTCACCTCTTGGCAGATAAAGCCAATACTGCAGGACTTCTTTGCTTATTATCACCTTCCCCTGAGGTTAACCGCAAGAAGGGCGTGATTAAGACATCTTAGTTATTCATCCCATTAAGAGATGGGTGCAGTTTGAGCCCTGAATGTGACAGCATCATACAGAAGAAAACATTTCTGTAACCACAAAATACAATCCTTATTTGACTCATAGTTTGGCTGATGCTTGCTCCTGTTTACCAGCAGGACTGGATGAAAGACTGAGGATGCTTCAATGCAAAATTCTGATCATGAACTTTAAAACCACTAACATATCCAAATCATGCTGCATTCTTGTTATTGTCTTTGATAATCAGGGAAGCATGTGCTTTTAGAAATGAAATTCTTATTGATGTCTTAAAATGGGGGAGAAGATGAAAACTTATGGCTCAGTCTTAGAGTATTTGTGCATTTCATTTATCTGTGTAGTATTTCTCTCAGGTTAGCACAATTTAAAATTTACATTTTAAATTATAGTCTTTTAAAAACCAAAGGTAGACTATCTTCCAATGTCTTCTTTAAAATGGCTTATTTCTGAACAAGAAAGTATGTGTGGTTATAACTAGTTTTTTTATCTTTAGACTTGAAATAGCCTCTCAGGAAGCTCTGCATTCTGTGGCATCTCTCTTAAGACATCATGCATTTTTCTGGTCTGAGATTCTTTGTGTACTAAGTCTTTATTTCCTTGATTGGTGTATTTTAACAAAAACCCTCTGGATCAGAAAGTGTCAGGGCAGAAATACAGAAAAGAATTGGAGTGGAAAAGAATGCATATGTGATAGAGTCAGGGGATGGGGTGAAGCCTGGGGACGTGGTGAAGAAGCACGGGCCTCTCTGGCTTGAACACCTGAGAGGAGAATATTATGCCATCCCCTGCACTGCTCTAAATCTGAGCTAGAGAGACTGGCCAGACACAGCGCTGGAAGGCATTTGATGTCCAGTCCTTTCATTTGTCAGTTAGGTGCCAAGGTGTGAGAAATTGGCAAGACAGAGTTTGGCTTTGGTAGCAGATCCAAATAACAAGAGGGATGGGAGTCTGGTGTAACCTGTAACAGCACGTGACTCATTTGCTTTTTTCCGTCCTGGCCCGTCACCCACTGATACTGTGGGAAGACAGATTTGCTTTTTCTCCTATTACCCTCTGTCTTGGAGGCCAGCCTATTGGTATTCCTGTGCCATCCCTGATGTCCAAGGAGTAGCACACGGTCCGTAACTCTGCACAGAGCAGTTTCCATCCAAGCAGATGATTTGTTCTCTTCAGTATCCGGTTGTTGATAGTTCCTCCTGGGAAGATTTCCAATGCAGGTTCTGTGAAGGTGAAAAAGACTTCAGAATCTGCTGTATGAATGCAGCCTGGTTAAAACTAGAGTTCTTTAAAGTTCTTAAGTCTTTGGGGGCAGGTATCTGTCTTTTCATTTCACAGAAGAGATGTCCTGTCCTCGGTTCATCACATGGGGAAGTACAGACCATCGATTTTCCCATTACTGGTGACGCTAACTTTGGTCTTTTGGTTAAAGGTGGTGGTCTACCAGGTTTCTCCACTATAAAGTTGCTGCTTCCCCTTGGTGACTAATAAGTATCCTTTAAAGTGTGCATTGACCTCTTCAAGCTTTCACCCACTGTTTTTAATATCCGTTGATGATTCTTGTCTGAATTAGTTATTACTGTAGTGGTTACCAAAGGGTGATTTTTAAAAATTCCATCATTCCTTCTACACTTTGTAGTTGGAAGTTTAAGGAAGAACTTTACCTTCTAGAACCATCATTTATCTGTTTAATTAATTCATTAATTTGTATAGACTTGGGGATTCCTGTTTGATTATTTGTAGAGATCATCATCCATTACGGCCAAAAGTAAATAATCTGAATCTATTGATGTTCTTATATATCAGACAAACCCTAATTGAGAGACATTCTATGAAATAAATGGTCTATGTTCTTTGAAATGCCAAAATCAATGGATCCTGGGGAACTGTTCCAGATTAAAAGAAAATAAAGAGATATGACAAATGCAGTATGTGGTCCCAGATGGGATCCTAGACAATACATTAAAGTGTATTTTCTCTATAAAGGAAAGGAGTAGGACAATTAAAAACATAGCAGAGCAGAGGGGAGGGTGTAGCTCAGTGGTAGAGTGCTTCCCTAGCTCGCACAAGTTCCTGCATTTAATTCCCAATACCTCTGTTTAAAAAAGCAAACAAACAAAAAAAAAAACCCTAAAATTACCTTCCCTCCTTTAAAAGAATTTTAAAAAGAAAAAAACTTTTTTAAAGAAATTAAAAAATTAGCAGGGCAATTAGATAAGATCTATGGGCTAGTTATTAGTACTGTATCAATGTTAATTTCCTGATTTTGATAACTGTATTGTTGTTATGCAACATCCTTGTTTTTAGGAAATACACACTTTTAGGGAAGAACATTTAGGGAAAAATAGGCATTTGATTTTTAGTTTATTCTCAAATGGTTCAGAAAAATTACATATATAATTTATATTACATTTTAATTTAATATTTAATTAATATATAATATATGAAAGAAAGAGGATCAAAGCAAACATAGTAAAATGTTAATATCTAGGGAACCTAGTTCTAAAGGGTATTTAGGAACTCCTTGTACTATTTTAGCAACACTTCTGTAAGTCTGAAATTATTTCAAAAATAAAGTTAAAATCCACAAGGCCCCAGAATTTCTCCAAGGCCTCAAATGTTTTATTTCGATTTCTAAACTCAACCTGCATCCCTGTCATCCCTGCGTATGTCACCAACGTCCTCCCCTCCCTGCCCAGCCCCCAGTGCCTTTTCTCTTCCTGAGGCTGAGGATGCTCAGAGGGAAGGGCAGCCAACACTTCTGGCCACCCCTTGTCCAGGTGAGAGCAGGCAGTTTAGATGGGCATCACAGGAGCTGGCTGCTCCCCACGACTTTGCTGCCAGGGCTTGGCTCTTGGCCCTTCTGGGTGCAAATGAAGTCCCAAATGACCACGGTGATGGGGGACAGGAGAAAGCTCAAAGGATGATGGGAAATTGGTCCAATAACACTTATAAAGACTTGCTTGCTAAGAGGCCCAGGCTCAGAGTTTGTCTACAAGTGGGTTCCCATGAAAACCTGGAAAACAGGAAATAAGTAGAAAAGGGAATTGTTCATCTTCTGTCCAGTTTTTCAATTTGGGGCCTGATTTCCTTTCTATCCAAAGACTCATGCTGACTTAACAGGCCAGTTTTCTCTTTGGGGAAACTTTAATGATGATCACATCCATAGTCTTTGTGGAGCGGCGGGAGACAGTCGGATCATGCAAGCCAAGTTCATGGGGAACACTGGTTTGGAGAGTCTGACCTGAGCCCCCACTCTCCAAAGGCAGAACTATGATTCGTGGCTACAGAGACCGAGTATAGTGAAGGAACAGGAGCTTTCAAGCAGGCAGTCACATTTAGGCTCAAAACAGCTTCTCTGTGCCCTCAGAGCCTGCCAGTGCAACGCAGACCTTACCTGAGGACGTGCTCCACTCAGCACAACAGCAAATCAGAGGCTCCAGGTGGCTGCATGGCATGAACACAAAGTCTGTGATTCCTAGGACGCATTCTGTGTCCCATCACCACAGTAAGTTACACAGGCTTTGGACTTGCTGTCTCCACGGTACAGCCTCACACGTGGGCAGACGTTTCAGGCTGCTGGTCACAACTATTGGCCCTTATAAGGCGGGGGGGGCGGGTGCCTGGAGTAGACACACCCTGCTTCTCTTCCCTTTGCCTGGGTGGGTGCCAGTGCTGATGCTGGGCACGTGCCTTTGGAGATGGGTCAACCTGTTACTATCACAGTGGGCCCAGAAGAGACTGCTTTGGCCTGGGGTCAGCAGCTGGAGGCACATCCCTCCAAGACTGGAGGCTAGGTGATTTGTGACTATTGCTTCTGGATCCCAAGGGAGCAGTGGTGGTTTGTTAGCTCTTTAACTACATTTATTGTGATGTAGTGTTTCTGAGAGTGAGTGCAGGGGCAGGGAAGTAATAAGGAAGTAAGTACTGAGGGAAGGAAGGCTGGCTGCCACAAGAATCTGACCTTCTAGGTTGTGCTAAATGATGTAGAGAGAACTTTAAGATCCACTGACATTTTAATAGACATCCGAACAGCCCATCAGTGATAGGCAGTGAGAACACACCTATGGCTGGCGTTGTGCAGTCCTGGGTAGCAGCCCTTATTAGTCCTTTGTCAACAGGCCAGGGAGTTTGGGATTAGGCAGGTAATAATTCTTTGCTTAGTGAGCACTAAGAAGACAGGTCTATTTGAAGTAGAAAACCCTGATGTCTGCAAGAAAGCTTTTGTGTCTCATCTTAAATGAGGTGGCAAGCAGTTAGCAGCATACAATAGAATCAGATTGCCTGCGTTTATTTCCAAACCTTTCCTGGCCACCTTGCCTAATGTGGCTTATACCCCGCTGCCATTCTCTGTCCCATCTCTTTGTTTCCTTCGTAACTTCTGTCATATAGAAATGATTCTGGTGGGGAGGGTATAGCTCAGTGGTGGAGTGCATGCTTAGGATGTACGAGGTCCTGGGTTCAATCCCAGGTACCTCCATTAAAAAAAAATCCTGTGTGTTCAGTTGTTTACCGTTTACTCCCCTTCACGAAGGCAGGAACATTACTTGCATTGTTCACTGCTGTATCCCAACTGGATGGAACAAAACCTCGCACCCAGTAGATGCTCAGTCAATATTTGTGGAATGAAAACAAATGAATAAATGAATGAGGTGACATTGATTTCTACCCAGGAAGAAAACATTCTATGGCTTTAAATGGAGATGGAGTAAGAGCCAGGACATTGGCTGGAAGCCCCTTGGTCATAATGGCGTGTCCAGCAGGGGTTTAACTAATCAACACGTGCATTTTCTGACTTACAAAGTGTGCCAGGGACATGTAATTTTTGTTTACTGGCACCAAGGATGAGGGATTATTACTGAAATCAGCAGCCAGCTGGAAACACATCCCTGTCAGACCTATTTGCAAATTAGAATGGACATTTCATAAATTCTGTCAACCTTGTGAAGCTGCTGGTCCCCAAAGGGATGGCACCAGTGTGCTCACTGGCTGCATTCAGGGTCACAGACGACCCTCAACCTCAAACCTTCAACAGATGAGGATGGGAGGTAGTAGGGAACCCCAGAAGAAAGACTGATGAGGGTTATGGCATAAGATGCACTGAAAAATAACTGTTGTGTTGCCTCACATATTGGCACCACTGACAAGCTGATTTAAAAGGTGAAGAGAACAAAGCAGCTGAGATTTCTGGTCTTAAAGAGCCAGCTTCTTTCTGTGACCTTAGACAAGTGATTTATCCTCGGAGCCTCAGTTGTTTGATCTATAAATAGGGGACAATAATACCCGACTCATGGGAAGTTGTGAGGGTTCAATGAGAAAAGGCATGTAAACAATAATGACAGCTCACGTTACAGAGCATCTTCTACATGCTGGGCACTGAGCTAATGACTTCATGCCCCTGATCTCACTTAATCCCGACCAAAGCACTCAAGGAAGCACAATTAGAACCTGCGTTTTACAGGCAAGGGGATTAAAGGTTGGGAAGATTAAGGGACTTCCCCATGGTAACATAGGGAGGAACTGTAGCATCTGGATTTGAATCCAGGTCACCTGACTCATTGTGCTCTTAACCAGCCTGTAACTGACCTTCAAAGGGGTTAGCTCAGTACCTGGCACTTAGTACACATGTAATGAATGGCAGCTAGAAAATTCTGTTCTGATTTTAGCATTTGTCCTGACCACCTGCTTTCGAGCCTTTGTCATGCTTAACATCTCCTCCAACAGCTGCCATTTTTCAGGTCTCTTCTGCACACCAGCATCTGGCCTATCCGTCTCACTTAATCTTCCCGATATTTTTCACTCTTTAGATGAGTAAAGGAAGTCTCAGAGAGGTTAGTTAACTTGGTCCAAGGTCAAACAGCCAAGAAGTGGTGGGGCCAGGCTTTGAGCCCAGGGACATGGAAGATTCCAGAGCCCAGGTGCTCCTCTCTATGTAACAACACTTCTTCATGCTGCCATCTTTCAGAGCCTGTTTCAGCTCAGTGAAGCTTTCCTGACAGCCGACACACTCCTTCATCGCTCCCCTCTTTCGCTTCTCTCTGTACCATCGAGCCTAGCTCTTTTCTGTGCCCTTTGTTTTTGAATTGTGCTTCCATATCCCTTTACTGGTAATAGCTACCATTTATTGAACACTTTGATGTACCCAGTGCCACGATCAAAGCTGTATGATCACGTGCATGATCTCGTTTAATTCTGCTGAGAATCCTATGAGGTGGAGGTTCTGATTCCCATTTGACAGATGAGAAAAGCAGGTTCAAGGAGGTGGTGTTGTAACTTTTCCAAGATGCTTTCATCGTTTGCCAAAGGAAACATAACTAGTAAATGACAAGCTGGGACAAAATCCCAGATAATTTGGTTTGAAAACCCATCAGCCTAGCTATTATATAATATTGTTTCTCCATATCCTGTAAAGTCCTAGTGGACTGGGAATACAGCTAGAATAGCTGTCCCCAAATCCTCGTTGACTAATGCTTTGAAACCTAGTCTTTACTGGAGGTCTCCATGATGAAGAAGTTCTAAGGTTTCAAACTCGCCAACATCTAAAAAGAATGTAAGATTAAAAAGGAATCCAGTTTAGAAATAGAATGTGCAGAATGGAATATCTGGAAATGTTGTTCCGATATCTAAAATTAGCCTTCCCTTCCAAACAGTATGGCCCCTTCTGGCTGTCTGACTGCCTGTTCTTTGTCACGGAAGCTGGCACTATCTCTCTCCAGCTGTGATTGACATGTCCTCCTCATTCAATGAGGTCCTCCAGCTTTCTCCTAGATAGAGATGTAAACCATCTCCCAAGGAACTGGGTAGGGAAGGGGTAGGAATCCAGGTGCAACCCTTTGAAGGCTATATTTTTTTGAATTCCTCTTGGTTCTTCAGGTGTTTTTGCTGCCTCCTTACGTTCTGATTCAAGCTTACTTTTGCTTATTTGTGAGAGGCTCCTGACTGCAAGCAGTTCTCACAATCCTCTTGGATGGTCCATGGAGTCTTGTTTTCATGCGAAAGACATGAGAATGGCTCTGGCCTCCAGAACACGTGTGATCTACAGCAGTCAAACTCTGACACTGCAAATGGCCATCAAGTTGGTCGGTCACGCAAGCACTGATTCTAACAGCATTAACCAAGGATGCACAAAATGACTTTTGCAAATACCTTTTGCCTTTCTCTCTGGGTCTTGGCTGGCATCCTTTTAGCCTTACCAGGCTGCAGCTCTTGTCCATTCAGCAGTGACTCTATTTGCATAATTAGCTTGCATCTGTGGGTGTGAATTTTCTCCCAAAAGCAGTTGCCTTTGAACTTTGGACAAATACCAGCATGGAACACTGGAAGAGGTCAGCTCTCAGAGCCCTCTTGCTCCCATAGAGAAGATGAGAGTGGGGGTCATTTTGGAAATTATATCCCCCTTCTTCTGGGACTCTGTATCCTTTAGAGTGAGGACAGGCAAGCCCAGAAATAAACTCATGAAAAGGGAGAGATCTAGGGAATGCAAAATGATCATTGTGTTTTGATGTCAATGGTCCAGAACCACATTGCAAGCTTCCGTTCTTTTTTAAGTTGCTTGGCTGTGTCTTGCCACCCTTGCAGCTGGGGTAGATTTACTTTTTGGATTTCTCTATACAGAACACTCTCAGTGACCTTCCTTCCCACCCTAACTTTTTGGATGACAAGACCCTTGTCCTTATTCTCTGGGGGGGCTTGACCCTCTGAGTTAAACCACCCCACCCCCCATCCTCATGCCTGTGATCTCAGCACACACACTGTGCATCCTCTCCCATCTCAGCCATATCAGGAGTTTATAGTTGCTATTGAAGAGGAGGGACCTAGTGATTTAAGATTAAGGTGTGGACTTAGAGTCTTGGGTTCTAGTCCTTGTTGCCTCGGACAGGTTGTTTCACCGCTGAACCACAATTCTAATCTCTAAAATGGAATACTAGCAGTACCTGCCCTCAGAGGGTTGGGTAGGACTGGGTGGCATAATGCAGCTTAGGGCTTGCCACACAGTAGGTGCTCAGTAAATGGTGGTAATTATTGCTGGAGGAAGAGTCAGGCGTCTCCCTTCCATCTCAAACTAATTATGTGACCTTAGTCAAGGCATTGAAGCATCCTGGGTCTCAGCTTTTTGATCTGTAGGCTGGGGACAAAAATAACTTCTCCCTGCACACTTCACAGGGTTCTCACGAAGAGTTGGCGGCGGCAGCAGCAAGATCTGTTTCAGTGTCAGAATCAGAGGAGCTACTTCTGGTCTCTGCAGTTGCTACCCAGAGGCGCCAGGTAAGGCCCAGAGCAGAGCTGCCTCCAGAAAACCTGATACTCAAACAATTTGGGCACAGCCACAATCCATATTTTCCTTATTCAGGAGCAATAAGTTCTCCCAAAACAGTGGTTTTTGGGAAGAATTCTTGCAAAAAGCCCTTTAAACTCGAACTCCTCCAAACCAGACGTGCTGCTGCATCAAAATCTCATTTCCCAACAGTGAATCAAAGCTTTAGAATCCCAGTGACAGAAGCCAGATGGGAGTTCAAATATTCAGGCAAGGTATCGATGGCCTCAGGTTGCAATATTTGCTTTGACTAGTGTTTACAGAGCACCTTGATCAGCTGCACTGAAAGTTCCATATGGTACATGAGTGGGAAATTTACAAGGGAGTGATGAACATGGAATTCAGCAGAGCAGTTGTGAGGGAAGTGGGGAGGTGGGGAAGAAAGGAATGAGACTGGGAGAAGCACGCAGCAGGCCTCCGTGGTACTGAGAATTAGTTTTTAAAAAAGCTAGGTGGTAGGTATTGGTTTTTTGATCCTGTATAATTATCTATATAGAACATTTAACTCTGAAGGAGGAGAAAAGCAGAAAGGAGCCCCAAATCCAGAAAACACTAATAAGAAACAACATTCTGTGAGGGCCGTATGTATTTTATGCATCCTCTCATAGAGCCTGGTCCAGAGTGCGTGCTGAATTAACTGTCGTTGAAAGAATGGATGGACGGATGGATGGGTGAGCCTGTAATGCCCCTCCGTGCCCTCCATCCCATCATCTTTGATCCCACCTCTGCTGCATCCATTTGTCAAAGGGTAGGTCAATAGGCAGAAGGGCCTCCTGGGAACATTTTGTTTATCCTCTGGTCTAGGACACAATACCATGCCCCGGCAAACAGCAGATGGCTTGATCATTTAACATTCCTCTATTTCAAGCAAAACGCCCTTGCAAGATTTATCCTCCGTGACGCCAGCCTCCTGCAAGGATCTCTAGAGATTCATCCTCTGGTTTGGTCTTGCCTGACCAACACATTCCCTAAGTGACTGCCTTTCAGGGCAACCTGAGAGTTTTCTGCAAGACCTCACACTCCCTACACTTAGCCCAAGGGGGAACTGGGGTCTTTAATCTCAAGACGTAAGCAAGAGAAGCTTCAGTGGCAGCGGCTGCCGCCCTGGTAAAGCCCAGCTTGGTAAGCGCTTGTTCCCAGCTTGGGATACTCGAGAGGACTTCGTTATTCTACCTGCCACAGCTGTTCGCTTCCCGAGAGAGGAGTCAGGCTGTGGGGCTGGCCCGCGTGCACAGAGGCAAGTGAGAGGACGAAGATGGAGGCCTGCTCATTTTATTAAAGCAAATTACGTTTTTCCATACCTGCCAAAATGATGCTGGGGGAGCTAGGAAGCTAAAGGGCATTGCTTATGCCTAGGAAACTGTTGGATGAAAAAGGTAGGCAAATGGGCACGGAGCTGCCCATCCTCCAAGTCAGCTTCTTTTCTAAGCCAAGGGCCTGATGAGGGTGATTGTTAAGGGCTGAACAGTGGCCAGGATGGGGGTCAGGAAGTGTTGGGCTTAACAGCAGTGCTCTTAACCTCTGAATGTCCTCTCTGGGCCTTATTCTCTACAACAGGGTAACAGTCATGATATTTAATAACTGGTATGGTGTAGGCACTAGCTAGTCAGAATGAAGAAGGGCTGTGCTGGCGGTCTCAGCTGCACCTGGCCTTAGCTTTTTAGCTGTTGTAAGGGAGAGTGATGAGGACCTGGAGGAAGGGCCAGAGTGCAGGAGTGGGGAGCGGTCTAGGGGAGCTCAGAGCATCTACTGTTCACCTTTCACGTTCAATATATTAACAACCAGGGTGGCTATATTCCTGCTGAAAGTTAGAGTTGAGCATTGGCTCTGCTATACAATATGAGAAAATTGAGTTTGATTCTCATACTTTATGTGCATCAGAATCACTTGGGAAGCTCGTTGAAAACCCGGATGCCCAGTCCCCACCTCAGAACTACTGAACAGCACCCTGTAGGGCCAGGCTGGGACCACTATGCTCCTGAGACCTGTGCGCGTGGGTCAGCTGGCCTCTAAGGATCCAGCGCTGACTTTCAAGGGCTTTCTGATGCCTCTGAGAGATGACGTCGAGCACACAGTCTCCAGAGGAACACGCCCCACTCAGGGGTAGGTCATGTGAGTGAGTGAAGCAGGCTGATGGGGCCGTGCAAACTGAAGGGTGCGTGTCTGTTTCATGGAAGTCTTGACCCCGACCCAGCCATCACTGGCTGGCTGCAGTTGGGAAGGCAGGCCTCGTGTGGATGACCTTCTGAATTTTCAAGGGAAGGTGGAAGTCAGTGAGTCAGGAAGTCGCTGAGTCAGTCCTGCATCTCACCCCATCACAGGCGGGGTGTTGTTTTCTACTCTTCCGGCTCCAAAAGCCTGGTTGATGGGAGGGTGAAGGGCAGTGGAGACATAGCCGGCCCCACCCAAGAAGGGAAGGAGGCAAGTTTAAGTGAGGACCTTGATGCTGCTTACGGAGACTGGATGGAAGGGGGTGGCATTTCCTTAAGTGTGGCCATCACAGTCTGCTCTCAGCTGGCTGTCCCCCTGCTTCACCTTAGGTGTCCTCCTCCCCCTCCCCCAGCAGAGCCCGCCCTCAGCAGCTTTCTTAGCACTGAGGTGCCAGGTCTGATCATGGGGTAAAGGGGCACCTTTCCTAGTGGCTCTGAGTCTTAGCTGAGAGGATGAAGCTCGCACAGGACGTGATATTTGGCTTCAGACATGAGGTGCTAGGGTTCTCCCTGGGATGCCCTAGAATGTTCCACAAAGGAGTGGATTCCTCTGAGTACAAGACAATGTGGCCTGATTGTTACATTTAAACCTGACTGCCAAATGCTTCTCCTCCGGCTTGCCCATCCTTTCTCCCTCCCCTTTGTCTGTCTGACTCTTTCTTGTCCTCTAGGACTCCGTCTAGACTGTGTTCTGACCTCCACGACTCGGCCACTTGGCCCCCTTTAGCACCACAGCCCAGGCCATGCCCTTGTTCTAGACGTTCTCACCTGGAATGTCAGTGGCCTGCTTCCTTAAAAACATTCAAAGCTGATGTTTTTCAGGCATTCGCTCTGTGCCAGCACAGTTTCAGTGCCTTTAATAATATACTCTTAGTTAACCCTCACAACAGCCCAAAGACATTGGCACTATTATCACTCCTGTTTAAGAAGACATGGCTCAAAGAGGTTAAGTAACTTGCCCAACATCACATAGCTGGCAAGTAGTCAGGATTTGGACCCAGCCTGTGTGCAGCAGAGCCTGCATTTGTAACCAGTGCACTCTGCCACCCACCCTGCAGTCTGAAGTCAGTGGCCTGAAGTCAGGGATGGTCTCTTGGTGCACGTAGCATGGTCCCGAGTTGGGCTCTGAAGTTAGGAGCTTGAACTTGGGGTGTGGGCAGCTCTCAGACTTGCGCTGCCACCGTCTGTACTTAACTGTCACGCCTCAGTTTCCTTGGCTCCATAATGGGGACAGTTCTACTTGCCTTATAAGGTTATGGTGGAGGTTATAGGAAAGGATGTATCTCTTGTCCTCACTGCAGTGCCCAGATCAGAAATGTCTGCAGCATGGTGCTGGAATAAATGATGGGCAGGCCCAGTGAGTTCAATTTTACTGCCCCTTTCAAAGCCTCATACGACTCCACAGGGATGGGATTTGGTTTGGGAGGAAGGGCGTTTGATGCTGGGCTTGGCAGAAGGAGGCTGGATGGGATGGAGTGGCAAGCCTTCGGAGCTGCTTACATTTCTCAGAGAGGTTACTCTACAGAGGACATGGACAACAGGAGGAATATTCTGTTCCATTTGGAAGGTGTGCATTGTGTCTCCATTACACCCAAACGGACTGCTTTTCAGCCACAGCGGTTAAAAATTAACTGGATTCATTGCTAGTGAGGCACAGACTAAATATTTGGTTGGCTGGGCGTGTCTTAGATCTGCTGCCCTGGGTGTCGAGTAGATTGCTAAACTCGTTGCTGAACTCAGCGAGAGCACTTTTTTGGGGTAAAAATGAGGCATAGGTCCTTGTATTTTGACAAATCATATAATGCCTGCCTGTCCTTGTGACTTTTCCATATTTTCCCATCTGAATTATTATATTCACCTCAATGAGTCATGGAGTTGGGCTTGATGGTTTTGTGGAGTAGGCATGGGTCAGTATCTCCGAGAAACACCTAGAATGTGTTGCCGTGTTGGCTCTACCAACCTCAAAGTTCTGACATGCGTGCAGTATTCCTTGGCAGGATTATGGTTTTGTTTTTGCTTTAATAAGGGTCTGGAAAAGTCTTGGCAATTCAGTTTGCCAAGTGTGTGTTTGGTATGTAAAAGATAAATGTGTTTAATCCCAGTATCTTCAAGAACTGTCCAGGGAGAAGGTCTAATTAGACCTGCCTATTTTTTTTTTTAATGACATCCAGGCTTAATAGCAAATGGCATTTATGCACTAAAGTGCCCACATTGATGGGCATGCAATAAATGTCAAACCCCAACAATTAAGTTTAATGAGGATGAGCGGTTTGTCCTGCAGCACTGCCTCGGATGCCTGGGATGCCCTCTCACCCCTGTTTACAAGGCTCTGCCTGGTTCGTCCCGCTTGCTTCAGCCCCATCTTAGTGGGGTCACCTAGTGTTGCAGATTCCATTCTTCTTTCCCCACCTTGACCATCAGGAATGAAAAGAGAAGACTCTTTTATCTTCTCCCCTGACCCTCTGTCTTTCTCTCTCACTCGCATCACCTCCCCACACTCTCTCCTGCATGTTTTCTTCACTGTCCCTCTTTCTCGTCCTGCTTTCCCCCTTTTCCTCTCCAGCCTTGTTTGTCCAGTCCATTTTCATAAACGCTTCCCTCTAGAAAGCGCCCCCACCACGGCTGTGGATTGGCAGCTTCTCAGTGGCACTGCTGCCTTACCCTGCAACCTGGTGAAACAGCTAGTCTGCCCCAAACAGAAGTCAGTGAGCGTAAAGAAAGTTGCAGCACAAACAGAAAACACATCTAAGTTCAGACCCCTTACAAAGTTGTTTTTAAGCATGCTGTGCATTCTTGGGGAGGTCAGACTGGAGCCAGGATGCGTGAATTGTCCGTCATAGCAGACAGGACCCTGTCCACCGGTACGTGCTTCCTGCTGATCTACTGCACAGGATTCTATGTGGAAAGACAGACTGAGAAGCTTAAAGTATGACCGTTGTCAGCTCTCTCTCTGACCTTGTTTGGAGCAAAGCCGGGAAACTGACTCCCCTTGGTTTTAGAGGGTTCTCGGAATGTTCAAAGTATCTATCTCACACCCTTCCCAAAAGGTTCTCCCCGGGCAGCCCGGATTATGACTCTATGGAGGGAAAAAGATATAGCAGCTACTAGTGGCCGGACTCCAGGCCCTAGAAAATGACAGAAGCTATTCTAAGATGTTGAGGTCAAAGAAGCCATGCCAACATTCCCACCTTCGTGACCCCCCTGACTGAAGCCCCTTTTAGAACATCTTAGAAATTCTACACAGAGCAGAGGGGACGAGAGGCTGCAGACTCCACACTGGGGAACAGAGTGGGCAGGACGAGCTCCCACTTCTTGGTCTGAGTAGTGGCCTTGCTGCATTGAATCATATTTGGAAGACCACCCAGTGTATCCTCCCAGCCAGGCAGGAATCCCCACCCAACCTGTCCTTTGCTGGAGGTAAAATGGGCAGAAAAAGGACCCAGGCTCAAGTCCCCAAAGAATGGCAGGACGCCCTCAGTGGAGGCAGACTGTATTTAAATGCAATTCACCTCTCTGGGGGTCTAGGAAAAGCCACCTGTAGATTCATTTGCTGGGAAACGTGGTCTGCGTGGCTGAGGCCGTGGATGCTGAGGTCATGGTTTTGCTAAAAGTTGACTTCCTCCTCAGGTCCGTCTGCTGTCCAGAATGGCAGCCGCTTCGGTGGGCGAAGAGAGTGGTCATCTCTGGGCCCAAGGGGGCTGCTTCAGGCTGGGACCCCTTCGGGGTGGCTGGCTGTTCAGGCTTTCCGGTGCTGGGATGGGAGGTATGATGTTTGGCGGGGGGAGGGCTGTAATTCTGAAATCTCACGGTTTTGACTTGCTGTGAGAGAGAGGAGAGCAAAGGGACACAGGTGAGGTGGGAGCCGTGTGCTATTTCCCCCTGGGACTCAGTTCATGCTGTTTCTCTGCATTTGGCCCTTCTTGGAATGCCTCGTTCACATGTTCACTCAGCAAATACCTGTTCTGCTATGAGTGTCTACCAAGCATCACATGCTCTGGCAGGTGCTGTGAATCCAAGCTCGAACAAAACCGCCCTGGCCAATGACAGGGATGACAAGTGCTGTGGTGGGGCAGATGTGAGATGTGGAGGGATGGCAGAGGGGTGTCCAACTGGAGCTGGAGTAGGGCTTGGCTGCGAAGGCCACCTAGAGGCAGAGCTGTCTCAGCGAGGCACTGAAGAACGATTGGGAATTATCTAGGAGAAACAGAGTTCCCGGGGCAAGAGAGTATGGTCCCTTTGAGAATCTATAAGAAGTTCACCTCCCCTCTCTCCTCTGTGCCTACAACTAAGGCCAATCTCAAGGCCCACCTCTTCTTTGAGGCCTCCTGGCTGACTCCCACCGAGAGACTTCCATCAGAACAGAGTTAGCAAGCTGGACCCTCGCGGACTGAGTTTAGTCTGCAGAATGTTTGGGAGTTTGATTTAGCTGCCAATGTATAAAAATTGGGAGATTGCATGTAAAAAATCAGGATTTCATATGTCCCTTAAGGTAACCAAAGCTCAGGCACACGGGGGCCTGTGCCCCATTCTGGCTACAGCTGGCCGGAGCCGGTGGGCAGTTCCCCTTTTCTAGGGTTTGCACAAGCCCTTCCTCACTCTTCTTTCCTAGCCTGTTATACACCTGCCCGCCACCAAGAGGTATCTGCTTTGGCCAGTCCCTGTCTCAGGGCTTATCAAGGTGTTCCATGCCACTGCTTAGACATTATTTCTTTTTTCTATGAAATTGAATCCTAGTGTCCCCACACTGAGAATCCAAATGTTTTCGTACTTTTGACCCTCACCATATTTAGCAGAGGTCTGGGCCTCTACTAAACACAGTTTGAGGCCTGTAGCTAATACCTCGGGGTCATGGACAAGTGGGGCCTGGAGAACTCTGAATGAACTGAATACTGCAATTCAGAAAAAGAATTCTCAGCTTTTCAACCAGTTAACACTTTTCTCCAATGCCTTTCCCTCCACGCTTGTAGGTTAGCCTTAAGAGCGTGAGTTTTTGTATCAGATCTGCATTCTACTCCAGGCACTCATGGGTGTCAGCTGTGCCTTTGGGTAATAGACTTGAACACCATAAGTCTTCATTTCCTCATTTTAAAATGAGGGTGATGATAATGATCATATCTATTTCTGAAGGTTGTCAGAATTAGGCGAGATAGGACGAGTGAAGTACGCAGCGCCGTGCCTGCTAGGTTCTAGCATTCAGTAAGTGCTTAACAAAGAGGAGAAAGCCACACCATCTTCCTTCCCCTTTGGAGCGGAATGGGTGGTGGTGGTGTGATGGTGGTGACAGTGGTGTGCTGTGCAAAAAACTAAAAGATAATCATCACCTAATTTTCTTAATGTCACCTCCTCATCCCACCATCCCTCCTGCCTCAAGGATATTATTGAGAACATAATACTTTTTCAAAAACTCTTACGTCTTCTAGTGAAAAGCCCTGAAATCAGACATCACAGTAACAGTTCATGAGTAGTTACAACTGCGCGTGACCTTGATAAGTCACTTAAATTCTCCTGTGTTTCAGTTGCCTCTTCTATACTGTGAACGAATTCTGTATCAAGCCCGATGTATGCACTTGACTGCTCTGACCTCAGTTACTTTCTACTCCAATCCTATGAGGCTACTTCTCTTTTTACCACCACTTTACAGATCAGGCAAAAGAAGAGTCTCTGGTGGTGAAGCATTTTGACCAGCCCCCAGCTAGCCAGCAGCAGAGCTGGAATTCAAATCGAGATGGTGTCTGATGCCAAAGCTGTATTTTTCCCAAGCCACTTCTGGGCCTTGAGAGGAGGATGTGTAAGATACTCTGGAAGCACCAAGGAAATTCAGTAACACGTCTAGAGAGGGTGTGAATGGTGCGGGGGATGTAGAGGGGGTTGTGCATGAGGACGCAAAGTTAGGGGTCGAAAGCTACTCCTACCTTTTCGCTGCCATTTCTGGAGTTTTCTGGTTTCACCAGGATGGAGGGCGGGGCAGATGCCGGTGGTTTTGGTAGAGGCTCACTCTTGACGGGGGTGTCTTTGCCCTCCATGATGAGGGAACTGGCTGCTGAGTGGATCCTGGTGTCGCTGCCCCTGCTGACACCCGTGAGGGTGGGCTCCCCGGTGGGAGCGGACTTGGGTCCCACGTCCGCCACCACCGCCGAGGCTGAGGAGGGCACCCCCTGTGGCTGGTAGGCTTGGAACTGCTGAGGCCGGACCACCATGGTGGGGCTGCATCGGAGGGAGCCCACCACAAGGGTGGGGATCCCGGACTGGACGGGTCTCTGCAGGGATCCACCTGGGGAATTATAGGACAGTGACGTCAGCAGAGGGGCGGCTGACAGCAGCCTGGGCGGGGGCTGGGTGAGCGCCGGGCCCTGATATCCCAGAATAGTTCAGTGCTTTCCCAGTTTGACTGCACTTACATTCTCCCAGGGTCTTTCAAAGGTGACCTTGTTCTTTTTTTAGTGCTGATTGCTGAGGCTGGCAGCAAATAACTGGCTGGGTGAATATTGGGGCACAGGGTGTCAGAAGTCTGTTACCTCCATTTGCCTTCTGTCTGTCTCTCTCTCTCTCTCTCTCACACACACACACACACACACACTTTCACTCTCTCTCCTACTCTCTCTCCTACTCTCTCTCCAGGCCTTTAAGGTAGAAAATGAAGAAGACAGTCTTGAAGAGACAGCTTCACAGTGAGAAGCAAACACAAAGCCATGCAGACCAAAGAGGAAACCAAAGACAGAGACAAAGGAAGAGACAGTAGGAATTGATAAACTGAAGAGACAGTCAGCTCAGAGGCAGGAGCTGGAGGGAGAGAAAGCAGAAGAGAGGGGAGAGGACTCTGATCAGTTTCATGACGCAAATTCTGACGGAAGCTCCAGTAGTGGGACCTCTGCTTTTTGTCAGGTCCTCAGGGAGGAAGGGAGGGTGGGAGTTAGTGTGTGTGTGCCGGGCAAATGTGACAGCAGCCGGAAACAAATTTGGAAAGCTTTCTCACGAGTTAGGAGTATGCTTTGCCAAATCCCACGACACAGGCTCTGGAATCAGATCTCCCAGGGAGCCTGGGGCAAGTCAGTCACATCACCCCCCTGGTCCTTGGTCCCCTCCTTGTAAACTGGAGCTGGTAACAGCACCTCATGGGCTGGGGTGAGGATTATGTTGTTTCATGTGTGCAAAGTGTTAGGATAGTGCCTGGAACATAATAAATGTCTCGTGTTTGTTACCTATCTCTTTTGTGGGGTAAAGGAGAGCAAACCCTGAAAATGCAAGGTCTAGGGGTTTGGTTTTGCCCCTTCCCTGAGCTCACTCTTGATGGTCCTCCCTCAGTAAAAGGAAGCCATGCCTTCCTCAGATTCTCTGGAAGACAGGAGATGCCCATCTCTCGAGCATATGTCCTGTGGGTGACCTGGAGAATAATCGAGAATTCACTGCACTCTGGAGAGCAGTGGGGAGACACTGAGAAGCACTGGGGGCCATTTCTCTGTTAAGGGTCTCCCAGCATTTAGAGCCATAGGTGACGTCCAGCAGAGATGTTAGTCCTTCATGACACTCTCTGGACACGTGTGTGAATCAAAGCCATTTGTGTCCAGCACAGCAGGCCCTGTGTCATGAGTTCATCAAGCTGGGTGCAAACACAAAAAGTAGAACGCTCACTGAACACCGTTGGCATTCTCAGCTGCTGCCAGCAAGCCAGCCACCCCTTGCACAAGTCTGCCCTTTCAGTGTCGACATTTTTCCACTGACAGCCCTGTGAGTTGCATACAGTCAGTTCTCTGTCATTTTCTTCACTTTGGGGAGATTGATAGCTTGACCAGCCTCACCTTGAGAAAGAGAGAGAGAGAGAGAGAGAGAGAGAGAGAAAGCCTCTGGGACCTGAGACAGTCAAACCCACATTGGGCAGACATGTCCTTAAGCCCCAAGAAATGCATGAAAAATCAGTTTATTACCTTATCTATTTATCTTCGTTCCTAACTTCCAAGAGATTCAGTGTTTTCTTATTACGTGGGCATACAATGCAAGCGGGCAAAACTCCAGGCCAATCAAGATCTACGCAGAGGTTGGGAGGGAGTGTCCAAGAGGAAGCTTGAGCATTGTCAAGGGGATGCCCATCTTGGCATTCATGGGTGGTCAAGACCAAGTGTGATCATGTCAGCCCTAAGTTCACGTTCTAGATGATCTGCTTAGTTGTAGTAGCAGTGATAGTCCTGAGAAAATACTAACACTATAAAAATACAGCTAACATTTCCCCCAGGCTTATTCTGTGCCAGGCACTGTGTTATTAGGCTTAAGTGGATTATTTCATTACCCTGATGATGTAGGTTCTATTTTTATTTCCATTTTATAAATGAGAAAACTGCAGACCCAAGAGGTCAGTCACTTGCTCAAGGCTGTTGTGGGGGGACTACCTGTTGTGTGTGTGTGCTAGGGGGAGAAGGTGGAGGTTGGTGCAGGAGGGTGGAGGAGGGAGGCACGTTTGGGAAGAATTAAGAAGCAAGAGTAGTGGGATTGGTGGTCAAGCCAGAGATCAGATGAAAGCACTGAGAAAGGGTGGAGCTACTATACTTGTTTAAATTTTCCTGGGGCATTTTCCTGTGTGGCATATTGTCCCACATGTGAATCTTTTGCTCTGACTAGTCATGCTGCATTTTTACCTACAATCATTTTTCTGAGATAGCAGGAGAGATTGCAGAGCCCAGTTTAAGTCAGGGGATGTAGAACACATCAAATTGACTTCTCTTGGCTCACTGTCTTCTTCTGGAGAGGTGTATGGATATAGAAGCTTGAAGTTTTGTAGAACAATGGGTTTCAAATGCTTTTTAGAACCCCTGAAAATGAAGTCTTATGCAGAAGTTCAATTTTAAGATGAAGGATCTATATAATTGCCACGTATGCAGTGCAGATGTTACATAAAAATAAAAGCAAGGAGCAGAACAGTGTACTGTGATTACAAGGTATGTATGTATGTGGACAAGAACTTGGGATTGGGGGTTAAGGCTATATGAAGGAGACTTTTGTACAGTATAATTTTTTTTTTTTTGCCTTGTGCACGTAGTAGTTAAAGAAAGTGGGATTCAGGGGCTCTTGGCATCCTTTTCCTTCTCCCCTGCATCCTTCCTTTGTTTCCCTTTTGGCACCCCCTCTGAGGGGTTCCCTGGAACACAGTTTGAGAAGCACTGATCCAGCAGGCGCTTTAGCCATTGTGTCTTCATAAGAACCAGCATCCACCTCAGCTATGTCCTAATTCTGTGTTGGTACTCAGGGCTGCCGTCAGCCCAGTCAATTAACATGCATGTATGAAGTGACTGAGGGCAGTGAGCTTGAGACAGTCTGGTTTCATCCAATCAAACAACTCAGTATTTGGGAATTGTAAAGCAGCCTTCATGGAGGCTTGTTTTAAAGCCAAGATCCTTGTGTTTGCAAAAAGCACTCTGTTTACCTGGGGTCAGATGTCCCCATCATTTAGCTCTAGGCATGTTCCTCTAGGCCACCACTTACTCTTTCTCATGCTGCTCCGCCCTTTGCGAAGAGAGCCCTGCCCCGTGGGCCCCAGGCCGGCTGTGCTCCGCGTGGGGTTGACCACAGCGGTGGGCACGAAGACGGACTTGAAGGGACGGTTCTGCCGGGGATTGGCTTCGGAAATGCTGCCTTGGGAGGACACAGAGGAGGTGGATAACGTCCACGTGGTGTAGAGACCAGGGCTGCGGGAATCTGGAAAGCTAGATGCCTTTCTGGTTGTGGAAATTTGTTTTTGAAAGAGAAGAAATAGAGAAAGAAAATGTTCAGTCAAGAGTCCTATTTTATTTTGTTTGTTTTTGTTTTTTGGTGGGGGGAGGTAACTAGGTTTTACTTCTTTATTTATTCTTAGATGATGTACTGGGGATTGAACCCAGGACCTCATGCATGCCAAGCATATACTTTATCACTTGAGCTATACCCTATCCCCCTAGAGTCCTATTTTAAAGGATTACAAGCTCCCAATCATATACGAAATCTGGCCTCTCCTCACCCTCTTCCTACCCACCTACACTGTCTCTGTCAACCACATAGGCTGAACTACGTAGACCTCACCTTCGGCACCTTGATAACTGTGGATGCACTGAGGGCAGGGAGTGGGTTTCCTACTGAGGCCCTGGTGGGACTAGAAGACTCCAGTTTCACCAGCTTTCACTCCAGCTCTGATCACTCCTCACTCCACATTCCTTTAGCCCTTGAGTTCAGATCACAAGATCTTATATGTATTCATCTTGCTTTGCAGTGGCCATTTCTTGTTCATTCAGTGACTTCTCCATTAGATTCTAAACTCTTTGAAGGCAGAGATTTTATATGACCATTTTATATCCTCTGGGTTCTGCATATATTGTTTATTAATAAATGTTTGTTGAATGGCTGCCATGATGCTTTTAGTACTGCAGCCAGTCATTCAGGCTCACACATATTGTGCACTTACGGTATGCCCAGCATTGGTCAAATGCTTTGCCCACATTAGCTTATGGATTCTTTACAACAGCCTTCTGAGGTAGTTACTTTTTTTTTTTTTTAATATTTTTTATTGATTTATAATCATTTTACAATGTTGTGTCAAATGAGGTACTCTTAACACTACTGTTTTATAGACTGAAAAAACAGAGACTTACGGTTATTTGCCCAAGCAACTAGTAGAAAGCAAACTGAGATTTGAACCCAGGTCCAGGCTGGCCCTCGGCTCTACCCCTGAGCTATATCACTCATGGTCTTACTGCTGAGCTACACTATCTCCTGGCTAGTTACAGCATCCATCACTTGGTAGCAGGGAAAACCCTGCATCCTGCTTGAAATAAACAAACCAAAGGAGCTGGTAGGCCCTACTCATGCTTCCTTAAGACCTAATTCTTCAGCCTTAGGCTCTGATTTTTAGGAGTAGTATCAAAATTTTGTAAAACAGCAATCTCTTGTCCATTGCTTCCAGTCTGAAACTCCCTGAACCCGTTCCTGGCTTTCTACCAATCCTACCCCAACATCACAATGCCTGCTGAGCAGTCCATCAGTCACCTTGTCACTCTGTTGATTGAATAGCCTCTGCTGATTCCCTGGGAATAACCAGCTCAATCAAGTCCCCAGCACAGAGATGCCTTCCCTCTGGTTTCCTTTCCATCATTGCCTCCAGGTTTCTCTCTAGGTAATTTCCCCCTTATTTCTCCTTTCCCTCCTTTTGCTTAAAAAACGGTGTGGAGTTTAATAACAAGCCACCGGTGTTGTACAAGACGGGTCAGACATCATTTAACGTGGCTAACTCTGCCCAGGAAGTGCACACAGCCAAATGCACCAGGACCTGATGCTTGCAGCCAGGGGACTTCTGTCCACAGCCTTCAACCTGCCTCTGGTCCCTAGTGACTGGGTCAGTGAAGTGGATTGGGTGGTCCACCAGTAAGAGCTCAGGCTACAATCTGAAGATGAGGGCTGGGCTGGAGAGAACTCCCCAGCACTGGCTTCCTTGGCAGAGCCTGCACCTGCCCGTCTTTTGAACAAAGGCATCAAAGTGTTGGAGGCTGCAAAATGGACTGGCAACAGAAGAGACAAGTACCAAAACTGTTGCCAGCAGCAGCAGCAAGGACAGAATACAGTTAGCTAGGCCCAGGTCAGCCTATTCCACAGTCCCTTCCTTGGACAGCTGTTTACAAACAAGGTGCAACCTCATTTTTCTGAGCCCAGCACTAGGCCAGATTCCAAAAACTCCTAAATCTCAAGTCCCCCACCCAACACCGAGTCGCTCTGTTTTTGGGCTTAGCACTTACCTAACACTTTCACAGCACTTTGCTAACATAGATTAATTAATCCCCACGACACCCCAGACCTGCATACATTATGATCCATGTTTCCTAGATGGAGAGACTGGAAAGACATGCCGGGTTTCAGAGAGGGGTGTACTTGTTGCCTCTGATTTGCTCCATTGTGCTGCTTTGAGTGTGCAGGTATCTGTGTCCCCTTTCTTACCTGTGATATGAGCCCCTAAGAACTTGCCCAGTATTTGAAAGAGGCATTCCACACAGCAGCAATACCGTGCTCAGCGCTGGCAGTAGCCTCCTGATAAGGCAAAAGCTTTATCTAGTTGTGTGTAGAAAGCTAAAGGAAAGTGAGTGGTGATCCACGTGTTGCTTTTCTCCACCCCTTGGGCACTGGGGTGGCATGTGTGTCTGGTGAAGGTTGCAAGAAAGAGAAGTTTCGTGGCTAGTTGGGCAGAAGGGCATTTATTGAGAGGATGGGAGGGAGAGGAAAGGGCTTGGAAAGGATCCAAGGGAGGCTGCAGAGAGCTGAGCAGCAGGGATCTGAGGCAGGAGGAGTCTGATCAGGTGCTGCTGAGTTCTCGGTGTGAAGGTATGAATCGTCTTCCACTTTGCCCCCATCCTTTCCCCACCCTTTTCCCTCCCTGTTCACACTCCCAAGTCCCAGGAGGCTGAGCCTGTCCCTCAGCTGTGGTGATGGGCTGAGAAGGAGGATGGAGAGGAGGAGCTGGTTTCTTCAACCTCTGAAAAGGGAGGAAACTCTGCCTCCACCGAGACCGTGTGTGCAGGAGGAGACCCAAAGGGATGCAGGTGCTGTCACGAAGGGCTGGGATGACATGTGACAGGTGCTCAGTACCACCTGAGCCAGGGGATCCCTCCGGGATCTGGGAGCTAGGTGGTGGTGGCAGAGACTTGGCTGTGGTCACAGTTGGGCAGGCTGGCATCACCACCGAGCACAGAGGGCTGGAGCTCTGTACAGAGCAGCCGACTTTCCTCTCTCAGTGATTAAAGGGCTCACTTGCTGAGTCATAAATCAAAGCCCTGGCATTTCGGTCAACACTGGTGGATAAATGATCCCCAAACTCTGGCTGGCTCAGTTCACTAGGGGATGATGCTAATAAGAGCAAAGGTTCAGACACTCAGGGGGCACCTTGCCCTTTGAGGTCTGCCTGTGTTATATAGGCAGTCCTGTCCACCACGGAGGCTGGTGGCAGTGCAGAGCCATCACTGCCAACAGACAACAGAAGTGAAGGAAAACCTCTCCCACACACCAAACCAAAGAGTGGAAAGGGGCCTCGCGATGTAGTTCAACCCACTCAGTAGTAGAAACTCAGCTAACAAAAGACAGCGTCATTCAGATGAGAAGTGGGAGGAACTAAACCTCTCACAGTGGGAAGCGTTGTTAAGAACAAGGACCTGCCCCTAGATAGACACGCTGAGCATGTCATCCGTGTCCAAGATTCGTGGGGATGGGAACTTTCTTTGCATCTGGGAGGCTGCCAAGGAAACCCCCCCCCACACACACACACACAAAGCATTGATCTGCTGTCCCCTAATAGCCCTCAGGGGATTATGCTCTGATAGGGTCTTTCCTTTTTAGAGGCAGAAACACCCATCAGCATAAGCCATGCCTCAGAACAGGCATATATTGAGGCCCCTGTGAGCTGAGGGTCGGGGGTGGACTCAGTGGCAACCTGTGATGCTGAAACTCCGTCTGCTCTCTGATACGTGGCCGTCTGGGAGTGGGTGAGCCTAGGTGCTCATGACTTGCTGAAGAACTCAATAGATCTACCCTGGAGAAAAGCCAAGAAGGATAGAATGGAAAGCTGGAGCCTTGAAATACACTGGAACAGAGTCCTACATGCATAGGGTGACCATGTGTCCAGATTTTCCCAGGAGAGTCTGTTGACGCCTGCTCTCCTGGTGTATTAAGAGTCCCTCTTTTATCTCAAAAGCATCCTAGTTTAGATGATAAATTGTACAGTCATTCTTATTTTAATTTTTTTTTTTCATGCAAGAACCAGGACTTAGGGCTAAGCCGGATGCAGAAGCAAATGCCCCAGTAGTAGAGATGGGCCTAGAGCGTTCATGGTAGGCTCCTTGGAAGAAGCTGCTCAGGAGATAGGGCAGGTGTCCTCCCTGCTCTTCACTGTCACTCTGGGCCATCCTCCCACCCTCCTCAGTACTTCCCAGCTTTGACTCGCATTATCTGACTCCTCCATCCTCCACCCTGCCTTGTCGCATATGTCACTCCCCCCCAGGCCTCTCCCCTGGTTCCTTGGAGAATTCAGCCCCTGGCTACCTGTCATTCTCTCCAACACCAGAGATCCTGCCTTGATGACCTCATCCAGTCTTAGGGCTTTAAGTACCACCTCAAGCCTGGACCTCTTTCTTAAATGCTAGACTTACAGACGCAACCGTTTACCACTTACTAGGATTACTAACTGGCATCTGGGGCTTAATCTGCTGAAAACCAAGCTTTTGCTTCCCTCTGACACCTCAAAACCTGTTTGTTCCTCTTAGAGTTTTTAATTTCATCTCAGTGAAAGGCAACTGTCTTCCAGTTACTCAGGGCAAACAAACAAACAAACAAACAAAAACTTGGATTCACCTTGAAGCCTCTCTTCTATTATACTCAGTATCTGACTTGTCAGAAAATCCTGTGGTCTCTCCTCTGAGTACACCCAGCATCTGACCGCTGCTCCCTACCTCCACGGCCAACATCTTGGTTCATTTCACCATCACCTCCCGACCCCAGGTTACTACAGTGTCCGATTAACTAGTCTCTCTGCTTCCACCCTTTACTCTTACCCTCCACCCAGCAACTAGAGGGCTCCTCATTAACACGTAAGGTAGATCATGTCACTTTTCTGCTCAAAGCCCTATATTATGGTTAAAGCCAAATTCTTCGTCACGACTGGGGCAATTCTGTGTGATCTGAATCCCCGTTACCCTTCTGACCTCATCTCCTACTAACCTCCCTCTCACTTCTCTGATCCAGTCCTGTTGGCCTTTCACGTCAGGCTTACTCCTTCCTCAGGGCCTTTGTACCATGCTTGCTGTTCCTTGTGCCTGGAACACAGTTCCTTCATTTCCTTCATTCCTCCTTCTGACTGCTCGGTAAGGCCACCCCTGACCAACTTACTAAAACTGTAACCACCCCCACACAAATTCTGTCCCCCTTTCCTGATTTATCTTTCTTCTTAGACCTTATGATTAGCCTACTACATATATTACTTACAAGCCTTCTTACTGTCTATCTGTCCCACTAGAATGTAAGCTCCAGGGGGCAGGCACATGTGTATTTTGTTCACTGGTGTTTCTCCAGTGTCTAGAAAGGTGCCTGAGCTTAAGTGCTGAATGAATGCTTACTGAACCAATTGAATTAAAGCATCAGTTACAGACACCCTTAGTTTGCCTCTGGAGATTTCGCAACCTTCTAACAAATTCCAAGAACCTTTCACTGAAGGGAATAACTAGAATCTTCTACTCGAACCTTCTGTCATGGGAAGAAATCTTTTTGCCTGGATCTGATCTATTGGAACCCACACTTTGCATGTACTCTTTTGAGAAAGGGGACCCACCACCTCACCAGCCAGCCTGATGGGGAAAATCTATGGGTTAGAAAGTGCAGTCTTTTATTAAACTGAAACCTTCCAAGTTGTATCCACTGGTTCACTGCCCCCCTGCCGGAATAAGTCTACTTCCTGGTCTACACAGTCTATCATGGTGCCTCTGACCCTTGTCTTCTGCAGCTCAAGCAATCCTAGTTTCGTTATGGGTTTCTCTGATGATGTAGTTTCTGCCTCCTCACCATCGCTGCCCTCCTCCGGACACAGTGCCCCGCCTACATGAAGTTCCCCCAAGCTGGCCATATATGACTACAGGTCTGACTGCCGTAGAGAACAATGGGATTATCACTTTCCTTGGAGTTATGACTCTCTGGTCTATCATAAAGGCAGGGTTTATGGGTGCTGATTGCCTCACTGGTTTGTGACAGGCTTTGCCTGGGCTTCGAGGGGGGTGGAGGTTGGAGGAGGACTGGATAGGTTGGGGGTCTGTGTGCATTGGTGGTCATGTGAGGTGGCTGGACAAAGTGTAGACCAGTGGAATTGATATGTGTGCCAGAATGAAAAAGGCTGGGAAAGGCTGTTTGGGAAGAAGACCTGGAGGGTAACTAGCATGTGACCTGGGGTGTGGTCAGATGAGTCATGAAAACCCTGCCTAATGGCCCAGCATCCTGGGAAGTCTCCCAAACTGCTCCAAGAGGTCTTCTGATCATTGCATTTTCCCATTGTGCCACCATTATGGAGTGTTGGGGTGCCGGCGTGAAGTGCGATTTGCAGGTGGGTTGCACAGTAGAAAACCTGAAATCTAGTCCTCGAGTAGGTTGCTTAACTCTGCACATCAGTTTCCTCATCTGTAAAATTCCACCCACCTTACAGGATCCTTAGGTATAGACAATGAGTTAAAAGATGCAAAAGTGTTTGTAAACTGTGAACTATTTAAGAGATAACTATTTTTGCTATTTTTTTTTTAAATTAAGTGTTTGGAGAGTACTAGAGCAAAAGCTTTTTCTTGATCTATACTCTGAAAGGGCATTGGGTCCTTCAGCAATTCAAGCCACAGCTGGCCCCTGGTCTAGATACACCAACCTCTGATGCCTGAGACTGGAGAGGGCGCACCTGAAAATGGGGATGACGTGGTTGCTGGGAAAGATGCCGACTCGTCCAGTCACCAAGGAGACGCCCCTGAGCCAGCCGTCCTGGTACCTCCCTAGTACCCTGATGCCCTCTCCCTTCTGCAGGTCCAGCTCATCGGGTCCATGGGCTGAATAGGAGTGCAGGGCTACAAACCTGGGGAGACACAGGCAGTTGGTGAGAGAAGAAGGTGAGCATGCCTAGTGGAGGGCATGGAACCAGCGAAAGGTAAAGGGAGACGGAAACTCAGAGCCCGTTGACTCAGTGGTTAGCAACGACAACTTTTTAAGAATTGAAATCTTAACATGTCAGGCAGATAAAAGTGGTAGAACCTGGCTGAAACAGCAATGGAAGGGCCCAGATCCCTGGCCCCTCCATCTTCCCGCTCCTCCTTAGAGTGCCCCACAGCTGCAAATCACTATTTAGGTCACATCAGCATTTTGACCATGGCGAAACTGACTTAGAACAGAGAGAGGAGTTGGTGACCAGGAAATAGTGGCAGAGCTGGGCCTCAAACCCAGAAGTGATGGTTCTGCCTGGGATGCTTTTTCACACTGCTTAGAGTGTCACTCGAGGAAACGGTCACAGCCATCAAGGTTCAGGGAAATGAGGGGTCAGTACAGAAGCCTGTCTGATCCACTGCCTCTCCTAAGGGTGCGGACATGTCTGACCCCAGGAACGGGGAGGAGCTTGCCTAACGTAGGCAGGAGGTGGACCCTGGGAAGTGGGAGGCAGAGGCTAATTTCAGTTTAACGGTGCGTAGTCGGAGTGCTGGCTGCATGGTGGGATGGAGGAGAGCAGGCTTGAAATGTGCTAGAAATGTTCTCAGATTGGAGCATTGACTTTCCACTCTGAAGTCCACACAGGAGTTGGGCAGGTAACATCCAGGTATGAGCTGGAGGGGGAAGACCTTGGGAATAGTGATACTGGTGAAAGAGAATAACTGCCTGACTAAAGGCATTAAAAACAACCCACTTTGGCTTGCCAGGTTCAGGGTTACCAGGGTATGGACTCAGGCTAGATATTGGGAAGTAGTTCTAGACCTTAAGGACTTCGAGACACTGATTTTATCAAAGGGGCTAGGAGAGTGTTCTCATCTGCAAGGTTTTTTTCTGTCTAAATTGCTGTATTTCTTTTTTCCCTGATGACTTGAGCAAGCAACATCTATTTATGACCTAGCATTGTGAATCTAAAGGAAGACCATAGATATTGCTCAGGACTCAATCTCCCTGCAATGTTTTGGTATATTATCTTCTAGTCTCTTTCTACTTTTGTAAAATAATGAGCCAGGATGATGTGGTTTGCTAATCACGTTGTTCACCATTATTTCCTTTGGTGATTGTAAAGGAAGGGGAGGTGCGGTCTCTCTGGATGCGATGTTTGGGGCCGGGGGATGCTTGATGGCAGAGGGATGGCAAAGATGACCTGTCTGTTCCAGGACCCTGAGAGTGGAGGGCTGAGGGTGTTACTCACATGTTAGCTGAGAGGTGTTGCTGGGAGCCAGGCAGATGGACGATGGCCGTGGAATGTCCCGGGGAGGCAGGTACAGGGTGGTAAGTGCTGACCTGCACAGATAGAAAAGCCAAGCAGAACCAGTGAATGCCCCAAGCCAGGCCCACAGCAGAGCCGCTGCGGCCTGACACAGCAGAAAACCAGGAGCCACACCCTGCACCACCCATGGTGTGTCTTCTCTGTGGTTTGTGGCTGTGGGCAGAGCAGGGTGGGGGTGGATTGGTTTACAGTCTGCTGGGGTGGCAGGCCAAGGTCGCATTCCAAAAAGTTGCTCAGATAGGGCAGAGCATGAAGACCTCTCCAATGTACAGTCAACAGGGCACTGCCGGCACCTCGATCTGTTCCCCCGGCCCCTCCCCACCCATCTCCCAGTGCAGTCACCTCCTTCTATGCAAACCTATTCTCCAAACATGATGCGATGGCTAATATTGAGAATGTAAAGCTTTCCAGGCAGTTTTAAGTGCTTTACAGGTAATTCAATCTTTATTAAAGGTCCTCTTATCATCCCTATTTTTGGGTGAGAAACTGAGGGAAAGAAAAGCCACTCAACTAGAATGAAACAAAACTTAAAACCAGGTAGTCTAGGTCCTGAGCCCACACTCTTACCGATGCTAGTATTAACACATGCACACACGCACACATAAACACACACAGAACAAGACAGAAACAAAGGCCCCACCCGGTCAGTGCAGACAACTAAGGAGATGGCCACCTTCTGAGGAGGCAAGTCTCTTCCTGTTACTAGGATTGAAGACTGAGGCCCAATCTGTCTGAGTGAATGGGCTTCTGGTGGGTGGTTTCCTGGGGTCGGTTGTGCCACAAAGGGTTTGTGAGGCTGGATGCAAGGTCTTCTAGCAACTGGTGCTTCCTGGAATAGGATCTGGGGATCTGAGCAGGATCAGAGAAAGGGTATGGGTGTGAGGGCGCGGGTGGGTCTTTCTCCTACGATCTAGAAACATTTTTTCCTCCTTTTGGAAGGAAATGACTCATTGAAAAGAAGTCTTTATCAGGACAGAAGAATCTACAGCTATGTGGCCTCTGGGCATTTTCAGGTCTTGAGGTGTTGATGGGGGAGGAAGGGGACCAGGGCAGGGCCTGGCACAGACTTGCCTCGACATTCTACTGGCCATGAGGCCCCCTCATCAGTCATGTGGGTGGAGACAATGCAGCTCCCGCCCAGGAGTCAGGGGACAGGTCTCGCTTAGTGCTCAGGCGAGTGGCTCTAGCATTTTACCAGGCTATGTGATCTTGAGCAAGTATTGAATTCTGTGGTTCCTCCATTTCCTCATCCATAAAATGGGACAATAATGGTATTTTTCTCATTGAGTTTTTATGAGGATTACATAAAATAATCTATGTAAATTATTCAGCATGTTCTAAGTGTTCAAGAAGTGTTACTTATTTTGATCTGCCAAGAGATTAGCTGCAGTGCTGGGCAGGGTGGTGTGGGGGGAGCATATTCCTCCATGAACCGATCTCTTCCCTCCCAGAGGGAGCTACAATGCTGGAAGGTACTTAATCGTTCTGATGCTTTTCTGTGTAATTCTTACCTTGGTGGTACACATCCATAAATGATACGGTGTTGAGGTTTGCCTGTTTCTGAACACAGTGAGAAGGGATTCACACTGCGTGGATTCTCCTGTTACTTGCCTCTTGCACTCAGTACTCAGTTTTTGTGGTGGGTTTTCCCTGCCATCCCGTATTTCATTGTATGCGTCTACCACCATCTGACCATTTTATCATATATGCATCATTTGGGTGATTTTCAGTTTGGGCAGTCCTGAATGATGTTTCTATGAACATTCGTGGGTGTGTCCCCTGTGCACATGTACAGAAGTTCCACCAGGATATACACCTACGAGTAGAATTGATGGGGCATGAGCCTGCTCAGTTTTATTAGGCAATAACAAACTGGTTCCCAGTGTGGCTGTAACAATTTACACTTCTGCCAGCAGCCAATGACAATTCCTGTTATCCCACCATCTCGAAAGCTTGTGGTAATGCCAAGCTTTTGGGTAACTGTCTGTGGTGGGTGTGAAATGATACCTCATTGTGGTTTCAAATTAATTTCTCTGAGTACTAATGAGATTGGGTTTCTTTTCAGATGTTTATGGGCCATTCTTGTTTCTTATATGAAATGCTTCTTCATTTCCTTTGTCTCTTTCCTTGCCCTTTTTTGGGTTATTTTCTTATTAAGTTTTGAGTTCTAATATTTTGGATATGAATTGTTTTGTAGCTTGTATTTTTACTCTGATGTCTTTGGATGAAGTGAAGTTCTTATTTTTAATACAGTCAAGTTTACAATATATTCCCTGATGGTTGATACTTTAAAAAAATCTTGAATACAATTTTTTTTATCCCAAGGTCATAAAGATATACTTCTATATTGTCTTCTAAAAGTTTTATAGTTTTGCCTTTCACATTTAAGTCTTTAATCCACCTGGAACTGATTTTGACAAGGGAGGAATCCAATTTCATCTTTTTCCACATGGATACTCAATTAACCCAACACCACAGTTCACCCTTCCCTTCTGATCTGCAAAACCTGCTCTGTCATAAATCAAGTCTCCATGCTGTGTCTGTTTCTAGGTTCTCCAGTACATTCCATTGGTTTAATAGAATCCCTATGCTAAATCCATGCCATCTTAATTACTATCGCTTTAAAATAAAATTTGATATCTGATTGGGTATGACCAACTCTTCACCCCAACGAAATTCCATCTTCTTTTTTCAAAGTACCTTTGCTATTGGCTTTTTGTCCTTCTATTTGAATTTTAGAATTTTAGAATCATCTTTTGAGTTCCAAACAAACAACTCATTGGGATTTGAATTTATAAATAAATTGGGGGGAAAATCAACATCTTTAAGATGTTGAGTCTTCCAACCCAAGAGCGTGACATAATTCTTCATTTATCTTAAGTCTTCTTTAACATCTTTTGATAAAGTTTTATACATTTTCTCCATAAAAGGCTTTGCCTGTCTTTTGCTGGATTTTGAAAAATTGAGTTGCTGTTGTAAATGCTATCTTTTTGTTTTTCTGTTTGTTTTCTTTTTATTTATTTTGTTTGTTTTCTTTTTAGAATACAGAAATGCAATTAACTTTCTTATACTGATTGTATGCAGTAACGTGGCTAAATTCTTATTTACTCCTACTACATTTTCCTAGATTCTTTTGAGTGCTCCAATAGACAACATTATCTGCAAATAATAACAACTGTGCTTCTTCCTTTCAAATACTTAGTCTTTTACTTCTTTTTCCTATTTTTCCATACTGGCTAGGTGCTCTGGGAGGGACAGAGTTGAGCAGAAACATACCAGACATTTTATTCTTTTTCTTAATCTTAAGGGGAATGTCTTTAACATTTTACCATTAAGTGTGATGTTTGCTGTAGATTTTATTAGACTTATTTAGATTTTATTAGATTATTTATTAGATTATGTAGATTTTATTAGATTTAGATACCATTTATCATGTTAAGGAAGTTCCCTTTTACTCTTAGTTTGATAAGATTTTTAAAATATGTGCAGTGAATGAACATAGGATTTTATCAAACTTTTTTTCTACAGCTATTGAAAAGATAGCTTTTTTCCCTTAATTTGTTAATGTGATAGATTACACCAGGTAATTTCATAATGTTCAGCTGAACTTTCAATCTCAGGAAAACCCCAACTTAATCACGATGTATTCTATCTTCATACACTTGTGGATTTGGTTTGCTAACAGGTACTGGAGGGCTTTTGCATCTATGCCTGTAAGTGAGGTAGAACTCAAAGTTTCCTTTCTTATGTTGTTGTTTTCTGGGTTTTGATTAAGAATATCTGAGTCTCATGAAATGAGCTGGGGAGTGTTCTCTTTTCTTCCATTCTTTAGAAGGGTTTGGAAAAAGTGAAGTTAACCCCATCTTGAAAGTGTGAAAGAACTCACCCATAAACCTATCTGGGTCTGGGGTTTTCCTTGTGGGAAGAGTTTAAATTTCTTTAATGGTTATGATACTACTCTAAAGTAGTTGCCAGGAGCTGTTTACCAAATGTAAAATGTTTTTCATACTCTGCTTGCTGAAGATAAATTCCTGATTAATTTATTTGCCTGATGGCCTCTGTTGGGGAGAAAAGGTGGTACCTGGAACTTATGCATAGAAGCTTGGAAAACCCTAGCTTGGAAAACCCCAGCTGACATGGATCCCACACTGTCAGTTCAAGCCCTCAGTGTCTCCAGGGTTCCACTCATTACTTAAGAAGAACCCCTTGTGAACAGTCACTGATTAAGGGGCTTTCTGTAAGTCCTTGAGACACTGTGCAGCCATGGCTGAGAGGATGGACTTTTGGGGATGTCTGAACTGAGTTTGAAATTTGGCACTGTAACCAACTGACTCTGTGAGGCTCAGACTTAATTCCTCTGAGCCTTAGTTTCTTCATCTATAAAAGGGAGCAGTAATAGTAGCTACCTCATAGAGTTCTTGTGAAAATTTGATCAGAACTTGCATGCAAAGTACTTTGCTCATGTAAATACCCAATAAAGTGTAACACTGAGATGGGGGACAAAGCAGATGTGTGAGTAGAAGAGGCAGAAGGTAGGACCTTCTTAATGAAACTGGACTTAAGAAGGAAATATTCATTCTCCGGAACACCAGGGCCAACCTCAAGAGTCCAGATGCCCTTTCACAAAGACCCAGTGAGGGGTGACTACCCCTGTGTGGGGGACATGTATTTAGGAATCTCTTTCCTGACTCGGGACTGGGCTATTCTCATGCACCCTGAGCTTCCAGTGGAGGGTGAGGTCTGACACCTCTCTAGCTGTGCTCTGCATTGGCTTCTTGGGAAAATGCAGGAAAAAAAAAAAAAAACCAAACCCACGTCAAAAGAGGAAGTCAAAATCCTTTTCTTAAAACTGGGCCCTCTGATTGGGCAAAGAGTGTCCCCACCTGGCCCCTCACCTCCTTCTTCCCTTTTCAGTCTCATGCTCTCCTGAGCCCAACAGCCTGCTGCCTTCAGGGCAGGATTTTAGTCCCAAAGCAGAGTCTGATGGCTGAGGGCTATTAGTGCTTTTTGAAATGCCAGGGCATACCAGAACCTTAATTATAACCCTCACCCTCCTACTCATAACAGTCCATCTGAAGGAGTAACTGCTTGGCAATAATGATAATTAAATCCTCTCACTGGACTTCATGAGAGACCATAAAAATCTAAACAAGTAAAGTTCCTCTTAAGTCTGCTGTGGGTCCTCTCATGGCATTTATTCACAGAAGATGCTTGTCACGCATCTCCTGAGTACCAGGCACTGTGCTAGGTCCTGGGGACTGATGACAAAGGCCACTGCTCACCAGGATAGCACAGACTGCAAGAAATCTTCTGTCCGCCCTACGCCAGGGTCCTGCCTTCACATTTTCTGGATAAGAGCATCCCAGAGAAGAGCTGTTTCTGAACATCTAGAAGTTTAGGTGCTCTGCTGGCCTCTGAAACAGACCCCACGTCTTAGAAAGTGGCTGTTTATGGTGGAGGGAGTAGGGCTGAGACTTGGAAAAGGGCCCCACAGGGAGAGTGGGATGGAAAAGCAGCAGACCAAAACCAGTCAAGACACACAATGGCATAATCGTTAAAAACCTGGGTTCTGGATTCAGATTTCCTAGGTCTGTCTCTCCCCACTTTATTATTCTTTCACCATGTGACCCCGGGAAAGCTGTTTCACGTGCCTGGTCCTAAATTCCTTCATCTGTTTTAGGTGAGGTTTGATAAGTTTTTCTCTAAGGACTGTCAATTTTTATAGGTCTGTGGGTTTCACTTTGGGGATATAGCTGGAGGACATAATGGAAGCAGGACTTAAAGCATGACCTTCTAAAGAAGGTCATGAGCCCAGAAATCATTTGACAACGTCAAGTTCACATGGCATCTTCAGAAAGTTAATTTCTTGCCATGTATTTGTTGTCTCATTATTTTTAAAATTTCTTGAAGGATATCATAGCAACCACAATGGACGTTTTTAAAAAGAGAAACAAGATAATCTCTCACTGCCCCTCCACATTATCAAAACGGTTGTCTTTGCTCCTTTTGAGTTATTAAGTCCTCTTAATAAATGAAGGATTTACAATCTTAGAAACTGTAGGATCTGGAGGCCTCAGGATCCCCCAGATCACCGCCTGATATCTTTTTTCTTGACAAGTCTGCCTCCCTCTTCTGGATTGTTGTTACAGGAGACCCTTGGGAAACACCCCACCCAGAGGCAGAGATCTCTGATGTGGCTGGTCACCTAATAATTCTTCCTTTTCCTGGGGTTGACAGGACATGGCTGTCAAGTCCACTGAGATCCAGGGGTCGTTTCTAGGGACAGCCTCAGGGATCTAGGCGAGTGAAAAGAACAGAGAGTGACATGCCCAAAGCCAGGGCTCACAGCTCCTTTCTGGATAGCGTGCTTGCTGGCTTTACAAGGTGGTGCAGAAGTCAGGAGAAGCTTGTCCACTACTGTCTCAAATTAGACTTCAACAGTTTTGATTGCCCGCCCCGAGGGCTCAGTCTGTGGTGCCTGAAGGCCGGACTGCCCCTGGAGCAAGCACTCTACTGTTTCTCCTGACACTGAGTGAACCACACCTGCTTGGGAGCGCAGCCGCATCTCACCTTTCAGGGCGCTGCATTGGATAGGAAATAATGGGAGAGTACGTTTCAGGGAATCTCTGTTTCCAGGTGTCACGATATTTTCATCTCATTGTGCTCAGAAGGAGTAAAACCATGGACTTCCATTAAGCAGGAGGAGATCCCAATTTCTGGCCCATCCTCAGAACACCCTTAAACTTACTATTTGTTTTCCCAGAGTTTAGCACAGTAGCTCAGCACTCAACACATGTCTGCTGAGTCTGCTTTCAGGAAGGTCAGTGGCTAAACCATCTGGGACAGATGTGAAGGGACTGTCCTTCTCCCAGTTCTGTCTTCTGCTGGTGTTAGGTATTTGTTGACACCCAACGACCGAGGTATATTGCAGGGGGGGGCAGTTTACTTTTTGTTGTTTACCTTCTCTTGCTGTCCCCTAGCTCAGCCTCTTCTCCTAACCAGCAGTTTCCCGCAAACTCTGGGTGTCATTTTTCTGAACACTCTGGGTCATGGATTTTAACTAGCAGAACTCCTGGAACATTGGAGGGCCATGATTTGAGAGTGAATGTCTGATGCCTTTCCATTGACAAGTGTTCTGAGTGTTCCCAGCCTTGAGTGAGGCAATACGAGGATGGGATTGAAAGGGAGGCATGGTCTCTGTCTCTTCGGAGTGTATCGTCTCACTGGGGTCAGATGGGGGACACCAGAACAGACTTCAGAAATCACAAGCACCACAAAGGCTAATACTTACAGAATGCCTGCTGGGAACCACCCATTCCTAAGTACACTTTTAATCTTCAAAACAAACCAAAGGGCTAAATACTATTATTATCATCACCATTCCCATTTGACAGATGAGAAAGGCAAAGCAATACCTATTAAAGTAATCTGCCCAAGGCCATAGAGCCAGCCAGTACGCAGAGCTGGGATTCAAACCTAAACACCGTGACTGAGAGCCAGCATCTCCGCGATCCCTACAGTATGCAAAGCAGCGCGTGCACTTTGGAGGCTTGAGAGGCTCAGGCTGCCAGGGCCTCAGGGGTCCCAGGGCGCAGGAGTCCCTGAGGGCTGGGGCCCTCAGACAAGCCCTCTGTGGCTCTCTGGACCTCATTTGCTGGGCTGACCTGGGCAAGTATGCCCCGTTTCTGGCACCCCTGCGTAGACGCCTGGGAAGAGATTGCCTAGTCCTTTCTCTGCCGGGGTTTCAGGGCGCACTTCCAGGGCTTTCCTAAGGCACAGGCAGCGGGACGTCAGGCTGGGCTTTGCCTCCTTCAGCAAAGCCTGAGGGAGAGGGCTGGCTGCATTTGGATAGTCACTGCTGATGCTCAGGTGGCTGCTGGCCACAACAGGGATGTCGACACACCCAGTGTCACTTTACCCCGATCATGGGCCAGGTGGAATGGCTGTCCCTTATGTAACAGGCAAAGTTTTTCTTTGAGTTGTGGTCAGGGGACTAAGGTTCATATTAACTATACATGAACCTTGAAGAATCTGAAGCCCCCTCCCCTTGGCTTCAGAACTCCAGTATATGAGAGCTGGAAGGGACCCTGAAGATAGTCTGACTTAATGTCCTGAGCCTCCAAGAGGGGAGATGGCATGCTCAAGGTCACCCGTGGGATTTGGCGGCATAGTCAGGTCAGGTCCCCACTGGGAGAGGGGCTCATGTCCTGGTAGCTGGTTCAAGCGTTTGGTGTACATGACTTGTTTCCCGGACTAAGTCACTCATATTCACAGATATTTATTGAGATTTCCATGTGCCTGGCTCTGTCCTCATGGAGTTTATATTCTAGAGAGGGAGAAGGCGAGATAATAAACACACAAAATAGAAAGTAAGGACAGAGACTGAAAAAAAAAAACAGAGTAACTGGGCAGTGGAGGTGGGGAGGGGGCTTTGCATAGGGTGGTTTTGATTCCATGTCTTCCTACCTGGCTGGGAGGATGCTGGCCATGAATTTGGTCCAAACCAACATGTTGCCCATTCTGTACACCTGGAAATTGTGCCTTTGAGGCGCTCTTGGCTTTGGGGTTCGGTCCTGTTCACCCACAGTGCATGAAAGGGATGGGGCTGAGGACGCAGGCGCTGAAGGCATATTTTTTCCATATATGGGAGGCCATCGGCGTGGAGGCAGGCTGTCTGGCCTCACGCCCAGGGTGCAGGTGTTTCTGTCCTCTGACAGAAGCCCTGGAAAAAAGCATGGGCACACCCTCAGCAAGGGAGGGGGTTGATTAAGAGCAAAATCCCCAGGCTGGCAGGGTGTGAGCTAGCAAGGCAGAATGACAAGACCAGCAGAGCTGGGCAGTGACGCCCTTTGTCTCCTTTCTGTGTCTCTTGCAGAGGTGCCACTGCCCGCCTTCACTGGCTCACCCGCCTCACAGATTCACCCCCTCCTTCACTACTGATTTCTCTGTTCACTTTCTCCCTCTGACAAGCATTCACATCTCCTTTCTTCCTTTTTAAAATGGAGATTTAATGGGGATTGAACCCATGACCTCGTGCAAGCTAAGCACACACTCTACCACTGAGCTGTACCCTCCCCCCTCACGTCTCCTTTCTTTCATCAACCCCCTCGATCACTGAATCATCCGTGAATTCAGACATTTCTTCAGCTGGTGCTTATGCTTATTGGCTGATAGACACTGTTTCATTCACTTCTTCACTCACATCAGCTAACCTTCACCAAACATTTCCCCACGCCAGGCTCAGTGAGGGTTACCCTGGAGGGGTCAGGAGGCAGCAGCTACCTTATTGAGAAGGAGTGAAGGGTAAGAAGGCGGAATTTGGGTAAATTCCAAAACAAGGCGTGATGTGACACACGTGCACCTGGAGGCTGAGATGAATGGGGGGGTTCCAGCTGGTGCCTCTTCCCTGCCAGGCTGCAAGTGACCAGATACACGCGTTCTCACAAAGGCACCGAGGACCTCAGATATTGCGAGACCAGCAGGTACTTGCATTTTCAAAGAAGACAGAGAGAGAGGGCAAGGTTCTCACCCATGGGCTGGCAGACTTTTTCTGCAAAGGATCAGACAGTAAATATTTCAGGTTTGGTGGGACACACCATCTCTATCCAACTCAATGCTGCTGCTATGTGTGTGAAAGCGGCTGTGGATAACAGAAAAAATGAGCGTGGCTCTGTGCCGACCAGACTTTAATTCTGAATGCTGAAAATGGAGTTTCATGTCATGCTTACATGTCATGGAATAGTCTTATTTTGGTCCCTCCCCCAACCAATCAAAACTGGAAAAACCTTCGTAGTTTGTGCGCCGTTCAAAACCAGGCTATGGCCACATCTGGCCGCTGAGCTGTAGTTTGCCAATTGTTTTTCAGCTCCAAAAAAAAATAAGTGAATGCTGGATAATTTCCAGGTGCCAATAGTGGAAGTAGTTGGGGGTAAAGTGTTCTTCCCCTGATGACTGCTTTCTCTGCTCACATAGAGAGATGAGGGCCCAGCGAGGGCCTAATCCCAGTTGTAAGGAATATGACTTTGAAAATACAGGATATTTCATGAAAAAGAATATGAAAATGAATATATGTATGCACATATATGACTGGGACATTGTGCTATACACCAGAAATTGACACATTGTAACTGACTATACTTCAATTAAAAAAACGTACAGGATAGACTTTCTTCAATACGATTCACGTCCTGCCTGTTTGAAATGGATGCAGGAAAATGATGAAAATCATGAACTCTCTCTGACCTGCTGCTTCAGATATGTCCAGAGTTTGTCACCCCGGTGCTCGCACATAATGGGGTTCAGTGAATCTTTATTGAATGGCTGGCTGGCTGGCACGTGGTGGGCCGTGAAGGCAGCCAACCTTCTCCCATCATTGCCAGCTCAGGTCAAGGCCAAGGCCAAGGCTGCAGGCAGAGCACAAGAGCTCAGTTAGGCAGGTTGAACTGCACCCAGCAAGAGGGAAGGACTCGTATGCATTCCTAACTCTGCCCTCTGTGTCCTCAGAGTTGCCCGAGACTCAGCTGTGAGAAAGCACCTTTTCCCTAGCCAAGTGTCTGGAAATAGACAAAGTGGTGTTTGCTGTGTTTTCTGCACGTGTAAGCAGGTTTTATTATGCATCCAGTTGTGCAATTTTCCACCCGGGCTTGATTGTTTTGGAGTGGGGAGAGAGGGAGAAGGATGGATATTGTATCTCCCGAAGCTTGTGCTTTGAAATACAATGAGCATTTTTTTTTTTAATGAGAGAAAAAAAAATGGCTCTTTGCCTTGGAAGTTTCTGTTTCCTTCTCTTTTTTGAGAACATCATTACTTGCCGAAACTAAAATTCCTCAAGCATTAACAAAGGCTTGTGGTAGGGGCTTATATCTTGTTTTTCCATGAGAACAATTTGTTAAGAAGGTGTCCCTGGCGCCCTCTGTAGAAACCCTCCCCTATGGAGAGGACCTGGTTTTCAGCTCATGCCTTGAGAAAGCAGCTAATTTGCTGAACAAACCCAGATGTACCCTAGTCCAGTGTAGCCCCCAGATAACACCAGCCTGGATGATACAGACCCACTGAATCTTGGATTATGAGCCTGTACACGGATGGCAAACACGTGGCCATGGGCCCCCTTTTCCTCCTCCTGGGCCCATGACGGACGTTGCTAGTCAGTCCCATCACTCCTTCCCAATGAGCCTGGCTGCTGCCCCCGAACTGCTCCTAAACTCTTGCTGTGAACTATCAAGTCAGCCTGTGAAAAGCCCCACTCCTGCCACTTGGGTGGAGAGAGAGTGTGGGCTTGGAGGAGAGTCAAACTCGGGTTCTAACCCAAATCCTGGATTGCACTTGCTGAGTAACGTTGAGCTAGTGACTTAGCCTCTCTGGGTCACCATTCCTCCATCTAACATGGAAATAATAACATCTATTCACAGTACTCACAGAGGCTGGTTTGTATGTAAGACCTGGCATGGGGCCAGGCACCTGCTACCCTTGTCACAACATTAGCTCCTTTCCCTTTGAGCCGAGCAGAGTGGAAAGTGGACCCGTTCCAACAATCCAGTCAATATGTGGGTGCCTTCAGTTTCTCCAGCCCGGGCACGTGAGTCTCTGTTGGCACATTTCCAGTGACAGCACTGACAAGTCTAGCTGTCCCACCTTTGGAAAGTTCTGGTTTTCTCCAAAGCACTTATATTCTAAGCATGTGTTTGGGAAGAAGGGTCTGCTATTCAGAAAAGGCATTTGCCTTGCACACTTGTTATGTTAGCTGCCATTTATTCTGCATTTACTGTGCACCAGGCCCTTTGCTATATACTTCATTGGCGGTTCCCAGCTGGGGCCGATTTTGACCCCGGGGGATGTTTGACAACGTCTGATGGGGGATGCTCCTGGTATCTAGTGGGTGGAGGTCAGGGATGCTGTGAAACACCCTACATGCATAGGACAGTCCCCGCAACAAAGAATTATCTGACCCCAAATGCCTGCAGTGCTAAGGTTGCAAAATCCTTCTGCATGTGAGTATCTCATTCAGTTCCTGACTGGTCTCTCTGAAAGATGCTGTCACTGAGTCCTTGCAAGTCTTAACCTCGTACCATTAAGGAATGTCTGTGCCCCCCACGTTTCTCTCTGCCACCCTCCTTGTCCCTGTCTGCTGTCCTGTGCCCCTCTCTTCTGTTTCTCCTGCCCTTTTATTTTATCTTGCTTCTCTTGTTCTCCCTTCTTGCTGAATTCTGAGTGTGTGCATATGCGTTGCAGGCCCCAGTGGCCTCGGGAACAGTGACCCTTGCTCCTGGCTCCCAGAGCTAAAGAGTCTGTGTTAAGATGTCTGAGGCAAAAGCTGGGCCGCTCCCTTTTCCACCCGGGCAGGGCTGGGGCTCCTTAGTGGCTCGCCTGCCAGGATTAATTGGGCAGAATAATGATGTAAAGTTTAACCTCTCGCTGGAGAAATGCTGAATCAAAGAAACAAGCTAAGCAGCAGAGTTAATTACAGAACTTGCTTTGGTCACCAGAAACCAGAATGGTTTCTCCCCAGAGGACTTCGGGGAACTTGGGTAGGGCTAGGAGCCAATGACTGCAGGCTTCGTGGTGCCCCCAAGTGCTGGCGTTTTCTGGTGCAACTTGGGTCTAAAGGGAACTGGGCTGCCAGGGCTGAGGAGAGGAGCATGTAGGCACCCCCCTTCACCTCCTTTTAGCACCTGGCTGACTTCTGTTAACCTTCAGATCTCCACCTGAAGGTCACCTCCTCCAGGCAGGCTTCCCTGACCTCCCTCAGACTCCCTTCATTCCCATCCTTCAACCTCACGGCACTTTGCACACCTATAATCTTGTAATCAGGTATTTGTAACACTTTGTTCAGTTTGTCTTCCCTGGTGTGGAGGTTCCACGAGTGTAAGGACTGTGTCTGTCTTGTCCCCTGTGTCGCCTGTGCTGGGTGCATGGATGGCACCCAACAGCTCTTTGTTGGCTGCTTCACCGGTGGGCCATGAGGGGCTTGGGCAACTAACTATACCAGGTGAGGATGCAACTTACAGAGAAAGCTGTGCAAACAGAAAATAGTGGACAGACAGCCCTGCCCGGTCTCCACCCTGGTGTCCTCCTTTGTCCAAAGTCTTTCTTCTTGGCTTCCCTCCTGTGACCCCTCCTTGGGATTACAGCTAAGAGTCTGAGCTGAGCAAGTACAGTTCCCCCAGGGGCCTCCTAGATAAAAGCCAAAAGTCATCCTCCTTCCCTCCTTCCAGAATTGTCACTGCTTATCAGGGGAGCCCTGGGATTTTGGGAAGGCTTTGCGCTCGAAGGCAGGCTCTGACAGGTCATCCTTCCTCAGCGTGCTGCTGGCAGATGGCCCCATCAGTGAGGCCGGTCTGCACAGGCCAGCCCCGGGGCCATGGGGAGAGGGGATGCTTACAGCTTCCTGACTTGACCCACCATTAATCACAGAGTGAACATTTATAGAGCCATTTACCACTGCCAAGCCCTGGCCATTATCTCAGGTACATGCATCACCTCATTTTATCCTCCCGGCAATCTTAATGAGTTAAAAAAAAAAAATACAAGGCATCACGTCAGTTCCATCTTACAGATGGAAAAACCGAGGCCCAGAGAGATTAAGTAACTCGCCCAGTGTTACACTGCTCAGTAAGAGGCAGTGTGAGAGTCCCACCCGGAGCTGGCTGACCCCAAAGCCCTTATGTTCATCCTCTCACTACACTGCTTCTCCCTCAAGAAGGTCTTGAATAAGAACTCTACCTGACACCTGGTGGGGCCGAGAAAGCTCTGCAGGAGCCAGAAAGGCAACAGCACTGTTGTGTGAACGTGCGCTTCAGCAGAGGACCAGAGGAATCACAACCGTCACAACCGTGACCATCACTCACTAAATCATAGCAACTGCTCTTCCCGCTGGTTTTACCTTCAGAGTGCGCTCTGCTAACAGAGCCACAGCATACTCTGCCCAGGGCATTCTGTCATTCCGCCTAGAAAACGAGAGCCGGGGAGGCAGAGCGCCGCCCTCAGGGCCGTGCTGTTGACGGGCGGCAGCGCACGGACCTAACTTCAGCCTGACCGGGGAGGTGACAGGCACCTGTCTCGTGCTAATAATCGTTGCTGCAACTGGGACTATGTGGCTCAAGGATGAGGCATTAAATGAGACAGTAAAAGGACTCTTTGTCCTGTCTTAAACTGCAATTCATTTATTTTATTTTGGGGGAAGACCTTGAGTCTGTTAGGGAGATACTTTTTCTTGCCAGTTTTCTTACATGTAAAATGAGTCCAGACCACCTCCACATCTGCTAGTGGCTGTGAAAAATACATCGTAGGGAATTCAGATTGGAATGGTCATCTAGATTTTGGCTGAAGCCAGGGGTTTTCCTCGCTCCCACAAATGATGATATATATGCTGTATTCTGAAAGCTCTGCCTGGAGGAAAGCAGGGAAGAGAGACGGCTGCAGCTCCCTGAGTTATAGCTCATCCCGGCAAAGACCCCGCATGGAAGGACCTACCCATTTTGCAGATGAGGACGCTGAGGCTCAATGGGTAAGGTCCTCAGTTCACCGTCACTTAGTTACTAGGTGGCAAAGCCATGGCATGAAGCTTCACCTGACTCAGAGCCCTTCCATTTATACTCAGCTGCCTTCCTCTCAGGGGAAAAATAGGAACCACCCTGAAATCCATCAACAGCTTCCACAGGCTCCTTCGGCATTTTCATTATTTAGTTTCTGACAATCTGTGTGGTGGGAGAGATTTCTCCTTGTACCTCACGAAATCCTTCCTGTGCTGATTTATGTTCCTTTCCTCTTGCATACACGGGAACACACAACCAGTCTATAAACCCAAGTTTGGAAGAATAAAGCCATCTCCTGTTCCCATATCAACCCTGCAGCCCTCTCTTCTCCAGGCTGAACAGACCCCATCTTTTCCTTCTGGTCTTAGCCCGGCTGTGGGAGCCAGTCCTCAGGAGGGGCAGGGGAATGAACACAGGCCCGAAGGGGCCAGGAGGCGGAGGCCGGCCTGAGGGCAGAGATAAGGATGTCAACAGGGAGACTGGCACAGGCAGGCGGGAGAGATTAGCCCGGCTGGCAGTGGCCAGTGGAAAAAGGGGTGGCCGTTCAGTGATGGCAAACATGCCAGCAGAGAAGGTGGTGAGAAATGAGTCCTGTCTTTGGAACAAGGGGAACACCCTGAAACAAACAAGGGAGAGAGACAAAGAGAAACAGAGGGGTGGTGGGGGCAGCAGGGGGGTGGAATATATAGTGGTTGAGGCATGAACTTTGGATTCCCTTAAATATATGCTGAGGGCCTGTGAGATGCAGGTTTGGACATCATTGCAAAATGATTCAGGGAAAACTCACAGTAGAGGATTTTACACACACTCACTTCTTAGCATGAGTCAATCTAATAGAAGCACTGCAGCTTAAAAAAAAACCAGGGGGAATGATGGATCTGGAATGTTGCCATTTTGCAACCCCAAACAAATGGTCATGAATGGCTCCTTATGGATAGTAGACAGGGGTTACTGTCTACTATCTGTGTTACTGTGTTAATGCTGCAAAGATGCCACCAGTAAGGTCCAGAATGTAAAAAATTCAACAGGACAGGTAACTTTTTAAAACATATCCATGACAAAAGATGAGACAGAGAGAAAGCATGAGTGTGTGAGAGGACCTGTAGAATAAAAGAAATCTAATAGACTTATCGACCCAATGCATGGTGTTTACCTTATCTGGATGCCATTTAAACAAACCATCTTGTAAAAAAATTATGAGGCAAATACAGACACTTGAACACGGGATACTTAATGTTTTTAAGAAACAGTGATCCATTTTCTAGTGTATGATATTGGGATCATGCTTATGTGAAACTCTTAGAAGAAAATGCTCACTGAAATTTTTAAAGCGATGCTGAGCTGTGTATGGACGAAATGAGATGATGTCTGAGCTTTGCTTTCAAATAACTCCATTGGGGAGCAGGTTTGTGAGTGGGGATATAACTGAAATAAGATTGGTCTATAAGTGGGTTCATTGCTGAGACTGGGTGATATGAACAGGAGGATTCATAATCTTCTCTTCACTCTTATGGATGTTTGAAATTTTCTGATAAAAAATGTTCAAAAACATTTATAGGAGAGCGACTGAAGAGAGATCTAGCAACTGACTGCTAGGGAAGTGTGACTGCTAACATTTTAAATAATAGCAACCGTAACAGAAGTGGGAACCAAGCACCTGACACTCCTCACGTCTTTGATTTTCCCAACAACCTGGTGAGGTAGGGGTTTTTCCTGTTTTTGGTGGAAACCAAAACTTAAGAGTAGCTACAGGCTTGTCCGAAGTCTCCCCCTGGGGACGGAAAAAAGGGTCTGGGTCTGAAGCTGGAGTGGTTTCTCGTGCCCACAGCACTGCTTCCTCGTGGCGGTTCTTTCCCCAGGAGGATCTGCCGGAGCAGAGGGTGAGGGCGACAGTTTACGGGGCTGTCTCCACCGGGCGGGGGGTGGGGGTACGTTCTTAAAAATTTAATAAACATATTTCAAGGCCCCATAGAATGTACTTTGGGGCAGATCACAGTGACACGGAGCAGAACAGTTTGAGGGGATGGGTGTCCATTTAATGGAAGCTCCCACGTTTCACCCATGGCTCTTTGGGGCCAGTCTGGCCAGCGCAAGAGAACTCTGACAGCATCATCTGTCAGTAGGGATGTGCTGCGTGAAAACTGCAAAGATAAAAGAAATTTATATTGGGAGATGTCAAAATAAGAATATAAACAAAACATAGGATAACCTTCTGTCAGTTACCTCAGAAGGAGGACTAGCTGAGCATCCTAAACAAAAAGTAGCATGGAGAGTGTGTCCAAAGGAAAAAAAATGATCCTACTGCTAAATAAAAACCCTCTCTCCTGGCAGTCCTGAGAACTGTAAAGTTGGGTTGGGAGACTTCTGTGAAAGACGGAGACCAAGGGGCACTTGGGGAGGGGATCTGAACTTAGAGCTGAAGCTCCTGGAAATTACTTTATTCAGAATATTTCAAACATAACGTTAAAAGGAGATTCGGTTTTATAGACCTCAGAATTCCCTAAGGAACGTGACAGCTTATCCTCCCAGGAGCCCCTGAAAGATAGGTGGACTTGTCATTATCCTCCTGGAATGGGATGGAGCAGGCCTGAGGGAAAGAATCACATTCCTCACCCTGACTTCGGGGACCTGCCTTTCCCCTCTTTGTCTCACCTCTTTTCTTTTCTGGCTGATCAGAGGAGGACAAAGGGATTGGTAATTATTTAAGTCAGTCAGAGGCCTCTGTCTTTGTGTTTGATTCTTGAGGCACTGTACGTTACTAGAAACCTCTCCTGGGGTTTTGGAAAGTCAACGGCAACATAAATAAGTAAGACACCACCCCTGCCCTTAAGAAGTTTCAATCTAGCGAGCATGGTGATAAGATACCTATGGGGTACTTACAGTACAAAGAACACAAGTGTAAGCAGTGTGACGTGAACACAGGGGAAAGAGATTAATTCTGCAGAAGAGTGGGTAGCAAGTTTACCTGAAGAAATGGTATGCATACAGGGCTTTGGGGTCTGGGTGTGACTGTGACGGGCAAATGCACCGAAAATAAATGCCAGGAGGAGCAGCATTTATTTATCCCACAAGTATTTGTTCATTGCCCAGACTAATGTAGGCACATGCCAGATACGAGGACAGAAAGCCAAGAGGTGACCTAGTATACACTATGCTTCCGAATGTTGAGTAGATCACTGTGTGTTCCCACTCATGTGTGCATGTGTGTGGAGGCTGGAAGCGGGGCTGCAGCCAGATCATGGAGGGCCTAGAATGCCTTAACTCAGGGAGAGGGTGTAGCTCAGTGGTAGAGTGTATGCCTAGCATGTGTGAGGTCCTGGGTTCAATTCCCCAGTACCTCCATTTAAAATCAATCAATCTGATTCCTGCTCCCCCTCCCCACACCCCAGCCAAATAAAAACAAACAAAAAGTTAGAATGCCTTAACTCATTTAGGGGAGAGGGCACAGGTCTGCCCTCAAATCCTGGGTCTGTTTCTAGCTTTGAAACTTTGGGAAAGTGACCTGATTTTCCTGTTTCCTCGCTAAAATGGACACACAGACACCTGAACAGTTGGGATAGTCATCATGTCTGTAAGTCGTCTATTACAGTGTCTGGCTTTCAGTGGTCACTGAATAAACAGCAGGTGTTACTGCTCCTGAGGATTGTAGGGAACCATTAGTGGTTTGGGGAAGAGAAGCTGCCCAAAAGATTTAGGTTTTCAAGGGATTGTTATGGAGGCCACGGTGGGAGAGTGGATGGGGGAAGGGGGCTGGCGGGGTGAGGTGTAGGAATGAGCGAGGTCCTGGGAGACCAGGAGGAGGCTGAAGCCACGATGAGGACCAAAACTAAGGCGGTGGGATAGAATGGACAGAAGCCATTGCTACTGAGGTGGCAAGACGAGCTTGCTGATGGACTGTGTGTCGGCGGTGAGGGAAAGGCAGCACCCTGGAATGATGACAGGCTTTCCAGCTGCACGGCAGCTCCCCTCCCAGGGTCTGGTCCAGGAAGGGCAGGCTGAAGGAGGGGGCTGGAGGGGCTGGGAACGGGGTGGAGTGGGGAGGGGAGGAAGAGGCTGAGTTCCGTGAGTGTGGGACTCAGGGGACAAACGGACTTCACATCCTGAGCAAGTCTGTTTTAGGGTCTCCAGGGTGAGCCTGGCACCTGTGACTTCCCTTGAGAGCCACTGATGAAGGGCTCCATTCTAACTCGGGTCCCAGGCAGTTGGCTTCTTTTTCTCTTCCTACAGCATCCCTTCTCATCACAGACCTAGAGATAATACCCAGGACTCCCCGAAAGGCCAGCTGCATTGGTTCCAACCCTCCTACTTAACCTCCTCCACCGCAGTTTCCCAGAGAACCTACTCAGAGTCTTCACGTCTAATCCTGAATTGTTCTCCAGTACAGTTGTTTTTAGCCCAAGTTCGTCTTTGCGGTCACTTCCTGACGTTCTAGTTGGGTGTGTCAGGTGGGAAGACACAACGACATTAGGAAAACAAAACCCCCTGCTTTAGCTTCTCTTTGTGAGAAGATAGGAATTGCTCCTCTTTGTTGTTTAGGACTTGAGGGACAACCCAAGACTTCTCTTTACTGTTTCTTTAGAGCTGCTTTCAGAAAATCAACTCCTTACTCGTCCAAGCCCCTCCGTCTAGCTGGTGAGGCCTGAACTGCTTTCAAGAGGCTCTTCCCTAAAAAATGTTCTTGGACTTTTTATGTCACCATCACAGAAGGGCTGACATTCAAATATTCAAATATCCCTCTTTCTCCCGGGGCACTAAGACAGACGCTAACGAGCGCCCTCCTCTCTGCTTCTTGGCCCTTCTTATATGTTCTAGCAACGCCGTATTGACTCTATCGTTGCGTTCCAAACTGCATTGCCTCCCGCCTCCAGAGTTTTTGCCATGTTCGCATGCCACCTGCACCTTTATTAACTTACTATTCTTTGGAGAAAAAAGCATTAGAGTTTTACTAAAGTATTAAAAAGAATTTCATATACTTCTGTGAACATAAAACTAGTATCACTTATAATTACTAATTACATGAAATTTGGCCAGGCTGTTTTTCTTTTGGGGCCTTAATTACTTCGCTGTAAAGTGGTGAGAATACCTCCCCTACAAAGGCTCTTTACCATATTTTAGGATGAAGGGCAGAACTCAGGAGACAGGCAACAAAAAAAGATCATCTACCTACCTACCTACCTACCTATCTATCTATCTATGTATCTATCTACCTATTATCTATCTATTATCTATTATCTATCTATCTGTCTATCTATCCATCCATCCATCCATCCATCCTTCTATCTATTTATCTCCCTCTTTAACTGTTTATCTATCTATCTATTTATCTATCTATCAATCAATCAATCCTTTTACTTTCAGTAAGTGTTTGATATTATTGCTGTTCTTGTTTTGGTAATAGAATCCCCAGGACTCACTATGGTGATTGGTACATTATAAGCACTCAACAGATGCCTATTGGTTGAAAGAGTTAGGCTGACCTGTGATCTTTCCACAGGAAACAATTCCTCCTCCAGTCTTCCCTGTCTGTGTATACGTCACCACTGTCTGCCCAGATGTTTAAGTCAAAAGTCTGGATTCCTTGATTTATTGGGTACCTACTAGGGACTACGTACTATACAGAGTGCTGAGATGGGGAAGGTAGGGGGAGCCTGGTGAGCTGGACTCGACCAAAACTCAAGGGTGTTAGAGAAAAAGGAAGCCGGAGAACTTTTCGTTTGTTCCACTTTCCACTCATCTTTAGATATAGCTCATAAGTGTGACATTTTAAGAGTGGGGTTTTAACAACATCTGGGCCAGTGTGGAGAAATACTTATACTCCACAGCCATCTGAAGCGAGAAAAGGCCATCAGTACTGAGCAGTGGTTCCCTGGGAAGAGAGTATGCAAATGTCACCCTTTGGAACTCTCACCATCTGTTTAAACTAGGAAGGAATCCGACTTGTTTTGAATCCTCCTAGGATTCTCCACTGCAGTCCAACCTCTCTGTCAGTGGGGTAAATGACCAAGAAAGAGAATTAAAAAGGCACACAGGAAGTGACTCTAGGCTAAATCCTTTAGGAACCCAACTTACAGCTGAGTGGGCTAGCCTGGGTCTACTGCAGGTGGGCTGAGCTTCATACCTTTATGTCTATGTAGAAAGAATGGTTTCAGAAAAATTCTGCTGGTCTTTGGCTTAACTGAGAGTCACAGGCCCCTGTATGTGTGTATGTGTGTGTGTGTTAGGGGTGGGAGTGGGTGGAGAACTTTGGGCACAGAGTGTGTTACGTACTTGTAAGAAGGCATTTGGACTGTGTGTAGGAAAGGGATGAAATTTCATGGTTTTTTTTATTGCAAGGAGAGTGTATGTGGTGGGGCGAGTGTAATTGTGTGTGTGTGCGTGTGTGTGTGTGTGTGTGTGTGTGTGTGTGTGTGTACATATTGCAAGTGGCGGGCAGAATTACACGAAGAGCCAGCCTCCTAGAGATACAGACAACAGTATAAGGTATGAGGTGCTGGAGGAGGGGACTGTTTTATTTTCAGACCAGCACACAGGTCTTGGAGGAGCCCTTGACTTTCTCCTCCTCCTTGTCTTGTTAAAAAGGGATTAGAGTCCAATTAAGTCATTTAATCCCAGGGTAGAGATTCATGTTTAAAAACAAAATTTACAGCTTTGAAAAAAAAAAACATCACTGCAAGCTGAGGTTTGTCCTTTCAAGTTGCCACCTGCGTGGTTCCAAAGAGTGTTTTCAGCAGAATACCCAACATGCAGTTCTTAATTACTTTGCCTCACACCTCCCCTCCTTCATCTTTTAAAGGACCCTTCAACCTAAATAGCCTCATGCTGTTAGAAGCCCTTCTGCTTCTGGATTGCCACAGCTACCCCTCAGCTTATCTCCCTTCAGTTGGCAACTTGGTGGCTAGGTTTATAAGAACAGTCATAGTATTAATAATATAGTATTAAGAGCTAATGCTTATTGGGGGCTTAGTTTGTGCCAGGCATTGTGCTAAACATGTTATATACATTATCTTACTAGATGCTCTAGATGAAAATACCCAGGGCTGACTTCATGGTGTCTGACATGTGTAGGGCTTTGTGCTGAGAAGGGCCCTTCACTTGGTTTGATGCTCTGCTGCTGCCATTTTGAAATTCTTCATCACGTTTGCCCTGCAACTTCATTTTTCATGGAGCCTTGCAAATTACGTAGCCAGTCCTGAAAACACCCAAGAACCTATAGCTCTTTTTCCTTTTTTTTCCTTCCTTTCCACGTCATGCCTAGTAAATTCCCAGAGGATGGCACAGTGAATGTCAAACTGTGATCCCAGTGAACAGAGGCCATTATCACCCTGCAGGGAAGTTCTCCAGAGGACAGGAACCATACCATGGCTTTTAGCATGGGAAAGCCAACCCCGTCCTCTCAACCTCAGTCTCCTCATCTATAAAATGGGTATAATAATAATAATACCGAGCTCACAGGCTGTTTCAAGGATGAAATGAGACCATGTATATACAGCTCGGGCAGGTAATACATGTGACATTATTCATGCATTATGAGTGCTACATCCAATATTGCTTGTGACATGGTGTGGGTCACCTGCTCAACTCCAAGGTGCCCTTACCCCCGAGGTTGCTCCCTACCTGCCCCACGGAGCTGGGAAGAGCATCCACTTTCTCCATGTGCTGGGTGAGCACAGAGGGGTTGCTGGAGCTGATGAGCACTGGGGTGCTGATCTCCACCATGTGGCGCCCCGAGGGGGAATGGACCATCCTGTTGAGGGTGTTCAAGGCTGTCGTGATGGAGAACTGCCCAGGCCCCTTTCTCCGGGACCCCGGGCCTCTCCGGGACCCCGGGCCCCTTCGGAGGGTGGGCGTGTTGCTTGCTTTGCCCCTGGAGGATGAGGACACGAGGGACAGGCTTTGTGTGCGGGATGACTGATGACCTTTGTTCTTCTCTAGGAGGTGTCTTGCTGTGAGGTTTGGCTGAAAAGATAAAAAGTCTGATGAGAATTTAGTCATCCTGATCTCATGTGAATAGCTGAGTCCTACTGGGCTAGTCTGAAGCCAGCTCAGATGCTGTCACCTCAGTCATCACTCCTTGGTCAGCTTCCATCTCTTCTCAACATGTCCCAGTTACTTTGCTATATCAGTCCATTCTGTTGCATCGTAGGTATGACTCTTTTACTGAGGTCCAAAGAAGCTAAAATAAGCCACGATACTCTTCCTCAATCGGTTGCACTCTTCCTTTACTGATTTCTCTCAGCCTCATCCGAGCCTTCTTTACCTGGAGGACCCTCCCCACTTCCTATAACCACCCCTGAATCCCCCCACCCAGACCCCAGCTTGGCTGCTCACCCTTCTCAGTGTTCCTGCAGCCCTGATGCTTTCCCACTCCACATGTCAATCATGTCCCTTCCTCTGCTGGACTGTTCGCTACCGGAGGGCAGGGGCCTTAGACACGTATTCCACGCTGGAACCCAGACTGGATGCTCAGGGAGTGAGTGAGTGTGCAGTAATGTGTGGATGAAGTTGCTCAAGTTCATACATTTGATAAGTATTAGAGCCAGAATACAAATCCATACGGGACCCTCGATCTTTAAGCTAAGACCATCTTTTTCTATCTCCTTTAAATACATTTATCTCATCACCATTCTCTCTTAGTCAGTGGTGTGCTGATACATCGAACAAACAAACAAACAACTCCCCCCCATTTGTAGAGGTTACCAATTTCTGTGGTGTAAATATCTGCCAACGGCTTAACAGCTGGCTAGCAAGCTTCCTGAAAACATAACAACCGACTCTTGCCATCTGGTTCCAGCGAGCTCTAGCACAACCACTGACTGCACTATGTTTTGTGTACCCTCCCCACCAAGGGCCCCATGAGTTCCTTTCCTTCAGAAATTCGAAATCTGCTGACAAAAGGGTAAATGTCTCTGTACAATTACCTAAATCTCCATCATTATGATCGTCACCAGGTGCTCTCTAAAACCACATGTCTCATTCTAATTTAGAGATTCAGCTATAGAGAGAAAAGGGAATTTGCCCATTTAAGAACTTTTTTTCTTCATCTAAGAACTTTTTAATGACAGTGTGCAGGTGATTTAGATGATTAATACAGCTGAGATAGAACATTTTAAAGATGATGTAGTTCCTGCCTCAAGAAGCTTGTAATATCATGAAAATAAATCATCAAGTAGAAGAGGGTGCATTATTATGTCCACTTTAAGGAAAAGAATGGTGAGGCCCAGGAGTGACTTATAAATGGCAAGCCAGTGTGGCAGCAGCTGAACAAGAAAATAACAGGCAGTGATGAGTGCTCTGATGTGACAGGGGGTGACTGGGGGAGGTGGCTGCTTTAGACTTGGGGGGTGTGGTCAAGGAAGATCTGCTGAGAAGGCGATGTTTAAGCTGAGACACAGATGACAAGAGGGAACCAGCCATGTGAAGGTGTGGAGTAAGAACACCAGGCAGAGGGACTGTAAGCTGGTGGAACGATCATGAAGAAGCGGAAAGCTCAGCCTTTTTGAGAAAAAGATGAGAAAGAATCAGAGGGGGATGGAACAGAGCGAGTGAGGAGCAGGTGGTGAAGAGAAGGCCATGGGGACAGGGAGGAGCTGGATCACAAAAGGTGGGGAGGCTTCAAGTTCATTCTCAGTGTACTAGGAAGACTTTGGCAGGATTTAGGCAGGAGAGTGACATGATCTGAATTAGGCTTTTAAAAGCTCATGCTGCAGTTTGGCAATTTCTTAATAAAGTTAAACACATACTTAGCGTCTGACCCAGCAATCCCACTCTGAGTTAATTATACAAGAGAAACAGAAATTTAGGCTCACTCAAAAACTGGTGTGCAGATGTTCACAGTGGCTTTATTCATAGTTGCCAACAACTGGAAACAACCGCAATGTCTTTCATTTGGTGAACGGATAACAGACTCTGGCACATCTGTGCAATGGAATATGGGTCAGCAATAAAAATGGATGAGCTACTGATACGCCAACAACATGGGGGAATCTCAGAGGCATTATGCTAAGTGAAGGAAGCCAGACCCCAGAGGCTACATTGTGTATGATTCCATCTCCATGACATTCTGGAAAAGGAAAAATGCAGAAGCTGTGGTTGCCTGGGGTCAGGGTCAGGGAAGGAACTGACTACAAAGGGGCAGCCTGCCTTCGTATTTGTTGGAGATGTTAGAACTATTTTTTTAAATTGAAGTATAGTTGATTTGCAATGTTGTGTTAGTTTCTGGTGTACAGTATAGTGATTCAGTTATACATATATGTGTTCTTTATCATATTCTTTTTCATTATAGATTATTATAAGATATTGAAGATAGTTCCCTGTGCTATACAGTAGGACCTTGTTGTTCATCTATTCTGTATATAGAAGTTTATATCTGCTAATCACAAACTCCCAATTTATTCCTCCCCTGACACCATTCCCTCTTTGGTAACCCTAAATTTATTTTCTATGTGAGCCTGTTTCTGTTTTGTAAATAAGTTCATTTGTTTCATTTTTTTTTTAGATTTCACATATAAGTGATATCATGTGATATTTTTCTTTCTCTTTCTGGCTTACTTCACTTAGTAGGATAATCTCTAGGTCCATTCATGTTGCTGCAAATGGCATTACTTTCTTCTTTTTTATGGCTGAGTAGTATTCCATTGTGTGTGTGTGTGTGTGTGTGTGTGTGTGTGTGTGTGTGTGGTGTGTGTGTGGTGTGTGTGTGTACACCACAACTTCTTTAGCCAGTCATCTGTCAGTGGACATTTAGGCTGTTTCCATGTCTTGGCTATTGTAAATAGTGCTGCTATGAACATTGGGGTGCAGGTGTCTTTTCGAATTATAGTTTTCTTCAGATATATGCCCAGGAGTGGGATTGCTGGATCATATGGGAACTATTTTATATCTTGATGGTGGTGTAGTTATACTGTATGCATTTATCAGAATGTACAGACACCAAAAGAGCAACTTTTACTATATGTAAATAAAAATAAATACATAAAAAGCTCATTCTGGCTGCTATTTGGAAGTGCCAGACTGGAAGGAGGGAGATCAACTGGGAAGGCACTGAAATTGTTTCAGCCAGTTCTGATGGAAGCCTGGACCAGGGTCAGTGTCTTCTGTTCCCAAGAGCACCCATCCCTTCACTGTTCACCCAGCAAGAGGAGAATATGCACTCTCCAAGTTGACTGAGTAAAGTTCTTTATGGTCATTCACAGCTACAATGAATTTGTGAAGGAAAAGCTGGGCTGGTGGAACAAGATAACTCACAAGTCTAGGAATGTGAAGGAGAGGCTGGGCTGGGCTAACAAGATAACTCACAAATCTAAGAATCGGAATACTGATCTGAGTTCTGCTGGACTAACTTGTAAATCTAAGTTAATTAGTGTTGGTTTGCTGTTCATGTTTTTTTTGCTAGCCAGCTGGATTTTCAAAGAGATATATCTGGCTTTGGAATGTTGGTTTGCTGCCTCCCTGCCTCCACTTTTGGGATAATGATGTTGCTAAAGCTGTTCCATGCTATTGGCTGAATACCCCAAGCTTGTACTTTACCTATAAAACCTCACGTGCACGTCTTGGAGGTGCTCAGAGCTTCGGAGCAGAAGCCCCTCTGAGCCCTCCGGTGTAATACATCTGAGTACTCCAACCCTCTGAGTGGTGCTTGTTTCTTGGCTGGCCTGTCATTTCCGTAACAAAATAAGTTAATTTTTTCTGCCTCCACCTAAACCGTTCTGTCCCCAGGGGAGCAACAGCATGAGAGTTTCCATCAGCAACATTGACAAGGGGCCCCACGTGACTAGGTCTTCCCCGTCCTCTGGTAGTGTGATTAATAGCTCAGTCAGGGAAGGATTGTAGATCTCTTAAATTTGCTCCCACTCATTTGAAACAATATCCTTGTGGTTCATTGGGCTGAGCAAGGTTCGTTTAACCCAGGCGTGCCCCGCTGGAGAAGTCCTGACAAGAACGGGCATGAGCTCAGTGTTTGTTTTACCACTCTTTTATCCAGGTGTAGTTCAATACCTGAAATGATACATTAACAAGAAAAATCCTGTTTATGCCAAAAAAGAAAAAAAAAAAACCCACGTCACTCTCAGAAGAAAGCTTTCCTTCCTTGCCATTGCTTTGCATGATGCTGGTAATTCAAAACTTACTTAAGGAGTTCTCAGCAAGTGCTGGTCTTAATGAAATGACTGGAGTCAAAATTTAAGTGCTGCTTTAAAAAGCTCAATTTAGATTTCAAGTAATTTTTGAAAACCAGGTTCTCAGATTAGAGCAACCACTTGATTATCTCTTCCCCTCTGAGCAATTAGGAGGATGAATGACATGATGGCTAGTTGGATGATAATCGTGAGGGTTCCTGTAATCACTAATTTTAGAGGTGGAGTACTGGGGAGAGTATCCAAATGAATAATCATGAAATGTAGATGTTTTGGAAGAAAGAATATCAGAAATGGATAATAAAATCAGCGGTGCCCTTTCTCCCCCAGAGCTATCAAGGAGCTTCTTGAAATAATACAAGGGACTGTGCAAGCTCTAATCTGCAAAAATTTAAGCACCTCCTATGTATCTGACTAGGGCTTAGTTGTAGAGAATCTCTGTCCTTGGGAGACTTAACTATTGTCTCCCAAACATTTTGTTCCTCTTCAGCAAAGGATTTGATACAGTTAAATGGCTCTACCACTGACCTAGGCATGCAAATCAGGAAGTGGGGCATGATCTTTGACTACTTCCTCTCCCCAACCCCCTGCTTCTGTCAACCTCCAAGTCCTGTGGATCTGCCTTCTAAAAGGTCCTTGAATCTGTCTACCTGTGTCCAACCTACCAGTCAAGGTCATGGTCATCTTCTAACTGAGCCATGTCATAGCCTCTTAATTTGTCTTTCTGCTTTTTTTCTTCCCCCTCCTCAAGTTATTTTTCCCACTGCAGCCAGAGCATTCTTTAAGAAACCCAAATCTGATGGAATCACTGCCTGACTTTAAATCTTTCAGAGGCTTTTATGGACTTCTAGGTCAAGTGCAGACTTCTTATGATATACACAGATGCTGATACACAGCAAATATTCCATGTAGTCCCCTAGACTTCTCAGCTGACTTCCAGACTGGTGGGACTATGTGACTGGTTCAGGCCAACAGACTATAAGTGGGAGAGACAAGTGTCACTGAGCTGAGACCCTCACTGACGTACAGTGCACTCTTCTTTACTCTTACCTTGCCATGAGAATAGGAAGTCTGTGTGTTCCAGATGGCACACAGATAAGATGGCCCAGCCTCATTAGTCTGGGTTCCTTAGTGGCTGTGTGAGCACCGCCACTCACTATTCTATGCTTAACATGTAATATGGGTGAGAAATAACTTTTTCTTTGTGAAGCCACTGAGATCTGGGGGCTGTTTATTACCACAGCATAACCTAGCTCGTCCTGACTAATGCAAGCAGGTTTACAAAGCCCACTGTGGTTTGTGTCCCATTTGCTTTTCTGGCTTTACTGTCTGTCTTTCTCTTACTCTCTAAGCTCCATCTCTAGTATTCTTTGGTCCTCTGGATGCACCACACCTCCTGACCCTGTAGGACTTTTGCACATGTTACCTCCATTCCCTAAGACACTCTTCCCTCCATGCTTACCTAAATAACTCCTAATCATCTGTCAGATCTTGGCTTAAAAGGCATTTGTCAACACCCTACCCAGGTAAGTTGCCCATCATCCCATTTCTCCCTGCCAGTAGTTCCCTCTCCTTCACTCTTTGCATCGTTCATCACATTTATACTTACTTATTAATGTCTGACTTTACAATTACTGAAATTAGGGACCCATATCTGTCTTGTATCATTAGAACTTAGCACAGGACCTGACATAGCAGGCACTCGATGAAAAATTAGTTGAATGATTGATTAGACGTTTAGGACAGGGTCACACTGTAAGGTTTGTTCTCTGAATTTTTTCCTGTGTATCTGACCACCTTCCAAATATTTTTCATCCATTTACTTGTTAATTTTTTTTTTTTTATAAATTCCCTGCTCTGTGTTCGGCTAACCTGTCAAGTACAAGCCAGACACCCAACAGGTGTTCAGAGAAGAAAGAGACAACTGAATATTCAACTAGTTGCTGGAATTTTATGGAGAAAGTGGATTTCTAGTGGAGCCTAATAAAATGAGTGAAGTTGAACAGGTAGAGTGAATTGGGTGCATATTACCTGAATGGGACATAAGCAAGAGAAAAACCACCATCATTTAGTAGAGATAGTAGTAAGACCAGCCTCTCTGGACCCTTTCTCTTTCTCTCCCTCCCATTTTTCATTCTTTCCATACAGATTTAGTAGAGGGGTAGAGAGAGCATTGTCAGCTGGGCAGCATGCTGTGCACACTATTCACTTTAGAACCTGCTTTGGCTCTTATGGATGGAAGACCTTGTCCCTTCTTTCCAATTATGCCTCTGTTCTGCTTCACCCCACCCTCCTAGAGCACAAGAAGCAGACCTTTTACTTCTTTTATAGCTCTGCACTGCTCACTTTGAATGCTTTATTCCTAGTACACACAATAAATGCAGTTAAATAATAAAACTTCTCTTTTAAATTTGTAGCGACTCTGCTTCAAGCTAGGGTGAGGCTGATGGCTAGAGAGACTTGGGGCTACAGGCTGTATTATTATACTGAAGAAACAGGCAGAGAGCCTAGCATGTGTTCTTTCTTTAAAACGTGGCTTACGAGGGAAGCGTATAGCTCAACTGGTCGAGCGCATGCTCGGCACGCAAGAGGTTCTGGGTTTAATCCCGGTACCTCCTCCAAGCGGAAATCAATGAAAAAAGTGGCTTAGAAGCGGCCAAGATGGCGGAATAGAAGGACGCTCGCAGCTCACCCTCTCTCACGAGTACACCCAGAGTGACATCCACAGACCCACCCGTCCACTCAGAATACCGGCTGAACTTTGACAGAACATCACCTTCTTCAAAAGACAAAAATTGCCACAAATTTGGTAAGAGAAAAGGGAAAAAGAGGAAAAAGGAATACAGTGCGGGACGGGTCCCGCGGGGAGGGAGCGGCAAAGGAGGAATAGCGCTCGGTCGCTGGGTCTCCCCCTCTCCAACGGAGAGGCCAGCAGGACGGAGGTGGAGCCTTCGAGGCTCGGATATGTATGGAAGAGCCCTTGACCAACGGAACTAAGTTAAACGGCACAAAGGGTCCCTGGGACCCCCCTCAGCCCTACACGTGAACCGGCAGGGCTGGGACAGGACAGGCTGCCTGAGGGGGCCTAGGACTCGGGCCGGCTGTACAAAGGCAGCCTCGGGGGACTGCAGGGTGCTATGCGCCGTGGCTGGGAGGGTTTACAGAGCAGAACAACCTGGGGCCCCCATAAAGTAAGGAAAAAAAAAAAAAAAAAAAAAGCAAAGCAACACGGCTGGTGTGCCCTGGGGGAAGGGGCTCTGTAACCTTTGTCTCCTCAGACCCACGGCGCCATTACTGGCGGCTCTCAGCACAGCCACCATATTGTCTGGGATGCAGCTCCCAGGCAGAGGTGAGGTAGAAACCTGAATGCGTACCTGGGGCTCCGCAACCTCACAGGCGGGACTGAAATTTGTTTACAGCCCCAGGGAGAGGGGAACATTCTGCCCTGGTGCCTCTGTGAACTTGCGCCTCTAAGACAAATGAACAAGGAGCAGAGTTCTGGCGTGCTGTGGGGGTGAGGGCTGGTGCGGGCTGGTGTGGCCGTTTTCTCCAACCCTGCCTATCAAGTGTGGAGCTGGGCAGGGAGCAGCACTGAACTGGGGAGCGACCCACCCACCTACTGTACACGAGCATGGTGCCAGGACGTGGCATTGGGACAGTACGTGACCTGCCCGCCTGCTGACGCTGGAGCATGGTACTGGGAGCAGCACAGACCACGGGTGCGACCAGAGGGCCTCTGGAACCACTGAGCCAAGTTCACGCAGGAGGACCAGGGCAAGAGCGCCAACAACCACAGAACAAAAAGGAGGCTCCGCTCAATGGCCAGGGCGGGCTCCGGCCACCACATCACCGGCCACACCCCCAACCAAAGGGGTAACAGGCAAAATACATGGAAGGAAGACTTGGCAATCACCCATACTTAAAAAGGACGTCACAACAAAATTATTAGGAGTGCACAGTCTACACAAGAACACATGCTTCTTTTTTTAAAAATTTTTAATTAAAAATCTTTAATTTGTTTTTTAATCTTTTAAAAATTTTCTTTAAAAATTTTAAATTTAATTGTTTAAAAATTTGTCTCAAGTTGATCTATAGTTCTCTTTGTTTTGTTCTTCTGGTATTGATTATATGCTCTTCTCAAATCTTTTTTCTTTTAAAAATTTGTCTCAATTTGATTTTTATTTCTCTTTGTCTTGTCCTATACTGTTTTCAAATCTTTTTTCTTCTTTTAAATTTAAAAAAAATTTTTTCGGTGGTGGTGGTGTTTTGTTTTGGTTTTGGCTTTTTTTTTTTCCCAGTTTTACTTCCACATCTGCTTTAAATAAATAAATAAATAAACAAACAAACAAACAAACCCCTTCAGGACTGAAAGTGAGGTTGATTGTGAGAGAATGGAAAAAGAGACTCCATGCAAATGGGAATGAAAAGAAAGCAGGAGTAGCAATACTGATTTCAGACAAAACAGACTTTAAAACAAAGGCCATACAAGAACATACAATGGAATAAAGACAGTCTCTCCAGCAAATGGTGTTGGGAAAACTGGACAGCAGCATGTAAATCAGTGAAGTTAGAACACTCCCTCACACCATACACAAAAAAAAACCCTCAAAATGGATTAAAGACTTAAATATAAGACAAGACACAGTAAACCTCCTAGAAGAAAACATAGGCAAAACATTATCTCACATATATCTCAGCAATGTTTTCCTAGGGCAATCTACCCAAGCAATAGAAATAAAAGCAAAAATAAACAAATGGGACCTAATTAAACTTACAAGCTTTTGTACAGCAAAGGAAATCGTAAGCAAAACAAAACAACAACCTACAGAATGGGAGAAAATATTTGCAAAAGATGAAACTGAGAAGGGCTTGATTTCCAGAATGTATAAATAGCTCATATGACTTAATAAGAAAAAAACAAACAACCCAATCCAAAAATGGGCAGAAGACCTAAACAAGCAATTCTCCAATGAGGTAACATACAGATGACCAATAGGCACATAAAAAAGTGCTCAGTATCACTAATTATCAGAGAAATGCAAGTCAAAACTACAATGAAGTATCACCTCACACCAGTCAGAATGGCCATCATTCAAAAGTCCACAAATGATAAATGCTGGAGAGGCTGTGGTGGGAATGCAGTTTGGTGCAACTATTGTGGAAAACAGTATGAAGATTCTTCAAAAGACTAAAAATAGATTTACCATATGATCCAGCAATCCCACTCCTGGGCATATATCCAGAGGGAACCCTAATTCAAAAAGACACCTGCACCCCAATGTTCATAGCAACACTATTTACAATAGCCAAGACATGGAAGTAAACTAAATGTCCATCGACAGATGACTGGATAAAGAAGTTGTAGTATATTTATACAATGGACTATTACTCAGCCATAAAAAATAATAAAATAATGCCATTTGCAGCAACATGGATGGCCCTGGAGAATGTCATTCTAAGTGAAGTAAGCTGGAAAGAGAAAGAAAAATCCCATATGTTATCACTCATATGTGGAATAAAAAAAAAAAAGACAAATGAACTTATGTATAGAACAGAAACAGGCTCACAGACATAGAAAACAAACATGGTTACCGGGGGGAAGGGGGTGGGAAAGGATAAATTGGGAGTTTGAGATTTGCAGATACTGACTGATACATATAAAATAGATAAACAGACTTATACTGTATATAGCACAGGGAACTATATTCAATATCTTATAGTAGCTTATGGTGAAAAAATATGAAAATGAATATATGTATATTCTTGTATGACTGAAGCAATGTGCTGTACACCAGAAATTGACACAACATTGTAAACTGACTATAGTTCAACAAAAAGAACATAAAAAAGTGGCTTAAACAGTAATAATATAAGTAATCTGTGCTCATTTCTGAAGATCAACAAAATACAAGTCAGCAGAAGAAAACAAAAACCATCTAGAGTCTCACTGTCTGGTAATCACCACTGTTAATATTTTGGTACATATTCTTCTAGTCCTTGATCCATTTATATGACACACATGTATTTATAAAGTTAGTCTCATACAGTTAATTTTTTTCTTTTAATTGTGCTAAAAACACATGACAAAATTAAATGTAATAACCATTTTAAGTATGCAGTTCAGTAGCATTAATTGTATTCACAGTGTTGTGGAACAGATCTCCAGAACTTCATCTTCTAAATCTGAAACTCCATCCCCATTAAACTTTATTTTACTTAATGACAAATCACACATCTTGCCATAATACCAAATACTCCATGATATTGAATATTCTCCTTTAACACAATTTTAATGAGTATATATCTTTCCATCACCATAATTAAAAAAAAACTAAATCCTTATTGCTGGGTATTTAGATTATTTCTGATTTGTCACCACTATGCACCATGCTACGGTGAATATTTTAGCATATTTTGTACATATATCTTTGTACACTTGCTTTAATACTTCCTTATAATGAGCTGTCAGGTGTGGAATTAATGACTCCAAAGAGATATAAACTTTCAATATACTTGATGTGAGTTTGAGTTTGGATGTGAGTGATGGCACCAATTTGTACTCCTATCGGTAGAATGCAAAGGCCCATTTTCCCAGTTCTTGCCAGAAATGGGTATTATCATCCAGCATCTTTTCTTTTGAGACTTTAGTTAGTTGTGAAATGAGCCTCCTAGCATTAGGAATGGCTCTCAGGTGTCACTCTAACACACACATAATTCTGAATAAGCTCAGATCAGATGGAGACTTGATAACCACGTACCTCTACAAACAAGATTGGGAAGATGCCCACTTTATCTCCTAGCTTTCCTTCTGCCCAGTTCTCATCCACTCGGCTGATCACAGTGATGATATCATCCTGAAAGAAAGAAAGTCCTCTGGTCAGCATTTACTTTCAGTTTTCAGGTGGTGAAAACGTTCGGTGGAGATCAGCTTAGAGTCCCAAATGGTGTAAATGGCAAGGAGTGGAACTCTTTCACAATTTATTTACAAAATTTTCCACTAAAATAATCTTTCTCCATAAAGGTTAGTATTTGGGTCACCAAGGCCCAAAGAGGACTAGAAATAATTTGGAGGATCCATGAAATCCAACAGGAAAATAGAAATGTCTCTCATTTTCCATCACCAGCAGAATCTGGGCTTTTCACTTAAATTAACCTGATGGAGAATTCAAGATAGAAGCCATAAGGAGACAGACTCTTGGAAGAATGAATTGTATTCCGATGTTGAACAGTTTTCAGAACCTGTTCAATTTTTAATGCATCAAAATTAAGTGGCTTTCTATTCATATCTTTCTTGTTATTAAAGGTTACATGTAGATTTGTAGAAAAGTTTAGAAATACAGATAAGCAAAACAAAGAAAAAATCCTATCACAACATAGATACAACCACTGTTAACATCTTGGTTAACATAGTTTTTCCCAGATTCTTTTCTATGACGATAAAACATATAAACACACTAATTAAAAATTTTTTCCAGAAACACATGTCCATGTATATAATAAAGTATATACATTTTAGATGAATTTTTAAAATAGAATATATCCATGAAACCCCCACCCAGAGTAAGAGATGTAAAGCATTTCCAGCATCCAGTTGGCACTCTTGTGCTCTTTCCTACCTCCCAGCAAGAGGTAACATACAAATGAAGTCATACAGGACACATTGATTGTTCCCTTAATATCATACCTTTCCACTTCCATACTTTCTCAGCAATCTAAACCTGAATATTATCCATTGATCTGTCTGATCTATGCCCCTCAGTAATGTGGATGAATCCAAATCTAAATCCATTACTGCATTATACCTTTTCTTACCTTTCTATGTCCTTATGACAACTCACAGTTAGTTACACATTTACAGGTAATAATTTCTTTGATGCCTGTCCACCCCATCAGAACTTAAACTCCATGCATGCAGGGCCTGCATCTGTTTTGTTCATTTATGTGTCCCTAGTACCTTATGCAGGGCCTTCCCTTTAGTAGTCAACCATTCAGTATATTTCTTCCTTTCTCTGTTTTTTAAAAATTTTTTATTGAGGTAGAGTTGATGTACAATATTATGTAAGTTTCAGATGTACAACATAGTGATTCACAATTTTTAAACTATTTCTTGAATGCATGCATACGTGAATGAATAAATGAATGTGCAAATAAATTGTACAACTTACTGAGATAGAAGACGCTAGGAAAAGAATAGCTTCAAGAGGGCAGATCTTGAGTTTTACTTGGACATGCTGAGTTGAGGAAGACCATGAGATTTCCTAGTGTAGTCTTGGCCTTCCATAGCCCTCCAGAAGGGATCAAGTCTTCTCTTCTGGTTCCTTTATCATAATTTCCTATTTGCATGTCTCTTTCTTCCACTAGACTGCTGGGCTCCATGAAGATAGGGGACAATACTCATCACTTTATCCCCAGCAGACAGCTTGGCGCATGGATGGATTCAGTGAATGAAGAAGCAGGTGAGGTAAGTGTCCTGGTTTACAGATTCCCAGAGAGGGGCCAAAAAGCAGATCACACACCTGCTGGTGTCATCCAGTTGTGTCCCTAGAGCGCAGTGTCTAGTGCCTGGCACGAAGTAAATACTCAATAAACACTTGTCGAATTGAATTGCCCTCCTCCAGCTGTAGTCAGAGCATGAAATTTGCAGCTGGTCTACAGAATAACCTTCCTTAGGGGACTCACTCCAAGGTGCCAAGACAATAATGAAGATCATGGATTCAAAATACGGAGGGCAGTGGGGTTATCTGATCTGAGAGAACCTGAAGTAAATCTCATTTCAGGTAGTGATGGAATAAAAATGTTTTACAAAACAAAAGACCTTTCCTGAGCTACTGTAGCAGTACCACTTCTTGTGCTTGTATTTGACCTACTTATTGTAAGTAGCATAGGCTAAAAGCACCACAACTTTGGTTTCTATGGGAGAATTAAAATGTTTAGGGAATGGTAAATACTGAATACATAGACTTAAGGTACAGCCTGTTCCTCTTACCCATGAGCTCTGTGTCCTCAGGATTCAGTGTGTCCTGGAATCAATCCCCTTTGGACATTGAGGGATCGTTGAAGTCTAGACTTCAGTAGACTTGTCATTACTTGCAGATGGTGACGAGTCATCCAATGAAAAAGAGAGGGGAACAATCTTGGGGTAACTCATGTGCTTGTAAAATGTATCTTGTAAGAAGTTATTTATGTATAAAGATATAATTATGATATTGTGCATGTTTGGAATGTTTTGAATGCAATGTTTTCAACAAAATAGAATGTTGTCAGTGAGTAGAACTAGGTGATCAGAACGTGGTCAGCAAGAATACCCTTACAGATAGATACACGATGAAGAGGTAAGAGCTGCCGTTCTGCACAGCAGGCTATTAAACTGTGTTTGTAATTTCCTGTCTAAGTATCTGTTTCTCCCACTACTCTGCCTGAGGGCAGGTGCTGTGACTTGTTCATGCTTCCTCCCCATGTCTGCAAAAACCAGGTGCTCAAGAGTGATAGTAGAATGAATGAATGAGGGTGTGAATACTTATTTTTGTAATTGCAATGGAAAAGGCTTGGGGCTTCCATCAAACTCCTATTAGATTTCTCTGGCGACTTCACTTTCATGTAGTTTGAATTATACAAACGTATTACCTATATATGCACACGTATATACATTTATGTATAAAATATAATTTTAAAAAATCAGCAAATATGAAACAAACAACTCTAGGTTCTGCCATGGTCTTTATGTGGTCGTGTGACTCCGGTGGCTGTCTAAACCCTTACCTTGAGGAAGGTCAGGCAGTCCTGGTTCTCAGTCTTGTCCTTGTCTCGTAGGTCGAAGTTGTAGAGGGCCCGGCAGAGTGGGGGTGGCTGGGGCAGCTGCTTGATGACTTCCACGGAGCTGGCTGGGAAGACCCCGCTGACTCCATTGATTTCCCCCTGGTACCAGTTCTCGTCCAGCTGTCTCCGGAGGAGGATGACATCTCCCTTATTAAATCTTAGGTCACCAGGATTCTGCCCTCGGTAGTTACATAAGGCCTTTGCTCGAGGCACCTGCAGGGGCACAGACCAATGAAACATGTACCTGACTTAGAGGCTGGAGGGACAGACGGGATCACACTGATGACTAATTATGGAGCACTTCCTCTGTGCTAAGTGCCGTGTGTAGTAGATCTTGTCTAACCTTTGAGATAGGCACTCTTACTATCCCCATTTCTAAGACAGGGTGACTGAGGCACAGAGTGGTTGAGTAACTGGCCAAAGGTAACCCAGCTGGGAAACGGCAGATGTGGGATTTCAATTCACACTAACTGATTTTAGAGCCCCTGTTGTTAATCAGTAAGCAGGGAACGGCATTTTGAACTTGACTCTGCAACTAAGTGCATTTGAGTGAATCGGCAACTCTTTCTGGGACTTGAATACTGATTGTGAATTCTGGCTCCACTTCTTTCCTTTTATGTGACCATGGTCAAGGTAATTCATCTTCCTTAAACCATACTCATTTATAAAATGGGGCAATCACAGAACACCCACCTCATTAGGGTAGTTGTGAGGACTAAGTATTATACTGCATTTTGCGTATTGCTTGGTACAGAGTCTGTGCTCAATATGTGACACTTACAATCATCATCTGTGGTGTGTCGGGCTAATGATAGGAGTTCTAGCTACTCCTCAGTGTTGGCAGGAAGAAAATTGAGGTGAAAACCCCCTGAAAACAGAAAGTGCTGTGTGAGAGTGATGCAATACACTTACTCTTCAGCCTTCTCTAGACAGTGTAAACCTCATGTGCGTTTGGGTCATTAGCAAGCACAGCCAAGACAAACAGTCAGAAATCCATCATCACTTTAAAAAAATCAGCTCAAGAATCATCATTTGTCAAATCAGTTGTCTGTCTAAATAATTATTTCCATCAAATGCATTTCTTTTCCCTAACTGAAACTGGTTTCTTCACAGAGAAATGGCCTCATTCTGGTCTTGTGTGAAGTCAGTTTGACAAATGGAAAGTTCTAATAACTTAGGTTTTATAGAAAGCCCTTCTGTGTCACCTCAGATTGTATTTTGTGCTTTCTTCAGCCATGGGGTGAAGTAGTCCCCTCTCCTGGGGACAGTCTTGCTATTCCTAAGGGGGTGTAAGAAGGCATTAAATCAGTTCTTCAAGGAACTTCTAAGTCTGCAATGTTCATCTGAAGAGGACTTTCCAGCTGCTTAGGGGTAGAGATGAAATCTGATCAGTGTTATATTGCGGATGGGATCATGGGGCAGGGTTTATCTGCTGGTCCCTGGATACAACGAGGAGAGCCTGGGGAGACAGAAAACCACAGAACACAGCTCCTCCTTGGGAAACTGGTGGACAAATGAGCAAAGATGTATGTTCTAGGAGGTTTAGCACCATGTTGTGGATAAATGGACTTGGTTGAATGAATTATGATACACCCATACAATGGAAAACCCTGCAGAGTTACTCATGCTGTTAAGTGTAATAGAAGAGGTTAAAGGCAGTTATGTAGACTAGGCTTTCATTGTAAATATACACACACATATATTTTTTTTTAATCTGGGGAAAATGCTAGATGGCTTTATACCAACATTTTAAGAGTGGTTATTTCTAAGTGGTGAAATTTTTGAATATTTTTTAAAAATTGTCTCCCTAAGTCCTTTGCAGTGTTTTCTAACTTTTCTACAATGTCTATTAAAATTGGGTAGTAAAAAGAAAATGAATATTGATGGACATTTAAGTTGTTTCCGTGTCTTGGCTATTGTAAATAGTGCTGCTTTGAACATGGAGGTACACGTCCGAACCTCTTTTTAAGTGTTTGTTTCTCATTTGAATTTGGGTTTTGGTGACTCTTCATATACTCTGCACATCTTTTTATTGGGATGTTTGCATTTGTTAATAACAGACCAGTGTATGTTGTGGATCTGAAATTTAAAAAAAAAGAAAATGAATGAAGCTGCGGGATGAAAAGTAAAGGATATGGGAGGAATTTGGGAAGAAAATCAGCCAAGCTGAGTAGGTAAACAAACCACGCAACCACCTTTTGAAGACGATGCTCCCTTACCTAAGAAGTAAGCAAGTAGAAGCAGAATGAGAGTAGAGGATTTCTAGGGAATGATCTGATCTGTTAGACACCCAGGCTTAGATGTATCAGGAAATGATAGTTGGCCCTCCCTATTCCTTCTCCCAGTTTTACGCTGACATAAATCACATTCTTCTGGGTACCTGAGCACCTGGCACACACTGGTCCCATTTTCTAGCCTCCCTGGCTGCTACATCTGAGAGAAGCTACAACCAATGGGATATAAGCAACTTTTAGGAAATGTCCTTCCTGAGATAAACTGATTTTTTTTCTTTTCCTTCATTTGGCTATGTGGAATGCAGATGTGATTGTTGGAACTCTGGCTGCCACCTTGAACAATGAGGATGAGGGTCACAATTAAAAAGGGGAGAAAGTAGTCTGGGTTGCAGAGCTGCCAGGCAAATCCTAAACTACTTTACTTCCAGACTTTCGTCTGAAAGTTCAGTAAACTTTCATCTTGCTTAATACATTGATATTTTGGATTCATAAAAGGAAAAGGAAAGGAAGGAAGAATGAAAAAATTAGGGGAAAAAAGACTTGAAGCCCCCTTGTCTATGCATAATAATGGTAGTATCAATAGCTAATATTTATTGAGTGCTTCTTCCTGTGTGCTAAGTACTGTGCTAAGCACTTTGTAATATATTTTATTTCATTCTCACAACAACCTCTGATTAGAAAACAGGGGATTGGAGAGGTTAAACAGTTGCCCAAGTTCACAAAACTAGAAAGTTGTGTATTTTAGGATTTGAGCTCAAGTCTGTGTCCCCACACCCAGGCTCTTAACCACTCAACCAGTGTTTCTCAAAATAAAGTCTGTGGTTTATCTACATTGAAATCTTGAGATGTTAAAAATTGCAGATTCCTGGACCCAATCCCTGACCTCTTTGACCAGAACCTCATAGCGGGCAATGAAAGTAGCTGCATTTTTATCAAGCTCTCCCACCCATCCAAGTTTGATGCCCCTGCTCTGAGTTATATCTTATTCTAACTAAAATGGGAGCAGCGGAGTTTTGATGTAGGTTTTATAAAAGGCTAGGCTGCTTTTTCCCTTTCTTTTCTGGAAGACATTCCCGTTCAAGTAGCTTACGTGTTTTAGTGACCACTGAGCAAGCATACTAAACTAAAACAGCACAAAGTGCTTACATCTCTTTGAAGAGGCATGCACTTCGAAACCCTGAGATAGCACTCATTGCTTGGCCATCTTCCTCTTTCCTCAGTCTCCCCTCTCAGTATGGTAGGTGAGTAATCGTGGAAGTGAATCATAAATTCTACTTTTAACATGAAGACTCTCTTCATCACCTTTATTCTCATCCATTATACATTCAGTTCTACATTTACACGTATAGGAAACACTGGCTTCCATGCTGTAAAGTGGGTGGGGATGGGGGAGGGAAGGAGAGAGAGAATCTGAAGAGGGGAAGGAGATTAACATTTACTGTGGTTCCAGCAAGCCATCGAAATGCGTCTTACTACATGACTGCATTTTCTATGTACTGTCTTCATTCAAATGATCTCAATACCCTGTGAAGTAGGTGGGTCATCCCATTTTATCAATGAAGAAACAGAAGTTTGGAGATGTTCAATGTTACCGGGCAAGGTCACGCAGCCGACGTACAGCAGCCTGGAGACAGACTTCCATTCATTTGACCTCAAAATCCAGATGCATCTACCACCCTCATTCTCTTTCATGCCACTGAAATCACCTGGTATGTTTTTACATCATAAAACTCATTTGGAGTGCTGTTTTATAATCAAAATCTGAATAGAGTGTGAATGTAATTTGCTTGCTGCTGGCTGCATTAGCTTGAATTATTGAACTCCAGAGCCCTCACAGACAAGTTAAGCACTTGGAAGCCGGTTGATTCTACCCAGTGGTTAGATTTTCAAGGGAATCTCTCTAGGTTCTCTCAAGGGTAAAGGACTCCCAAGTTCCACACCCACCATCACCTGTTGTATTGATGGGAACAGCCTTTACTACCCACAGTTGTCTTCTGTCTCTACAGGGGCCGGCAGGGGGAGGGGGGAATGGGGATAAAGTGGGTGGGGAGGTCACATAGCCAGGTCATTACCAAACTCTTTCCTGGTGTTTTTTGGAAAGCCAGATAATCCGATGGGGGCTTGTGTCTGTGCCTAAAAAGCTTTCCTTTTCTGAGATTCAGAAGGCTTAATACTTCTATGCTCCTGGCATTTGTCTATTGATTTGTCACCTCAGTGGGGTCTGAAAGCCATGAGGGCCATGCTTTTGATGGAAGGATAAAGCACAGAACCCAGAAAGAAGGGAATAGGGCATGCAGTGACAGCAGTAGTGAAATTAGGTGGTAGTAGTTCATGTTTTATTAGTGAAACCTCAGGCATCCCTTGTCTGAGGAGCCACCTGTTTGCTCTCCATCTTCTCATGGGCATGTCATTCACTCTGGTCACACCAGGCACACACAAGGATGTGGCCCAGGCTTTACTCCAAGCAGCAAGTGGACCCAAGTTTGGCTCAGCAACAGTTCAAGTTATATAACTGAGCAAGACCTTGTGGGGGCCTTTCTGGGGACAGGACCTGCCATCCATGCTATAGATAATATTCTGAGCCATATCCTTGAGTTGTTTTACCCTCACCATGTGGAAAAAGTTAACTGCATGCACATACATGCAGACCCCAGACCAGTTCAAACCAAAAGGTTGCTGATGTGAACTCCCAAAATGCCACCCAGTAAGTTACCTTTCTACTAACCCATCAGAAAAATATCCATGAGCTGATCAGGCACCCTGCAACCCTCTCCCTCACCCTTCCCTGAAATCCATTAGAGAGTTCAGGTCTTTTGAGCAATAGCTGCCCACACTCCTCGTTTGGCCTTGTAATAAACGCTGCCCTATCCTGCACTACAACCTACTGTCAGTAGATTGCTTCACTCCAAGCGGGCAAGCAGAGCCATGCTTGGCTCGGTAACAGTTCGAGTGCCCAAATCCTCCTGGGATAGTGCTTGGTACAAAGCAGGCATGTGCTCTCAAACATGATCACTTAGAATCTCCTTTGATGTTTGATATATAGACACCGAGAAGAGAGTCTTTCTTTTTGCATCATGAGCCTTGAGGTGGTAAGCCCTGGATTAACAGTGTTGACATTTCCCAGCCAGGAGATACACCTTCCTAAACACAACTGGAGAAGGCAGGAGAACTAGCGATCTCGTGAGATAAACAGACAACCAGATAGGCAGAAACTTGACAATGAAATGAGAATGCCTGCGTCTAGCTGTGATTGAAGGATGCACAGTTAAAATGAGATTATATCCCCACTAATTTACTGTTTACTACTTAAACTGCTTGGAGTTCTTTTCTGATATTTGAAACTGCAGAAGTCCTGATTAATACATATTAAAAAACCAGAAACAACAAAACTGCGTAACAGTGAAATATCCCAATAACAGAATTCAGAAGCAGCAGGAGGTCCAGCTTCCAGTGAGCTCTGAGCTTATTTCCAATTTGAAAACGAAGAAGGAGGCATGTGTATTGATAACCAGGTAAGAGAAAAGGAGTCCACATGGGGCAGAATCCCCACCGTGATGCCGATGAGGGGAAAGCCTGGCTGGGGTGAGCATTCGACCTGCCCCTGGGTGATGAGCTATTTGCTACACACCAATGACACTTCCCACTTGTTCAGAAAGAGGCTGGCCTGGTTCCCTACTCCTGGCATCAGGTGGGGCCAAAACCAACATGCCGAGCTAACTGCTCACCGCCCTGAGCTGGTCATGAGCTGGCCCATCACGGGAGAGTGGAGCCAAGAGAAGACATCCTGGCCTTTGGCTCCAGGAATCATTCATCAGGCTATGAGTTCTCAGCAGGAGAACTTAGGATTTGTGTCTGAAACACCTCTGTTAGTGCTGTCTCTGAGCCCTGGGTCCAAGCAAGTGTTTAGTAGATGCTTGGTGAATGAATGAATTTGTGAATGAATCAAGAAACATCCAGGAGGAAAAGAGTACACCTATGGTTAGTACATATGACTGATATTAATTATTTGAAAGCCAATCTACTGGCATGAACTAGAAAATGAAAAAGGAGAGTTTGGGCCCTATTTTCCAAATTGCCCTGAATTTTAGCAATTTGGTGTTAACGATGTACTCAAAAAGGGTTCTGTACTCAAATAAGCTTAAGAATCACGAGTTAAACGAAGTCATCTAGGTTTCTTTGCTGACCAGCTTCTCCAAAGCTTTACTCCGCTAATGTGACTTCATATTTGCACATGGACCTCTTGGAAGGATTAGCAGAACAGGACCCTGGGAATGCTGGGTGAGGTGCCTGTGACTTCCCTGTGACTTCACTCTACTGGTGAGAAAAAGGGTCAGCTCACTGTCCTGGTAACTTCCTACTCTCTGCTTGGCCACCTGAGCCTCCCTCCTTCATGGTGACGATCCTTCTGGAGCAGATTTGTTGGGGGCAAGTGAGTGTATGTTAGAAAGTGCTGGCTTGCCCTTGGGCACATGTTTCTCTGAGGAGAGAGAGCCCCAACCCCAGTGCTCACTCAGCAGGATCAGGTATGTCTGGCCTTGACAAATCCCAGACCATCTGCCACCTGGGGGCTTGAGATCACCAGAAGGTTCAAGGTGCTGTGATCTCCTTAAGTGGAAGTCCCTACATCTGGGCATTGAAAACTGAAGCCGGGTTTATGAGAAATACTCTGTGAGTTTCATTTCTTCATAGAGAGTTTTACTTGTTCAGCAGAGGTACTAGGATGGAATAGAACACAGAATAGAGTCAAGTAAGGTGTTGATTTGTATTTTAGCTTTTGTAACCTTGGCCAAATCACTTAGCCTTCCTGATTCTTAGTTCGGATCATCTACAAATTGGGGCTAATATTAATACTTCTTTGTGCAGTAAACTCAGCAACTCTGTGATACCCAAGCCCTGTGGATACCAGTGGAAGTTTTAGCCGTTGACCTGGGACATAACCTCTAAGCCACTGGAATATCTCGCCTGACCAGAGAGGCTCTGTTTACCTGGAGCCTTGGGACACAGCAGATAGTGTAAGCAAATAATGTGATTTATGGTGAGGAGCTTGGGCCAGGCTGTTGAACTTTGACTTCTGGAGGGGATGGAGACTAAGGCCAATGGCATGGGAAGTCAGTCATGTGTCTCTGACTGGCCCCTGATAAAAACCCTGGACATCAAGTCTTGGGTGAGCTTCCTTGGTGGGCAGCTTTCATGTGCGTTGTCAGGCACCACTGCTGGGAGAGGTAAGTGCTGTCTGCCCAGCTTGTCTGGGAGAGGACAACCAAAAGCTGGGCCAGGCCTCCCCTGGATTCTACCCCGTGTGCTTTTTTCTGTTTCTGACTTGAATCTGCATCCTTTCACTGTAATAAACTGTGACTGCGAGTTTAGGAGCTCTGCTGAGTGCTGTGAGCCCTTCTAGTGAATCACTGAATCTGAGACTGGTCTTAGGGACCTCTGAACACACTCCTCATACATTTGTTGAGAGGACTAATGAGATAAATTACACAGAACACTTAGTAACATTCTTGGCAAATAATAAATATTAAATAAGGAAGGATGCTTAGAGATGTGGCCCAGAGAAGGAGAGGGGAGTCATGAGCTTGCTGTTAGATCTTCAGGGCTGACGTTTCCAGCCCTACTTGTTACTTACTCTTTCTTTCAATAAGTATTTCTTTCTTTCTTTCTTTAAAAAATATTTTTAGTGATTTTTTTCTCTTTTTTATTTATGGGGGAAGGTAATTGGTTTATTTATTGATATTTGGAGGAGGTACTGGGGATTGAACCCAGGACCTTGTGCATGCTAAGCATGCACTCTTACCACTTGAGCTATACCCTCCCCCTCAGTATTTCTGAGTGCCACTTGTGCCAGGCATTGAGTGGGGAAACAAAGATCAAACTTATAAACAAGGATATATTTAATCACAAGTTGGAGTCACTGTTACAGAAGAAAAGAATAGGGAGGTAACAGACACTGAGAGACGGAAGGAGATCCAGTGTAAGGAAGGTTCTTATTATGTCTGTATATATTCTATATCTGTATCTAAAATTCTGTTCTGCTCTGTGACTTTTGTCATGTATCTCTCTCCTCCTTCTCTCCCCTCAGTCTTTTTGTTTATTTATTTATTATTATTATTTTTAATTGAAGTCTAGTCAGTTACAATGTGTCAATCTCTGGTGCACAGCGTAATGTCCCAGTCATGCATAAATATACATATATTCATTTTCATATTCTTTTTCATTAAAGGTTATTACTCCCCTCAGTCTTTTGTCTCAGACCTCTCATCGTCTAGTCTTAGGTAGAGAGCTGGGACAGCACAGCTCTCCGTTTTCCTTTTTTTTCTATCTCCTGCTTCTTTGAGTCAGTGGGCAGGAGATTCCTTCCTCCCTCCCAGAATCCAATACAATCAGGCACCTGGAATATGCCAGCCTTCTTTCCTTTGGCCACCTCCCCTGCCCACCTCCTTTTTGAGTTATCTGGGGTCCTGTAGCAGGAAAAAGGTGAAAGAAGCAGGAGTTCACACCAGGGGGCAGAGAAAGAACCACTCATAACCAGCAGCCCCTTTCCAGGGTTGCCACCAGCATGTTTTCATTTTTTCTCCCAAACATTTCCCTGAGATTGCTTTGAGGTGATTTCATTCCCCCATCAAAGAAGGGAATCCCAGACGCGATCATGGCCATGTCCCTGGCTCCTGACATCAGCCGGCTTTTAATACATAGCGTGGGATTGCTTTTGAGATGGGGTGGGTCCCACGTCCTGGAGATGTCCAACGGGAGAGCACTGAATTCTCCAGGGAACATTTCGGTTGCCATCTCTTCTTCCAGGAAAGCACAGGGCACCTGTGAAGAAGGGCTGGACGTGCGTGGGAGCCTGAAGGACAAAGGGAGGAATTGTCTCACTCATCCTGGGAGACATTTCTGCTCCCTACCATTTGCTCCATTCCGAGAGTAAGCTTTTCTTATAGGTGTGGCACTTGGTGGGTGAGTCGCTTTCCATATGGCTTGAGAAACTGAGCCAAATCCACCATGCAGAGGGAGGAAAAATGAGTCACATGACCCTCCCACCACCACCACCTCTCCTGACTTAGGGGGAAAAAAAGCTCTGGTCGCACGCACACTGGCTTTCTCCCCCAAGTTGTTTCTCTCGTTTGCCTCCATGTGGCGATTTCTGGAGCTGGAGGAAGGACTAGTGACAACGTGACCCAGGCAAACAGCAGAACATTTCTGACAATGCGGCCATCTGGTCTGGGGACTGGAGGTGGCCCCTTGGTGTGACACCCAGCTTACAAACTTGAGTCCTTGCCTGAGGGCACGGAACCTCTCCGGGCCACAGTTTCCTCAAAGAAGGTGAATGTGACCATTCTTTACAATTCTAAAGATAACAGGACATTAAGGTGAATGATCAAAGCTTTAGGAGTACCTTTAGAATATGCCAGAAATAAAGGTGATGGATGAGATGAAACCAAACTGGCAAAATGCTGATAACTGTTGAAATCTGAGTCATGAGTAGAAGGCAGTTTTGTCCACTGCTCTCTCTGCTCCTGTGTACACGGTCCTTCTCAGAATGACTGGCAAGTAAAGGCACCACTGCAGGCCAGGCTGAGGAGTGAAAGGGACATGAGTGCCCCAGACCTGCAGGGACAGGGACTCTGAAGGGGAGAGCGGAAGAGGCTGGGCTTGTCTTCTGCTGTCGAAAAGTTACATCTGGATTTCAAATGCTTTACTTAATTAGGCTCCCTCCTCTCAGACTTGCATGTTTGTGTTTGTGACATATTTATACTTATTTGCACCTTAATTTGGTGACATCAGAAGAAGAAGTCTGCCTGACCCTTGTTGAAAGCAGCAAGCCCTGGGAAGTTAGAATTCTTCCCTCTCAGTTCAGCTGCCCTTGAAACCAAGACTGTCACCACCAGGACCTCCCACAAATCTGAAGTTGCGTTTGCCTCTTGGAAATCAAAACTTAGAGCATTCCTCTACTTTACACCAAATGGAACAGACGTGACCTTAGAGAAGATGTGCCCTGCCTGCCTTCAAAGCTGGACCCCGTGTTAGAAGCAAGTGGCTGAACATCAGAGAGACTGTAAAGACCCACGTGTCATCTGTCACACTGGGCACAGGATCTTCTCAGTGGAAAGCCTGAATGTAGAGAAACCCTCTGAAAGTCCCTGAGAAATGGAGAACGTTTCCAAGGATTGAGCACAGAGCATTCCAGCAGCTCTTTGCAATCATATGCCACACTAAGATAAAGTCAGTAGTCCTCCTAGGAACGTGAGCTGTTGCAGAATATGTGGACAGTTCTCTTTTTCCATAAGGTCTTATCCAAGTAGGTGCCAGTATATTTGGCATTGCCTCTATGTCTTCAGAAAGCCTTTGCTGTCTCTTTCTGCAAGGTGAGTTGGACTTCCTTTGGGGGGGGGGGGCATTGCACCCTACACTTCCCCACTTCGCCACCATAGCACTCATCACCTTGTATTGCCATAGCTGGTTTCCTTGTTTGCTTGTCCACCAGGTTTGACCTCCGCCGAAACAGGGTCTATGACTTGTCCATCTGTATACCACTCACACCTGGCAAAGTGACGCCGTCCACTCATTCAGTCAACAAAAATGTACTGAATGCCCACAATAAATCAGACACAGTCTCTGCCTTTATGGGACTTAGATTCTAGCAGCACCTAGTAAGAACTCAGTGAGTATTTGTTGAAGGAAGGAAGGAAGGAAGGAGGAAGGAAGGAAGAAAGGAGGAAGGAAGGAAGAAAGGAGGAAGGAAGGAAGGGAGGGAGGGAGGGAGGGAGGGAGGGAGGAAGGGATATTAAATTGCACCATGCCACTTAAACCCAACTCCAACTTTGATCTTTTGCCATCTCTGCTCCTGACATAAAATTCCAACAAGCTCAGCTAGTTATTTTTCCAGGACTGGGGAGTATCCAGGCATGCTAGCCACAGATAAAAATAGGATTTTTCAGGCAAAGCTGCAGAAACAATAAAAAGATCCTGGCTTCCAGGGGTTTGGGGAGAGGGAGGGAGGGATGAATAGATGGAGCACAAGGGATTTGGGGGCAATGAAATTATTCCGTATGATACTATAGTGGTGGCTACATGTCACCATGCATTTGTCAAAACCCATAGAATGTACAACATCAAGAGTGAACCCTAATGTAAACTATGGACTTTGGTTGATAATAATGTGTCCATGTTAATTCATCAATTGTACCAAATATGCCACACTGATGAGGGATGTTGAGGGTAGGGGAGTATATATGTGTGGGTGGGGAGAGCTATGTGTGAACTCTATGTATTTTCTGCTCAATTCTGCTGCGAACCTGAAACTGCTTTAAAAAAGAAAGTTTGTTAATAAAAAACAAAAAGATAAAAAACAAAAATATAGGATTTTTCTAGGTCATCCTTTAAAAAGGCTCCATTACTTAAAACATGCTTTGAGCTGTGTCCGTATCCCTGTTTTTCAAATGGACACCGGCCTAGGAGACTCCCACTGTGGAAGACTTTTTCTTGCTCACATGTCCTCTTCACTGAGTATATAATCTCCACTGCAGGAAGCCATGATGAGTGACAACAAATGCCAGCTGTCAGCTCCACGAAAGGGAGCAAGGAGGTATCTTTTTCTGCCTATTCAGAACATTGAAATCCAATTTATCGCTGGGTACATGAGCCAAAGAAATCGGCTCCCAGCAGCTGTTGATCTGAGAGGCTCCAGTCTCATGTCTGTGACCGGGTGTCGCTGGCACTCCTCCGGTACGTCTGGGAATGGGTTGGCATGAAAGAATGGCCCTCCTGTCCTCCTCCTTGAGGGCTGGCTTTGGGTGGGCCTGTTTCAAATGGCAGAAAAAGTGACAGACTCATTCTTTCAAAACCCTTTTTTGTTGTGGATGGACATTCCTTGATAATTGCTGCCCCAGGGTTCCTCCTCTTCTCATTCCTTTCACCCTCACTTAGGGGTGTGCTGGTTAACCAGCTCTCCATCAAAGAATAAAAAGACTCTGACACATAGCATTTGCCGATTTCCATGAGGTAAAAGCTCCTACATTGGCTACCAGCCTGGTGTTGCTGCATATGGCATTGGGAAGACACAAGACATGTGCATTATTGCCTTTCGTGGGCCAGCAGGAGCCGAGTCCCACACCCCTACACAGCTCCCTGTTTAATTCACACTCATTTCACGGCTGAAAAGTTGGTCCAGACAAGCACAGTTGTCTTGCTACAGACAGGATTTTAGGCTACAGTTTGTAAAATACGTTTGCATCTGTATGTCATTGGACTCTAACCACAGCATTGCATGGTAAGAATCAATAGGCTTGTTTGGTGGAGGAAGAAATTGAGGCACAGTTGGGAGTTTGGGATTGGCAGATACAAAGTACCATGTGTGGTGGGTAGGGTACAGCTCAGTGGCAGGGCTCATGCCTAGCATGCCCAAGGTCCTGGGTTCAATCCCCAGTACCCCCACTAAAATAAATAAACTTAATTACCTCCCCCTCAACCTATATATATATATATAATAAAATACAATATATATAAAATTTAAAAAAAACCCAAAGTACTATGTATGGAATATATAAACAACAAGGTCCTGCTGTAGAGCACGGGGAACTATATTCAATGGCTTATAGCAAACTGTAATGGAAAAGAATACGTATATATATGTATAACTGAGTCACTTTGCTGTACACTAGAAACTAACACAATACTGTAAATCAACTATGCTTCAATTTTAAAAAATGGGGAAAGAATTGAGGCATAGGAAGACAGGACTTGCCTGACTCACACAGCTAGGATTTGCTCAGTCCCTACCTCTCCATTCTTTTTTTTTTTTTTTTAATTGAAGTACAGTCAGTTACAATGCCTACCTCTCCACTCTTGACCTGGCCACTCTCAGCACCCAGCGCAGCCCGACTGCACATCTTTTTGTACTACCAATGCCGCACAAACGCTCACGTCTCAAGTTTTTCCCGAAGGTTCTTGCGGCATTCCACCCTCTTCCTCTCCTGCCCAACTGCTACTTGTCTTTCAGGTCTCAGCTTGAACAGTATGTCCCTGAATGTCCATGTCAGGGACAGGGATCTCTTCCGTGTACTTTTATGACACTCGTTAGCACCCGATATTGTCAAATGGCGTTGAAATGGCTTGTTTGTAGATCTGCCTCCTCCCCCAGATGGCAGACTTGGTGAGGACAGAAACTTATACCTAGTGCACCGTTCATCCTAGTGCCAAACACAGTATCTGGCCCAATAAGTATTTTGAGAATGAATGACCTCATGCATGATGGTCTCCTAACCCTAAATTCACAGAATGCTTTTTTTTTTTTTTCCTATACTGTCTCCTATCAGGACTGCAAAGAATCCATTTCCTCATAGATGGGTTGAGATTTTCCCAGGGACCTGGGGAGGTTTTTGCTAGAATGCACAGCCAGCCAGACTGCTCCACCACGGTCGTGGCCCCTCTGGGCTTTGCAGAGTGTCACAGAAGCAAGCTGAGAAACCTGTTTGGTGTGGTCTGAAATGTGCTCATCACACACATGCCAAGACAAAGACACAGGCAAGCAGAAAGCTGCAGCCAGAAGCACCTGCAGCTCTGGGAAAGGAGGAATGTTCAGGGATATTCTGGAACCAGCATGTCCTATAATTGCACGGCTAAGCCTGATGGATTATCATTGATTCCCTCAATTTCCCTCTGAGGAGGCAGGAAAGGGTCAGGGCTGCTTGCATATTGGGAGCTGCTGACCTTGAGACATCAGAGCCTCACACATACCTGTGGCACCCATCACAAACGTCTCACCCTCAGTAAATACAGGCGGCTGCCACTTAAAATAGGCAGGAATATCTGCCATACCTCAATTTAAGTATATAATACACACACACGCACGCACGCATGCACAAATAAAAAACCAGGCAGGAGCAGTCTGCCACATGTTAGTGACTTCCCTTATATTACCTGAGCCTGCCTAGTAACACAGACTTTGGCGTGTTCATCTTCACTCTTGAACATAAATGAGGAAAAAAATAATTAAACAGTCATAGAGGATCCGATGATGACTCTAGAAGCCTTCTGTCCAAAGAACTGTCTGTGATGATGGAAATGTGCTATTCTGTACTGTCTAATGCAGTAGCCACCAACCACATATGATTACTGGGCACTTGCCATGTGGCTAATGAGACGGAGGAACTGGATTTTAGATTTCATTTTTCATTAATTTCAGTGTAAACAGCCATGTGTGCCTAGTGGCTATTATATTGGACGGCACAGCTCTAGGTCTAACGGTTGTAAGAAATGCAGAGGACTGAGGAACGTATTAAATGACACAACAGGAATGTAATAAGAAAAATTCAGGAAGTGGGAAACTATAAGACAATGACCCAATTCCACTAATAAATATATTGCAAGGAATAAAAGAAGAGGAAGTGTATGCGTGTGTGTCTGTGTGTGTGTATGTGAAACAGATTAAAAGACATTTAAGAAGCATGTCAACTAAGTACAATATGTGGATGTTGGTGGATCCTGATTCAAACAAAACAGTTATTAAAAAATTACTGAGACAATTGGTGAAACTTGAACACTGATTGGATATTTGATAATATCAAGGAATGTTTAGATGTGATAATGGTATTGAGGCCATGTTAAAAAAAATAGATCCTTATCTTTTAAAGGTATCTACTGAGTTATTTACAGATAAAAGACGATATATGAGCTTTATCTCAGTTTAATCTAGTGCACGGAGAAAGTGAGGGGGTAGGGATGAAGTAAGATTGTTGATAACTGGAAGCCAGGTGATGAGTACATAGCACTTTGTTATTATTATTTTCTCTATTTTTATATCAAGAACTTTTCATAATGAAAAATTTTCTTAAAAATCATCAGAGGAATGCCAATGTTGGTAAGAGTATGGGCAAACAGGCACTTTCCTTCTTGAATGTTGGGAGCTTAAATTTTCACGTTGAGAAGTCAGTTTGGGTACACTGATCGAGATTTAAACTATTTGATCTTTTTTGATCCAGGAATCTTAGTTTTAGGAATTTCTCCTTCAGACATGTGCAAGAATTTATGTAAAAGATTGGTGAATGTAGGATCGTTCCTAAGAGTGAAGAACTGGAATTTGCCTAAATGTCCTTCAGTCATGAATTGGTGAAATAGATGTCAGTATGCAGTTACTGTGGAGTGTTCAGCAGCTTTGGAGAGACTGAGATAGACTGGTAGGGACTGCCATCAGAAGGATGTCCATCATACATTCTTAGGCTAAAAAGAAGAGAAAAATTGCAAAAAAAATGTGTAATATGACCCAATAGAAAACTACATACATGTATGTATATGTGTATCAGTGTATCGTAGAGAAAGCCTAGAAAAAACATACACCAAACTGGGGAGGGGAGGAGCCTACAGCTGCACTAACATGAGTCTGAGTTGCTGTGTGATCTGTGGGTGTCCATCAGCTACAGGTGGTCATCATCTGTCCCACAAATAATGCACAGCTGACTCTCCCATCAGGCAACCTGGCTGCTCTGGTCTGAATGCTTCCCTCCTCCCCAGCATTCATATGTTGAAATCTTAACCCCTAAAGATGATAGTATTAGGAAGTGGGGCCTTAGGGAGGTGCTGAGGTCATAAGGATGGAGCTTTCCTGAACAGGATTAGTATTTTTGTGAAAAAGACTCCACAGAGCTCCCTAGCACTTCTACCATGCAAGGCTCAAGTGAGAAGACATCAGCTCTGAACCAGGAAGAAGGCTGTCACCAGAACAAGACCAGGCTGATGCCTTGATCTCGGACTTCCAGCCTCCAGAACTGGGTGAAATACATTCCTGTTGTTCATAAGCCACCTGGTATTTTGTTACAGCAGCTCATATAGACTGATACTGGCCCTTCCTCTCAGAAGAAAAACCAATGTAGCTTCTGTGACTGAGAAGTTTCATTCAGCACAAGCTGATAATCCCTCCTTCCAAAGCAGAGAGGTATTTGAGAAGTTCATTTCTATTGTGATAATAGCTACCAGTTAGTGAGCATCACCTGTGCCCAGCACGGTGCTAAGAAGTCAACACACACATCTCTTACCCACAGGCTCTGGAGTCAAACTCACATTCTCCTACTTACTAGCTAAGTGACCTTGGATTAGTTACTTCAGCTGCCTCCTCATATATAAAGTGGAAGGAATAACAGTACCCATCTTATGGTTATGAGAACTCAGGGAGGTAATGCATCTTAAGTGCCTGGCACACAGAAGTGCTTTCATTATGTTTTCACTTCAACATTCCAACAACCCTATGAGGTAAATACTAAAGTCATCCATTTGACAGATGAGAAAACTGAGTCTTAGAGACAGTGGTGTGCTGGCACCAGCTTGCATGGGTTTATGGGTACTAACTGTTAAATTTGCATGAATCTTTTTTGAGTTGGTTGACCATCTTGGTAGTTTGAAATTAGCTGAGATGGCAGTGTTTGCACCATGGAAATCAGCAAACACTACACTTCCCAATTAAACATTTACAGCACGCTACTGCTTAAGTAGTAACATGTCTAAGCCCCATGGCTGGTGAGTGGCAGAGCCTGGATTTGAACCCTGTTCTGCTCAACTCCAAAGATCTTAATGTTTAAGAGTAATGGAAATAAAAACAAAAATAAACAAGTGGGACCTAATTAAACTTAAAAGCTTTTGCACAGCAAAGGAAATCATAAAATGAAAAGAAAACTGATAGAATGGAAGAAAATATTTGCAAATGGTGCAACTGACAAGGGATTAATTTCCAAAATATACAAGCAGTGCACACAGCTCAATATCAAAAAAACCAAACAACCCAATCAAAAAATGGGCAGAAGACCTAAATAGACATTTCTCCAGAGAAGACATTGAGATGGCCAACAGGTACATGAAAAGATGCTCAACATCACTAATTACTTGAGAAATGTAAATCAAGACTACAATGAGATATCACCTCACACTGGTCAGAATGACTATCCTCAAAAAGTCCACAAGTAATATACGATGGAGAGGTTGTGGAGAAAACGGAACCCTCCTACACTGTTGGTGGGAATGTAATTTGGTGCAGCCACTATGGAGAAAAGTATGGAGGTTCCTTAAAATCCCAAAAGAGTAACCAAAAAAACCCAGCAATCCCACTTCTGGGCATATATCTGGAGAAAACTCTAATTCAGAAAGATACATGCACCCCAGTGTTCACAGCAGCACTTTCTACAATAGCCAAGACATGGAAGAAACCTAAGTGTTCATTGACAGATGACTGGATAGAGAAAATGTGATATATATACATATATATGTGCGCGCGCGTGCGCGTGCACACACACACACACACACACACACACACAAAATGGAATACTACTCAGCCATAAAAAGGAATGAAATGTCATTGGCAGCAACATGAATGGACCTAGAAAGTATCATACTAAGTGAATTAAGTCAGACAGAAAAAGACAAATATATGATACCACTTGTATGAGGCATCTAAAAAAAATGACACAAACAAACTTATTTACAAAACAGAAAGAGATTCCCATACACGGAAAACAAACTTACGGTTACCGGGGGGGATGGAGGAGGGAGGGATAAATTGGGAGTTTGGGTTTGGCAGATACAAAGTACTGTGTACAGAATAGATAAACAACAAGGTCCTACTGTATAGCACAGGGAACTATCTTCAATGGCTTTTTGTAACTGTAATGAGAAAGAATATATACATATAAACTGAATCACTATGCTCTGTACCAGAAACTAATACAACATTGAAAATCAACTGTACTTCAATAAAAATGAGGCAAAAAGATCTTAATGTTTTGATACGCCTTGTTTGAATAAATCTGTTTACAAGTTAGAACCCTTATCTCCTCAGCAAAGCGAGTAGGGTAATGCTCTTCAATATCATGGCCCTAGAGATGTGGCTCTCAAAATTTAGGACGCAGCAGATTCACCTGAAGGGTTTGTTGACCCACAGATTGCTGGGCCCTGCTCTCAGGATTTCTTACGCATTTTTGGGGTGGAGTTCAATAAGGTGTGTTTCTAACCAATTCCCAGGTGACACTGATGCTGCTTGGCTGGGGATCACACTTGGAGAATTTTTCTTCTAGTGCAAACTCTGCAGCTTTGTGCTGTACATCTTGCTATAATCTTACTGGCTTTACCAACTCTTCTCTGACTTAAAGCTGGGAGGATTTAGATAGCAGTTCTAGGCCTTGAGCTTTCTCCAGGAGACCTTTTAGGGGAGGTATTTGTGCTCCTAGCAGTCTGAGCACAGAAAAACAGGAACCAAATCTTGGTGCCTCTCTCTCCAGTTGGCCCCCATTTAACTCTGGCCGGTATCCCAGGAGCCTGAGCTGCTCCCCATACACAGTGTGAGGCAAATGGAAAAAAAGAAACATTTCAAAGTCTATCTTTAAAGCCTGGCAGAAAGCTGCCCTATAATTACACTAAGTGAACTAGTTACAACTTCTCTCGGATTGATGTAGGATTATTAAGAGATTGCTCACATGGCCTGGTGGAATTCAGCTAATGAATTTAGAGATTTTTGTTGCTGTTGTTGTTAAAACACCCTTCCCTTCTAACCACTTCCTGCCTCTTAAATATTATACAAAACAAAACCAGGAAGGAAAATGAAGTAAACCCTGAATTAATGTTCCTGATCAAAACCTGATTGCTGCTTCGGAAAAGCACAACTTCCCAGCTTAATGTTCTAACTTAAGTGTCTCCTGTTTTTGTAAGTGCAGTAGAAAACGAGGGCATGGAGGTACATTTGAAAGCTCACCTGTGATGTACACCATCAAGAGTTAACCATAATGCGAAGTATGGACTTTGGGTGATGAAGGTGTGTCAATGTAGATTCAACACTTGTAACAAACGTACCACTCTGTTGAGGGACGTTAATAGTGGGAAAGTTTATGCATGTGTGGCCGTAGGGGATATATGGGAAATTTCTGTACCTTCTCTCAATTTTGCTTTATTCTTTCATTTTTAAAAATGAACTTTATTCTTAAAAATGTAGTCTTTTTAAAAAAATCATATTTCACTATTACTTTGGGCCCACTACCAAAATAAATAAGAAAAAAACCCCAACTCATCTGTGGATATCACTTCAAAGGAATCGAGAGAAGCTAGGATGAGGATTGGCTCTCCCAAATTTGCACAGATTTAACTCATTCTCCCTGCGACAGTAATCTATGAACACACCAGCCAATGGTGTATAGAAGGACATAGACCAGGCCCATGGACCCTGGTGGGCCACTTTTATAATCCTAGTTTTGGAAGAGAGGACAGACACTCTTGCCTTAAAATGTACTTATTTTATACCTTTTGGCTTATACCATTTGGACTTGCTTTGATTGAAAAAATCAGGGAATATGATTGCAAGAATATGGATTCTGGCAGGCGTTTGGAATCCAAGTTTCTTGAGAGTAGGAACTTTTTTTTTTAATTGAGTATAGTCAGTTACAACCTGTCAGTTTCTGGTGTACAGCACAATATCCCAGTCATGTATGTGTGTGTGTGTGTGTATGTATATATATATATATTCATTTTCATATTTTTTCATTAAAGGTTATTATAAGATATTGAATATAGTTCCCTGTGCTATACAGAATAAAAGATAAATCTATTTTTATATATAGTGGTTAAAATTTGCAAATCTCAAACTCCCAAATTTATCCCTTCCCAGTCCCTTTCCTCCGGTAACCATGAGATTGTTTACTATGTCTGCAAGTCTGTTTCTGTTTTGTAGATGAGCTCATTAGTGTCCTCTTTCTCTTTTCTTTTTCTTTTTCTTTTTCTCTTCTCTTCTCTTCTCTTCTCTTCTCTTCTCTTCTCTTCTCTTCTCTTCTCTTCTCTTTTCTTTTCTTTTCTTTTCTTTTCTTTCTTTCTTTTTCTTTCTTCCTTCCTTCCTTCCTTCCTTCTTTCTTTCCTTTCTTCCACATATGCATGATATCATATGGTATTTTTCTTTCTCTTTCTGGCTTGCTTTACTTAGAATGACAATCTCTAGGTCCATCCATGTTGCTGCAAATAGCATTATGTTATTCTTTTTTTTTTTATCTCTGAGCAGAACTAACTCTTATTAAGATTTGTAGCCCCATATTTCTGAGCACATAATTAGGGATCAATGAACTCCACAAATGTCTAAGAATGACAGAATGTTACTGTGAAAAGAACAAGGGCTTTAGAGTTAGTGATTTGCATTCAAAGCCCAACAATATCTCCTACTCTCTTTGTGACCTTAAGCAAGACATTTAGCCTCTTTGTCACTCAGCTTCCTCATTCTGTAAAGGGGGGGGGGTCAATCAGTGCACAAGATTCACTGAGTGCCTGTGTGTGCTGACAGTTCTAGACCCTGGGGCTGTGTCAGTGACCAAAGCAGTCAGTTCTGTTTTCAACGTGTCTGTAACTTTAGAGCCCCTATCTCAGTCTGCCTCTCAGGAAGGCCATATATGAGATAAGGGTCAGAGAACCTGGGTTCAAATCCTGCCTTGACCATTAACTAGCTGTGAATCTCAGCAGGTGAATGCTAATGGGACCAGCCATATGGGGATGCTGTCAAGATTACATGCATGACTTTGTGTATAGTTGGGCAGATGAGTTACACAAAGGGACACTCCTACCAAGCAGCTGATGTGGCCCCGTTTCAGGGCTTGGTGAGCAGAGGTTGGATTCAACCCCCCAGTTACCTCCTTGGCTGGATACTGTGTACAGATACATGCAAAGCCCCTAGAACAGGGCCTGGCTATCCTTAGTCAATAAATGTTATCTTTTATTCTTGCAGGGGTGTGATGAGAATTTAATGCAAGCAAGGCATCTATAGTATTTAGTTGGTGTCCAGTCTCTTAGTCCCTTCCTCTGAGTCTGTGGAGGAAGAATAAACATATATGTCAGAACAAAGTATAGGTGATGGGCACCCACTAGCCACCTGGCCTTTTCTTTTGCTATGGTATGTGCAGGGGGTCGCCTGACCTAAGACAAAGAGCTCTGGGCTAGTGATTGGAAGACATGGGTTCTGCCTCAAGGAGCATAACTTCTTATCTACCTGTTCTAGCCCAGGTGCTAGACTCCAAGATGTAACTTCCTGCTTGTTGAAAAGATATGAGAAGCTTTATTTCCTCCTTTGGTAAGGATAATTAACATGTACATATAAAAGGATGAGATTTCTTTTTGATTTGCCATTTAATCTTGCCATTACCAGTGGTAGGCATGGTTTAATGCTTCTCCAATAATAAAACTTTTTTTCTTTCTTGTGTAACAAAAGAAGACTTGGGTTCTGGCCCTTTCTCACCCATTCCTTGCCTCTATCTGTCCAGGCAACCTTCACCAAGCCTCAGTTTTCTCATCTGTAAATGAAATGAGGGTGTGGGTTGACCTCAGTCATGTTCTGGTATTATGGCATGAATGCACCTCACTGTAACAAGCTCATGCTTTGCCTAGTGTGTGCACAGACAAAGCGGTATGAGCCAGACTGTGGAAAGAGGTGAGTGGGTGAGTGAGTCTTAGAGCGACTTTCTGTTCCAACATGCTCTATTACAAAGTGTGGATTGAGATGGCAGGACTTACCCAGGATCACACAATGGGTTGGCTCCAGATGGTTTCGAATGACCTTAACTTAGAAAACCATCGGGAGAACTGGCTAGAGAGCCTAGCTGTCAACGAGATGGCTTACGCATGTGAGATTCTCTTTCATGTTTTAGGCGTGCTTGACTAACTGGGTTGCAGTGGCTAAATCACTTCTGGTCCATTTGATCTAAGGCTCTATCCCACTCAGATATGTTATCAGTCAGTGACTAATATCTTTCCCTTCTCATTGCCTTTTCCAGTTGGAACAAGACTAGTCAACGTAACAGACAGGCGTGCGAGGCATCCTTTCTCTCAATTTGGGAAGGGAAACTACAGCCAGATGGTTTCTAAGCAGTTAGTGATTTTATTTAGTCTTTAGGCGAGTGTTTTTCAATTGAAAATCCCTTTTCGTTTTCCCTTCTGAACTCCATTTAGTCTGTAAAATAGCAAATGAAAGTCATTACTTATCACTGAGTGTTTGCTGTGGATCAGGAAGGGGCTAAGATATATTTAAATGTAATATCTCATTCAATCTTTACAAAGAGCCTATGAGGCAAGTATTACTATTATTTTATAGGCAAAGAGATTTGAAGCTCAGAGAGGAGGAGTAACCTGCCTTAGGTCACACAGCTGATAAGTAAGTGGTGCAGTCTGAGGATAAAGCCCAGCCTCTTTCCTCGGCAGCATCCTACACTTATTAATGATCCCTCTCCATGCAGTGTTATGGGAGTGGCTTCTCTGTTATAGTTGCTTAATATTCTAGGTCAATTAATTCCATAAATATTTACTAAAAATCCATCACATGTAAAGGAAGGATCTTTACTGGTGTGCATGTGACCTGCCACTGCCTTACTCAAGCTGCCTGGTTAACTATTTGTATCTGCGATTCACTGCAATGTCAAACTTTTCAAAAACGTCAACACCATTCATTCCTTACTGAGTGCCTACTGCAAGTTACATTTATTGGTCAGTTAGTACTATGTCCTAATTAATGCAGTGTCTCATCTAAGCCTCACAACAGTCCATAGGGTAAGTCCTGTTGGCCCAACCTTCAGATAAAGGACGTGAGGCACAGAGCAGGGGTTCATCTGCAGCCCCACAGCTTGTAAATGGCAGAGCCAGGTGTGAGGACACAACGTCTTCTGCTTCCTTGGACTCTCTGCTGAGGATCCAGTGTCCCTGCGTAAAGCCTGAACTCAATTCAAGTTTATTGCTCGGTTAGATTCCAGCAGGGTTGACTGTGAACCATCGAATTAATGGTTTTACTCATCTCTCCCTCTGGGCAGGTGGGGACCAGTGGGGGCTTTGTCAAGCCAAACAGTGCAGGCAGCAGGGGTGGGGGCCGGGACTAGCTGACCTGCCTACCCGGAATTGGTGCAAGGGTGGTGGGGGTTGGGGGTGTCCTCACACCCAGCTTGCTGTGAGTCACCTTGTGACTGCAAGAGGAGGCTTTCTGTGCTGCCTGCAGCTGCCCCTTTCAGACAGTAAGAGGGGAGTCAGGCGTGTGCCATGTTCAGCCATCCTTCTTAGAACGAGTGTCGGAAAATACTAGTTCCAAGGACCGATGTTGAGCAAGGTTTTCAGAGCCATCGCGTTAAAGTGGCTATTGGGAAACTGAGCTCCAGTGTCACTTGGGAAGGACGGAGTGTTCAGGAATAGAATGAGGACATTGCAAATGAGCTGTGAAAAACAAGCCCAGGCTCCAGCCCAGCTGCCTGGGCCCAGATGTGCTCCCTGCAAAAAAACTGGCAGAACATGGGTGTGGGACGCTGCCTGGAGGAGCCGGCGTCTTCCAAGGTCCTGGGCGCAGCCTGGCTGTAGTGCTTCGCTCCAGGTCCTGAAAACCCAGGTGGGCCAGAAAAGGTTCAGAAGCATGAGCATAGCTCAGGGTCCCACCACCTTCAGTTCAAGATCATGTTTTTCTAATGGGCTGCTTCCTGCTGACACCAATCCAATACATTGTAGACCTAGGGTTTCCTAATTGATTGCAAGTCTTTTAGGAACAAATTTGCATTTGTTTGGAAATTGTTCTCTCTTATTTCTCCATTCTCTCTTAACTTCTCCTTTCCTCTCCTCTCCTCTGCTCTCTTAAAATACAGCTGCAGTTCTTTTTATGACATAATAAAAGCAGTATCTCTTTCTTCCAAAACGGAGCAATAGAGATTTCAGCTACTCATCTCTCTTAAAAGGATGAATCTATTTTGGGACAAGTCGACAACTATCACATGCATAATGAAAAGTTTGAAGAAGTGAAAGAGGCTCAAAAGACTTACTATGGAGAGAAGTGCAACTCCCTTCAGATCCACTGTCTTACTGGGTGGTTTGGAAGATAATGTTGCAAATGCCCAGTTCCTAAATGATCATATCACTCTTTTAGCTCAGAACTCTTCAGCAGTCTCTCCAGTGCCCCAAAGATAGAGTTTTGATTCCTTAATACGTCAACTTCTCCACCTTCATTATTCCTCTCTCTTCTTCTGATGTTCCTAGTTCTCTCTTGTCCCAGGACCTTTCCCCATGCTGTTCCTCTGCTCAGGACCCTCTTTATCATATCCTTTAACCACCTAGCTCTTATCCACCTTTCAAGTCCCAGGTGAGATGTCATTTACTGCAGAAAGCCGTTTTTGGCTCCCAAGGACATGTCGGGTATCTCTCCAGGAGACCCTTTGCTTCCCCAACCACAGCGCTTTATTACACTGCATGTTCACATGCCTGTCTTACTGCAGTAAACCATGAGTTCCTAAAGGCGAGGTTTCCATCTTGGTTCCTCTTGTGTCCCTCATGCCTAGCTCTGTGCTTTCCACTGTGAATAAAGTGGCAAACAAGACAAAGTCCCACCCCACCATGGCGCTCCAGCTGAGATCAGGGTAGTGTATGTTGCCAGCCCGAGCTCCACTCGGACCCCAGTTACCTGCAAAATCCCTCAACCAGCCAGGCCAACTGACTTGCCATGGTGCCAGACCATTAGAGATAAAGATCGCCTGTGTAGACTCTGGATCTCCTGGAAGGGTGCAAAGGACGTAGGAGCAGTGGCAGAGCAGATGCCTGCCTCTAGGGTGATGTGGCCCAGCAGATACTTGTGCTTGCTGTGACACTCACACGTTGAGGCAGTGCTCAGGTTGGGAGGAGCTTCATGTCCAGTCCACTGTCCCTTCTATGGCTTTGGGCAGTCACTGAGGATTACCGTGTGAATGGTACCCTGGGGCCTGAACTATATGGAACAGGTGAAGCATTCTGGGTGGGTAGGACTGGTGGTTAGTGTTGGGGACCCACATCCTTCTAATGCCTTCACTTCTGCACTCACTCCCTCAGAAGGCAACAAACCAATTTCTCCTGAAAAGTAGAAACGGATCCTTTGCTATTCTGATGGGATGCTGCAATATTTCCTGTTCTCTCTACCTACCAGAGTTAAGAGCATGACCCCTCCCTTCCTTCTTTCCTTTCTCCCCTCCTTCCCCTTTTGGTATATTAGTTTTATTTATTTATTTTCCAGATGAATTAATGCAAGCTAAGTTAAATAACATACTCAAGGTCATCAGATGAGTGGTGTAGTAAGGTTTCAAACAAAGTCTCTTTGGTTCTAAATCCCGAGAAGTATATTCTTTGATGAGAGAAAGTAGATTCATATCTCTGCTTCCACACTTCCAGCTGGGTAACCCTGGCTCAGTCTCCTCCTCTATAAAATGAAGATGATAACAGTACAGCCTCATACAGTTGTTGTGGGACTAACCGAGTTAGCTGATATACAGTGCTCAGAACTTGGTAAATTCTCAGAACTGTTAGCCATTATTATTATTTTTACTCCTTGGCTATTTCAAGCCTCAAGTGTCATCTTGTGTCTTTACTCTGGGGATTGATCATAGTCTGGCCATTCCAGATTGATAGCCTTGTTTATCCAACACTGCTGGGGTCAGCTAAGACCATGTCATTTCCTTCTTCAGCACCCATCATAACACTCAGCACATGGCTGGCCACAGTAGACATCCTGATCATTCATTCAAGCCTGGATGCTTGCCTCCCCTATCCTAGAAAACAGCACAGTATTGAGAAATAAACACAGGCTTCAGAGCCTTTTGCCAGCTAGGAGATTTTGGAAAAATAACCTGCCTATTCTAATCTCCAATTTCCATATCAGTCAAGTGGAAATAATAATCCCTACCTTGTACAGTGACTGTGAAGGTGAAGTGACACACATAGTGGCCTCCCTCATCCAGCTCCTGTGACCAGAACAGTCACCTCTGATGCTGGGATCCAGAGGGAAGGAGAGAGGCAGACTGCTGTTTATTGTCTTGTTGCTTCATTTACTTACAAACCAATAAAGCCTGCTTGTCAGCTTTTGACTGCTAGGAAAAGTTTCCAAGCCCAAGGGCTCAGTTTGTAGAGGGAACAAACATGGCTTCTTGCAGAGTTCTCAAGTCCAGACACAGCCATGCAAGTAATATTCATAGGTTGTTTTCAGCTGGATTTGTAAGTTCTTGCAAGAGGAAGCAAGGCCCTGGTCTAAGGAGCACCGGCCCAATGCAAAGAAAACCTCAAAACTAGAGACTATTTGGGTTTGGAAGGTCTTGGAACTAGGTTCCCATTAATATTCTGTATGACTCAACAATGATTCAAAGTGTCATAAAGAGATTGATTCCCCCACACCCTTCTTTGCAAATGCTTTGAGAATAATGTGAAGATCAAATTGCATTTCTAACCATGTCAGTGAAAATTACCTGTTCATTAATTATCAGAACATTTGATATCCACTAAGTCTATAAAGTTCACTTTCCTCTTTACAAAAATTCTCAAAGCTTCAAATTCCCAGGGGGTTGGGGAAACTGAGAGAATATTGTCCTTATACTGACCATCATTTTGTTCACTAGGGTAAGATGGGGCCCAGTCAACCCCCCAATAGGAAGGAAAGCAGCTATAGCATAGTGGTCAAGAGTACTGATGTGGCCGCCTGATTAAAAATGGACAGAGTTGCTGAATAGACATTTTTTCCAAAGAAGACATACAGATGGCCACCAGGCGTGTGAAAAGATGCTCAGCATCACTAGTCACCTGAGAAACGCAAAGTAAAAGCACAATGAGATATCAACTCAAACTTGTCAGAATAGTTATTATCAAAAAGTCAACAAATTACAAGTGTTGGCAAGGAAGCGGAGAGTAGGGATCCCTCTTGCACTATTGGTGGGAGTGTAAATTGGTGCAGCCACTGTGGAAGACAGTACGGAGAGTCCTCAAAAAATTAAGAATGGAACTACCAGATAATCCAGCTATTTCACTTCTGGGTATTTATCCAAAGAATACGAAATCAGTAATCTGAAAAGATACCTGCACCCCCATGTTCATCATGGAATTATTTACAATAGTCAACATATGGAAACAACCTAAGTGCCCATCAATGGGTGATGAATGTAAAGATGTGGTAGGTATATAATACATACTGTATCTCATGTCTCTCTTGTGTTCCCCCCCAGCATTTGGTACAGTGCTGGATATGGAATGTGAATTTTAATTCTTGTAAACTAGAAACCCTTTCCAGAAGGTTTTCAACACAAGAGTTTTTCTTCAAATCATTCTGAAAACTGGTCTGAAAATTATGAAGACAATAGCTAACATGTATCGAGCATGTACAACGTTCAAGCATTGTTATAAACCACTACATAAGTTGTCTTCCTTTTTTCTCACAACTCCAAGATATAGGTGTTATTGATTCCACTCTAAAATCGAGTCTCCAAAAATAGGTCTTGTTTATGTCACTTCTCTGTCTCCACTGCTACCATCATCTCTCTTTGCCATACTCTCCTCACTGTCTCCCCCACTTTCTCTTTGCCCTCACCCAGTCCTTCTCACCAGCGCAGCCAGATGAGCCTTAGAAAATGTAAATTAGATCATATCCTTCCCATCTAAAATTTCTCAGTGGCTTCCCATTGTCCTTAAAATCTGACTGGGCCCCTGCTTCCCTCTCCTTCCCCTGTGACTCCTCTCCCCTCCTTTACACGTGAGCACACATCCTCTGATAATCACTCTCCCCTCTGCAGGACCTTTGCACAAGCTACTCCCTTGCTCAGATACTCCTGCCCAACTCTTAAGTTAGGTCATCCCAACTTACCTTCCCTCAGGAAGTACCTTTTTCTCATCCCTGATCCTCATTTTTTTTTAAATTGAGGTATAGTCAGTTTATAACATTGTATCAATTTCTGATATACAGCGCAATTCTTCAGTCATACATGAATATACATACATTTATTTTTATATTCTTTTTCACCATGAGCTACTACAAGATACTGAATGTATTTCCCTGTGCTTACAGTATAAACTTGTTTATCTATTTTATATATGCCAGTCAGTGTCTGCAAATCTCGAACTCCCAGTTTATCCCTTCCCACCTCCCTCCCCTCTAGCAACCACAAGTCTGTATTCTATGTCTGTGAGTCTGTTTCTGTTTTATACATAAGTTCATTTGTCTTTTTTTTTAGATGCCACATATGAGTGATATCATATGGTAATGATCCTCATTTTTATTATATCTCCCTCATCAACTATTGTCTAAAATATCCCTCCTCAAAAACTCTAATTCTAAAAGATATATGCACCCAAATATTCACAGCAGCACTATATACAATAGCCAAGATATGGAAGCAACCTAAATTTTCATCAACAGATGACTGGATAAAGAAGATGTGGTATATTTATACAATGGAATACTACTCAGCCATAAAAATAATAAAATAATGCCATTTGCAGCAACATGCATGGACCTAGAGATTATTACACTAAGTGAAGTAAGTCAGAGAAAGACAAATACCATATGATATCAGTTACATGTGGAATCTAAGAAAAAAGACACAAATGAACTTATTTACAAAACAGAAATAGACTCAGACATAGAAAACAAACTTATCATTACCAAAGGGGAGAGGAGATTGGGAAGGGATAAATTAGGAGCTTGGGATTAGCAGACACAAACTACTAAATACAGAATAAACAACAGGGACCTACTGTATAGTATAGGGAACTATACTCAATATCCTATAATAAACCATAATGGAAAAGAAGATGATATACACCATAAACTAACACAATATTGTAAATTAACTATACTTCAATTATCAATCACACCTTAGCATTTTATATTTATTTGTGTGTTTTACTACTTAACATCTCTCTGATGAGACCGCACACTGTGTAAGATGGGAAACTGCATCTACATTTTTCTCCACTGCATTCCCTCCATGGCCTTGCAGTACATCTGGCATATGGAGGCTGATAAGTAAATATTTGTTGAGGAGGAGAGTGTAGCTCAGTGGTAGAGTGCAGTGTTTAGCATGCACAAGGTCCTGGGTTCAATCCCCAGTACCTCCATTAAATAAATAAATTAGCCTAATTACCTCCCCCACAGAAATAAAATAAAATGGTGTAATCATGCTTCCAATAAACAGATAAATAAATATTTGTTGAAAGTGTGAATGACACTTAGAGAAGTTAATGTAAACATTGAGTATCTCCCCTCTTTTCAATTTTGAAAACGCCACCATGCCCAGTCTATTGCTCTCTGTGCAAAAGGTAATGTTTGTTGAAATGAAGACAATTGAATTTCAACTTGCTTTCTCTTCTCATAGTTTAACAGAAGACTGCCATCATCCTAGTCCAAAATGGTGATGGCTCTAGATAGCCAAATGATTGCTCAGAATGGTTTTACGATGACTTGTAAGTCAATTGACCATTGACTGTCGGGCTAATATAGCCACAGATAAACACGTGGACTCACATCACTCTTTACTTGCTGGTTACCTACAGAACCAGACAAAGCCTGAGAATAAACACCACTGACAGCTGATGGCAGGGCCATTTCTAGGAGAAAAACTGAAAAATTGCAATTGGCTGAAACAGGGTTCTTCTAGTTTTTGCTTTTTGAGCAGCCTTGTTAGAAATCACAAAAGCCTCAAAAATGAGATTGCCACTTTTTAAATTATTCTCAGTACATACAAGGCAATATCTTTCTACTGAAGCATATTTTGTGAGTACCACGTGGAGCCTTAAAGCAGATCACTTAAGGATCCAGGGTCTAAATGGAAGCAGGGCAAGTGTCTACAACTTGCTTACCTCTCATTCTTATTGTCAATAGAACTTAACTAGAACTGCAGGTTTTGGACTTTGTAATGACATGGAGACGCAGCAGTAGAAAACCCAAAACAATTAAGGGAAACTCCAAGGAATCAAAGAGCTGGGGATGAGGGAGAGGGTTGCCGAAGGTCACCTGACATCATTTAATCCAGCCCTTTGCGTTCAGGGGCCTTGAAAAGTAGTTACAAGTGATGGTAGGAGGAGTTTTGGTACTTAATCAGCCTGACAGGAGAGTAATTTTTCATTATATTGAAATGAATTCTCTCATGCAATAGTTTAATGTATTGTGTTTCATTTGTTTTCTTTTTCTTTTTTGGGTTCCATTTGTTTTCAGTGTGGTTGTGATCCCTTCCAGTATAAAGTTTTTGCTTGCTTACTCAGCTGATCTTAATCCCTTCATTCTTTGGAACTCTTTTTTATTGGACAAGGGGAAGGTTTACACCAGCCTGGAACTAACTCTATAAATCATTCATTTATCCATCCACCCATGCATCCAGTATTTATTTTGTGCAACCTATAATGAAAAGGAATAATTGAACAACATAGTCATTGTCTTCAAGGAACTGAGTCCCAGAGAAGAAACAGACAAGAAATACACATCAGTAAAGGAGATAAGTGTGATGATGGGGGAAATATGGCGTCTAAAGGGGTCCTGACCTTGTCTCTTCCTCCTTCTCTTGCCCTCTTAACCTTTTGAAGTATTTTCTGAGTTTTAATCTGGTGGCGGTGGTAAGGGGGTCCATAATGCAAAACTATCCATATATGACAAATGAAGGCAGAGCAAGGTAAGTGCCGGGTGAGGTTTGCCACAGGAACTGAAAAGGGAGACAGAATCTCTGACACGGACAAACTGAGAAGATTTTCTAAAGAAGTGGCATTTGAACAGGACTTTTAAAAGTGTGGGCAAGATTTTGACAGACTGAACCGTGTGATGGCAAAAAGGTTGGATAGAAAGTCAGACAGTTCAGGGAAATAAGAAGGCTTTGGGAGGTACTTTGAATTTTGGTTCCCTTTTGCTTTTAACTTCCATGCGTAAACACGGCAGTTAATCCTAAATAATCCTAAATATGTGCCAGGATTTAAATGTATTCTTACCAAGACATTTGTCTGCACAGGCTCTTTTCCTTCTGTGAACCACCTCTCCTTTATCCCCTAGTAATTCTACCCAGACCCTGTGGTGCAGGTGGGCTGACCCTGCCCTTCTGTCTGGCTGCAGGGGTGGCCACATGACGTAGTTCTGCCCAATCAGAGTATTCCTTAGATCCCATCCACAGCAATTGCTTAGAGATTTGCTTAGTACCCAAGGTAAGCTAATTAGCATCTCGCAGAGCTGTCATGGGGTATGCCCTCAATTTCTCTAAGATTAAGAGTCTTAAGAATGCTGTAGAGTTTGGCTGCCAATATCTTTCTCTTGGAAAGAACGTTTCTGAGAATGAAGGAAGCAGCAGCAGGCAGAGCTGAGAGACAGAGAGATACAGAATTCAGATGACTGTGAACTCACAGATCCTGCCATGCCTAAGATCCACTCTTCAAATCTCCGTGAAACTGCCAATCCCCTAGTCACCTCCCCTTCTTTATTTTCCCTTAAGTTAGTTTGGCAAGGGATTTTGAAAATTACAACTGAAAACATCCTCACATATAGAGCTGATTAACTGTGTTGACACAAGGGAAATTTTCTTAGATAAGTTGGTCTAAACAGTAGTGATAAAAATTGACATTTCAGGTTGGCACCTGGCTCAGCCAGCTTTTCTTTCTTAATGAATTTTTGAAAGTCTCAAACAGCAACTTGACTGAAAATGGTAAAGCCACTGTGGTTATAGTACGTGGCCAACTAGATGCCCAGACAGGTTTTTTTTAGATCAAAGCCACAAAATTCTTTTAACCATGAATTACCTCATTGTGATTGTTTTGTGTATTTTAGGCATTCGAGTCCTTTCATTCCACAGAATCCTGAAATAGTTCTCTATCTGCACCTAGGATTCTGTGAGTGTTACTTCATCCACCTCTGAGAGGTTCTCTCTCTCCGCAGCTCCCTCTTTCCCCACAGGCAGAAAGAGGCATACAGTGTGCAGAAGAGTCAATGTGCTTTCCTGAGAAATGAGAAAATTCTAATGACTCAACATGTCCTCATTTCTACTACCAAATTAGGGAAGGACTGTCACAAGTAACAACGAAAAATGACCCGCTCAGGATTTTTCCCTACAACAAACTGTTTTGAATTGACATGAGGCAACAAAATGAGGATAGATGCAGGAATGCAGTGACTCCTAAAACAACCTACTGTCTTCAAAAATGATACCAGTTTGCCCTCTTCATTTTGTCTTCACAGGCAGCTTTGCAAGAGTCAAGGCTGGGTGGTGCTCACTGTAGGAGTATGTGTTAGCAAAGCTAATTTCAGCATCTGTATAAAAATTTCCATCAGCTGCTTGCTGGTATCAAATATCACACTACCTGTGAAAGCTTCTATGAGGGGTTGCATTTTAACTTCCTGCTTTGTTTTCGATGAAACTGAGAATTCTGTTTGCCATCTGCCCTGCCTATTGGGTTCTTTTTGATCCCAGTTTTGACCCTGCTTATGTATCTATAAGTGCCAACTACAGTTTTACACCCTGTTAACATTCTTCCTAGTTAAGAATCTTATTTTCTATTTCAGTAGACTTCCATTGGTAAAATCACCAAGTTTCCATTTATCAGAAATATTACATCCTGTTTTCCACATAGTGCAACAAAAAGAAATCAGACAGCCATAAAACTTAGACACGAATGAGGTAGGTAAGCCTGCCCATCTTTAAACAAAAGTTCAGGGAAGAAATGTTTTAGGTATAAGGAAATTGGAGGGGCACAGTGATTTAATTTCATCTTAGTTTTGTCAGTTTGTCACAAGGGAGACTTAGGATTTAGAATCAGGTCTTATTTATTAAAGCTCTGGATCATTTCGGTACAACGGGTATTTGCTCCATGCTAGGTACTGAACTAGGTGGTCCTTTTCTTCTGGGGTTGTGGAGCTGGGGTGATGTAAATCTCAGCTGTCTGTGGCCATGTTTTGTGTAGTACATATTCTTGATTCTTTTGAATGCCATGCCTCTGAACCTTCTTTCTATGTTTGGGAACTCATCTACCTTATGAATTTTCGTGGCTGGTGGAAACTGTCTCAAAATTAAGAAGCTGAAAATGCCAGCTTTATCAGCCTTGCTTTCAACCAGGATTCTAGGCTTTGTCAATGACAGGGACCCGACGTGAACTTCAGATTGGGAGTTAGTGACCCAGAGAGGGGGCCCAGGGAAGACTCATCTCCACCTCTGTGGGAAAGCAGTGGGGGCTAATGCCAAGGTGACCTCCAACTGCAGTAACAGGAGGGGGAGCCAAGGGAGGACTCAGTGTTCAGTGCCTGCAAGGTCAGCTCTGGAAGTCAGCACCTGGTCACTTGGAGCATGGTTCCTGGCAAAGTGGCCTCAAATCAGGCTTTGCAGCCCTCCCAGAAACTCTGTGAATGTATTAATCTTGCCTCTTCTTAATTTATTATGATGATTATGATGATTATTAGCAGTGGATTCTGTTGTTTGCAACTAAGAACTCTAGGGGAGGAACCTTCTTCCATCCACATCATGGAGAATGTTATTTGCAATGGGGGAAAATCATGCCAATATATGGAAAGAACTGGAGTTAAGACAGAGGAGAGCAACCCGACAAGATAATCTTGGTCCTTAGGGCCCTGAGACCAGCTCTCACTCTGAACTTCCCATTCCATGGGGTGACAAATTCCCACTTCGGTTTGAATTCAGTTGAGGTGAGTTTCTGTCACTTGCAACTAAAAGAGTTCTGGCAAACACAGATGAAAGCACATTAATAACATGTATCAGAAGTCTCAAAAACATGCATCCCCTCTGAGCCAGTAATCACTTTTCTATTCTTTGGAAATCATTTAAAATGTTTAGAAGACAAAACCAAAATGGTGGGTAGGATCGGGCAAATAGTTGCAAAAGAAAGTGCTTCCAAACTCTAGTTTGAAAAGACACATGCTCCCCAATGTTCACAGCAGCACTATTTATAATAAGTAGCCAAGGCATGGAAACAAACTAAATGCCCATCAACAGATGAATGGATAAGGTAGATGTGGTATACACACATACACACATGTACACACACAATGGAATACTATTCAGCCATAAAAAGAATGAAATAATGCCATTTGCAGCAACATGGATGGACCTAGAGATTATCATACTAAGTGAAATAAATCAGACAGAGAACAAATATCATATATTATATATGGAATCTAAAAATTGATACAAATAAATTTATTTATAAAACATAAATAGACTCACAGACATAGAAAAGAAATTTATGGTTACCAAAGGGGAAAGGGGGAGGAGGGATAGATTAGGAGTTTGGGATTAACAGATACACTCTACTATATATAAAAGAGATAAACAACAAGGATCTACTGTATAGCACAGGGAACTATATTCAATTCTTGCAATGAGCCATAATGGAAAAGAAACTAAAAAAAAAAAAGTATGTATGTATCTGTATAACTGAATCACTTTTTCTGTACACCAGAAACTAACACTGCAAATCAACTGCATTTCAATAAAAAATAAGAATACCAGAAAAGAAAGTGCTTCTAGAGAACAATACCCATGAAACTGAAGCCACTTGATGCCAATTCCATGCTCATCTATATCATACCTTTTGCTTGACATTTTAAAGACTTTTCTTTCATTGCCATCTTAGTTTTATTTTATGTCTTTCTGTATAGCTCGTCTCTTGTTCTTTCCCCCTGAGTCGTTGGACCTGCCTTTTGAGGCTGAAAACTGGCATAAAGTGTGAGGCCAGGTAAATGCTGGCTTGCTTTTCAGATGAAATGGCACTTGAAGTGCCAGAGGTCTGCAAGTACCCTCACCAGGCCATGATGCAAAACACGACACATGATCTGCGTGTGTGCATGTTCCTCAAGGAATTCTTTATGCTGAACTCTGGTTTGGAGGCCTCTGACCCAAGCCCAGCAGACTAATTACAATGGCCAGGGCAAAATGTAAAGCAGTTAAAATACCAAGTGCTCAGTCCAAGATTCAGAAAGCCGGGAGTTTGGCCCTGGTGTCTATTCACTGGCAAACTGTATGGCCTTGGCTAGTCCTTTCTTCTCACTAAGCCTCGACTTTTCATTTGTATAGTCAGGCATTGGGCCAAATGTTTTTTATGGTCCTTTTTAGATCTCAGCCCCTGTCTTTTATGATTCCTTTCAAGGTGGCACTTTTAAAGCAAGTCTGAGATGGACTTGGATCAGGAGTGCCTTTACATAGCACCCAGTCTAGGTCGGGCCTCAGGCCAAGTCATGGGAGGAATTCCCTTTGAAGGAACCTGTCCCTCTGAGTCCTCAGAATCAAGTCTCCTGAACCAAGTCCCAAGGACAGAAGCCTGTTGTGGCCCCAGTTCTGCTCAAGGCTGGAGGCTCCTAGGGAGGGGATCTGAGTTGACTCTGGAACAACCTGGTGATTCAGCCTTTACAAGGTTCCATTAAATATGAAGAACAACCATTTGAAGTAGATATTTCTATTTCACTGAGGAGGTGAATGAAGCTCAGAGAGTTCCAATGACAGCCAGCTAGTGAGGGAGCTGGGATTCAAGTTCAACTCTTGATTTTAGTGCCTAGGCTTTGCCCTCTGCCTGAGTGACACCTTGGAAGTTGAATACTGTTGAAGTGAACAGTGAGGTGCACATTCAGAGAGGGTGACATGCAGCCAATCCCCACCTCCGCTCGGTTTTAAAGCTGCAACAGAGCACTTAGTGACCATCAGTTATGGCCAAATCCAGCTTTGTCTCTTGCTGTCAGGGTGACTTTAAGCGAGTTAATCTTTCTGAGCCTCAGTCTCCCTACCTGTAAAATGGGGATGAAGGTAATGGTACCCGCCTTTAGGTTGCCAGTGTTAAACAGAAGTGTTTGACGTAGTGATGTTCAATAAGGTTAGTGACACATAAAGGGTCGAATTTGCACGCCCCAGTGGCAGCGAGTTCCTTTGTTTCTACTTCTGAATTTGCTCTCAAACTCACCCATTTCTCTCCATCACTGGTACCATCTTAGTCCAGGCCACCCATCCGGAAGACTAGAATTGATCTTCTACTCCCATTCTTGTCCCCCAGAAATTCATTTCCCACACAGGAGCCAAAGTAATGTGTGACACAGAAAATCAGGTCAGGTGACTTCCCTGCTTTCAGCTTTCTTGCTGCATCCAGGATCCAGTCTCCTCCCCCCCCCCCCATCACCATGGCTTCTCGGGCCCTCAGGAGCTTCCTCTGCAGCCTTTTCTCATGCCACTCACCTCACTGCTCATCAGCCCCCAGCCAAGAGGGTGTTCGGTCCGTTCCCCAAACTCATCAAGTTCCTTCTGAGATCAGGCTCCAGATATTTTCTGGAGCTGGAACCCAATCCTCTCCTTCTCACAGAGCTGCCTTCCTCTCCTCACTCAGGTCTCAGCACACAGGCCTCTCTTCTTAACCACCCCGATCAAAGATCTTCCTTTTATCCTCTGTCTCATATCCTTGTATAGATAAGAGTTAGTGTATGGAGCAGACACTAGTCACAGCTGGTGATTATTTTGGCTATGTCGTGTGTGTGTATGTGTATGACACTGTTGGGGCTCTAGCCGTATCTTTTCAGGTCCCTTTACCATTTTTGTGCAATCCAGCTTCACCTCCCGTAGCCAGCACCTGCAGTTCTGCTGGAAGCCTTCCCTTGAGCTTCTAGAACCTACTTTGCCCCTGGGGTAGCTCTTAACCATGACTGTTAAGTATGGGGTATAGATACACAGATCTCTCACCTCTCAGCCAGGATAATTCTGAGATCTGAATTTTCCACTGTTTCCCAGAGTTCTCCCAAAGGATTAAGCTTCAGTAGCCCACTGTGATGACTGGCTTCAAAACTCACCTTTACTGGTCACCCTCCCTCTCCTGTATGATGTCCCCACTCCCCTACCAATGTCCTCATTCTCCCAAATGATCTGTGAGCATTCAGTCCTCATGTCAGAGTCTAGTTCTGGGTGGAACCCAACTCAGACCGTGGATTTGTAGAGTGTACATTCTATGTCTATCTTGTTCATGGCTCTATCCTGGTGCCTCGTTTAGTGTCTGGTACATAGTGACAGCACTCAATATATGTTTGTGTAATGAGTACCTGCTAGCAGTATTATGACTGCAGTGCAGCATTTCTTCCTTTCATGGAGTTTCGTTTATACCAGTAGCCTACTGTGCACCCACAGAATGTAACAAGTGCCCTCCAAAACGTACAGAATGAAAAAGAGGTATTTTGTTTTCTAAGTGCTTTCAAGGGTAGCATTCCTGTAGAAGTGTTGTTTTAGCAGGTTTGCTACGTCTGGGAGCTCTTTATAGGGAAGAGATCCCAAGAGAGATTATCTAGGAGTCTGGCATTCTTCGTGAAATCCCCACGTGGAGATGCTTCAGAGATCTTTTATGGGACAAGACCCTGATATGCTTGTTTGTGGGTGGTTTATGCAAAAAGCAACTGGATCCTGAAAGAGGTGCTCTCAGTGGAATAAGATGGATACCTATGCAGGGAGAAGGGCAATACTACTACTAAAAGATAATAGAAATCATCACCATGGACTAAGTGCATTTACAGGCCAGTCCTTGGGTGGGTCACACGTGTCATCTCATTTTATCCTAGGAACCAACACGTGGGGTAGGTTGTATGTTACCCCATCCTCAGGTGACGAGAGTGAGGCTCAGGGAGGTTAAACGACTAACCCAAGTTCATACAGCTAACAAGAGGCAGAACTGGGATTTGAAATCCACTCTCACAACTTCGGAGCCCCTGCTCTTATTCCTCTGTCTCACCGCCTGGGTTAGGAATAGTTCAGCCGGCTCACCAGGTGAACTAAGGAAGGTACTTCAGCCTGGAGAAAATATGATTGAAAGTAAAATACAAAAATGAGATGCAACCCCCCTGAGAGGCCTTCAAAGACCCGTAGGCTCCCATGGAGCAGGTGCGTTTTGTGTGGCTCAGTTTCAGGAAGGCTTTTCTCAGAGTGCTGTTCAGAGGTGGAGGGAATAGAGTCAGTTCAGGCACAGGAAGCTCCCCCACACTGGGGGCCTGAGGGCAACAGGGCGTCTCTGTGGGAAGTCAGAGAGAGGACTGGAGCACAGGAGAGTGGCTGCTGGCTTGGAGGACTTTCACGATCCCTTTCAGGTGTGAGATTCTAGAATGCAAAGGAATTGGGAGATTCATTCAGTCCCTGCACATGTGGTTGGTACTGTGTAGTTCTGGAGTGACAAGATTTGCAATATGATTTGAGAGGAATTTACTAATGCCATGTTAATAAATAAAAAAATACGTGCTACATATACTCTCTGCGTAAGGGAGGCAGGGCCACAGTGCTGCAGGACCAACCAGTATAATGGGATGGTCAAGGATGTGGGCTTAGAGTCAGTCTATATGATTAATTGGGGGCAAGCTACTCAGTGCTCCTGAGCCTCAGTTTCCTTTCCTGTAAAACAGTACTGCTCTGTGGGTTAAATTTTTTTTTTTTAATGGAGGTACTGGGGATTGAACCTAGGACCTCGTGCATGCTAAACACATGCTCTACCACTGAGCTAGACCCACCCCACCCCAACATTTTAATTTAAATTAAATTAATTTTACTTATGTGTCTTAAATCACTTTTGTAGGTATTTAGCTCAGGCCCGTGAAGACTGTAAGTGTTCAAAAATGATAGCTGTTAAAAAAAAATGGTAGCTGTTTTTTCTGAAAACCTTTCAACTGATACATATTTTTCTTAAAAACATAAATGCAACCACTTCTGTATCATGTGCGTACTCTGTAAGATATGAAGAAGGCAACTTTGAAATTTGAGATGCTGGAATCCTGAGACTGGGAGAATCTGAGACTTTTTCTACAACCGTAGTCATTGCGAATATTTACTAAGCACCCAGATGTCACCTCACAGAGCTGATTCTCAGCTAAGACAGGATTAGAAGCCGACTTTCCTGAAATTCAGGCTCTATTACTCCCCACCTATAATAGGCCATTGCCTACCCCGATGACAGGTTTCCGAAAGAAACGAAGCAGAAATATTTTGCTCTGATTCTGTTTATATTTCAGGAAAAGCAGACCAGCTCTGGATCAGAGCCTGTCGGTCTCCTGATAACACATCTCCCCAAGTATTGCTCCCCTGCGCATTTGCTGCCTTGATCAGCTTCTCCCTCTCCTCCCCTCTTCCTCCCTGGTTTTTGTTGCCCTGTCTGTATCTCCCACGTGTCTTCTCTGCCTTTTGCCACACCTACCCTCCTCTTTTCTCTGCCTCCATTTCCCGCTCTTGGCTCCCTCTCTCTTCACCTAGACTCATGCCTAATACTTAAGTCCTTAAAGTCATGACCAAGTGGCACCCAGTTGACACAGCATATCGTGAGGTGGATTGGAACATGGAGTTGGACTGGCTAGGGATGACCTTATGCTCTGGAAGTTTATAAGCAGTGTTACAATGCTGGTGTTGGTGCCAACAGGAACCCACCAGCAATGTCAGAGAGCCCAGGGCTCCGTGGGGTGCCATGGCACCACCATCCTTGTCTTGCCTGGTTCAAATCCTGTCTCTGCCACTTGTCAACAGTTTCTTCATCTGTAAAATGAGAAAATATCATGGACCTCCAAGGGTTGTTAGGAGGATTCAAGAAAACCATGCTTATTTCACACAGTGTCTGGTGCACTGTGGGTGTTATATGATGGTCATAGTTATCAAGATGCTGATTAACAATGCCGACCTCCTTTCTGGCTTCTCTCTTTCCTGGTCCCTCCCTCCTTGCCCAAGCAATCGGGACAAGCCCTCCATAGGATGAAATTTGCCTAATTCTCTAAGCCTTAGGACACCAAATGGAATGAAGCACTTAGAAAACTCAGGACATATCTCAGCCACAAAGTTTTCTGATCGGGAAAAGAAAAAATCTTAGTGTTTCAAAGATTTAAGAAAACAAAACCAAAACAATAAAAAGCAACGTGTTTAATAGCAAACTCTTTTCCTTTCTAACACAAAGCTGAACACAGCTCTGCAGAGATCTTTTCTGGCTCCATGCCCACTGAATCTGCTGCATTGCCTTGGCAACCAATTAAAATACTTCTCTGTGTGCGGCAGTATCGTCCTTAACTCTGCAAAACCAGGACAACCTGCTCAGAGGGCTGCGCCCGCGTCAGTTGGTTTTCGCTCTCCTCTTGATCTGGCTCCGTTCTGGTTTGACTTCTTTTTTTCCTTTCCCAGTTACCTCTGAATCCCCTGCCAGCACCTACGTGCCATTCCTAGCACACCTGGCCTTAAGTCAAGAAACACCCTTGTCAACCAGACAGGGGCTGGAAGGGATCCTGGGGACAAAGTGGCGAGTACGTCTCCTGTCCTCTAGCCTCGAGGGAAGACATCAGGAGCTCCTCAGCCATGAAGATGCTAAATCTCACTGCAGTTCCATGCAATATAGCCAGCAGTATGCATTCAGTAATGAAGTAGTTATTGAACGCCAGTTGCATTCCAGGCACTATGCTGGGTGCAGTGGGGACAAGACACCTCCTTAACCTCATGGAGCTTATGTGCCCTGTGAGGCAGTGGGGACTCTGGGAACTGAGGAGGAACTTATGGCCAGCCAGTTTGGGATGTGGGACAGAGGGCTGACTTCTGGAAGGAGTGGAGGCGAGACTGAGACAGAGGATGGCTTGCAGTCAGCCTCGTGGGCCAGTTTTGCCATTAGGCGATGGTTCCACCCTTCCCTTGTCTAACACGGGCAGTTCGGCTGATTCCTTAGCTGGAGTGGTTTGCTTCAGGTACTCTGAGAGCACGTACCTTATTTCTCCTGTCTCTGGGCTGAAGTTTTCCCGTTAGCTTCTTAGGGAAGGATAGCAGTGAATGATCCAAGCTCTCTCACCTCCTCTCTTGGCTCTCCACACTGTGTACGCAATTGGTGGCTGAAGGGCGCATATTCCCAAACCAGCAGCATCAGGACCGTGATGCTGGGACTCACTGCCCAACGTACATGCCTCTCAGTGTATTCGGAGGTTTGCAATCTGCAGTGTCATGGGTTTCTCCGGATGGTTAAAAATCAGACCATTTGCATTTTTTAAAAAATGCAGCTTTAATAACTGCCCCAAACACAAATACAGGAATGCTAAATTGTGATCTGTAGCCATTTTCTCCCATTTTGCTTCCTTATAGTAACATTTATTGGGCACAAACCTCTTATGTGTGACGTGGAGAAAACGGTGACTCCCACCTCAGTGGGTCATAGAAAGAGTTACGTGAGATTGTGTAGGTAAAAGCGCTTTATCCAGTGCCTGACACAGTCAGTCCTTTGTTTTAAGAGTTATTAACTGCATCATAATTATTCGTTTTTATGGCTGTCTCCCCAAAGAGACATGAGCTCTTTAAGGGGAGGGCTTTGGCCATTTTGGTGAGTTACTCAGTTTTCCTGGGTCTCTTCCATGTATGCATGTTATTAAGATCGTATCTTACTTGCTTTTGTTCTTCACTGCAGCCCAGCAAAGGGTCTTACTCATAAAAGGCATCCTGTATGCGCCTGTGGAATGAATGAGGCACAGGAAATAATAATGCCTCACATTTACTGTCATGTAGTTTACTGCGTGTCACACCCTGTGCTAAAAACTTTACAAGAGTTATCTCGACTTCTTCTCCAAACGAGACCACGATCACTGTTAACTCCATGTCTACAGCACAGTGAAACAGCCCCACTGCAGTCGGCACGGTGGAACTTTACAAGATTAACCTGCCTGGATGAGTACAAGCAGACAGCTAACCTTCCCTGGGCGCTTCCTTTGCCCAGACCCTGTGCTAAGCCCTTTACAGGAATTGCCTCATTACATCCTCCCAATAACCCTAGGAGGTAGGTTTAATATTTCCATTTTATATTCTCAGAGTCACTAAGTAACTTGCCCGGAAGCACACAGCCGGTTACGTGAATGAAGAGCCTTTGTCCTAAATCACCGCCTTATCTTGTTTACTTATCTCACTGGAAGTCTAGGGTCAGAAGCTGCAGAAAATTGAATACATATTTTTAAAATGATACAAAAACCCCTATTCCTCTTACTCAGAAAGAAGTTTAAAAATATATATGCGGGGTGGGGGTATAGCTTAGTGTTAGGGGTGGGGTATAGCTTAGTGTTAGAGTGTGTGCTTAGCATGCACAAGGTCCTGGGTTCAGTTCCCTGTATCTCCATTAATAAATAAATAAACCTAATTACCCCCCCCAAAAAAGACCTGATTAAATAAAATTTAAAAAAAAAAATATATATACATATATATGTATACATACACACACATACACACACACATATCAGTGGGCAATGGGGAGCTATTGTTTCATTGGTACAGAGTTTCAGTGTGGGATGATGAAAAGTTCTGGAGCTGGGTAGCAGTAGTTGCACAACAGTGTAAATAAACTTAATGCCACTGACCTGTACACATAAAATGGCTAAAACGGCAAATTTTATGTTATACATATTTTTAACTTAACTATATACATATGTAACAGGTGTGTCAGCATGAGAGGTGCCAGGGCCATGTTCCCACATGAAATGCCACCTTCCCTTCGTGTAGGAGGCCAGGTCAATTCAGCTCATAACTCTTAGCTCGTAACAATGTAGCTCAGATTCTTGTAGTGCCTCTTCCTTTCTGTCACTGGTATCCTTGGGACTAAGTGTAGATTAACTCAGCATGAAATGATTCCCCCAAGATCAAAGGAGCACCTAAAATTTGCGGCATGTGCCTCAGGAGTTTGGCCACATATGGAAAGGGCATTTCCTGTGTTCTTAGGGTTAGCAGGTCATCAGCTGAGTGGTTTTGAACCTGGCGCACTATGTTTTCTGGATAGTGTCACCCAAAAAGGTACTGAATAAGGTGATTGCCATCTAGAATATTTCAGCCGCCTCATGACTTCATGCTGCTCATTCCTCACATAGCTTTGTCATGGCTCGATTCGTGAAGACTTCATTTCTGCAGCATGAGGAGTTATTCCATGACTCCAGGAAGTCTACCAGAGACATGAATGTGTTCATTTATTCATTCAGCCATTCAAAAAATATACTGGGATTCCTAGTAGGGGCCAGGCTCTAGGCTGGGTGCACACTCCAAGCACAGTATTGAGAGACAAGGTGCCTGTTCTCCTGGTGCTTGGAAGAAAGATTAGGAAAATGACAGATCTGACATGAACTCAGCTACTATTTGAGTCCTGGAGTCTGAGCCCATGAGCATGCCTGGTATGAGCTTTCAATGGTGTGAGCTTTCGAGACAGAGCCTGGCACGTAGCAGGCACTTAGACACAGTCTGCTGAATGCCCTGGCTTCTGAGCTGGGGATCTGGAGCGATGTGACCCTGGGGGGCTGACACAGACCCAAGTTACGGAAAGCTCCTCACAATGAATGGACTTGTCTTTCCTTGCCCTGTGCTCTATCACCTGCTGTGGATGTGCTGGCTCATGCCCCTGCATGCTAGGGTTGTCAGGTAACCTGACCACTTCAATGGAAAAGAATGGCTCTCTCTGCCAGTGAAGTGGAGACTGCTCCTCACTTGCCCAGTAAGCTCTGCCATCTGCTTGGAGCAGAGATACCCTGTTTGGCTGCACTGAATCCATCAGGTAGATGCAGCCCATCAACCAGGTGATGCCACGTAACCAGCTCAGCTGCGAAGAGACTTTACTGCCGCGAGTAATTGACATGTGCCTTCCTAGTGGTGTTCTGAAGCAGGTATCCAGTCACCCCATATCCTCTCCATCTGTTCCCTTCTCCCTTTCTCCCAGCTTCCATTCTATTCCAGATATCGCTGTCCTGTCCTGCCTTTCCTTGCACCCATATGCCCAGAATAGACCCTACATTTTCATCCTGACCATTAAAAACACCCATTTTTTTTTCTAGAAAATTTCTCTCTATTGGCCAAACTTCATTTCCCTTAAACTGAACCACCTCATCGCCTGACATTTTCATAAACCATCATTTCTTGAGTCTAAGACTTCTTTGTCTTAATCACTTTATTGGGTTATAATTTACATATCCAAAAAAGCACTCTCTTTAAGTGTACAGTTTGATGAATTTAGACAAGCTTATATAGCACCACATAAAACATGTGCATTACCCCCAAAATATCACTATAGTTTATGGTTGTGCCATTTCTAGAATTTTATATAAATGGAATCAGACAACATGTACTCTTTAGTAAGACATTTCTTTTTTGATATCTTAACATTTCTAAAATTGGATATGTCTTACAGTGAGCATGTAACACAGTAGTGTTTCTTTTTTTTGCTTTAAGAGCTATAACTACATAATATATCTTATAATAGATAATATCTTTAAATCGGGGGTATATATGTATCATATGCATGTGTGTATACATATACATACCACATATGCGTAGATACATATACACTGAATAGTTGGCTTTACCAAGGTGATAATTACCTTGCTGTGTAGCTTCTCAGAGGGCCTAGAGCTGGATACTCCTGACAGGAGTTAAATAAATACTGCAGAAGGAGGTGATGGTGAGTTTCACAGTTTCCCAAAAATGTCTTCTAGTGGCAAGAACTTGCCAAAAACTCCTCTTGGAATGAGTCAATAGTCTCCAATTACAAAAGAGATTCTCTTTGAGGGCTCAGTTACCTCTGCATTAGTATGAGATAGCTTTTCCCAAAATTTGTTCCGTGGACAATTATTGATACCACCAAAGGTACTAATGAAAGGGAGGAGAGGGAGTACCACGGTCACAGAAATTTGGGAGACGGATCTTATTATTTTTCTACCGCTTAGAGATTCACAATTCATTAGCATGCTAAAAGCACTGAAAAGTCCTGCAGTAAAGAGAAAGTGTTTAGCTCTGTTTTAATCTCAGGTTTGTTTGATCTTGGAGCTTCATGGAACATCTAAGAGCTTATAGACGACACTTTGTGAAAGGCGGGTCTAAAATATAAGCATAAATTTAAAATGAGAAAGGGAGATATTAGGCGCTGAAGAGAGCTGTGTTTGAGCTGATCCCAGCTCGTGGATAAGGAGACTGAGAGTGCAGGGCTGAACAAGCACTTTCGCTGGTTTCACAATCTCTTTATAGTTTGAAGGGACAGGTGGACAGGCAACCTCTCCTACGAGGAAACGAAAACAACATAAAAATATGCATTGGCTAATCCCTGGACATGCCCCAGTGCGTGTGGCTGATAATTGAGGTTGAGTAAAAAGAACCTTCTGCCCCAGCCACCTGCCTCGGCCATCCACAGTGGGGTGAGCTTCTATGTGTCCACTGTTTGGCCAGACATCTTTAACTGATGAGAAAACTGAAGCAGATAATAGAATGGTTTCCTAAAACAGAGAGGAACCTCCTACACGAACTCCCCTGATCATTTAAATGATGGCAGAACCCTTCTCAGAAACAGTATTGACCCCATACACACAGAGATGAAAGGAAATCAGAGTGGGCCCAGTGAAAATTAGGAAGGACACTCAAAGAAATGTACAAGAGCTCCATTTCATTTTTTAAAAATATTTTAAAGATTAACATACAGTAAAATTGATTTTTTTTCTCTTGGTATAAATTCCTATGAAGGTTAACGCATACATAGATTCATTTCACTGCCACCGCAGCCAGGACAGTTCCTCCACCTTCAGAACTGGGTAGATTACATCCTCTTCCAACCCGTAACCCCTGGAAACACTGAAAACCACTATTTTCCATCACTACGGTTTTGCCATTTTGAGAACCCCCTTTCCTTTTGCTACCCTCTTTGCTTTATTTCTTCAAGAGGTCCCTGCCTGTTTATGTGTGAGCACAAGAACTCCAAACCCAATGCCAGCAGACTTTCTTCTCTCTTGTTATTGTATTGTTATTTATTGTCGGTAACATTTATTAGCACCTATTATGTACCAGGTACTAGACTAAACTTTTCACAAACACTATCTCATTTTAATCTCACAATGGCCTTATGATATATGGATTTGGGGAAACAGTTCTTATTGGTTCTTACACAAATATGGAAACTGGGTGTCAGGGAGGTTAGTGACTTGCCTGGGGCCTCCCAGCTAACAAATAATTGAATCCCAGCACAAACCCAGCTCCATTTGACTGCAGTCCTTAAACACTTCAGTCATCAATAAAAGGAAGGGGATTGTAACTAGAAAGGAGGTACATTGAGAGAGGTTTGGGGCCATGTGGTTTTTTTTAAAGTTTGTACGTGTGAGTGGAGCTGGAGAACCATCTGGATGTCCCGACTTCTCAACCTCGGCTCCCCTCTTTATGCCTTCCTCCGCTTGCCACATGCAGTCTGCGGTGACCCAGTGGCATCTGCCTGATATTTCCAGGGGCTTGGGATGGTTTTAGTCCCCTTGGAAATTTACCAGTAACCACCATCTGTGTCACAGCTCTGCAGTGGGACACAGTAGCTGGGACCAAGGAAAGGGGCTGGATGCCTTCTGGTTTGTGCCCAGCCTCAATTCCCTTGTGTGTCTTCTGACCTCATTTTTTTCTCCCTGGGCTGCTTGCAACACCAGCTGAAAAAGTTTCTAGGACACAGGCACCTGGTCTGTGTGCTGGAGGTGGCAGGTGCGTTCTCGCTGAGGTAGGGCGAGAGGGACAGGAATGTGTGTGGTTGGCGTGATGCTTAACAAAGACTTCGGAGAGTCCCAGGGCAGCCACAGTTGTGTTGGGGAGAGTGAGACGCAGGGGAAAGGGGAGACAGACGTTAATGGAGAATCAGAGATGCTGGGGAAGTAAACTGGGTTCTTGCCCTGCATCTGCTGAGCCCCGCTGAGCTTGCCGTTTGGGGAAGCGAAGCTGGTTGGCAAATTCGCTCCTAGAATCAACTCCTAGCTCCTTAAGAGTCTCAGAAGTGAGCTGCTGAGGCAGTGCATACTGGAGGAATCACACCCCTGAATCACGGCCACGGGGCATTTGGAGACAAACAAAACAAGCCCCAAATCAGCATACCGTGAACCATCTCTGGATGACACTCGGTTAACAAGGGGTGAGAGATGGTGTGCAATTTAGAGTAGAACAGTGTTGAGTCGCTTTAATAATGACAACAGCTGACATTTACTGAGCCAATCGCTGTGCTCAGAAGTCACTGACATGAATCGTCTCACTGACTTCTCCCATCAGCCTGCGGAGGCAGGTCTACTATCATCTCCAGTTTACAGAAGGGGAATTGGAGGCCCTGAGGTCGAAGTGACTCACCAAAGTACACAACGACCGAGGGGCAGGATCAGGACTGGAATTCTGGTATTTTCGAACCTAAGTTCGCCAATTCTTAGCTTCACTGCTTTCCTGTCTGGTCTAATTCAGAAATATTAAAGGGAAACAGAGGGAGGAGGAAAAAACATCAGCCTTTCAGGAGCCCAGAATCTTTTCCAATGTGTGCAGAGATCCTTGGGCTCGGCTGCAGTACGGGAAGGAACAGGAACCGGTGGGATCTGCGCTGCCAGCCCTCTGGGACACGGCCGATCTTATCTGTTGGCTTGAAATCATTGCACGCTGTAGAAACCTACAACCATTTCTCAAGTTTTCTTTTTACACAATCGGCTTGGGAGGGTTGTAGACAGGCAGGCACAATGGATTATTTTTTTCTCTCTTGGGCTGGCACCATGAAGTGTGGCTGTTGGTTTCACCCTAGCATCCTGGTTGGCACAAGAAGTTTCAGGCCTCTTGGAGCCAACAGAAAGATCTCGGTAAGCTTGTTTTGTAGATGAGCCAAGGTGAACAGAACAGGCTTTGGGCTTAAAAAGCTCCTGCACAGGAAGTTAAATGAACTCTTTCAGAGTGCTACCTTGACATCAAGTCCTCTGGAGAGGCGTTGCACAAAATGGTAGCCTGTGACAACAGATTATTTATGTCCTCTTTGGGGAGTACTTTACACTTAGTCTTATCCCATCCTGGACTCGTCACAGGTTCAAGTCCAGTAATAATACCTATTACGCTCTCCTGCAAGGGCTGTCATTCCTGCCGTGTTTTGGAGAATGCCTCATGCCCGGCAGGGCACAATCAACAGTCAATAATAATGTTTACCAGGATAATGATCTTCCAAACGCCTTTCATCCAAGAATCTCAAAGTGCTCTGCAAGCACTAATTAGTTAAGCCTCTCCATGCTTCTCTGTTTTTATAATACATTTTCCCCATTTTACAGAATTTTAAATTGCAACCCAGCAACCTTAAGTAGCTTGTCAAAAGTCAGACAGCAAGTTTAAATGAATGATAATGATGATGCTTTGTCTTTACAGGACATAGGTTTTCTCAGGCTATCTGAGTATGTTGTAAAGATAATTTTCACACTGCCCTGGAGGAAGGAGGGTAGCAAGTATTATTACGTGTTGACGGGTGTAGGTAAACTGAGGCTGAGAGGGCAGGTAGCTTGGTGAGGGTTTGGCTGAGGATGCAAGGTCATTCCTCTGCCTCTCAGAACAGGGTGGCCTCCCAGATAATCCTCAACTCTCTGAATCCAAGGGACGCATGATTGCTTTCACACTTACAGGAAAGGTAGCTATATTTGGGGAGTAGAACAGGCTGCAGAATTACAGCCCTATTTACATCCAAGAATGCTCCGTTCATATTCCCATTGAAAAGGCAAAAGGGATGAGATGAGGCTTTTCGAGAAAGGTAGGCTCAGGAAATGAAGGAAATGGGTGGAGGGTGGGGTGGCTGCGAGCTCTGCCTTCTTGCAGCATCGTCACTAAACCAGGACCTGCCTGAAAGCAGGAGCCTTCAGTGGCTTGGTTCTATATTTCAGCCTCATGACAGGACTCAGTCCAGGACAGCTCGGAGGATGGGCACAACCTCGTCACCAGCACCTTGGTCTGAGGTTACAAGTCCCTGTGAAAGAGTCCCAGGGACGTGCGGTATCTGGCTGTCTCTTCCGACCAACTCTAATTCCTCAACTCCTTATGCTGGGAGGGGCCTGGGAATCCTCTGTGGTTCAAAAAGGAGGGAGTTGTGGAGTCTTCTGCTGCTACCTTTTCTTAGCAACACAGCCACATCAAAAAAAAGATGAAAACATGAACCCAAACAGGCCAAGGTGATAGGGGACATGCCTCCTCCCAGCCTGGCAACACTTTCGGAGTGGGAGTGGTTGGCAGTACTCTCGCCTACAGGGAGGCAGGTCAGTCTTTGCAGGGTGGGGGAGGGGAGAGCTTCCTGGGTCTCAGGAATTCAAAGGGAGATTTGCTGACCCCAGATGAGATAAAGCCCGATTCTTTCTAAACACAGCCTGCCTGAGAACCTGGCTCCCCTACCCTGACCCCACCTTTTCCAGACTTGTGGATTCTGATTGATGACTAGACCTAGGGCTAGCAAGGAGCCTGAAGGAAGGGCGCCAAGCCCTTTTCTGGAATGTGTGCACACACCAGCACAATGGCAATCAAAAGTCTGCAGTAAAGAAATCACAGCAGTGCCCTGTTTCTTCCCACTCTCATCTCGGAATGTCTCCACGCTCCCCTGCTGCAGGGGTGGTGCCTTGAAGGTGCAGGGAACCCACGGAGGCGTAAGCTGCTGGAAGGAATATTTTAGAACCTTTTTCTGAACACACACCACAAGCCTCTTCTCCTTCGTTAGGGAAGAAATCCGGGGAAGACCTTCCCACCCTCTGCTACCCTTCACAGCAGGGAGTCGTGAGACTCTGCTGCTGGTGTATTAGCTTCCTGTAGGTGGGAGTACACAGAATGCAGCTCGGACTTTCGAAGAATGCCAACCATCCAGGCCACAGCTTGCCATGTCCAGTTGGACACACTAACTCCAGGGGTGACAGCAAATAATCCTGCTGGAGTCACAAAGACCACGTCCCTCTCTTGAGATGTGCCCTTACCAGGCTCCCCACAACGAGACTCACAGCCAGGTTAAAGTCCTAAGATGGGCTTGCAAGGCTGGACAGAGCAATTCACATTATCCAAACCCCCAAAAGCATTGCTGGGTGATCTCCTGAGAGGCTCTGCTGGGTCTGTTTGTTTTTTATTGCAGCCTCCGATGTGCATTTTGTGTGTGTTCTATTCATTTGTTAAAGAACTGCTCCCGGACACCTCTGCTGTACTTTCACAGCCCAGCCTTTCCTGCCAGTCACTCCACCCACATACCCGCTTCCTTCCCGCACGAACTTTGGGCATCAGGTGTCTTGAAAACCTCGAACGATTAAGAACGAGCATTGTCATAATGTTGCTTTATGACTGGGAGTGGAAAGGTGGATCTGGGTAAAATACAAGCAAAACCCGACGTTTGGAAACTTCTCAGAGATCTCAAAAGCAGCAAGCGGTTAGATTTGTTTTCTCTCTTTTTCCCACCCTCTGCATTTCCCCTGCTGTGGTTTGGACTCAGAACAGCAGAAATGAGAGACCAAAAATCTAAGCAAGAAGGCTTTCCTTGACCTACCACCTTCTGGACAAGAAGCAGGGAGAACCTAGGAAGCTGTAACAATGCTAAGAATTCCCGGATGGATTAGAGAGGCTCAGGATTCCACCAAATCCTAGCACAACTATCGCCGCCCACAGAAATCTATCCCCAGGGAATCCTCCGCGGCGCTCTTTGAAATGTAACTAAAAGAAGAGAACCTCTCATCGGCGATGCACACAAACCCAGCCTCCAAGTGGACACGATGATGTGAACAAATCAGATCTTTCTTACCCCATCCATGTGGACTCTGATGTTCGGCACCGGCCGGAAAGGGCTGCACTGCAGACCTCCGGGCTGAGTCCTGCTTTTCCTGCCGTCCTGAGAGGCCAGCACGCCGGGCCTGCGGAAGGAGCCCCCTCTGCCTGAGCCTGGCCCCGAGCGCACCCCGTCCAGGAGACGCACGAGCAGCAGGTTGGCCGGCAGCGCCTCGATGCTGCAAAACACCAGGGTCCGGCATTCGGGGCACCTCAGCTCCTTGTGGGCCTTGAAAATCCTCTGGAGACATGGTTTGCAGAAGGTGTGCTGGCAAGGGAGGACTTTGGCTGTGACATCGAGCTTTTCGAGGCACACGGGGCACTCCAGAAGATCAAGTAACGTCACATCATCCATTTTTATTTTAAAACTCCCGTCCTGACCTGGAGGGGCAGAGTCCACATGGTTGGGTCAGCTGAGCCCAAGGCGGCTGGAGAGTTTCAGAAGGCCTGCCTGCTGGAAGGAGAAAGGGAGAGAGAGGAAAAAACGATGATTGCTCCGAGAAGTGTCTCCCACCTACATCAAGGCATTGTCTCATAAGGCAGTTTGCAAGGACTTTGTTCCAGCACCCAAGTTTCAGATGACTCATTCTGATTCAGTGCTAGCAGGTATAAGCCTCTGCTCCTGCCTGCTGGCGGGTCTGAGGAAGCAGTCAGCACAGCGACCGACTACTTCCTGCCTCTCCGTGTGGAAGGCAAGAGCAGGGACACAGAGACGGCCTGATGATGAGGCCCAGAAAGCCCTCTCCCCCAGCCAGGGCTCCAAGCAGTCGGGCAGTCGGTCCCTCTCCATTCTCAAATGAAAGGCCCCTCAAGACGCAATTCCTGTGACGCTCTCTACTCTTTTTTTTCTTTTCCCCTTTAAGTTTCTCTCTTATCTGCCTCACATGCAGACAAGTTATGTTTACATAGATAAGTTTATCTGAATCTCCTGCAGTTGTAGAATTAGTTCCTTCATATCTCCCCCCATTACTTTGTTCAAGCAATGTGCAAAAAAAAAGTTCTACTAGAAACTAGTTTTCACAAAGTGTTTTGCCTCAACTACAGGCCATGGGGCTTGGACTTTTTTTCGTTCTTTCTTTTCTTCCTCCCTTACTCCCTTCCTCCCTTCTCGCTCTCTCCCTCTCTCTCCCCCTCTGGCCTCCACACCTTGATTATCTTGGCCTCAGAGACAATATTCCTCCCATAAGATAAAGTCACACAGCCTGTTTAGTTACTTGGACAATTATTCCCAGTTTCAAGTGAAGCAGGTAGGAATTCTGGACCGTGGTCACAGCTTGCAAAAGCCAAGCTGCATATACAGGTGTGTGTGTGTGTGTGTGTGTGTGTGTGTGTGTGTCTGTGTGTGTATTCTGAAAACAATTCTTGTTCCAGTTTCTTTTCGGATGTCTGAAGCCTCCCGTTTAGAAAAGCCTCCTCGTTAGAGGTCCCAGTCCCTCCGGGCGCCGGGGCCTGGGTGAGCGCAGCAGGCGGAGGTTTGGCACGCGCGCCGGTGGCCCCCCTGGTGAGAAAAGCCAACGCGACACGCGGGGACGAGGGACGGCGCCTGGCCTTCCCGAGACAACGCTCCAAAGATGTCAGCACCGGGAGGTGTGCGGGGGCCACTAGCACTAACCTTGCGCTTTAACCCCGGCAGAGTTCAGCTCAGCCCGGTCCGCGGCTCCGGCCAGGCTCCCTCCAGCCGGCGGCTTCCGTTTCCCCAGGAGCTGCCGCTGCGGCTGCTTTGAAAACTTTCCCCACTCGAGTCTTACTCATTTCAGCGATCGCCTTACCCAGCCCTGTTAACCCTTTCACCGCCGGGCGCTTTCCCCCGAGTCCACGCCCTGCTCCTGATCCTCCCTTTGTGTCGCCCAGTCGGTTTCTGGGAAGACATTACACAGGGCAAAATGGAAGCCAGCCCGGAAGGCCCGGTGTTGACAAAGTTTGTATTTTCATCATTCTGGTTTTTCTCTCCTGTCGGCGAAGTTGAAACGCGCTGGGTTATAAACCTGCCAAGGTGACTGTTTTGAACCTTTATGAGGATTTCCCAAAAAGGTCAAACATATTCATGGTAGCTAGATAGCAATCCAGCCACATGGAAAGTACTGCTCCTTCAAAAAACTCACAGTCAGTCCTTGAGTTTTGAGATTTGAGAGGGACTTTAGTGATCTTTTTGTTCAGTCTTTTTAAATGAAACAAAACGTGTTGTGATGGTACAGACATAGCCTGGAAAAATCAAAGCACAAGAGGGCTTTAAAAGAAAAAAGCAATGTCCCAGTTCCACCCCCACCTCCCTACCCACTGGAGTCTTTTCATAGCCCCAAATAAATGCTTACACTTCTGTTTCTTGATTTAGCGGTAATATATTTCATGTAACACTCCAAAAGTATCCAGTAAAGTAAATAATAATAATAATAATATTACCTAACACCACAGTTGCCTTCACCTGTGCCAAGCACTGTTCTAAATACTTCACCTACACTAACTCACTCAATCCTTTTAGCAACCCGTGCTAGCATCATCATGCACTACAATTTTCTGTACCCTCATTTTACAGAAAAGGAAACGGAGGTGCAGACAGGTTAGAGAACTCAGCCCAGAGTCACAGCTAGCAAGAAGCAGGTGGTCTGTGCTCTTAACTCCCATGTCCTATGGTGATACAACTTTAAGGGGAGGAGCGATGGTTGAAGGGAGCTAAACCTTGTCTAGAATGGCAGGAAGTCAAAAGATCAGGACCCAGACTGACCAATCAACTTCTTTGGCAGGTGAGGCAGCTGTGCCCAGAGAGGTTGAGAGATTCCTTGAAGTTGCTCAGTGAGTTAGGGGCAGAACTGGGACTAGATACTGAGTGTTCTGTTTTTACTCTATCTCCTCTCTCAGACATGAGGATGACAATTCTTTATTATGCAGAGAGCACTTAGATACAACTTCACGGGAAAATCTTTTTTCTTTTAACGGAGGTACTGGGGGTAGAACCCAGGGCCTTGTGCATGCTAAGCACATGCTCTGCCACTAGCTATAACCTGCCCGCCATGGGAAAAACTTAAGAGGGGACCAAGAGGTATGAGAATAGATTGTGGGTTTATATGTTTTTCAAAGTTCTTCCATGTCAGTTCTGAAAAAGCCAACATGCCTGAAGCTCAAAACAGAGGAGAGCTTTAGAATGGAGCAGATGGAGTCATATGTCCTCTGAGCATAGAGGCCTAATTTGGAGACATGTCAATTTCAGAGACCATATTCAATTCCTTTTTTTTTTTTTCCGTCTCCCTTTTATGGCAGGTTTTTTTGAGCTTCAATGATATTGCATGGTATTCTGTTGTCTGTCTCCTTCAATTTCCACTTTACAGTCTGTGCTTATCAAGAAGCCCCTTATGGTTCAAGACCCTTTGCTGTTCCTTCCTCTGTTTCCTATTCGGTAAAGCTGAGCTGTCTTCTCTGTGAGCAGCCCTTCAGCCCCCTCACACTTCAGTGCCTGGGCTGGCACTTCTGCTGCAGGGATGGGCAACATTCTCCCTTCTTCACCTCTCTTGTTCTTAAACACACTTTATCTCCCTGACATATCTACATCGGCATCTGCATGCACAGACACGCACTGGCTTGCACAAGGAGAAATATACACATAATCTTAGTAAGTAACCTTTATGCCACAGACCATTGCTAAGACTTTAAACAGACTATCTCATGCAATCCTCCCAACCACCCTAGAAGGTAGGTGCCATAACTTTCCTAGAGTTACGAAGATTGTGATCTGAACCCAGTTTGGTCCAACCCCAGAGCCAATGTTCCTCACCATGATTGCTTCCCATGTTATAAAGTCAAGTTTATGCCAAAAGTACACCTGTGTATGTTTACATAAGTTTATGTAAAGATATATCTGTAACTTTAGGTATGCATCTTTTACACACAGGAGAGCCCAAGCTGCTTTCACTCTTGCTCTCTGTAATCTATCCAGTCTCCTGGCCCCCTCCCTGCCCCTGTGTGGGTCTCAAAAAGCTTCAAATCCACCCATCCCTGAGAAAACACAAAACCCAGCTCTGTCCCAGGAAGGCAGGCTAGATCTAGGGCCAGCATATTTGACAACTGAAAATTCATCAAAAGAAAATTGTGATCATGGAATTTTAGACACTGGTGGAAGGCAGAGAAAGTTTACAGTGAATAGGAGTGGCTTTTCAGCACCTTTCACATCACACCCTGTAGGTGGTCTCCAACCTACAAAAGGTTAGTCTTGGTGGAAGCTTGAGGAGAAATTTTCTTTTGAAGAAACAGGAGGTTTTTCAACGGGGATTTCATCTGGGCTTAACTAAATGCAACCTTGGCGTCAAATCAGATGAACTAGTCCTCAAAAACAAACAAAAAGGTGACCTGTGCATGCCTTCCCAGACTCCTGGCTCAGGCCATCACCCCCACTGCTCCCACCTCATCAGCACTCCTGTTTATATTTGTACAATTACGTCGGGATTACAGGCTGTGCTCTCTTTAAATACCTGTGTGATATTTATGAGCTTCTGCTGCTTGTATTTACAAGCATATCTTGATTTATGTAAGAAAAAAAAAGCAAATCTGATCATATTGCTCTCCTGTTCAAGATCCTTCAGTGGATTCCCAGTGGCCTGAGGATAAAACCCCATCCTTTTTCTGACCTATCAGGCCAGACAGGATCCCCCTCCTGCCCACCTCACCTGCCTCAACTTACCCCACGTCCCCCCCTCACTCACCCACTCCAGTTCCATCCCACTGGATTTTCCTCTTTACTCAGGACAGGTTAAGTTTTTCTGCTGTGGGGTTATTTGTTTATGTTCTTCTTTCTGTCTGCAACACACTTTCTAGTTCCTCTCTTCCTCGTTACTTTCCCCTCCTCCTTTGCTTTCTTCACCCACTCTTGTGAAAGTTTGAGCTTAAATGCCACTTCCTCAGGGAAGCCTTCCTTAATTCTCCTGACTAGAAAGTTTATCATCCTACACTTGGTAACAGTTATCACAATCGTAATTCAGTAACAATTATAATGTCTTATTTAATGCCTGATTTCCCCAAAGAGCCTGCAAATTCCAAGAGAGCAAAGCGCTTATGAGTGACCATCTGCTCTATCCCTTGTACTTAACATAGTCACTGGCACGTGGTTGATGCTTAATTAGTGTTTGTTGAATGGGTTTATGATTGACTGAATCAGTGAATTAATGATGTCCTGTAAAAACTGTGTCTGGGCAGATGTACGTCAAACTGTTGATAATGGTTTTGTATTGGACACCTTTTGCATGCCACTTTGCATGTTCTCAGCCTCACCTCTTAAGCTAAGATGTTTCGTCAGATTCAGGTGGATGCTCCCTGGTGGTGTCAGGACCCTGCCATGTACCTCTTGCCTCCTGTCCCAGAGCTTCTCTGATACTGCAGTGTGGTACACTCACAGGAACTTGCTCTGCAGTCCCACGTGCACGGTCCAGAAGTGTGGACCACCTTTAACTAATGGGGAACCTTTGGATAAGTGCTTCCTCCTTTCATCCTTCGGAGTAGGCAATCCTGAGATTTCATAAGGCTCTTCAAAAGGTTCTGTGGGATGAGTACCACTCATGCATTTGGGTGGCTAATGCAACAATGCATCCTGTACTGTCTCTCCCTCATTCCGTCTATCCCTTTTTCATCCTTAACACTTGCTCCCAAATAAATTACTTCCAAGCAAGCAAACCTTTGTCCCTGCCTAAGATAATTTCTTTCAAATTTAAAATTAAATCACAAAACAGGGATGCAGACAATTTTTGTCAATCAAATTTACTTATTTGTTGCAGTTATAATTTTAGAGGTGTGTGTTTCCACTTGACGTGCTCTTAATCCTTCAGTGGTCTCAGAGGCTTTGCCTTAAAATTAATCATTTGTAAACCATCGCATAAGTCCATCAAAGGAGTCCAGGTAGCTAGAAATCTGAAGCATTAAAATCGAAAGGATCGTGAAGACTTTCTTGACCATAATTGGACTTTTGTTGGCATAGGCCATGTTTTGTAATTCTTTGCTTTCTTTCCTCAGTAGCTAGTATAAATTTGGATATATGTTTTAAATATTTAAATGGAGCTATATTATCTGTTTCCTTGATGCTAAATTTGCCCCTGTGATTTGGTTTTCTGATGATACTGGGAAACCTTTGGAACTATTCAAGGAGAGGAATGATTGGAGAAAACTGGGCATCTTTCCAATAGTGGAAATGTCTAGGAAGGTGGAATGGCAAGGGTTGAATGGCTGTTAGACATCCTGCCCTTCTTTGAAAGATGCAGGTCCAGAATGAAGTTAACTGTGAGATATCCTTTCCAGTCAGAAGGATGTCTTCAGCTCAGGAGTGTACTTTAGGGAATTCCTATGCAATCACCAGACCCACAAGAAAGGGACCCAAACTCCTGGCGAGGGTATAGAGTCATCCCACATTTTCTAGAGATGACTGACGGTCCTTAAGTTTAACGAGAAGCAGTATGAACCAGCAGCCATCTGGTCTGAATCCCAGCCCTGCCAGTTACTAGATGGATTAGTTCGCAAATTACCCCATTCCTCCATCTCTTGGATTCCTCATGTTTAAAATGAGTTTACCAATGAAATCTATCTCATTGAGTTGTTCTGAGGAGTCAGTGAAATGAGGCATCCAATAAGTGCTTAATAGATGTAGAATACTTTTTGTCTTTTTGTTTTGTAAGCAGATCCCATAAGAGAACCAGGAACCCAGTGATTCTTACTCTTGCCCAAACTCAACCCAAAGGGGAGTATGCCAGGCCATGTGGCTGGCTGGTCCGCTCTTCACGGACCACCAGGCTCTAACACCATGTGTCCCTAAGCTCGGTTATTAGCATTCCACCTTTTTTGTTTTTTGCCCTAATCACATTTTTTTAATATCAAGTCACTTTTTTGTTGTTGAAATAAATGTGTTTTGAAAGGAAACTTAAACGATATTCATGTAAATGGAAAACCAGTTTCATCTGCTGCAATTTGAAGGCAAAAGTACATTTAATTACAATAAAATGCCATTGAATTTCAGTTAAATGATATGGCCCGCCTCCATCTGAACTTGAGGCCTGAGCAATTTGTTAAAAAGGGGGAATTAGCAAGTGTCAGAGAGGCATTGAAGACTAGCCCCAAACTGAGGCTTTGTCCTTGATGTGATCAAAGGAGTGAAGGAGAAATGAGCAACCTCCTCACTGTGTGATTCAGTGTTACTTTGTGGTTGGGGTACCCCAGGCTTTGGGATGCTCTGTTCTAGTGCATCATAAAGGGACTGGAATGATGTGAAGAACTGAAAGGAGGGCAGAACCCTACCCATTTTCTGTGCCTCAGTTGGGGGTTCAACCACCTCTGCATCTGATGACAGATTCTTACTTGCATTTCTTCCTCTTGATTTTCAATAGAAGACAATAGTCTACTAAATATAGTTGGTAATCTTTCCTCTACAGAGGTTTAGGAAGGAGTTCTAAAGGCTGCTGTGTAAGAGGAGAAAGTAGGAAAGTGAGAATGCATCTTACCATTCTATTAATATAAAAAAAATTCAACTGGTTAAATCCAGGTAAGGTCTGTAGTCTAGTTATTGCATTATGCCAATGTCCTAGCTTTTATGCCACATGACTGTTACATACAATGTTATCCCTCGGGGAAGGTTGCTGAAGGGTGCAAACGACCTTTCTGTACCACTTTTCCACTCTTGCAACTTCTTGTGGGCTTATAGTTATTTCAAAAAAAAAAAAAAAAAAAAAAGCAAGCAAGCAAGAAAGAAAAAAAGACCAGTTGAAATTAGCTAAAGACTTACAATACCCTGAAATACCACTGTTAGAAATTTATACTAATGCAACAGATATATACCCAAGTATGTTCCTCATCTAAATACTTACGGGTAGTGAAAAGTTAATAACATCCTTCATGTCCAACATAGGGGAATGGGTAAATGGATAAGTAAATGGTGGCATATATATAATATACACTATGTGCTGGTAGCCCTTAGAACCATTGTTGTGTATGTATGTGTGTGTGTGTATATATATATATATATATATGTATTATATGTAACATATATATTATATATATTACAACGAATTGTACCATATGTTACAACTATTGAAAATGACAGTGGAGATGTATACTTGATGACATGAAGGACGTTCACAATTAAGTGGACATAGAAACTCACAAGCCATATGAGCCCAGGTTATTCAAGAATGTACAGAAATAGATAACGTTGAGTCTAGAAGAACGTAGGCCAAAGTGTCACCGACAGTCATTTCTGGCCACTAGACTTATTAGTTGATTTTAGTCTTTTCATTTTGCTCATGTGTATTTGTAGATGTTCTACAATGAACATATGTTACTAGTGTAATAAATTTTTCAAAGATAATAAAAATAGCTTAAATCATGATAGATTTACTAAAACATTTACAACAGGTGGAGTTAAACCCTCCAACAATAATAGTCTGTGCATTACAATTAATAAGCTGGCCAAAGAAAGGAAAAGTAAGCTGCAAAGCTCTGAAACTGCTCTAAGTAGATGTTAATCCGTAACAGATACTGCGCCTCACAAAGGAAGAGGGCTGTGATCTCAACCCGTCTTCCTCCTCTTCCTTCACTGTTTCTTTGCTGATGAAATCAGGACATGTTTTGATTCAAAACCCTGAGCAGGATGCAACCTTAATTCTATTAAACTCAGGGCAAGTCTGTGCAAAAGCTGACTATTTGCCTAGGCTGTTGGGTAACCACAACCTTGTACTTTTGATCGCAGGCAGGAAAAGTTGCAAAACTTAGTAATTCCCTAAATGCCCTGATTAGTCCCAGATGCCTCTCTTCACAGGTAGGTCTTCTAGGATAATGTGAAAATACGTGATACACAAAAGGCTTCCTCTTTTTTAAAAGGAGAATTAGAATTGTTTTCCTGTAACTGTCTGTAGATGACATTTGTCAAATCAATTAGATTTTGGGGGGCCCTGTGATGATGCTAATTATATATTAATTATATAAAATGTTGTTTACTCACTTGTCCCTATAAATTATCTCTCCTCTGCATAATCTCTGTTAATAAATCTCTGCTTAATAAATATTTGCTGAGAGGTGAGGATGACTCATTTGTGTTTGGAATTCTTACTGCATTCCAAGGATGAAAGCTCAGGACTTGGAATCTGCAGACATGCTTTGGAAAATCACTTCTACCATTAAGAGCTCTGTGACGCTGGGTGTTCAATAGCTCTAAGTCCCATCCATAAAAGTGCTATGAGGAATATGTAATTCTTAGGCTTGACATAAGGAATAAACTTCCTACTATGTGTCGGTAGCCCAGTGTCTGGTGCATAGAAGTTGATTGAAAGATATTACCAGCTGTAACTGACCTCTTTCTGTCATTGTTTCTAACTTACTCTAGTGGTTAAGAGTGTAAGCTCTGAAGTCAGAAGTCCGATGCCATCTTACTGAATAAGAGGATGCTCTAGAGCGAGTTGATTAAAAACACTCTGTACTTGGTTTTCTCATCTGTAAAACAGGGATGCTAAATAGCATCTATTCCATAGGATCGTTGTGTGCGTATACTGAGAAGATGCTTATAAAATGCTTCAAAGAGTGTGACACAGAGTCAGTGCTAAGTAAAGGCTAGCCATTATCCTCTTACCAGGCCTCTTATTATCTATTGTGTTGCATCTAAAGTACAGTTTAAAACTAAGCCCCACTCCTGGCTTCTTTTCCTCAAGGAGTTACTCATTCTGATTTGGCCATTACATAAAGTGTCAGCTCACACAGTAGCTGCCCAGTGGCTTATGTGGTGTTGGTCATTGCAGCATCCTATAGGACTTTCAGAGGGGGTGGGGTTGGCTATTATGTTAGAATAAATAATAACAATGAACATTATTTTGTGCCAGATTCTCTGCAAAGAACTATCACCCTGTTATTACCCTGTCTTAATAGATGAGGTGACAGACTTAGAGAGGTTATGTTTTGCCCCAGCTAGTGCCTGAGGGAGGTCAGGACATCTACCCAGGCAACCTCTACTCTTAACCTTCAAGTCATCCCATATGCTGCATTTATCATGTTAAAAAAATGGGGGGGGGGCTATTTTAGTCAATTCCTTATTGTAATTTTGATCCCAGATTTTTATCTTTGGTTCCACTCAGTAGAGCCCAAACCTTGGAAACGTAAGCAGCCTTTACACAGTAACATCAGGTTAACATACATCAAACAGAAGGGGAAATAAGCCTGAAACAGAAAGTAAAGGAGTGTAGTATTTTGTTTAGATAAAATAATGAGAAATGCCAAAAGCCTAAAGACTAATCAATATATGTGGATGAAAATTCCTTTTGTTTTTAATAACAAACGGAGAATCCCATAAATATAACCTGAATTATTATCTCACTTTGTTTTCATGCCCACTTTATGACTGTGAAATAACTTTTCAGCTAGAACTCTAAAATACATTTGTCCTGCTAAGTCTGCCTCTTCCACTTGCAGTATTTGTGCCAGTCAGCTGTGGGTAGATTAGGAGTAGAGGAGTATGGTTATGGAAGAAAAGGGCTCAAATGTGGGACAGTTCATCTCTTGATGTCACTCTCCAGCTTTGCCACTCTCTGCCCCTTGCTTGGGGTGAAAAAAAAATGGCCTGGATTCTAACCCATCTTCAGCATTTTGTCATTATCTGCTGAAAACTTAAAGATGTGTTTCTTTTCACGCAAGTCATTTCACATTTAGTTTATGCAAGAGAAATGCCCAAATACCCAAAGATACATACAAAAGCATTTACTGTTACAGTGTTTGTAACTAGAGATAAATGGAACTAACCTAAACATCCATCAGGAAGGGATTGGTTCTATATAGCATAATGTCGTCACCCAGAGGAATATGTAGGTAGAGTTGTATGTGCTGACACGGATATAATAGAAAAGAGATTATAGGCAGTGCTCACGATACTCATAATATTACAGAAGGGTTTTGTAAGGACAGACATCAATGATTGCAAACTCAAATGCACATGGGGGCCAGACTGGTTTTATAAATGGGTCAGGTAGGGACTATGACAACCTTGGGAGCACACCCTATGTGAAAGCAAATGGCACCACTCAGCTGCAGCGAATCGTTGCCAGTAGGGTGGCGGATCTTTGACTTTTCCAAGGAAAGCTGTAAATCACAGTACTTTTCACACTGCTTTGTAGTAGTCCGTTTCCTTCTCTGCCACCTTCAAAGCTCCATAAAAATATCCCAATTCGTGAAACTCTTGATTTTTTTTATTTTGTGGCAACTAATAGAATTATCTTTAAAAATATTGTACACGATCATCTGTAAACTGGATTTGTCTCTCAGGCTCACTGCATGTCAACCTCTGAGACACTCTTAACAATGGCTGTCTCTGGAAAATCATAGTATGGGCCACTGTCAGAGTATGGGTTTCCACTGTACATTGCTTTATGTTTGACGGTTTTTTCGTGATGGTGGCAAGAAAAAGTTGATTGGTTGAAGTGCAGGGTGGGGACTATACTCATGAGGAGGGAAGGCTCAGGCCTTTCCAATGACCTAGAAATCCATGTCCTTGACCAGGTCTTGGAGGTAGGCCTTGAACTGGTCCGAGGTGAGGGGGAGTGGATGGCTGGTGGAAATGTACAGGTCTCTGGTATTCTCCAGTGAGGAGGCACTCCTAACTGGGCCATATCTGGCAGGGAGCTGAGACACGTGGGAACCACCTTGACCATCAGGAGACTCTTGATCCACAGCTGGTCCTGGGGCCATGACTCCCTGACACAAAACTATAGGGTGTAGATAATGAGAGTCTGCTTCCTTCCTTGAAGATGATCAGATCTGCCACAAAAGGTCCCAGGTCGAACATGCCTCCTTTCTTGTCCTTGGGGACCTCGCCATCATGTTGGGGACCAGCACCGGTGAGTGGCTCCTGCCACAGCCCAATACCAGTGACAGTGCCCCAGGCTCTGGGCCCAAAGCGCTGCCAGGCTCTCCACGGAGCTGATCCTACCACCTCCCTCCCCAGGCAGCTCAGGACATGCCGCCTGTAGCCTGTCACACCCCGGGGCCTGATAGTCTAATTGGCTGCCCAGGCAGTGTCCTGTCCCCTGTTTCTGACCCCACCAGCCATAGGTCCCTTAGGCAGAAGACAGTGTGCTGGAAGACTTGGCACCCAGGTAGACAGTGGTCCCCTGAACTCCCACTCTCAGCAGTGGCAGCAGCGATGTGAAAAGGAAGACTGAGGGAGTGTAAGGGGACCCACCATCCCAGCCCCCGCCCCTCCCATTCCACAGCTGGCACTCATCTTCCTCCAGTACCAACAGCTGCCTCAGTGGGCTTTCTGGGGTGGGAGTGGGGGTCCGAGTTTGGGCAGGGAGCTGGGATCTCTAAGTTGGGGTTCAGCAAAAGGTCAGGAGGGTGCTCAGGGGCCACAGCCAGACATGAGAGCCCTGTGTCTGGTACTGGGGCCAAGCCCATGCGACTCAGGAACTCCTCCAGGGTATCAGAGGTACCACATCTGTCACTGGCATCTAGAGAGGTATCCGACTCAGGAAAGTCCCCAACTCCTGAGGTCACAAACTCTTAGATCTAGTGCAGGTCACGGTGGTCCTTGCTCCATTCTTGGCTGAATTCAACACTTCCTTCCAGTTCGGGGCAGACCGGAAATTCCTCTTCCAGGTCAGCAGGTCGGGCTTGTCCTTCCCAGGGGTGTAGGACCACTGGCATCCCCAGGCTGGAAGATGTGGAAGTCCTCCTGCTAGGCGTCCTGCTGCAAACCATGCTTCTGCAGGATGCAGAGGTGCACATGGCTCTGGTCCAGCCAGACCCTGCCCTCCGGCTGCCCCACGTCCAGCTGCCACACCAGCCAGGGTAGGATCCGAGGCTTTGGGGTTCCCTTGGCCCAGTGTGGAGGGCCAGTGAACACAGTGTGCTGGGTTTGGACTCCAGGTAGGTCTCTAGCTCATAGCTGCACACACCCTTCCCCTGCCCATCTTCTGAGCTTTAGAGCAATGGTGCTTTCTTTTCTACCTAGTGCTTTTATAATAAATACACATACACATGCTTGCACTGGCCTTATGCTAAGAAGGTCTGAACCAAAGTAAATTTCCAGACCATTCCAGACAGGAGCCACTCCCAGGATTCTGGCCTTGCTTTGGCTTTGCTACTAACATTAAGAACCTCAAGTTCGGAGAACACCCCTGGGCTCATCTAGATAACACTTTAGACTAGGGTTTCTGCAGCCTTGAGCCACTTCCGGCCATGTGGGGCCATTTGAGCCCCTGAGGGTGGGAGCAGCATTTTAAGGCTGTTGAGAGAGAACGACCCCCTCTCTCATTTCCATTGTGCATCTGGAGCTTGTGGGAAAGTATCGAAGAGATTGTCATTCAGTCACTCGTTTATTCACTCATTCAACAAAGATATTCTGAGTGCTTACCTTGTGTCTGGCCCTGTGTTGGGCCCTGACAACAGTGAGATCTTTTTAGGCAGTTCCCAGCTCTGGAAGGGGCACCAAAGTAAATGACTATCATAAAATTGCATGATAAGTAGTGTGATGAGGGTCAGCACGTGGTCCTTTGGGGGACTCTGGTGGCAGAAGTCAGGGAAGACTTCCCTGAAGAGTTGATACCTGGGCTGAGTTCGGAGGGATGAGCAGGAGGAGTTAGCCCCGTAAAGGCATGGAGGGGGGATTCCAGGTTGAGAGACCACAGGTGTAAAGACATGAAGGCAGGGGAGCACCTGGGACCTTCTGGGAACAGCCTGTGCTCTGTAGCGCCTGAGCACTGAGTTTGTGGCAGGAGGTGTCAGGCTTTGGGACTGCAGTGTGAGCAGCCATCTGATCACAGTGCTGGACAAAGAAGCCCAGGATACCTGGTCTCCACCCTAAAAGGCCCACGAGCCAATGACCACTTTCAAGCTAGGGAGATTTGGGGGCTGTTTTATATATTTATGTCAACAAATATATTTTTATATAATTGTTTTCAACATTTTCACTATTATGGTAAACATTAAAAAAATTTTGTTGTTGTTAATGGAGGTACTGGGGATTGAACCCACGACCTCGTGCATGCTAAGCTTGCACTCTACCACTGAGCTATACCCCCACCCTGCTGTCAACAAATATTTTTACCCAGAATTTCCATGACTCTGTGAACCAAGGGGGGAAATTCTGTGTTTTGGTTTTTTTAAGTGAAAAGAAACAGCAAACTTGTTTTAAAAAAAATTGCAAAATGAGGGCAGAGAAACTGTAGCTTTAAGTTTTAGATCTTCCTGTGCTGCTTGATTTTAGATGTTTCATGACACGTCATATATTGCCTGCAAGTGCATTAAGCCATCAACTGGGGAAGGTTGCTGGTAAATTCCATGCCAGTTTCGAGGGTGTGTATGTGTTCTGTGTGGGGAGCTGGTTAAAGGCATTCATAACATTATGATAATCCACGCTGAATATTGCTAGGATTTCAACTGGCGATTCACCCAATTTCTGGCATCATTACCCACGAAAGGCCTTGCTTCCCTGGAAAGGCAGATGAATACTCACTTTATAGGAAGAGAATAGACATGTTTAATTTAGTAAGACCTTAACTTCCCTGTCTCACAGGTGAAAGGGAAAAGTCGGTGGTTTTTGAGAGTGAAAAAGGGAGGGGAGGGATGAGCAGCCTGGGGTGATGGGTGACGCTGTAAAAGCCCCAGAGTTGCTGCCGAGGTAGTTTTTACCCCTGGAGCGGGGTGATCTCATTTGCTGCTGCATAGGCATTTATCCCTGGTTTTCTGGTTTTTTTTTTTTTCCTTCTTTTTTTTTTTTTGCCATGAGGTCACATGCTTATGCTGAATGTGGTGAGTGTGCGCCAGGGAGGCTGGGAGGATTTTTAGAGACAGACTAAGCAGGATTCAGATTCTGCTCTGCAACTTATGCAGGTGTGAGAGCCTAGGAAAGTTGCTTACCCTGCCTGATCTGATTCCAGAATGCCTACCTGGCCTGGGCTTCTGTGAGAGCGAAACAAGATATTTATGTACAGTGACTGGCACATAACTGATGTTCAATAGATGTTAACGTCTTTCCCCTCCCTGGACCGAAGCTACTTTTAATTGGTTTCCATGGGAATAGTGATCTGCCTCCCTGCCTCGGCCATGCTTACTTTTCATCAGTAAGGAAACGTGTGTTTAGGGACGCAATTCTTTGGGGAGCAGAATGCCTTGTGTTCCATTCCTGGTGTTGCTACTCACTTTGGACAGGGCTCGGTATTTTAGAAACATAGGTTTCTTCTCCAGTGGTTCCTACACCTTCCACGGTCGTTGGAAGGACTCGGTGAAGTCAGACTGCATTCCCAACTTTAGAGCATATGGTAGCTTGCTCTAAGGGTACCTTGTCAGAATCACCCAGACAGCTTGTTAAAACAGATCGCTGGGCTCCATCCTCAGGAGTTCTGATTCAGTTAAATCTTTGGGTGCGGGGAGCTGGGAATTTGCGTTTGTCACCAGTTCCCAGGCAATGCTGATGTGGTGGTCCAGGCCACACTTTAAGAACAGGGCCTGGGATACAGTGAACACCAGATGGGTGTGAGCTACCACCACCCTTTGTTTTTTCAGGTAGGGGTAATATTGTAGTTACCACCCCCTGGCTCGAATTCTAACTTTAGGATTCTTGTTTTGGCTTATGTCAAATAATTGCTTAATTTTCACTTTATATAGAACTAAGATAAGCAGTGAGGAGGAGGAACTTAGTATTCTAGGGGGTTAGAATCCACAGGTCACTGCTGCAGAGGACGTCTCTGTGATTCAGACATGGGGATGAGGGGCCCGAACTGACCAGGTCCCAGTACAGGTTTATCAGCCTGGCCCCCTTGGGGCAGGCCTCCATTAAAAAACAAGTTTCTGGAATATTATCCTATTGCACAAGACTCACTACCAAGTGTTGAGGGCACAATTGGGGGAAATTGGGGGAAATGACAAGAGACTTTCACAGGCCAGTGTCTCTTTTGGTGACTTGTGAAAAACACCCCATCATCCCCTGAAGGGTGAATCTTCCTGCTGAGGAAATCATAGGCCCTGACTCTTTTATTTTAGAAGGTGGATGGCAAAGATAAGGGGCATGGTGACACCTCTGTCACTTAATGAGCAGTCTGAGTTACAGAGCTAAAATTAGTTTCTCCTCCACCCACCCACCCACCCAATACTTAAGCTCTCCTTTGTCATTGTTTCTCAGAGCAATCAAGTCGCAAGAAATGTTACCTAGATCTGCAACCTCTTCAAACACAGCTGGGGGGCTGGGGGGACTCAGTGTTGCATTAGGGTGCAGAGTTGAGGTTCTGGGATCAGATAGATGGGGCCCATCTCTTGACCTTCTGGCTAGGAGAGGGTGACCTCAGCAAGTGACCTTCTAAACCCCCACTTTCTTATCTAAACGGGGGCAGTTGTGGTACTTATTCCAAAGAGTCCTGGTGAGGGTTATTTGGATAAGTATGTGAGGACTTGATAAATGACAGCTATCGTTACTACGGGGGGGATTTGTAAGGGTTTAGGATTGGGACCAACTGCTGCATGCCCTCCCTGAGCTGTCATGTTTCTGGAATTATCCAGCAATGTTCAGTTGATCTGTGCGACCCAGATTCTCCATTTTCCCCAATTTGTTTATCTGGTTTTGGACGAAAAGAGAAGGGTGGAGTCTTTTGCGTGGGGCCTGGGGAAAGAACTGGGGGCCCAGGGACAGCCGGTGGCCTGTGAGGAGTCTAACCCTGCCTGACCCCAAGGACTGATGCTCAGACCCCGGAAGGCAGGGGTTAGAGCCGTAAGCTGAAAGGTCTGCTCTCCCCAGGTGACGTGGGACGCTCAGTAGCTCAGAGGCTGAGGTGACACAATGCGGAGTTGGGGAAAGGGCTTACACATGGAACCAGGGGTGGGGTGAAAACATAAGGGACCCCAAGTCTGTTTCACTTCTCAAGGGTTTAAGGTCCCAGGAGGCAGGAAAGCGGTGTTTTCATGGAGGCCACTGCACCCATGGAGATGCCAAGGTAATTCCCACAGGGACTTGTGGGTGGGTAGTAAATAGTAATGAAGAACACAAGGGGACTTGTTCCTAAGATTCTCCCTCTGTGTGGGGAGAAATCTCTACATGATGGGGGTGTGAGGGACTACAGTTGTACTGGTGGGAACGGGGTGTGTAGGGACATTTAGGGGATGTAGCTGAGGCCTGCTGCAGAGTGCTGGCCCCAGGGTCACACCCAGGAACTGGCCGTTATTACTAGCTGTTCCTTGCCACCCTGACCTTTCCCCATGCCCACGGGACTGGGCAACCTCTGCTTGAGTACTGAAGGACACACGACCTCTCAGCCCTTCCCTCCATGGAACTCTTGAAGAATGCAGAGTAGGACGTTAACTCCATACCAAGTCGACTTTCTCCATCAGAACCACAAAGCATCTACTTTTGAGAGGAAAGAGGAACTTAGACCTCAGGTGCTAAGAATAATGGTGACCCTTGCCGGCTCTGCTGGGCCCTAGACTTGGAGTCAGGTTCAGGTCCCAGATCTGTCACCTTTGAGCTTTGAGGCCAGAGGCTCATTATTTAACTTCCTCATCTGGAAGGTGGGGACAAAACTGCCTACCCTACCGCCAGATAGTAAATGCAGAAGTGTTTTGTAAACTGTAAAGTTCTGTGAAGAGGATTAAGGAAAGTGGTTCTGGTGTGGCTGGTGATGGCAGCTCCTAGGGCTATTGGCATACAACCAAGGAATGGTCCCTTATTCCAAAAAGAAGGCTAATGAGGGTATAGCTCAGTGGTAGAGCACATGCCTAGCATGCATGAGGTCCTGGGTTCAATCCCCAGTACTGCCATTTAAAAGGGAAACAAAAAAGGATTTAAATGAGACTAATGAGGGAATTCAGGCAAGGAGACAGGTGAGGGATGGGGAGATATTTGGGGATATTCCTAGGTGTTCACCAGTCCATGGGACAGAGCCCAGTAATCTCATCAAGAGGCATCACTGGGCCAACCCTGAGGATGCGACAGCTGCCCCTCCTCTCTCCACTGCTGGGGTCCTTTATCTCTGACTCCTTTCTAGACTGTGAGCTTCTAACTTTTTTTTTTTTTCCCTTAAAGCAGCTACTGGGATTTGAACCCAGGACCTCAGGCATGCTAAGCATGCACTCTGTCACTGAGCTATACCCTGCCCCACCCCAGGCGGTAAACTTCTAGATCATGGGCCGTGTTCTCTTCTCTCTGTTGGCCAGTACCTGGCACAGCACCTGCCACACACTGGGGATGCCGTCAGGGTTTGCAGAACGACTCGATGAACTCAATGAGCCGGAGGGTGTTTTGCTGTTGTCGTTGTTTTTTGATCATGGTCCTTGTCTGTATCCTGCACACGTACCCTCATTCTCACACCTCCTTTCTTTCTGAAATGTCCTTAAAGTCATCCCCAGCTCTGGGGAGACTGGAACACAGAAACACAAACTCGTGGGTCAAAAAACCTGGGAAACCTAAGAAAGAACAACAAGCATTGCTTGCTTTCTGCACCGTTTGTGCCTTGGGAATTGACTTTGGGGAAGAAAGGAGACTTGGGAATTGGTTCCTGGTGGTGAGGTGGGGTGGGGGCAGCGGGCATTTTCTGTGGAGAATTGGTCTATCCTAACCCAGCAATACCGTTTTGTAACTTAGAGGAGACGTGGACTCTGGAGACTTCGAGCCCTGGAAATAAGTGTTTTCTCAGAAAGAGCAGGGAATTTACAAAATAGATCTGGCAATGGCTCCCACTGCTGTTGGGGTTGAAACAGAGGGTTTGTGAGTTTCCTGAATGCTGCTGTGATTCTAAACCAGGGACCATCTTGATTCTGTATCGGCTTCCATTGTTTTTCCCATAACCTCTTATGAATAGTGGCGGCAATGACATTGATGAGGACAGTGCCCTTTCTTTGAGGGTTTGCTCTGCACAACCCTGTCTCATTTCTCATGACAACTCTATAAAATTAGTTATAATCTTGACCCCATTTTACAGATGAGGAAACTGAGGCTCAGAGGGGTTAAGTGGTTTCTCCAAGGTAACACAGCCAGTCATCTTAGTCTGATCATTGTTTGAATCCTGGCCTCGAGAGCTGCATCCACGTCCTCCACCATCCTCTGTACTGCCTCCTTTGAAAATTATAAGGTTGAGTTTGTGATCAATCAGATTGTTCAGACTTGCCTCTGAAGTATTTTCTAGGCAGTTCAAATAAGGCCCTTCAAAATACAGATTGTGTGTGTTTCCCTGACAAGAAATCCTCCCCTCCTCGATACCTCCACTTCAAGTATTTTTTTTTTTTTAATAGATGCCCCCCTACCCCAGGGTTCAGCCTGGAGCCTGGGGGAGAAAATGGGACAGGAAAACAATGAAATAGCAGAAAACAAAAGACCCCAAGGCCTGTAACCAATCTTGAATGAAACACACTTCCCCAGCCTCCCAAAATGCCAATCTGATTCTCTTTGTTCTAAAAGCTCTGGTTTCACAGAGCATCAATTTCCCCTAATAACAAGCTTTTTCTATTCTTCCTTGAATGACGCAGCCTGGTCTTGAGGATTCTCATCATCTTTATTGCTCATCCGGGATGACAGACACATGCACAGCGAGTTTGTCACTTCCCTTTTCTTTTCCTTTCCCGTCACACATGATTCCCGCCCCAGCACAAGCAGAGGCTCTGAGCAGTGTCCCACCTTTTTCTCCACCCCCTCGCCTCGCATACAGCCGAGCACAGCTCTCTGACTTCCCTGCAGAGCGTCATCTGGTCCCCATGAATAAGCTCGTCTTTCTCCCCCAGGTCCCCACACATCCGTGGTGACTCTTATCAGCCGGGTGCGCTGTGGGCAATTCCCCGTGGGGTCCGGCATGTCTGACAGGTTGTATGTTTAAGTCAACATTTGTCCTGCGTGAACTCTGTTCCAAGCACAGGCTGAGAGCTGAGAATGGATGGTCTCAATTGCTGCTCAAAATGTCCCAAGGAGGGGTGTCCTGGTGATAAACCCACTGTACACATGAGGAAACCGAGGCACAGGGAGATGTCCAAGGACACACAGCCTTCTAGAAGTGTCCAGAGTCCGGAGCCAATCTTCTTAACCGTCAGAGCTCACCAGCTTGGGTTTTGTTCTGGAAACCTGTAGGTAATCTCTGGTTTTTGAAGTTCTCAGCCCACAGGACCCAAGAGAACTAAGGTGGACAGTAACCTCAGAAAGGTTAAGCCAGGCAGTAACAGTAACTAGAGGGGTTTACAGAACATCCACAGACCATTGAAGGTGACCTGAACCTGGCCGTTCTCTCCCAGTAGGGAGAGCCCAGGAAAGGTGGTGGGCAATGGCCCCCTGCACCTACCTCCATCTGTCACCTCCTGCAAGGCCTCTTCCTGGTCGGTGGTTTGCATCCTCCTCACAATTCCTCTCGTCTCGGTCATCCATAGATAGGTAGAGTGCCCTTAGCACAGCAGTCCTCACGTTTCAGTTCAGGATCACTTAGGGAGCTGATCTGAAATGCAGGTTCTGGAAATTCTGACTCAGGAGGCCTAGGAAAGGCCCAGAGACTTCATTTTCCAAGCACCTTTGGTGATCCTGATGCAAGAGGCCTCCAAGCCACTCTTGAAAAGCAACCTCTTCTTCTCAGACTATAGCATCAGGACAAGGAAACAAAAAGCACCTTAGATGGTAGTGACCTGATTTTGTCGGTCAGTGACCTAATTTTGCCTCAAGCAGTCCCCTCTGGATGCCGGAGAGCGGAACTGAAGTCCTGGGACCCCAGCATCACTTGGTTGCCTGCCCTCACTCTGCGCTTCACCCTTGACCTCTGTGGCTGGGGAGGAGCTGTTCGTCTTTATCTGCTGTGCTTACTGTGGGAGCTCAGTGGCGTTTTGTTATTGTTTTTTAATCTTCTTAACTAGGAGTAAGATTTTTATCTTTTGGTCTAAGATCTCCTACCAGGGGATTCCCTAACTTAAAAAATTTTTTTTTTATTGAGGTATAGTCGATTTACATTGTGTTAGTTTCTGGTGTACAGCATAGGAGTCAGTAATACATATATATGTTCCTTTTCATATTCTTTTACAGTATAGGCCATTTCAAGATTTTTTTTTGCATTCTTTTTTACTGAAGTCAGTTTGCAATGTTGTGTCAGTTTCTGGTGTACAGCATCCTGATTCAGTTATACACACACAAATATATATATATTCCTTTTCATATTCTTTTTCATTATAGGTTACCACAACGTATTGAATATAGTTCCCTGTGCTATACAGTAGGACCTTGTTGTTCATCTGTTTTACATATAGTAATTAGTATCTGCAAATCGCGAACTCCCAGTTTGGATTCCCTCACCTTTGACTCCCTGTTTAGACTAACTGAAATGACCAGGAAGGAGTAGGGAAGAGATACTGCACCAGAGACAGCTTATAAAGACAGCGGCTTGTTCAGGTGCAGACACAGCTGAAGTTGCCCCAGATGTGGTTTCCTCCTGAATTGTGCTGGAAGCCCCACCTCCCACAGGAGGCTTTTTTCCCAAGAAGAGGAGTAGCCACCCACCCCATCCCAGATACAATCTCCTGCACGGGCACTCCCAATTGTTAGGCTTAATTTACAGCCAACTCATCAATGTCAAGTTGCCTGTAATCACTTGCTCCATCAGGTTAGTAATAAACCTCTAAGCAGGTCATTCTGCAATTAGTTATTTGATTTTCTTTGGTCCACAGCGTGCTTCTAATTTTTCTGATGTCCACATAGGCTGTAGACTCTACTAGAGCAGGAAACATACTGATCTTGAGACCAGCATAGAGCCTGAAATGCAGAAGGTGCTCTGTAAATGTTTGTTGATTAAGTGATTGTAATTCAGTGAATCACTTTTTTTTTTTGAGGCAGTTGTCCCCAGATGATATTCTATGGACTGGACCAGTGTAAGTCCATATAAAGTTTCATTCTTCTCAAAAAATGAGAAAATTTAGAGCAGTGTATTAAGTTTTTCATAAAGCTAAAGTCGTTCAATGTAAAAAGGCTGTCTATTTGGAGGCAATGTTCTTCCTAATTTGAGAGCATTAAAATTACCTTTATTCTATGAGGTGCTATTAAGAGATATGACTCCCCACCCCAGTCTCTGGAGTCGGCTCCCTCCTTTCTTGCCTGGAGGACTGAAGTAGTCTCGAGAAGTAGCCTGCCTGCGTCCACTTCTCCCCCTTATCTGTCAAGACTTTTAGTCACAACCTAGAGAAGCTGATTCTAGCTGACCTGGATGCATCCTCAAAGATAGAAAGACTATTTGAAAGATGGTGAATCTACAAATGCTTATTGCTGGAGTTGCTGTGGAGAAAAGGGAACCCTCCTACACTGTTGGTGGGAATGTAGTTTGGTGCAGCCACTATGGAGAACAGTGTGGAAATGCCTTAAAAAACTGAAAATAGACTTACCCTATGATCCAGCAATCCCACTTCTAGTCATATATCCAAAAGAAACTAATTCAAAAAGATACATGCAAAGGAGTGGTGGTACAGCTCAAGTGGTAAAGCACATGCTTAGCATACACGAGGTCCTGGATTTAATCCCCAGTACCTCATCTAAAAATAAATAAGTGAATCTAATTAACTCCCCCCATCAAATAAGATATATGAACCCCAATGTTCATAGCAGCACTATTTACAGTAGCCAAGACATGAAAGCAACCTAACTGTCCATCAACAGATGACTGGATAAAGAAGTTTATATATATACGTGTATATATATATATAAAAGCTGTGTATATATATATATAAAAGCTGTGTGTATATACACACACACACATATACAATGGAATACTACTCAGCCATAAAAAAGAATAAAATAATGTCATTTGCAGCAACATAAACATAGATGGACCTGGAGATAGTCATTCTAAGTGAAGTTAGCTAGAAAGAGAAAGAAAAATACCATATCACTTAAATATGGAATCAAAAAAAAAAGGACACAAATAAACTTACAAAAAAGAGACAGATTCACAGACAAACTTGTGGTTACCAGTGGGGAATGGGGTGGGGAGGAATAAATTAGTAGCTTGGGATTTGTAGACACTAACTACTATATGTAAAATAGATAAACAACAAGGATGTACTGTATAGCACAGGGAACTATATTCAGTATCTTGTAATGGCCTATAATGAAAAAGAATATGGAAAGGAATATACATATGTATAAATGAATCACTATGCTGTCCACCAGAAATGAACACATTATAAATTGACTATACCTCAATTAAAAAATGGAAAAAAAATTACCCAGGCAAAAAATTTTTTAAAAAATAAGAAAATAAAACATGATGAGTATAAAGGGAGTGTGCTATTCTGAGTTGGATCCTGGAACAGAAAAAGAATATTAGTGGAAAAATTGGCAAAATCCAGATGAAGTTTGTAGTGTAGTTAGTGGTAATCTCACTGTTAGTCTTCCTTGTGCTGAAAACACCATGGTTATGTCAATAATAGGAGAAAGTGGGTGAAGGGTATAGGAAGTCTCTGTACTATTTTTGTAGGTTTTCTGTGAATCTAAAATTATTCAAATACAAAACAAAAAGTTTATTAAAAATATACTCACGATACATGTGCTCAAAAATCCATTCGACCAGTTACCTTTGGAAAATGCAAATCAGAGCATATCAGCATCGTTTAAAAAGTCTTTCAATGACTTCCCATTCCTCCGTGAGTAAAACCACACATCCACACAAGGACCTCGTGAACAGGGCCCTGCTTGTATCTCCCACCTCATCTCCCGTCTGCCCACTCCGCCTTTGATTTCCCCAGACACACTGGCCTTCCTGCCTTTTCTCAACCAGGCCACGCTTCTCCCCGCCTTAGGCCTTTGCACCCGCATCCGTCTAGAACAGCCTTCCTCCAGATCTGCGCACGGCAGTTCCCTCTCGGTACCTCTTCTCCAGCGCCTTCACCGCCCACGCACTCTGACTAGCTTCCCTGCCTATCTGTCCCTCTCCATCACTTCACTCTGCTCTCTGTTCTTCCCAACACTCAGTGCCATCTGTCAAATGACTCAGATGGTGTATTGCCTATTTGCCTGTTACTTGTTTATTCCACCCCCTGCCCCCCGCCCATATCAGCTCCAGTGAGGACAGAGGTTCCTTGTTCATCGCTGGGTCGCCAGCACCTGGAGCAGCATCACACACATCCTAGGGGCTCTCTGATTCCTTGCTGAATTAACGAATGCAGGGACATTTCATTCAGGAAGCCTTTTTGATCTCAGGTCGAGGATAAGACTCCGCGTTTCCACTCCGGTGGCCTCCTGCACGTCTCTCCCCCGCAGCTCTTGCCCCACTGGGTTGTAACTGTCCCGGGCCTCTCCGTTTCCTTCACTGGGCCCTGAGCTCTAGAGGGTGGAATGGTGTTATTCATGTTTGCACCTCTAGGCGGCATATGGCTGGGACGAAGCTGCAGCGGTGGCACTCCCTAGGGACCCTGGGCCCACTGGCTTGGACAGTGGCTGGCTGACTTGAGGGGGGGAGTCCAAGGTGAAGCCTGTTTTAGACAAGACCCGTCACTGTCCACTTCGTTCATCTTTGACTTGTCAGTGTCTAGCAGGAGAATATACTGGATACACACTTGTTTACTTGTTTGTTTGTTTTTCCTCCTCCCCTGGAAGCCAGAGGGGATTTTTCTCTGATTTTCACTGCGGGAATCTGGCCTAACTCCTCTATATCTAATATTGTGTGGCGCCCTCTGTGACTCGGTTCCCCTGGAGTATTTTTACCCTCAGAGTTGTCTGCAGTGAGCTTCCAGGAATTCATCAATGACAGTACAGGTTTTCCTACCCCAGTACTGGTTTCTGTGGCAGTTTCTGCCTGTGAGTCTCTGCTCTGGTTAAGCTATGATTTGGGGGGGGGGGGCGGGGGAATTAGGTTTATTTATTTATTTATCCGTGTGTTTATTTATTTAACAGCGGTACTGGGGATTGAACCCAGGACCTTTTGCACGCTAAGAATGCGCTCTGCCACTGAGCTAGCCCCACCCTCTGGTAATCTGTGACTGCTGGCATTCACCTGTCCCTGTTTCCTCCTCTCCCTTAGGAATCCAAAAAGAGTTGTTGATCTTTTAGTCTGTTCAGCTTTTACTTTTTGTTAGGGCAGAGTGGCCACTTCCCAGCTCCTTACAGGTGCAGCCAGAAACCAGAGGTCCTGTACCTATTATTTTTATCCTCCTTTTATTTTTAAGGTTTTATTGATTTATTTTTAAGTTTTTTTTTTTAATTGAAGTGTAGTCAATTTACAATGTTAGTTTCAGGTGTACAGCAGAACGATTGTTATACACATGCATACATTTTATATATGTTTTCAGAATCTTTTCCATTACGGCTCAATATAAGCTTTTTGATGAATAAAGGAGAAAAATGGGAAAAAGCGATTTGGCTGTGGGACCTGAGGGGGAATCAGGAGTGGACTTTGAAATTCAGCCAGTGTCTAAGTACCACCAACAGAGGGGCCCAAAGGGGGTGTGAACTGGGGGCCTCGCCTCATTCTGTCTTGGCCTCAGGTCAGTTCTTCCTGTGTTTTATCTTCTGTCTATTTCCTTAGGCGTCTTGTCAGCCACATTTTCTCCAGGTAGGGCTTTTCTCCGCTGTCTTGTCTGCCTTTTGTTTCAGTCTCTCTCACTTCCGCCCTCGCTCCACGTTGCTGAGCCAAAGTCTCTTCCAAACTGCAGACCCCCAGCTGCTACTTCTGCAACCCCAGTGGCCTCGCTCAGCTGTCACCACAATGTGCAGAGGAAGGGGAAGGAACTTCACCCCCTTCCCCCACTGAGTTGTCAAGCCTTCATCTTCTCTGATTTACGTAAGAAACAGCATAGAACCCTGGAAAAAGCATGTAACTCGGAGTTAGACTAAACAGATTTCAAAACCTTGTCTAATGACTGAGTGACCTTGGGCGGGACATGCAGCCTCCCAGAGCCTTGATTGACTCATCCACAGATTGGGGACATGGTGGCTGACAGACTCATGCATGTGCGCGCACGCACACACACAGACACACGATGTGCACACGCACCTACACTTCACAAAGCTGACCTTCCTACCCTTTCAGTCTTAGCTTAGTTCTTACCTGCTTTATCTAAAGTAGGTCCTTTGACCCCAGCCGTAGCACTTATGACAATTTATAATGAAGTGACTGAACACATGTTTTGTGTCGTCTCCCCTATAAGAGGGCAAATAGATCATACTTACTTGGCACCACTGTATCCTGGGCGTTGCAACAGTAGACAGTGTAGAGCTGCTGTAATATTATGTCGTTATTAATACTTATGTTAGTTTCATGGACAGTGGAATTATTAGAAGAAGGCAAAAGAAAATCTCTAGGCAACACAACCCTCTTTGCTTGGCTAATGGAGAGAGTAATTTAGATTCACAAAGGTCAAGCTGTGGTCTGGGGGTGCTGCCCAAGATAACTTATTTCGCGAGGAGAGGTGGTGTGTGTTTTACTGCTTGTCAATTTCTGAGTGGCCCTGAGTTTGAAAAGATAAACTTTCTTGGATGCCTCTTCCCCTCCAGCCTGCTCTTGTAGCTTCAGTTTATTTTAGTAATGAATTCAGTTGGCATTTTCCCTCTGGAACCCTGTTATTAAAACAGGCTTGATAGGGACTCCGCTTGCAGGTACGGTAGCATAGGAGCGAAATGAACTCTGATGGACTCTACGAGTCCCAATATTGGTTCAGCCACAGCGTGACACTTAGAGTGAGTGAGAGCAATAGGAATCTCATTAATCCTCACAATTTAGCGCCAGCCTCAGGGAGAGGAGGAAAATCACGTCTGATCGCATTGTCCTGTTAGTCTTGCAAATGTGTGGGAGGGAGGAATTAATGTTGGGGAGGTGGGAAGGGAGGAGGAATATTTATCCCAACTCCTTGGTCATTTGCCGACAGATCTCAGACAGATGACTAATTGAAAAGGATTTATAGGAGAAGTAACATGAGGCTCTGATCCGAAGGCTGAGATAAGTGGGGAGAATGCCAGTCATTCATTTTCGTTTATTGACAGTCTACTGTGTGCAAAGCACTTTTCCAGGGCATGTGGATCAAGTGTAAAGAAACCAGTCTTTGCCCTCAAGGAGCTTACATTCTGGTGAGATGAGATAGACAGCCACCAAATGAAAGATAACTTCAGTAAAGAAAATAAAACAGGTCACACTATAGGCAGGTACTCTGCTGGGGGATGGAGGTGGTAGGGGCTGTTTTAGGTTGACAGTCAGGAAAGGCTTCTCTGAACATGGAACATGGGAGTGAAAAGTGCGTGTTTGGATGGAAGCAGCTGCATGGAGAGGGAAATTCATAGCATCTCATCTAAGGAACCAAACAGGGGAGGCCGTGAGCCTGATGTGAGCTCAACATCAGGGAAAAAACCAAAGATCCCTCAATCCCCTCCAAAATACAAATAATTAACACTTCCACATTCTTTACTACTTACTAGTAATACTTACTATTTATCAGCAATGTGACGAGTTAAGCAATCACTCTGATTGACAGCTATAACATGGCAATCATAATGACTACACACCTGATAGCCTTGTTATAAGAATTACATGTGATAGTAAGAAATGCTAACAATTATTGAGTATTTATTATATGCTGGGTGCTGGGCTAAGTGCTTCATTTATCATAGTTCATTTAATCTTCTTGCTAAGCTTCTTAATAAAGTTAAAAGCTAATATTATGATCCTCATTTTGCAGATGAGGAAACTGAGCTCAGAGAGGTTGAGTAACTAGGCCAAGCTCACCCAGCCAGTGAGTGACAGAGTAGGGGTCTGAATCCAGCCACTCTTCTTCCAAAGCCCTGAGCCTTACTCCGTATCTTCCAGGTGTAGCAGCCTTAGAGCAGCACCTGTCAGGTGCCTGGTCAGTGCCTGCACCTCACTGCTTAACGTGGCAGCTCTCAGTGTTCCTAGTCCTGTCATTACTAAGCACATTTTCTTTCTTCCACTTCACGACAACCTGTGAGCAATCTTAGAGTCTGCCTTTTGTTTTCATTTATTTATTTTATAATGGAGGTACTAGGGATTGAACCCAGTACCTCATGCATGCTAAGCATGCGCTCTCCCACTGAGCTATTTCCCTCCCTCCAGAATCTGCATTTTTGAATATGACATCCAGAAATCAATGATTTGCCATGAGTTGGAAGCCAGATCTTTTGATTCCCAACCCCCAGGTCTTTTTCCCAGGGTGCACTTCCCTGGAGTTTTTGCTTATTATAATTAAGCATATTTTGAAAGGAACCCTCAGAAATACACAGTGAATTTGCTTCTGTAGATCCAGCTGTTTGTGAAACAATGGGTTCAATTTTCTTCCTTAATACTGGTTCTATTAACATTTAAAAGATCCTTCCATATTCATTGTTCCTATTTTAAGCTAAAAATCCTCAGAGCTATTGAGCATTCATCAGCTGAGGAAACCCACCAGGATTCTGAATCCTCTGCCACTTGTCGCCCAGGCATCGCTCTCTGTGCCTGTCTTGTTCCTCCTTGTGTACATCCCAGGACATCTAGGTTTCCCTGAGATGTCTCAGGTAGGAAACGCGGCTCCCAGTGAATTTGTTTTTGTTTTTTGCACAAGGTTGTTCCTATGCTCTTGATTCTCTTGAGCTGAACTTTAAACCTGAAAAACTTAAGGAAAAAAAAGCCTTCTTGGATTGGACTGTTAGAATGTAGCAGATCCTCTGAGACTGGAGGAAAGCACATTTGCACTCACTGCCTTGCCAGGCAATTACAGTGTCAAATGGGAGGAGGAGGACTTGACAGAGGAAAGGTAAGGCAGCCAGAACATCTTTCCCCTTATGAGCGAGGAGGCTGAGGCTTCCCCTGATCTGTCTCTGGGGTTGGTGCAGATGTCTAACTCCAGTCCAGACGTCTTCTTTGCAGTTGAAACCCTAACATTTAACCACCTACTCCGTGGCTCCACTTAGACATCTATCAGGCAACTCAAGTTTAACATGATAAAAACCAATGTCAGACCTTTACCCCCAAACTCACTCCTCTCTCGGTCCTCCCCACATCTGTTAATAACATCTCTGTCCTTTGAGGTGCTTGAGGGAAAATGTTGGAGTCTCCCCAACGCTTGTCTTTCCCTTACATGAGCCATGTCCTGTTCATCCGCAACGCCTGTTGGCCTTTGCCTTCAAGATGGATTCAGATGCTGACCACGTCTCACTACGTTCATGGCTGCCATGGACCCAGCCACCATCCTCTATTTCCTGATTTCTGTCTCCTAACTGGCCTTCTGCTTTCAGTCATGCCCTTTCTAATACTCAGTGTGGCAGCCAGAGTGATCCTTTGAAATTTGCTGGGGGGGATCGAGGAGGGGTGTTGTAATCCTCCCAGAGCTGTGTTCAGCACCGAGTGCCCCTCTATCCAGAGACTCAGTTCACACACAAATCTGCTGCCTAGATTTGGAGTCAGTCGGACCTAACTCAGCTGCAGTCACACCTGCCGCTCATCCTTTACTGACACAGCTGATTGTTAAACCAGGCAGCCCAGGACACAGCTCAGAAGTGTGAACTGTTCACAGGGGAGAGTACTCACAGACAACATTTGGGACCTCAGGTTTCACGTAATGCTCTGCTTGATGTGAATTTGTGGTTCTTAAGACAATTTAAGATCAATTTTTGTGAAATTTCCTGGAACATTTTGTTTCCTCGGGCAAAAAAAAAAAAAAAAAAGACTTTTGCTGCAAGAGCAACAGTTGAGCATCTGCTCCAGAGGAAGCCAATCAATTGTGGCCTCTGAGAAGTCAATAAATACGGGTAGGCGGCCAGATTCTTCGTGTTCCCTGTATCCATCATTCTCTTCCTTCCAATCACCACTGGAGATAGAGTTGTAGGATTGTCATTCAGAGAGAGAATTTAGAGTTTATCTGGTCAACTGATGACTTTAGAGATAGTGAAATAGGCTCAGAGAGGGCTATGGGCTTGTTCCAGTCACACAGCCATTCTGTGTTGGGATTCAACTCTCATCTTCTGAGCCTGAGGCCAGTCCTCTTTCCACAGCCCTGAAATCTTGATTTCAATGGCAGCTCTGACACAGGACAGGGAGCAGCATGAAGAAGAAGGGAGATAGGGAGGATGCTGGGTTTCCAAGGAAACTGCCTGACAACAGAGCGACCAGCAAGAGTAGAGAGAACGGTCTAGATTTCTCCAGGAGGGACTCTGGACTTCACTGCCAGTCTTCAGCCACAAACAGACACTTGGATCTAAAATACTTGAGAGGTTTTTATACACACAAGTCCCCATGGAAAATTACCCATGATATGTTTCATTTCCTAAGGGTCCTGACCCATTTCTCTGAGGTTTAGAGAGGTTAAGCAAGTTACCCACGATCACACAGCCTGAAGGAGCTGATTCCATAGCCTGTGCCTTTTGCATTACCCTGCACTACCTTTTAGGGGACTAGGCATAATCCTTACTATAAAGGAAACAAAGATATTTTGTCCCAAAGAAAAAGATCACAGGGATATGTAGGAATTTATTTATATTAAATGCTGCACAGTGCAGATGGTTGATGGTTGAGGATGTGAGCTCCAGGATCAGACTGTCCAGGTTAAAATCCAAGTTCCATCACTTATGCCGAGGTGACCTTGGGGATGCTTTTGACCTGTACAAGGTCTTCTTTTACTTCTTATCTATGCAGTGGACATAAATATTTATTTCATAGTGTTGTCATGAGGGTAAAAAGGAGATAATATTGTCAGTCACCTAACACTGCCTAGCACTTAAGTGCTCAAAAATGTTAGCTGTTGTTTGATTTTATCATGCACAGTGTTAACTGGGGGATGGGATGATGCAAGACGGGAAAGTGTGAAAGAGAAAAGATAACCTTTCCTTCATGCTTAATTTGACTTCACTCACCAATTCCTTTGCATATCCCAGGCACACACCAATCCTCCCTAGTGGATTAGATTAGATCAGGTCCTTTCAAAGGTGAGAGAGGAGTGAAACGCTTCACTAGGAAACCCAACTGGATGTGCCTAAAGATACATGTAAGAGGATAATCTCTGCAAGAGAATTTATAATAGAGAGAGCCCAGAGATAACCTAAATATTTGTTTATAAAGAACAAGTTGCATCAACTATGGCACATTACAGTTAACAGAGCACAGTACTTCCAGGGGCTTAGGATAAATCATCTTTGATTCCTTTTTGTTTTCTCTCATTCTCTGCATGAATACCATCAGTAAATCCTGTTGACTCTACCTTCAAAATAGATGCAGAATCTGACCAGTTCTCATTACCTTCTGCCACCCTGATCTTAAACCACTATTATCTCTCTCGTATATTTTTGCCATTACCTTCAACCTGGTCTTCCTGTGTTCACTTTTGCCCTAGTTTCTAGCTGCAGTAGCATCCTTGCTGTTTCTTCGACCTGTTAGTTACATTCCTACCTCAGGACCTTTGCATAGGCTGCTCCTACCATCTGGAAAACTCTCACAGGGTCCTCATAGCTCCCTTTCTCATCTGCTCAAGCCTGCTTCCCAGTGAGGTCTGCTTCACCCATCCCAGTTTTTAATTGCAACCCACTCCACTCTGAGTTTAGTACTCCCAATTTCCTTTTTCCTGCTCTATGCTTTTCCCATAGCAATTATTACTTTTTCATGTACAATACATTATTAACTTATTTATTAAGCATATTGTCTTTTTTCTGTCCACTGGAATGTAAGCTCCCTTGCCTTTTTTTTTCTTTTGTTGTTCACTGTTACATCCTCAGCACCTAGAATAGATTCAGGCATATAGTAGATATTTAATAAATATTTGTTGAAGAATGAATAAATTCTTTACAGTGAGTTAGTATGGAATCTTAAAATCAATGGGGAGGGTGCTCTACCTATATTGACATGGAAACATCTCCAAGGTATATTTTTAAATTTTAAAAATCAAGTAAAACTATTAATATATATTTAAATATAAATATTTATAATATATGCATATATCTGCATATATATGCATATATGTATATATAGTAACTTCATTTATGTTTAAAAAAACAAAGCCATATATTAGTATCTGCATACATATATATAATATACATATATAAACACATAAAATATTAGGAAGGCCATATTCTAGACATATACTAACAATTGCTTTTTAGGAAGAATGAAGGAGACATTTTTTTATTCTATATATCTCTCTAATTTTAAAACGTTATCCTACAAAAGGCTGTATTAATGTATTTCTTGTGTCTGTTTTTATTTAGATTTTCTATGTTGATGTACATTTTGAAAAAAATTAAATATATGTGCAGAAAATTTAGCATTCTTTCTTACATTTTCCTGGATCCACTAACCTGGACAAGTTGCTAGCAGAGAGGTTTCAAATGGAAGGTGTGAACCTCTGACCAATGGAGTGTCCGAGCCCACTTGACCTGATTCCCCCCACCAGACCCACGTACTTTCCCACGCGACACTGAGCGCCTTGGGAGCAGAGCCATGATTGTTTGGGTCTTGCTGTAGCCCTGCTGTAGCCCTGTGTTCTAGCACAATGCTTTGGACTTAGGAGGTGCACAGTACATATTTGTTTCACTGAGGCAGCTCTCTCCTCCCTGTCCCCTGGAATCTTTCAGCCATGGGAATTCCTAGGGCTCTCTGGGATGCAGCCTCAGTTCACTCTCCTCCCTGCAGGTGGCAGTCTTCGTCGGCTGGAGCGAGCTGCTCTTCTAGAGCAAGGGCTCTCAATCCATCAGGCACAACGCGTGCTTCCCGTTAACACTTATTTCACAACACCCCTTTACCATTCTGGAATGAAATTAGTAGATGCAATAATCCTCCTACAAATATAACTTCGAAAACCAACACATCGCCCTTGCTTTAATTGAGAAATAAAAGGAAAGTAATTGATAATAAAATACTGTGTATTTTAATGGCAAATGCTTGGGTGTGATTTCCCTAGAAGATATGAAGATGCTTTACTCATGTCTAGGACCCCTGTGAATGGCACAGCCACAGATACTGTCTGATATAGGAGCAGCATTTCAATTTCTGAAGCAATTTTTCAAAATGGTAGACAATTCCTGGTAGAACAAACACTAAATGAAACAAAGTACCAACTTCTCTTAATTTATATGCATTATCAGTCCCCCCAAAATATATTATATATTAAAGCCACACTCACCACTCTCACCAAAAAAAAACAAACAGGTTCTAGGCTGAGATAATAGTAAACAGGTGTTTTACCTAGGCAGGCCAATTTTTTGTTGTACAGAACTACTCTTTATACTGCAGGATGTCCGTCTCCCTGGCCTCTCACCCACTGATTGCCGCCACTGAACCTTGAAATATGACTAGTGGGATTAAAGAACTAAACTTTTAATCTAATTCAATTTACACATACTTCTTTTATTCTTATTTTTTATTGAACTGGAGTTGATTTACAATGTTAATTTCAGGTGTACAGCAATGCAATTCAGATATACATATATGTACATATATATATATATTTTCCAGATTCTTTTCCATTACAGCTCATTACAAGAAATTGAATATAGTTCCCTGTGCTGTACAGTAGGTCCTTGTTTATCTACTTTATGTACAGTAATGTGTATCTATTCATCCCAAACTCCTTTTTTTTCATATTTTTTAACAGTTTTTATTGAGTTATAGTCATTTTACAATGTTGTGGCAAATTCCAGTGTAGAGCACAATTTTTCAGTTATACATGATCATATATATATTCATTGTCATATTTTTTCTCTGTGAGCTACCATAAGGTCTTGTATATATTTCCCTGTGCTATACAGTATAATCTTGTTTATCTATTCTACATTTTGAAATCCCAGTGTGTCCCTTCCCACCCCCCACCCCCTTGGCAACCACAAGTTTGTATTCTATGTCTATGAGTCTGTTTCTGTTTTGTATTTATCAATTTATTTTAGATTCCACATATGAGCGATCTCATATGATATTTTTCTTTCTCTTTCTGGTTTACTTCCTCAGAATGATGACTTCTAGGTCCATCCACGTTGCAGCGAATGGCATTATTTTATTCTTTTTATGGTTGAGTAGTATTCCATTGTATAAATATACCACATCTTCTTTATCCAGTCATCTGTTGATGGACACTTAGGCTCTTTCCATGTCTTGGCTATTCATCCCAAACTCCTAATCTATCCCTCCACCCTCATTTCCCTCTGGTAACCACAGTTTATTTTCTGTATCTGTGAGTCTACACATACATTTTTAAAACTTTTAAGTATGATTGGAACAACGTGGGTATGTGAGTCTACTTTGTCAGTTATTAATTTTATGAAATTTCAAGTTTCATTTGTTTATTTTCTACTTTTTTAACATTGCTACTGGAAAATTAAAAAATATATATGTGCTATGTTACATTCATATGTATATTTCTCCTGAAGAGTACTGAGGTAGAGAAAAATCAGGACTGTTTTGCAGCCTCAGAGAGCTCTCCTTGCTTTCTCTCTGGTAGGAATAAAGGAGTTAGAAGAACTAGTTCCTTATTCTCTAGGTGGCAAACCAGGGGCTGCAGGGACAGGGTTGTTGCAATGGTAGAATAATCCCAAGTGATTATTTTTTAATGAAGTCCCAGATTTTGGCCTGTGGTTTCTGGCAGGGTTGATGTTTTTCCACTACACTCACCCTCTGCTTGGTGAACCTTCCCCTTACATTCTGACGTGGGGGTTTTGGCCTGTGATACACAGATTGCTGCCAGCTCTGCTCAGAGGCAGTGAGGAAAAGGCGTTTCAGAGTGCAAGGAAGATGGCCCATCTCTCCATGCCGGCAATTTATAGATGATGCTGGTGGTTAAATTTCAAAGCCAACCGTGGGGTCTCCTCTGAGGCAGAACTTAGAGAACCAGCGCACTGGTAGCTAACTCACATCCCAGTCACAGAGAGGCCTCACTGATCCTATATTCACAAGTTTATTACGGGTTTTAGATGAGACTAGACTAGTTAAAATCCTTTCCTGTCTCACTTTTAAAGACTTGATGTTTCCCCTCTCAGTGATCAGCTTGATGATGTGAGAGAAGCGTTAATGTTGAGAAGCCTGAACTTTGGGGTCAGACCTGGGTGAGTGAGAATAACAGCTGACATTTCATGGCTGTGGGACCCTGGGCAGATAGCGTGACCTCTTTGAGCTTCTTTCTGTAACATACCTCCCTCGTCCATAGCAAATGCTCAATAAACAGTAGCTGTTTTTCACTATGAAGAGGGTGAGAGTCAGAGGTGGCAAGACTTTTTAAGCCAGAAAGCATCTTAGAACAGCATCTCCGAGATTCTTTTTCTCAGAGCACTGGTTTCATGAAATAGAATTCCAATTTAGGAGTTTTGTGGGCACTACATTTTAGAAACGGTGTTTCCCCCACTTGGAGATTGACCAAGGCCATTAGTATATTTAACATTCTGGGAAGTCCTGCAGTAAAGAAATCAGTTTCACTTGACTTAACCCAGAAGTTCCCAAACTTATTGGGATTTTTTTTTTCCCTCCATGAAATAACTGTTAGTTCTGTGGGTTACACTTTGGGAACAGACGGCGTGGGAGAAAATGCCTTATTTTCCAATCAGAGCCTCTTGATCCCACACTTTAGGTAGGCTGGTCTCCTCATCAGATTGTCCTGTGATATGGGGCAGGAGAGGGACAAGTGGGACAGGCCACCAGACTATGTTCCATGTCACCTACATCCGGAGGGAGCTTAGACAACCTTATACGTTTTTTTTTGAACAATGGTGATGTGAGCTATGATAATCTCTTGAAGCATTGCTTTGGAAATTTCTATTTTGGTTGGTGGTAGAGCAAGGGGGAACTGGAAACTTAGATTTTGGTTTTCATGTTTTTTATAAAGTTGCATGGACTCTCACAACATTCTAGGAATGATCAATGGCTATAATAATCTTCTGCCATAACAATATTTTAAAAAGAAATGCCAGACTGGGGTTTAAATACACACACACACCTCTGTGTGGTAATGTATGAGCAGATTAAGAGGATATGTTTAATTTATAAGCCCTACACTGATTAGAAAAGATAGCTGTGGAAAGATCACTAAAGGATAATGTTCATACTCAATTTGCAATAATTGCACATTTCTTTCATCAAGACACATATCTAATGTAATCTCCCAAATCCCAAAGTACACATAAAAATAAAGTCCAGTAAATGACATCAGACAGGATAGGATTAAAATTCTACTCAGTGAAGATTCAGAATATACTAGAGTCTAAATCAAAATGCACAGAAGCAAACCTCAGTACCTGTGAATACTTTCGTGAGAGCAATTTTATCGCCAATTGGTATTATTAACATTTCAAACATTAAAACACTGGAATAGTACAATAAATGACCATCAAGAATATTTATTAATAAATAAATGAATATTAACGAGCATTTTTTCATTTTCATTTCATATATATGCATATATATTTAAATATGCATATATAGTGAGGGCATACATTTTTTCATGATAAATTGCAGACATCATGACATTTTACTTTAAATATTCTAGCATGTATCTCCTACAAAAAGGACATTCTCATACATAATCACATAACATTACCCTGCCTATGAAAATGAAAAATAATTCTCTAATTCCATCTGATACCAACTCTAGAGTCGTTTCTCCAGGAACCAATCAAGCAAGGCTCGTATATTGCATTTGGTTTTATCTCTTTAAATCTAGAGTGTTCTGCTTATCTCAACATTTTTTCCCTGTATGTTGACTTTTTTGGGTGAGACTAGTTGTCTTGTGGGATGTCCCACATAGTAGCTTTGTCCATCTGTTTCTTATTGGGATCTTTTAGTTCATTCATCTATCATCGCCTGTGCTTCTTGTAAACCAAAAGTTAGGTCTAAAGACTTGATTACATAAATATTTAACATTTTTGCCTAAAATTCTTCATTAGTGGAGTGATCATTTATTCCCCTTTGCCTCCTGTCCCAGTATAACTGTAAATAGTGCTTTTCAGTGTTCAGAATGTCCTCCTTTGGACACCCCATCTGTAAATGAAGCATCACATTAGGAGACACAGAATGTCTGTTTACCCCACCATGAGGGATAAAGTATTCTCTAAGTAATGAAAAAAAAGTAATAAACTGGAACCCTCGTACACTGCTGGTGAGAATGTAGTTTGGTACAACCATTATGAAAAACAGTATGGAGATTGCTTAAAAAACTAAAAATAGACTTTTCATACAATCCAGAAATCTCACTCCCAGGCATATATCTGGAGGGACCTCTAATTCAAAAAGATACATGCACCCCAATGTTCATAGCAGCACTATTTACAGTAGCAAAGATATGGAAACAATCTAAATGTCCATTGACAGATGACTAGATAAAGAAGATGTGGTGTGTGTGTGTGTGTGTGTGTGTGTGTGTGTGTGTGTAATGGAATACTACTCAGCCATAAAAAAGAATGAAATAATGCCATTTGCAGCAGCATGGATGGACCTAGAGATTATCATCCTAAGTGAAGTAAGTCAGACAGCAAAAGACAGATACATGATATCACTTATATGTGGAATCTAAAAAAAAGACACAAAACAACTTTTACAAAGCAGAAACAGACTCACAGATGTAGAAAACAAACATGGTTGCAAAGGGGAAGGGAGGGGAGAGGGTAAATTAGGAATTCAGGATTAACAGTTACACACCACTATACATAAAATAGATAAACAACAAGGATGTACTGTAACCTCACACCAGCCAGAATGGCCATCATTCAAAAGTCCACAAATGACAAATGCTAGACAGGCTGTGGAGAAAAGGGAATCCTCCTACACTACTGGTGGGAATGCAGGTTGGTACAGCCACTGTGGAGAATAGTATGGAGATTCCTCAAAAGACTAGGAATATACTTACCATATGACCCAGGAATCCTGCTCCTGGGCATATATCCAGAAGGAACCCTACTTCAAAAAGATACCTGCACCCCAGTGTTCATAGCAACACTGTTTACAATAGCCAAGACATGGAAACAGCCTAAATGTCCATCAACAGATAACTGGATAAAGAAGTTGTGGTATATTTATACAATGGAATACTATTTAGCCATAAAAACGACAACATAACACCATTTGCAGCAACATGGATGTCCGTGGAGAATGTCATTCTAAGTGGAGTAAGCCAGAAAGAGAAAGAAAAATACCATATGAGATCGCTCATATGTGGATTCTATAAAAAATAAATAAATAAATAAATATAAAACAGAAACAGACTCATAGACATAGAATACAAACTTGTGGTTGCCAAGGGGGAGCAGGGTGGGAAGGGACAGACTGGGAGTTTGAAATTTGTAGATACTGACAGGCATATGTAGAATAGATAAACAAGATTATACTGTTTAGCACAGGGAAATATAGACAAGATCTTGTGGTAGCTCACAGTGAAAAAAAATGTGACAATGAATATATGTATGTTCATGTATAACCGAAAAATTGTGCTCTACACTGGAAATTGACACAACATTGTAAAATGACTATAACTCAATGAAAAAAAAGTTTAAAAAAAAAAGTGAGGCTTAGAGAGGGCAAGTGACTTGTCCAAGGTCACACAGTCACATGAGATGCCAACTCAAGTCTGCTCAATTCCAAAGCCTGTGCCTTAGACCAGGGCTGTCCAATAGAACTCTCTATGGTGATGGTAATGTCTATATCTGCACTGACCAATACAATATTGTCCAACGCAAGTGGCTGCTGAGCCCTGGAAATGGAGATAGTATAACTGAGGAAATGAATTTTTAAATTTTCTTTATTTTTAATTTTAATGTGTCTAGCTACCTGTGGCTAGAGACTATTATATCAGACAGTGCAACTCTTACTCCCAATTGTTAAAATAAATAAATAAATCCCCCAACCAAAACCAAAACAAAAACAAAAACAAAAAAACAAGGATGTACTGTATAGCACAGGGAACTATATTTGATGTCTTGTAATAGCCTATAATGAAAAAGAATCTGAAAAAATAGATGTATAATTGAATCACTTTGCTGTATACCTGAAACACTGCAAATCAACTATACTTCAATAAAAAAGGTAATAAGCCCCATATGAGATTATAATTGATTAATTTTGTTTCTTAAGTCATCTCTACTTTCAATAACCCATCAGAATTTTCTGTGACTGGGTACAATCCTGAGTAAATGATTCTACCTTAAGTTTGACTCAAGTTAAAGTCACTTTTTTTTGTATTAAAATGGTGTGAAAATTAAAGACCTAAAGGTAAGACCAGATACTGTAAAACTTGTAGAGTAAAACAGAACACTCTGACATAAATTGCAGCAATATTTTTTTCGAACCAGCTGCTAAAGTAATGGAAATAAAAGCAAAAATAAACAAATGGGACCTAATTAAAAAGCTTTTGCACAGCTAAGTATACTATCAACAAAATGAAAAGACAGCCTACAGAATGGGAGAAAATATTTGCAAATGATGTGACTGACAAGAAACTAATTTCCAAAATATACAAACAGCTCATATACCTTAATATCAAAAAAACAAGCAACCCAATCAAAAAGTGGGCAGAAGACCTAAATAGACATCTCTCCAAAGAAGACATCCAGATGGCCAATAAGCACATGAAAAGATGTTCACCATCGCTAGTTGTTAGAGAAATGCAAATCAAAACTACAGTGAGGTATCGTCTCACACCAGTCAGAACAGCCATCATTAAGAAGTCTACAAATAAATTCTGGAGAGGATGTGGAGAAAAAGGAACCCTCCTACACTGTTGATGGGAATGTAAATTGGTGCAGCCACTATGGAGGACAGTATGAAGATTCCTTAAAAACCTAAAAATAAACTTACTATATGATCCAGCAATACCACTCCTGGGCATGTATCTGGAGAAAAATACAATTCAAAATGACACCTGCACCCCAATGTTCACAGCAGCACTATTTACAATAGCCAAAATATGGAAACAGCCTAAATGTCTATCAACAGATGACTGGACAAAGATGTTGTGGTATATTTATACAATGGAATATTACTCAGCTATAAAAAAGAATAAAATAATGTCATTTGTAGCAACATGGGTGGACCTGGAGATTGTCGTTCTAAGTGAAGCAAGCCAGAAAGAGAAATAAAAACACCGTATGATATCGCTTACATGTGGAACCTGAAAAAAAGACACGAACTTATTTACAAAATAGAAACAGACTCACAGACACAGAGCAAAACTTATGATTACCAGGGGGAAAGGGAGTGGGAAGGGAGAAATTGAGAGTCCCAAGTTTGCAGATAGTAACTACTATATAAAACAGATAAACAACAAGTTTATACTGTATAGCACAGGGAACTACATTCAATATCTTGTAGTAACCTGTAATGAAAAAGAATATGAAAACAAATATATGTATGTATATGTATGACTGAAACATTGTGCTGTACACCAGAACTTGACACAACATTGTAAACTGACTATACTTTCAATAAAAAAGAATGGAAAAAATGATATGAAAAAATACATTTTTTTTTACAATAAAATGATGTTATTTCCTATTAGTTGTATTCATCCAGAGGGAAAATGACAGAAGTTGCAGATTTCATTGTCTGCAGCCAATTGCATAAGTTCATCTGTATCTTAAGTTTTAGGCACAGTTTACTTTAAAAGAAAACAGGGTTTTTTTGTAATGTTAATATCAATACTAATTATAAGAAATTTGGAAAAAATATAGAAAAATATAAAAAATAAAATAAACATCACCTCTAATCACCTTCTCAGACAGAACCATTTTTAACATTTTAAAGGATTAACTTTGAGTCTTTTCTCCTTTACAATTTTATGTAGTAAATTCTCTATCACAGACCAAAAACATTTTGTGTGACACCTTTTCCCACTTAATTTGTTTCATAAGTATTTTCCCATATTATTTCAAACTCTGTAAATCTTTTTAAAAAATGACTACGCACTCTTTCATTTTGTGGCATTCCTACTGTTAAATATTTAAGTTTTCAGTTTTTTTCTTATTGTGAATAATGTTATAGAGAACATTTGTCTCTATAAATATTTCTCTCCACTTAAAATGTTCTCCTTAGGAGTGCTCCTAACCACTTCCGGTTTGGCACTGCTAGATTCAAACTGATTTTTGCTCAGATAAACTCTTACAGTTTTTTTTAAAAGAACATGAAAATGAGTATATGTATGTATATGCATGACTGGGACATTGTGCTGTGCACCAGAAATGGATGCATTGTAACTGACTATACTTCAGTTAAAAAAAAAACTTCAAAATGTTTAATATGCCTCAATGTATCTTTTCACAGGTGTGGTGACAGGAGAACCCAAGGAGACTCTCAGGGGGCCCCCAGGAGCAACGACCAACAGCAGGGAAGGTGCCTGTGGAGCACCTTCAGTTGCTGCTTTCCGGCCACCGCTAGAGCTGGTGGGTAAGTTTCCTCCATCCTCCATCCATAGCTTTTGCATTATAAACTTTCAGACTTTATTTGAACTTTTGTCTCTGGAAACTGCTGGAGTTGGACTGTACCTACATTAGACTGGGTCCAAGGTTGGACTGGTTGTGACTTAATCTGGACTGGGTTAAATATGACTGGATAGAGCTGTGGGTTGCACCCCTTTTGCAGCTAGGGTCCTTCCAACTGTTGTCAGCTCTCAGGGAAATTGTCTAAGTCCTTTTTTCTTTTGGTAGTGGCTCTGGATCTTGGGAAGGTGGTATCTTTTGCACCCTCTTTGGGGATCCCTCTTCATCCAAGAGATTGTTCAATACTGCCAGGAATATTTACTATTTGTCCCAGCTGAAACCTGAAAAAATATTTGCAAGGATTTTTTTTTTTTTAAGTAGTTCTTTGCTCAGAACTTGGCCAAATTGGAAGCTGATGTTCAGAGCCTGATAAGAACTTTTGTTTTAGACCTTCTCCCTTAAACTAATGAAACTATGTATCCAGATGGAAAGAAAGACATTCGGAAGCCATTGTGGAAGGAGTTGTATTCCAGAGACACACAGGTCTAAATCTAGAATGTAGGACTCTTGATCTCCCATCTTAGTTGAAGATCTTCTATTGATATAAAGAAGCAAATAGAGCATAATGTATGGCTGCATCAGCCTCTTGATGTCATTCATTCAAGTTGCAATCCAGTTCTTTGAGGAATTAAAAACAACTGTATTTGTCTTACAAACTGAGCCTTTACAAGAACAGAAATTCAACTCTAGAAATGATTCCATGCCACCTATCCTTTTTACCAATCCCAGAATCTCCACTTTTCATGTCAAAAGCCTTGCAGATACTGTAGAAGATACTAGATTTAGGGGGAAAAGCCCTTCTTGGAGATACTTACATCCTTTCTCTGAGCCTTTGAGATGTAAATGTTCCACCTGGTCTTCTCTAGGAACCTAGAGCCATCTCTTGAAATGCAAACTACAAGGGCGGTAATTCTGATCCAGAAAATAAAAGATATTTGGAAATTAAGTGAATGAAAACTCTTAAAGTCTTTTAATAAATATTAGTAAAAGCCTTAGCCATCTGAGAGGTAACTGTAACTTATCCTGTCTGCCAGAAACACAATTTGGATCCAACTGTTCTTTTATAAACCAGTGAGTATTCTATTACTGTACCTGTCTTATGGCTAAAATTTAAAAGTAAAAGCTATAAGATCTCTGCATTCATCTGTATGTTTATGTATGTCTATGTATGTGTGTTATAGATGTTTGATATTTTTCGACCTCCTAATAGTATTGCCAAAAGTAATTTGTAAAGAACTGTTTAATTGGCTTAAAGACAAACATTGATATAAATCAAGTCTATGCTCAGAAATATAGAAGCTAACCCAAATGTTTTTCAAGTTCATGTGATGTAGGATAATCTTTGGCAAATAAAAGCTAGTTGAAGCTTGCTGGTTTAATTAAAATAGGCATGTCTTTAGAGTTACAGCATTAAAAATAATTTTTTCATTTTACCTAGGTTTACTAGAAGTCAAATAAGCTCATGTTATCTCTGTTACAGAATTTGTCAGCAAGAAAGATAGCTTAAGATGATGGCTAGCTATTTAATGTCTCATGAAGTTTTCATGAGTAATCTAAACACAATTGTTAAAACAAGTAAATTAAATAGCTGTAAGTGACATTAAACCCTAAAAGTGAACTTTTCAACAATAATAATGCTTTAGGTATGTCTACTTAAAAGTAATTTCCAAAATATTTTTGGTAACTTGAAACCTTACAGTTATGAGATTAGTTAAATGATGGATATTCATTGAATATCTAGATCACTTCCAAATAAGGAAAAATACTGAAATATAAATTACTGACATAGGTTTATCCACTTTTGATTTCCTTTTACAGAGAACTATAGATGTTTGTGTGTATTAGTAAATATAACACATTCAAAATTTTACTATGAGGAAGAATATACTTGTAGAAATTGTGAAATGTGTTTACAAATTTGCCAGTCCACAGAATGCTGTGTAGCAGATGGTTCACAATCGCTTACTTCTTAGCTTTCACTAGAAATAAAGGGTTCTAAGGGTTAAGGATTCTAATCAGTATATGTAATTATGCTACTTAGAAAAATCAGAGCATAAAGGAACAATTGTGTGAAAAGTAGATAGGAAAATAGACTGACCGGTTGTTCCAGAGTTAGGAAGAGAAAAACACAGGGCAAGACCTGAATGGATATAAAAATATTGTAGAAGGTTAGTGGAAAAGGAACCTTGGAGAAGGAATTTTATGTATGGTCAAGCTGACTAAAATGAGAATGGATTTATTTAAATTTTTAAGGATGAATTTTAATATGAAAAGTATATAAAATTAGAGTTTGTCCTTCTGTCTTTGACAAAGTGTTCTTGGAATGTCGGTCGGCTCTTGATTGTGAATGGTTGCTGTTGTTGTTTACCTTTTGGGTAATCCACCTGGAAAGCAAAGGTTTGGAGTCTTCCAAAATCCTTTTCTGTGCTTCATTTCATCTTTATTGGATCTCTTATTACTTAAGAAAACCCAGTCTTCTCAATAGTGATAGAGCGAAGTTTTGTTCGCAACTAGGTAACCTTCTGTGTTTGCTTTTAAAATTTTCTATTGTCAATTTATTTAAATTGATAATTAAGTATTATTTCATAGTGATCTGAGGTCTTGTTTAGTCAAATGTCCAAACCTTTTGACATTTTGACAATTTCCCCAAATCAAATTATAAATGCAGTCTTTTGGACCTCGAAGTAACTTTGAAATTTCCCAGAGGAGCCCTGGAAAACCTCCAAGGATGTGTCTCTCACCTGGTAAAAGAGAGATGTTAAACGAATTATGTTTATATGATATGTTAAATTATGTGGGAAGTATTGTCAGATAATAAGTGGTGATACACTTTCTTAGGTGCTATGTTTTTGGATATATGTTACAATATAGGTATTCCAGAAATTGCTTAAGTATCCTAGAAATTTGACAGTACTATCCTGTTATTGTCCTAAATTATTGTATGTCCTACTGTAGAGCACAGGGAACTATCTTCAATACCTTGTGGTGGCCTATCATGAAAAAGAATGAAAAGGGATGCATGTATCTATGTATAACTGAATCACTATGCTGCACACCAGAAATTAACGTAACATTGTAAATCGACTGTACTTCAATTAAAAAAAAAGAAATACCGTGTCAAAATTAAAAAAAAAAAAGATTATTGTTAATTAAAGAAAACCAGATAGCTCAAGTTAAGGCATTTAGTATTTTTCTATATATGAGAAGTTGCAGAAGTCTGGGTTCATTGGAATTGTTGCTTTGATTGAGGGTCTCAGCCTGAGTCTCCTCAGGGGGTATGTTGGGGGTGGTTACAGTGGCTGATGGCTTGATGGTGGCACCTTTGGGGAGGCTGCAATGTGGTAGCTTGGTGGCTGCAAAATCCTCTGTTTATTGATATGGTGAGCAATATTTTTCATTCACAGCCCATGAATACCTCATGGATATGAAATCAAAACGCTAAGGACAACCAATTATAAACAGCCAACTAGGCTTTAAGCTGTAGCCAAATCAGTGATTTCCTTATTTTGCTTCTGCCTTTTTGCTATAAAAGTCTCTCTCCAAGCTCCTGGTGGTGAAGCTTCCTCACCATTTCTAACTTCTACATTGGTGTCACCTGATTTGGATCAATTTTGCTCACACAAACTCTTAAAATTAAAAAAAAATACACACATCTGCTTGAGAGAAATTACCGGGTTGAAAGTAATGAATTTTTGTCCATTTATGTTCCCTCTGTTTATCAAAGTAAGATAAGCTTATCACAGACAAGTAAAATATAATGAAACTAGGAAGGAAAAAATAGTCATTCAGAGTCTTCCACCCGGGGGCAACTGATGCTGAGGTTTTTGGCATGATTTCTTCTGATTTATGCAGTCATTTTCTTTCTTAGTGAGGTTCAAGGATGCAAACCTTTCTAAGGCTTTGGATAATACTGCCAGAATTGCTTTCAATTTATCGATTTATCCTCCTTCTGGAGGTGTGTGTGACTTTTCTGAAAACAGTTAACATTAAAATTATCAAGTAAGCACCGTCGCTTCAAAATTCATGATTTTGGTCTGGCTCACTGAATGTCTGTGAACATAGGACTGGGCATAAAAACATACAAAACTCATGTTACTTGGAAAACTCATTGCCAGCTTTTGATTTCTTTGCATAATTAAAGGATTCTTTTTTTTTTCATAGTCAGGATCCCATTCAATTCGGTTGTGTTCAAAATTCTAACTTAATTTAAATTTAATGAATCGTCAAAAGCACAACTGCGCAAAAATGCATGAATGCATAGGCTCTGGTTGAAGTCTACCCTTTTGAAAAGCTACCTTTGCTAATGGTGTTTATTCCTTGGGCAACCGAAAATGCCTATTTAATGAGTAGCAGTGGACGTCCACTCACTGGTCTTTCTGGGTGAAGGCAGACTTTCAGTCACTTTTTAATACTTGTTTCCTGGGATGGATGGAAGAAAATACTCTCTTCGTTTATCACGGCAAACTTCTTCATGGCGTGGTGCAGGTAGAAAATAATGGTACTCTTTTGTTTACACTGGAGTAAATGAATGAGGCTGATGGAATCAGAGGTGATCACCTAGAAGCCCGGGGCCTCACCTGGCTGTTCTGAGGGTGCAGGGATCCACATTTCAGCCTCCTGTGATCCATTCATGGTACATCAGGGCCAGCTCTGTGTCCTAGGGATCTGAGAAGAATGTATCTTCTTGTGTTACAAAGAGCCTATCTTTCATATTTTAAAATGTTATTTCTGTGTGTATGTGTGTGTGTTTGATCTTTTCCTTGCTTGTATTGCTTGAGGCCTTATAACTGAACCCCTTCTTAACAGAAATGCAGGTGTTTTTCTTGACAACTTTCTGACCCTACTTCTTCAGTCTTCTCCACAAAATACACTCAACTCTTGTTCCAAAAGTTTTCTCTATTTGATTTCTGTCACCTGGAAGTCATTCATTCAGGAATTATTAACTGAGTTCTGTTAAATACCAGGCACTTTGATAAGCACTAGGGATGGAGAAATGGTGAAGGCAGCTTCTGACTCTAAGATGTCCACAGTTTACTGGAGGGGAGCACAAGAATGGTAAGGGGAAGCAAGAAGCACTTAATGATGCTTCCAAAGTTCCATGGCCTCCTCCCTGGGGCAGGTGGGAAGGCACCCCAGGAGCAGTGACATCTCAGGTGTGACTTGAAGGATATGTGGAAGCTTGACATTTCATTCAAGAAACAGAGTACGTATTGGATAGGAGGCAGAAACTCATGGTTTTGAGAAGTAGCTGAGCTTGTCACTATGCCTGGAACACCAATTCCTGGCAGCACCTGGAAGAGTGGTGGAGGACCAGTCTGGGAAGGAAGGCAGGGTTAGGTTCCGAGGATCTTTGCTGGCTTCATGAGGAGTTCGGACTTCTTATGCAGGAGACTGACATCTGCTGACTTGCGTTTTGGAAGCATCGCTCTGGCATCTGTGTGGAGGATGGACTTGTGGACGGGTGGAGAAGTCGTCAGGAGGTCACTGCAACTCTGAAAGCAAAAGTGATGAGGGCCTGACCTGGGGCCTGGGGGGTGGGGGTGGATGGAAGAAGGCAGTGGTGATAGAATCCATAGGAACAGCTGCTGGAGTATGAGAGAAGTCTACGTGGGCAGTTAAGTCACTGATGATGTCATTAACTGAGACAGGGAGGCAGGCTTAACCCCCACCATTTCAGCTGTTCTTTGAGACCCAATGCAAGGGCTCTTCCTTTACAAGCCTTCTTCTTCCATCCTTGTCTCCCGAGGGACCACTCTCTTCCCAGAATAGCTCTTCCGGCAGTCAGCAGTGGATGGTTTGCTCCCTAAGTGGGAGGCTATGATTTCATGTGTGTTAGGTTTGTTTCCTAAGCTGGATTGTAGGGCTGTGCATTTCAAGCCCCACATCTTGTGCTTCTCTGATATTCATCCCAGCGACCATGTCCCAGTGTCGGGCATTCACCAGGCTCTGTCTGCAGTAGGCAGTGGGGCCTCATGCTGTGCTTGCAAATGAAGTCTTAAGTATAAAACGGATATAAAATGAAGCTGCTCTGACTAAGTAAGGGGTAGAAGGCCCAGAATCCAGGACCCGTGTCTTCCTCCTGTCAGCACTCCAAGAGGCACAGTTTGAAAACCTCCAGCTTGGTGGCTTGGTCATGGATTTTGGAATCAGTTAGAACTGAGTTCAAATCTTGGCTCTGTTCCTTGACTGTACAATAGAGCAGAAAAATGGGGAAACTGCTTTGAACCTTACTTTCCCTTCTGTAAAATGGGGACAATAACACTCTCATTGTAGTTTTATTGTGAGAACAAAGATATTGCACGTAAAAATCTCTGGCACCTATGAAATGTTCACTAGGTCAGTTGTTAGTGAAAATAACAAGACACTTGCTGACTGATCCTTATTGAACTGGTTACTTATTCAGTCTAAATAAACCTACTCATGTTCATGCTAAGAAAAGCCAGGGTTGGGGAGAAGTTATAGGTGGGTTTGGAATTCAGAGGGGACCCAGTCTTGTCTTATGCTCCATCCATTCCACCAGCCTGCAATTGCCTGCCTTTGCATGAGGGCCTATCAATATTTAATGTGTGGGTGTCAGTTGCTGTAAACTGAGCATACCCCAGCACCAACCTGAATTAATTATATGCAGGAGGAGAGAAAATAAAATGCCTTTTTCTCGGAGCCCCAAGTTCCACTGGCTCCACGGAAGCCTGGAAACCACAGGGTGAAATTTCTGCTCATGGAGGATCCCGAGAAGAAGCTGAGCCAGAAGAGCGACAGCAAACCCCGGAAAGTACGCTTTAAAATCTCTTCCTCCTACAGTGGCCGGGTGTTGAAGCAGGTCTTTGAGGATGGACAGGAATTAGAGTCGCCAAAGGAGGAATATCCTCACAGTTTTCTCCAAGAGGCCCTTGAACCAGTGGATGGTGTTTACAGGTCTGGGGAAGCCCCCAAGCCCCGACCGTGCTCCCCCAAGCTGACTGCTCAGAGGATCAGCGTGGTTAGAGAGGGCAGTGCCTACACTTTGGCAGGCAGCCAGCCTTTCTTCAACGATTACAAGGCGAATGACCATAAGGTTGGTATTGCACATGGCGTAGAAGCTTTCAGGATGAAAATGTGTTTAGAGAAACACCTAAATGTTTCCCATCTGTATCCTGCTCATGCTCCAGTACCAGCCAGAGCTAGAGGTGCACCAAATGTGAAGCCACTCTCAGAATAATATTTCTGGGACAAAATATAACATGCTGGTTGACTACTTATTGGAAAATGCAGTAAGCATAGGTAGTATTCAAATTCCATCCAGGGCAACAAATGGTAATTGGGTCTTTGGCTGGGTTATCTCGGTAAGTAAATGAAATAGAGATGCAGTGGTTTTCAGGCTGCCGGACTGCCGGTGTAGAAGATTATGCGGCAGCGGGTTGCTTTGCTTCCTGAAAGAGCTAAGCGTTTGAGGTGCTTGCTCATTTTACTTCAGCCAGTTATTTAGCTTGTGGTTTCTCCATGTCTTGTTTTATTTCTTATCTCCCTCCTGCTGCTTCCTTTTTTAAAAATGTGTTTATTTATTTATTTATTTATTTAGCCTTTCCATTGCTCATTAGCCTGAGCACTGGGTAGTTGGAGTCCTGGGAAGAAATGGTGAAAAGCAAATTTGCCAGACGAAATGTTACATGGGGAAGACGTTTGAGCTAATAGTTCGACTGAAACATGTATTTTTATCTGTGAATTTCGGTTATCTTCTCCAGTACCACGGTTAATCAAAAGTCCATACATGATTTTCTTTCAAGCTAGAAGAACCTGGGAATTATTCACTGATTTCCACAAACTAATAGATGTGTGTGTGCTCTCTGCCAGCAGGACCGTGAATGCCTTTAAAAAAAAAAAAAGATGAAATGCAATTATATAATGTACCAGGTTATTAATGAATAGCACACCAGGATATGTTTTCATCTTTAAAGTGTGAAGTTTAGATAATTACTCTCTAATCATTTTTTATTGTTAATTTCCTAGGGGAACAGATAATACATCCATAGCAGACAAATGTACTGGCCTTGCTGGCATTGGTGAAAGAATAATTAAGGGCATGTCTACATTTATCAAAGCTAATACCAGGTTTCTTTTTGATATTAAAGGGGGCTGGAATAAACAACTCCTAACATTAGTGGAGTGACTTATGCATTGCAAAACATTATCACCTTCTGTATCATAGGGTCTTCTCCACAACCTTGAGGAGAAAGGCATAGTATGGTCATTTCCACTTGGCAAATGAGGAAAACTGAGTGCCAAGTTGTAAGGGACTCACCCACTATAATCAGGGCATTAGGTGAAGAGTGAGAATAAAACCCAGGTCTTCTGGGAAACTGTACACTTTGCTCAAACAGTGAAGCCTTCACACTCAATGCCAAGTTTTTGTTACAGATTTGTTTTCCCATAAAACCATTTTCAACCAATCAGTAATTTTTAAGTTTTGTTTGTTTAAAAGTGTAAGAGTTCAAACTTTCACATTCTATTAAAGTTTAGCCCTAAAATAAAAATTAAAAAAAAAAAAAACCAACCCAGGTCTTCTGATTCCCCATGCTTTTGGCCCTATGGAATGTTCCTTTTAAGAGAATAAGGCCACTATTAATGATGAAGATGATCATAGTTACCATTTATTGAGTATTTATTGTGTCCTAGGTACTTGGCCATGTCTTGTGCTTACAGTACCTCTTTTTAACTAAATCTCATTTGTAGGTTTAGAATTGACAAAGTCATAGTTTATACAAACCTTGTACAAGGCCACAGTTTATGATATTGGACTGCTTGCCCTTTGTAAGTCATGTATCAAACTTGGCATCTATGTAAAAGTATGATTAGCAGGAACTTAATAAAATCAGATAGCCGAGACTTCATGGCTGCACCGCACAGTGGGCTTAAACATAGCACTCTAGAGATCAGCTTCCAGGTTTGGTTTCTGCTCGATCTGGTTATCCTGGCTTTCTGTGTTTCCTGATCCAATGCCACATCCCACTGTCAGCCAGCCTGTTGGTCTGAGGATGGTCAGGATGGATTCTTGCTGCTCCACCCACTGAAACAGGTGGTCAGTGTGGTACTTAGCTAAAACAAGGAAATGAGAGCTGGGAAGTCATGATCTTTCAGTAACAAATCCAACGCTAAAACAACCCAGGGTAAATATTGACTCTGCAGCAATGTTGGGTAGCTGTTAAGCACCACAATTTAAAGTAAGGGATCTGAAAGGGAGGAGAGTGTAGTTCAAGTGGTAGAGCACATGCTTAGTATGCAGGAGGTCCTGGGTTCGATTCCCCAGTATCTCCTCAATAAATAAGCCTGATTGCCCCCCTAAAATTAATAACAAATAAATAAAAGGAACAGATATTTATACAGCAGTATTCATAGCAGCACAATTGCCCACATGTGGGAACAATTCAAATGTCCACCAATAGATGAGTGGACAAACAAAATGAGGTACATACATACAATAGAATATTGTTCAGCCTTAAAAGGAAGGAAATTCTGACACACGCTACGACATGGATGAACCTTGAAGATGTATGCTAAGTGAAATAAGCCATTTTTAAAAACATGATTGTATGAGTCCACTTATATGAGGTCCTAATGGCATCAGATTGACTTATAGAGACAGAAAGTAGAACTGTGCTTGCCAGGGGCTGGGGACGGGAGAAGGTGGAGTTTAATAGGTCCAGAGTTTCAGTTTGGGAATAAGAAAAAGTTCTGGAGATGGGAGGTGGAGATGGTTTCACAACAATGTGAACGTACTAAAGCCACCGAACTGTACCTTACAAAAGGCTAAAGCGGTAAATTTTATGTTATGTATATTTTGCCGCAATAAAGTAATAATAAAAAGCAAGGTTCTAATGTCAGTTATACCTGGGCTCGCTGTCCATTTTACCCACTTAACTGTGTGAGCTTGGGCAAGCCACTTCCCCTTGTGACAACAGAAGTACTTATGAAGACTGGTGTGGTGATTAAAAAATATATAATACATAAGAAGGACTTAGCATCGTGCCTGGAACATTGTGTATGCTCGGGAAATGTTACCTACCAGTGTGATAATGGCTAGGTTCTTATCAAAGAAATATCGAGTCTTTTAAAATTTTACATGATGGATAGAGAAAGTGGTAATGAACAATCAGATATTTTAAAGAATTGAAACCATTTTTATAAGGTTCATTAAAAAATGAGAGAGAAACGAAAAATGAAATGTTCAGTGTATGTTAGTGAACATACCCTTTGTACATATTATGCAATTTCATCTTCACAACAATTCTCTTTTACATACTGAAAAAAAAACAGAAGTTCCTTGGGGTTAAATAACTTCTTGATCTCACACAGCGGTCAAATAATATTTGAATATAATTTGGACTCATGTCTGCCTCCCTCCAAAGTCCACTGAGTTTCTAGTACTCGCTAAGGCGTATCTGCATTTAAACACAGAGCAGTGAGGTTTTGTGGTCCTTGAATGGCAATCCCCAGTCATGTTGCTTTTGACATCAGAGTATTTATGAATGTTTAATCACATAAGCTGCCATTCTGGGCGCTATGGAAGGAAACAAAAATTCCTGGCTCCATCCTGGCCCTGTATCATGTAAGAGTGGGTGTTCCTCACAGGCAATTGGGTGTAACCAGATAACGTGAACTTTAGTTACACCCAGAGAGTTTCCTTAGACACAAGGAAGAACTTGGCTGTCAGGGTGAGTGAAACTTAAACACATCTTCAAGGTGATTTGGGACCCTCCATCTCTGGAGTAAATTAAAAATAAATTCGCTAATCTGAGAGTCTCAGATATTGACCGGCTTTGAGGGAGGAGGTTGGACCAGATAGCTGCAGATTCTTTTTTAGTATATTGAGAATTTGCCTTGGAAAAACCAGTCCTCCATGTGGAGAAAAAAAAAAAAAAAAAAGGAAGCTTTCTAGTAACTGAACCTCTTTGGCTATTACTGGAAATGGAACCTTCCAAAAGTGCCACCATCTTTATCTTCTGATGTTCAGAAACCGATAGTCCAGAGTGTGAAACAGGAACCCAGCCTGCATCAAACAGTAGGAAATGGAAGCTGCCACATGATCCCTTGAAGAGAGGGAGAGAAAACAGGGCCAGCTAGGAAGTTAGTGGCTTTATAAATAATTATCAAAAACTCCGTGGATATTTCAAGGAAGGGGACCTGAGTTTTGAAGTCCCGCTCAAGCCAGGCTGTGACTGAATACATGAGGGCTTTCAATGGGAGACTGCTTGACCGTGGCATCTAAATAGATTTGGCTTATACAGGTCTGTAAAAAAAGGGAAAACTACACTGGGGAACTTAGCTGTGAAGCATGACTGTATGTGTCCTGCTAAAGGATAGTTTTTAATGCAACAGTAGCAATGCACATCATTTGCATAGTACCTTCAGCTTTTGCAGACTGTTTTACATATTCTTCATTGCACTCCCACTCCTAGATGTCGATACATTTAGCCTCAGGGACAAGAATCAAAGTATTTAACCAAAGAGTCAAAATATTTAACCACAGGAACATTGCCTAATTGGTATAGAAGCCAGAGGAGTGTTAAGGTAGGGTCCTAAAACCTGGGATCCTAAGCATTAGCTTCTACATTCCTGGGTTTTAGGACGTTAGAGGCTCCCTAAAGAGAGGCTGGAGTAACAGGAAGGCAGTCAGGAGTCTCAGGACAGCATCCTGTTTACCACCCAGTATGGAAATATTTGTATATTTTAATAACTAGTTTGTCTTTGGTGGTGGCCACCCATTAGATGTCAGCCCATTTACATGAGCAAACTGAGGTTCCGAGAACCCAAATGATTTTCCTGAATCTCACAATTAGTGAACAGTGGAGTTGGGATCCAGTGTTGTTCCCCTCTCCGCCTCCCAGCTATCCTAGCTCTGCAAAGAAATATGTGCTCTTAGTTAAGTAACATCTAAACATTTACTCCCCCTGCTTCTCTATTGCATTATAGTATTGCCCAAATTATTTCTCAGCAAACAAGTAAGTAACACAGGGTAAATCCATGGAACAGAACATAAGCTATTAGTAATGATGCTATAGAAGTGTATTTATTGACATAAAAAGATTTTCATATTGTATGAATAGTGAAAAAACAAGTATGTATGTGTATGTGTACACAAGTGTATATATACATGTATATGTACACGTATACACACACATGTATATACACACATATATATACACACACACATATATATACTCATATATATATATATATAATGATCTTATTTTTGCAAGGGGAAAATGTTTGTGAATAGCTCATTGTATGTTTTAAGAATATGGACTTTAGAGGGAGACAGACTTGAGTTTGAATCCCAGCCACAAACCCTCAGTAACTCTGTAAACTTGGAAGCATCTTAACCCCACCGAGACTCAGTTTTCTCATTGGTAAAATGCAGAAATCATAGTATCTGTCTCACAGGGATATTTGGGAGGGAAGTGAGATCATATTTGTAAAATGCTTAGTATTTTGCCTGACACACAATAAATGCTATTAATAATAATAATAATAATAATATAATAATAATAATAATAATAATAATAATAATAATAATAATAATAATAATAATAAATTGTATCTACTATCATTATTTATGCAAAAAATTTTGGAGAGAAATTTATTTTTTTATTATTATTATTTTTTTTTAACGGAGGTACTGGGGATTTAACCCAGGACCTCCTGGATGCTAAGCATACACTCTACCACTGAACTCTACCCTCCCCCAAGAGAAATTTATTTTTGAAAAGCATTCCTTTATATTTATTAAGCACTCAGCAGGGGAGGGTAGAGCTCAGTGGTACAGTACATGCTTAACATGCCCGAAGTCCTGGGTTCAATCCCCAGTACCTCCATTAAAATAAATAAATAAACCTAATTACCTCCTCCCCCCAAGAAAAACAAAACAAACAAAAAATCTCCCCCCCCCAAATTAAAAAGCACTCAGTGTGCCCACCCAACCCTATACCAGCTCATGTGGTGTGTAGTAGGAACAGAAGCTCTGGTCCCTGTCCTGCAGACTGCTACATTCTAGATATATGACTAGTTCAACTTTGGTTGTTGACTGTCAACAGGAAGAAAGAAGCTGGTGTTCACGATGTTCAGAGGGAGCAAAGAAATTAGGGAGTCAGCTTTGGGCTATAATGGGATCCCAAGTGCTGGACGGTTTCTCTGTTTCCTGGGACTCTGGAGAGGTTCTGCAGCCCAGGATTTGGTGACTAGTGACCAATCACCACGCTCATTCTTCAATTCTTTAGTCCCCGCCTATTATAGATTTTGGAAAGATAATCATCTACACAAATAACCTGAAAATCATTCGAACTCCAATGGACAAGAGAGACTTCAAGAGGAAGATTCTCCAGAAGGAAGAGGAGGCTGAGGAAGAGTCTCTGATGAGCAAAGAAGGAATCTATGGAGACCAGAGCGATGGGCCTTTGCCGGAGACGGAAGGCACTTTCCCCCATAACCGGTACCCACAGGTGTGTCAGAATGGTTCACTCTCCACTCGGAGCGGGCCCTGCAGCAGTGGTCTCCAGGTGGTTTTGCTTGTGTGCTATTTAAGTGAATCCTTTTGAATAGGAATCCTTAAGATGTCTGAATGAATTAAAGATGTGAAGGAATTTTAAGTTTATTACACTTTAATGGTACGTGGTTAGCCATAATAGTTATAAGTCCGTATTTCAAATACTCGTAATTTAAATTATGTTGGATGATTTCTTCCAAGGATCTGATCAGGTATGTATTGTTTTCACTTTGCAGTGTGGCTGAGAACAGCTTGTTCTAGAGATGGGAAAAAGAGCTCTTTCCTTTTCTTAGGGGCTCGCTTGTGCCCCCATGGTTGGTGATAATCCTCAAGCCACAGTTTCCTTGAAGAAATCTTGGAACGCTACTTGTCTTTAGATTTTGTGGAGATTAGTGTAGTTGAAACTAAACAAAATCATCTGTAAATCCACTAGACCAGGCGTTAGTTAACCGCAATATGTTCTAATACGCTAAAAATGAACGGCTGAATGGGGATACCCTCGTCACTTTATGTAAAGTGAGATCACTTTACATCGCACTTACGCCATGGTCCCTTGGGTCCCACATTTGTCTAGTGACTGAACTAGTGAGGGTGCCAGTGTCAACTAGTTCATTAAAAGTCAGCATAGCAGCTTCTTTCGAAAACATTTTTAAAGCTTAATTTCTTGCCTTCTTTGGATAAAAAGTAACTACAAGCAGTTGGAATGCTTTTTCTCCCCACACCTTTCAGAGGTGTGCATTCACTCGCCATCTTGGAAACCATTGCTGAGACATGCTCAGACGAGGGGAAGGATGATGACGTTTCAACAGTTCACAGCGTGGGGCTGAGGGTGGGAAAAGCAGTTTCAGTGAATTTAAGCCAAGAGAGTAAAAGCTTGGATAGCAGCAGAAAGGAATTTTCTCTCTCTTCAGAGCCTTTCTCTTGGGGCTTGAAGCTGAGCCTCCCCCGTGGGTCGGCATAACACAGTGGGGGCTTCCTCGCACTTGAGTGATGTCCTGGTCCTGGGAGAGTTTAGGGGAGTGGACCGAGAAGGTCATGACCAGACTCCAGCTCTGTTTGCAACCGGTCCTGTCTCTTTCCAACCTGTTCCCACAACTGATAAGATGCATTTGAAATGCATATCTGATCATGCCACCCTTTCCTCACCCTTTCCCCTGCCCAAAGCTTTCAGTGGCCTCTCATCGCTTGGGATAAAACCCCAACTCCTCACTTGTTCCAGAAAGCACTGTGTGGCCTGGCTTCTTCAGCCTCGCCCCTTACACATTTCTCCCCATTCTCTCTGCCCCGGACACACTGCCCACCTGCGCATCTCTCATGTATGTGTTCTTTGCTCTTTCCTACTGGAGCCAACTTCTGTGTGCCAAGAATATTCTCCAGATTCCCTACCTCCTTGCCCTTAGTCCCTGACATCTCAGTGGCCGCATCACTGCCTCAGAGAGGCCTCTCCTGACTTCCATGAGGATAACATCCCTGAGGGTGGACCCCTCAGGGCACCTCACACCCCCTCCACACAGTTGCAATCTTACATTTATTTGTGCAATTGTTTGGTTAATGTTTGCTCTTACCTGCTAGGATTTGATTTCTACAAGGGCAGGGAACATATTTACATTAGGTGTAACACACTAGTTCCAATGCCCCCCCCCCCAAAAAGTAGAGCCTGGCATATAATAGGTGCTCAATAAATTAATGTTTTTATTTAACTTATTATTAATACTGAAATTTGAAACCAAAGTACTAGCTGGCAAGACTTATTCAGCCTCTGCCTTCTATGCTGCACTCTTGAAACCTAGCAGAGTAGCAAGCAGACAGCTGAACATTGTGATCCAAAGCATTACCTTCCCACTTTAAAATTCATTAATTCTATTCTTGTCCATACCATTAATGTAACTTGTAGGAGCGTATATTTTCAGAAGGGGACCAGAAATGCAGGTCACACTGCAGGTCTGAGTGAAAAAGCAACAACAGATCTGCTATGACAATTATCTTTAAATTCAATTTGGAGGGAACAGTGTTTCTTAGCGCCGTAATGCCGTAAACTAGGACAGAGGTGTGCGGCGGAGAGTTGCCGTGAAAGCTTATACTTGACTTGCCTGTTCTTTAAGCTCTTTTAAATTGCTATTTATTTGCCCCATCCCTCATGCAGTAAATGCCCAGACAACTTTTATTCTAGAAGAGAGGGTCAAAGAAGATCAAGGAGCCCCTTCTGACCAAGAGACCCTTTGTTGTATTATATGGAACAGGGGAGCAGTAGGACCGCGATGAAAGAGCAGAGCAGGGCTAAAAGCCAGGCCGTGTTTGAACCTCTGTACTAACGATAAAAGAAAAAGAGAGGAATAATTGAATTGAGCCACAGTGAAAAGTAGAAGGGGAAGAATCTGGCCTTGGATTGAGTGGATTTGAGACCATAATTCATCTGGGCTTCTTTATGTTTTATGTGCTCTTACCTTTGAAACAAAGTAGTGGTAGTAATTAATAATAATAATAATAATAATAATAATAATAATAATAATAATAATAATAATAATAATAATAATAATAGCTGCCAGCTTCTGAGAGTTCCCGATAGCCAGACAGCATGCCCAGTGCTGTCCATGCAATAGTCCATTTCAATCTCGCAAGGACTCCGCGAATTGGGTACTATTAGTAGTCCCATTCTGCAGCTGGGGAGACGAAGCCTCAGAGGAGTTAACTAACTTGCCAGAGGTGACCAGAGTCAGTAGTCAAACCCAGGTCCACCGGACTACCAATCTTACGATCTTCACCACTTGGCTAACCAGCCTCTAGGTTGGCGCTGGTTGCCATCTCCAGGGCTACCCGGGCCTGGGAGTCCGCGGGGATAGCTGGGTTCCTTTTTCTTGGTCGTGGAGCTAGGAAGGGGTGCTTCAGGCAGATCTGTTGGATTCTGGAACCTAAGCTATGCTGTGCAGCTGTGTTCTGTGTGCTCTTGCTTAATCTTCTCTGAGAAGGATTTTTAAAAATACTGAGAACGATAGCCACTGATACCATGCAGACGGGGTAGAGGCTCAGTAAACACCTGTTGAAATAACCGGATCATTAAAAAGAGAACATTGAGAGTGTATTGGGAGCAAGGGTGGTAACCCCAGAAAATGGAAACGCCAAGTGAAACCTCTAATGCGGCAATAATCATGTGACAGGAGGTGAAATTTGACTGATGGTTTATTCTTCTTTAGGGCAGGGCATTTCAGTAATCTTTCAATATCTGACCTGGCATTCTACACCAGTGAGTTTTTGGATCACTTGTATAGCATTATGGCAGGATTTTACTGTGTTTCCTTTGACAACATTGACGTATCATTAAAATCTCAGTGGGATCAAGGGCAAAACATAAAACATGATGGATTTGGCAGAAAAATGGACCATGGCAATTTGCTTTAAGAGTATTTTGACAGATATATATTTTTAAGGGAGTAAAATAAATTTCCTCATTGTTAATATATTAGAATGTGACCACAACCAATAAAATATTAACAAAGGGGTACATGGACATCATTTGGGATTTTGTCAACTGGATAATCACTTACATTCTCTAACTCTAGAATGAATAGAATTTAATACCTTCCCAGGCACTTTGCAGCACAATGGAACTATTTTCAGAACGTAGGCCTTCCTTTTCAGAGATGATGCTTATTCTTAGGTTACCAAAGAAAGCTGTGTTGCCTGGTTGAGCCACCCAGTGGACTCCAGCTGTCTTATTGGTCCCTAGAATTTAAGGACAGGAGGTGTTCTCCAGACATCATTGTTTTGTGTGTTTATTTTTTCAGCAAGTATATGAGCAGCAAATATTGTGCCAGGCACTGAGCTAGATGCCAGGAGGTGATGGGGAAAGGGACTAGCCCAGAGCACTGCCTGTCTAGTCAGCAGGAATTGTCAATGGAGGGTGAGACCTGCCGTGCAGTAGAGGTGCCGTGAACACCTGGTCCAGAGGTGTGGGTCGGCAAGGCTTCCTGGAGGAAGTGCTGCTAAGCTGACATCCAAGAACAGTTACGAGTCGGCTGGGTTGGGAGTGGGGAAAAGTCCCTAGAAGCCAGCTGGAGAGAGACCTAAGGATGAGAATCTATGAAAGAAGTAAATCAGCTACAGAGATTGGGTTCTAACCTTAAGTTTTTCTGGTGGGCAAGTGTTCATTGAAAGATTTCTTGGGTGCTTTCTGTGGGTCAAGCACCATTGTAGGTGACAATGAGACTGGCCCTGGTGGGGAGAACATCTCACAAGACCAGAGTCAGGGGACTCGGTTGAATTCAAGCCAGAATTAGTATGTGTCTGGATTAGGATTGTGATTGTGGGATGGGAAAAACAGGATGGATTTGAGAGATGTTCAGAAGGTGAAAGGGACAGGAATTTGTGATGAATCTAGTATCGATCTGGCATTGCCACTTATTTCTTAGAAGGTTCATGATCTGTGCATGGTCATTGCACGAGAGCGCAAAGATTGCCAGTTTCCTTGTGATGTCTTAGGGGAAGAGCATGATAATAGCCAATGGGCAGATTCTGGTGTCCCTGGGAGGTGAGGTGGGGAGCTGAGTCTGGGACTGGAGACTTATCGCAAAGCTTAGAAATAAACTAACTTTAGTGGAGAACCTATAATGTACCAGATAATATATTATGGCATTTACATATACTCTCGTTTAATATTCCAGCTACTCAGAAAGGTAAGCAGTATTGCTCCCAGATCACAGGTACAGAAACAGACTTAGGGAGGTGAAGGGAACTGTCCAAGGTGCGCAGTTGGTGTTAGAGGCAGGCCTCAGTTCCAGGCTACCGGCTCCAGAGCAGAGCTCTTAACCTCTGGGCCTTTTCACAGTTCTCAGAGTACAGACAGAGTGCTGCAGGAATTCAGGGCTAAGCTTTGAAGGATTGTAACGTCCATCCATTCCTCTGCTCCGACTCTCGGTCACACCGAACAATCCCCCTTGAGCACCTGCTATGGGAGACCTATGACAAGGGGCTGCTGGTTGTCACTAGGAGCTTGAGCTCTGGCATCTGACTGCTTGGGATCCAAACTGGCCTTCGCCTCTTCAAGCTGTGCGACCCCTGGCGCACAGCTGAGCTTCTCTGGGTTTCATGTTCCCATCCGTAACATGGGGATGGTAATACTTCCACCATCCACTGGGATGTTGGGAGGATTAGATGCACTGATACAGAGAACGGTCTTAGGACAGCGCCTGGCAGGTCCTAGGCGTTGGACAAGTGTTCGCTGTGAGTGTTTGGCAGTGAGGAACATTAAGTCCTGCCCTCACAGTGCGTACAGGAGTAACATGTCAGAGGGGAATGAGAGATGAAGATCAGCTGGTGGAGTGCATGCCCTGGAGGCGGGGCTGCTGTCTTAGAGGGGTCCAGCAGGGAAGTCTCTGATAAAATGCGGGGATTATCCTGTGCTTCCGGCCAGTTCTCTCCTTGGCATTTGTGGAAGCATTTCCCTCTATTTCTGCCCCAGCCTTTGGCCGCCTCATACTGTTTTGACTTGCGTGTGAACGATGGCCTTGCACTGCTGCTGTAACTTAACCCTGACCTGTCTCTTGCAGGAAGGGGAGCTTCCCGAGGACAGCTGTTTTCACTGCCGAGGGTCGGGCAGTGCCCCCTGCTCTCTCTGCCACGGCAGCAAGTTCTCGATGCTGGCCAACAGATTTAAGGAGTCCTATCGGGCCCTGCGGTGCCCTGCCTGCAACGAGAATGGCCTGCAGCCTTGCCAGATTTGCAATCAATAGCCCGTGGCTTTGTATGTCCACTTTTACCGCATCCTCCCTGAAGTCTTTTCTAATAAACTGCCCCTCCTCCACCTCCTCCTCCCTCTCCTGGCAGGGAAGCCACAGTGGCTGCGATCACTTCCTCCCCTGGTGAAACTCCATTGCTTGATGACTTTTCGCGAGGCTGGTAACATTTCCTTCTGGGTCTAAGTGGCAGAGGCATTTTTTAATTAGAAACTGGAAACTGGCTCTAAAATGATCTGTCCAAGACTGTGTTCAAGTATCTCACTGGAAACAAAGCAGGATGTCCGTGCTTCTTGCTGTTGAGGGGGCCTTTCTTTCAAAGTCCTGAGTCTCTCCTGTGTGATGTGTTTGGGTAATGTGCATGCAGGCAATGAACAACGCTACTTCTTAGGACAAGATGAGAGAAGACATTTCTGTGTGCCTCCAAACTCCTGAGGTTGTAAGCCAAGTCAAAACTATTTATGATAAATTTGGTGCTTAAATACATGAGTGTGTGTGATATGATTTCTTCCAGCCCCCAAGTTATTACCAAATAAATAAATCTATTTTAGGGCTAAGTTACAGCCACGATGTCTTCATAAAGGACATCAGGTATTTTATAAATATCTATTGGAAATTTCTAGAAGAAAAACTAAAAAAGGCTGATTTTTAGCAATTAAGTTTCTACTGACTATATATACTATTTCTACTGAATACACATACTAAGGATAATTTTTCCTCTTAAAGTTGTTTGTAAAATTAGAAAAATACTTTTGTTAATGAACTTTTGTAGCCCTCCCAGTCACTCCCGTATCCCTTGAGAATAACACTGTAAAATCTATCTGTTGAGACGCGTTGCTTTTCTATGGTAATTATTTTGATTTTCGTAACTTAACTTTGTCAAGATTTGTTTGTTATTCTCTGATATTTGGCTATTAAAATAATTTAACAGTGGAGTGATTTTCAGGCAACATAAATACTTCCAATAAAAAGATTAAAATATTTTTTGAAATCACAATCATTTTGCTTATTCCCTCTTAGCCAGAACAATGGAACTATTGTTCTCCAACATTCTTTGCTTCCTGTTCTTAACTATTTCCTAACTCTGTTTATGTTTTCTCATAGCTGTGGACTCTTCTGTCTTTCCAGGATACCGCAGAAAGGAACAATGTCAAGAAACCTTAAGTAGTCTTCTGATTTTTAACACGAAAAATTCTCGACAGCAGAATCTGTTGGTTGGATGTGCAGGACAGCATTGCCAGGTTCACGATGTGCAGTGTTACCCAGATGGGTACCGCCCTTTGCTATCTCATGAGAGTTACAGCTATACAGACAGATATTTACAATATAGTTTGACAAGTTCTGGGAGCGGGGAATTACAGGGAGCATTTGGACCATGTAGAAGGGGCACCTAGCGTAGCCCAAGTGGGGTTAGAGAGGTTTCCCAGAGGAAGAGGTGTGAGCTTGTTGGCTTATTTTCCTTACCCTTTAATACTTTTCATCTCATAATAAACACACCTACTAATGATTACGTTTATTTATTCTGTCAACAAGTATTTATTGAGGACTGCAAATCTGGAGCTTACATTTTGGTAGGGGGATATTGACAACTAAAATATATTTATTTAGAGACAACTAAAAAATATGTATATAATACAGAATAAAAACATATATCTGATAAAAGTATCTATGTATGTATATAATGTACAGTGTGTTAGAAAATGATAAATGCTTTAACACAAAAAAAAATCCTTCTGGATGCAGGCGTGGGGAGTTGGGAGGGGGTGCAATTTTAAATTAATTTTGAGGGAAACCTCATTGAGAAGGTGTCCTTTAAATAAAGGCTTAACGGAGGTGAGGGAGTGAGTTGTGAAGGTATCTGGGGTAGGATTATTGTAGTCCATGGAAACAGCACAGGAAGGAGAGTGACGTGTATTTGAAGAGCAGCAAGGAAGCCAAGGTGGCTGGAGCGCTGTGAGCAAGAGGACAAGTGGAGGTCAGAAAGGAAAGCGTGTGTGTGTGTCTGTGTGTGTGTGTGTCTGTGTGTGTGTGTGTGTCTGTGTGTGTGTGTGTCAGTGGGGCAGGCAAGCAGGGAGACAAGGTAGGGGGCCTTCCTCTGAAACCACTGTAAGACGTGGGTGTTACTGTGAGTGAGGTGCTGCTCTGGATGGGGTCTGTTTTCTGAACCCCCTCACACTCTCCTTCAACCCTCTCCTCTCACTGCTGGGGCAGGACACCTGCAAACTACACTTCCCAGAGTTCCTCGCGAGCAGGCGTCCTGTTAGTTTCTGCACTGGGAGGTACTGGCAGGACTGGAAGATGGGAGGAGGAGGAGCCTTCTGTGTCTTTCCCGATGAGGATCCTGGCAGCCTTCCCCACGTGGCAGCTGCACTAGCAGCAGGGGCAGCTGGGAACTCCGGCAGCTTGCTCCCAGCCACAGTCACTTCAGTGTCTGAGTGCAGATTTGATGTTGCGCCATATTCCTTCTGCTCCACATCCTGGGGGTGGTAGTGGCTCCCTGCAGTTACTAAGCTTTGTCAGCAATTCCCTATAATATATATTCCCTCTCTTTGAAATACCTAGAGTGGTTTCTGGTTGCCAACTGATACAAATGTTTTGAGCAGAAGAGGGTCACCATCTGACTCATGTGTTAATAAGCCACTCTGGCTGCTGTGTTGAGAGAAGACTATAGGGCAAAAGTGGAAGTGGGAGGCCAGTTAGGAGACCACTGCAATAATTCTGGTGACAGCTAGCGGTGGCCTGGGCCAGTGTGGTTCCAGGGGGAAGTGGTAAGAATGGTTGGATTGTGGCTATGTTTGTCAGGTAGAGCCGTGAGTTCGACCTGCTGTCCTTTGTACTCAGAAATACTGCTTATGACCTACTGTATGCAAAACATATCTGAGGTTTTTGCCTATGAGTGGAAATAAGTTTGCACAAAAAATCCACTTTCTGATTTGTGTACCACAAACATTGCCAGTGTGGTGGGCAGTGTCAGGGGTAAGTTTAGGGTAAGGCTAGTCAATGAAGACTCCTCTGACTATAGGAATTCCTTCAGCCTTAGAAACAAATGAGAAGGTTAAAAATAACATTGTGATGCTGTGGTCAAAATAAAAAGAATGCTGTATCCTTTTAAAAATGTTTTTTAAAGTTTTTTTAAAATTTCAAAACATTTTAAATGAATACATGTTTTCAAAAGGCACAACATTTATCCATTCATTAATTTTTTGAGCAATTTTTCACTGGATTTCTACTGTGTTTCAGGCATTTGTACTAGTTCTTCCGGACTCAAAGGTAAAAACACACTTAGTACTTATCATTAATGAGATTACAATCTCAGGCCTCTAGTCAGCATAATGAATGAATCTGGCTTCACAGCTTGCAGAAGGCACTGTTGCCACCCTTTGCTGCTTCCTCCAGTGACTCTCGGTTTCTCTGCTTGGCTAGCTTAACTGGGCCAGCGTCGGGGCTTTATTGCAGAATTTGTTTACTTTCTTTTTTTTTAACAAGCCTGTATCAGCTGTACTGTGTGCAAGACACTCTTCTAAGCACTCCACACTTAATAATACCTTGAATCGTTCCAACAGCTGAATTAATTCGGTTAAGAGGTTACCTCCTATTCTCACACATGCTGTTCCCTTCCATGCCACACCTACCCAGACTATAAACCCGCAGGCCCTTTCTGTGATCCTCAGAAACATCTTGCCTTGCTAGGCCTTTGTGAAAGTAAGAGCCTGTATGAAAATGGGAGCTGATACTGTCTGGTAGTAATGAGACAAACTAACTTGGCAAGGCCTTTTTTTTTTTTAAATGAAGTATATAGTAGGTTACAATGTTGTGTCAGTTTCTGGTGTACAGCATAATGCTTCAATCATACATATACATACTTATATTTGCTTTCATATTCTTTTTCATTGTAGGTTACTACAAGATATCAAATACAGTTCCCTGTGCTATACAGAAGAAACTTGTTTATCTATTTTATATATGGTAGTTAGTATCTGCAAATCTTCAACCCCCAACTTATCCTTTCTTACCCTCCTTTCCCCCCAGCAGCTATAAATTTGTTTTCTGTCTTGAGTCTGTTTCTGTTTTGTAAATAAGTTCATTTGTGGTATTTCTTTTTAGATTCCACATATGATGATCTCATATGGTATTTTTCTTTCTCTTTCTGGCTTACTTCACTTAGAATGATAATCTCCAGGTCCACCCATGTTGCTGCAAATGGTATTATTTTATTCTTTTTCATGGCTGAGTAGTATTCACACACACACACACACACACACACCCCTTCTTTATCCAGTCATCTGTTGATGGGCATTTAGTTTGCTTCCACGTCTTGGCTGTTGTAAACAGTGCTGCTATGAACATTGGGGTGCATGTTTCTTTTCAAATTAGAGTTCCCTCCAGATACATGCCCAGGAGTGGGATTGCTGGAGCATTAAGTAAGTCTATTTTTAGTTTTTTATAATTCAGCAAGACTTCTTTTGCTGACGGTGCTGGCCGCTTTCAACCATCCTGCTGGTTCCTCCTTCCTCTTCTGCTTTTCCACCCCTGTTCACCCTCTGTTTGTATTGCTCTGTTAGGTAGAATGACTCATCTTCAGGGCCCCTGTTCCCAAACATGGCTGGGCCTCAAGGCCCATCTTCTCCTCCACACAAAGAACTGCAGGGCCAGGGGTTTCCCTTCAAGACCCCATCCTTCTTGGAAGATACTTGTGGTTTAAAATGGTTTATCTCCCCCTCCCTTCCTGTCCAGAAGATTCTGTCAGGTGGGGAGGGCAGAGTCCATACTCCTTAAACCGTTGTCCCTAAAACAACTCTACCTTTTTTGTTTTTATTTTGGCTTCTTTTTTTTTCCCAGGTAAGATCCCTTTTGAAGAGAATGTGGCATGTTTAAAATATTTTTTGAAATCCACATAATTTACCTTTCCAAAGACATCAATTAAGCTTACATTTATAGGAAATGTGATGTTGTTCTTATGCTAAGTCTTTTGAAAATATGAACCACTGTATAAAATATTCATTTAGACCTGGGCCAGTGACATTTATAAGACATTTCTGGGGTTCTCCAGAGCTTAATCTGAGTGAATTTTATGGTAAAGGTAAAGTTGAAAGAAATGTTCGCAGTTGTTTTTATCACCTGTCCTCATAAGTTGCTTCTCCTCATTTTCTAATTAAACACAGTAATTACAGAGTGTTCACATTCATGCAATTATGTGAGGGAGAAATGGAGTTATGTCAGGTGTTGGAATTACGGCATGTAATTACTGCCTGTGTTAAGGGACATGTACAGCCCAGAGAAGAAAAGACCTGGAACCATGATGCAGTAGAACTTCCTCATTGCTTGGGGTGGGAGAGCGGGGTAGGAGGTGGGAATGGGGCAGTTAAATTGAGCCTCGACAGAACTAGACTCAACACTATCTCTTTTAGCACCACGAGGTTCCCCTTAGCATCCCTTTTGTCCAGCGGCTAAGCACTTCTTTCCCTGTCAACGATTGTTTCTCAGAAGATTGGGCCATTAATTCACACTAAAATGTGAATGGCTAGTGGATTGTTGACCATGTCTGCTTTTAGATTCAAAGTGTTTTATTATTGAAGGTGTCCTGAGAGTCAGGCCATGTGCAAGACACAAGGAGCCAGAAGATGAAACAGACAGTGTACCCTCTCTCAGGCACATTATAGTCTCACAGGGAACCAGAGATATAAATAAAACGTTGTGAAATAAAATTAGAGGTGCCCTAGGAGAGGAAGAGAGTAGAGAGTGAGTGACTCACCTTTACTTATGGGTCTCCTTCTTTCAGCCATGAGCTCCTTTAAGGGCAAGAAGCGTGCCTCATCTATCACCGTATCCCCAGCGCCTCCTACAGCGCTGCCTGCATGGACGGTGTTCAGTCAATATTTGGTGATTTGGTGTTTGCAGAGACAGGACATTTGGTTGCACACACAGGGCCTTCAGTGTCTTGTCTTATGGGCCAGTGACTTGGGAAATTTCACAGGTAGACAGCTTCTAAAATGGGTCCTAATGGTCCCCACCTCCTGGTATTCCTGCCCGTGTGCAGTCATCCCCTTGAGTTGAACTAGACTTAGTGATTTGCTTCCAACAATAGAATAGGGCGAAAATGATGGATGCCACCTCTGAGAATGGGCTGTAAAAGACCATGACTCTTCTCTGGCTTTCCTTGCTCTCTCACCCAGTGCCCAGCTGCCATGCTGTGAGCTGCCTTGTGGAGAGGTCACATGACAAGGAACAGAGGGTGGCTTCCTGCCAATAGCCAAGAAAGAATGGGGGCCCTCTGTCCAACCACCTGCTAGGAACTGAATCCTGCCAACAGCCACATGCATGAACTTGGAAGGGGCTCTTTGCCTCATTGAGCTGGAGACTCAACCACACCTGATGTCTTAATTGCAATCTTTGTGGGAGACCTGGAGCCAGACCCACTCAGCTAAATGCTGCCCGGATCCCTGGCCTCCAGGATGATAAACGGAAGATCATAAATGTTGTTTTAAGCCAGTAAGTTTGGGGACCATCAGTCCCATAGGGATAGATAATCAGCCCAGGGTACGTCTACCTTCTGTCTAGGTCCTTATTAATAGATCCAAAGGGTTTCCCCATGAAGATGAATACTCACAGTCATTTGTTCTTTGTTTAATGCTCCATTTATTAAACTCATAAATCTAATACCCCAAACTGAAAACCAATTTTTCTTGGGGCTTTTAAACATTGATTACAAATTTATTAAGCGTATCATTTTAAATAATTTGAACTAACTGCTACTATATATTTAGAACGGCAGATCCTTTTAAACACTTCAAAGCCTTAATTCATAAACATAAAACGAAGACTATAGAACTTGTTGCTATAGTTTCACTTAAATTTACTCTGAGGCATTCATATCATGGGTTTTAATGCCTTTCTTATTTCCCTTCTTGTTTTTCTATGTTTGTTTTGACATACTGTCAGGGAATCAGTATTATGACTTTTATTCCTTTCCTTGGGTCACAAAATTCTTAGCGGCCCCCGAAGAAAAGATTACCTTATCAGAACAGCTTAGACTGCAGGACTTGGTTTATCGACTGATTAATTCTTGATTATACTTACTTGTTTCTCACAAGGTGATTCTAACCCAAACCACCTTCGTTCAGTAAGCTTTTCTTTAGTTAAATTGTATCTGTTAATGTCAGTGAGACTATTTCAGGCCTTATCTTATGCCTCAGGTTTTAATTTTGCAACCTGATATCTAGCTCTGGTTTTTAAAAATTATCGCATGGCCATTGGGATGTAAGCCATTATCTTGTCACACTCGAATATTGATTTTGTCTCTCGGCATTTAAACCTTACATCTCCCTTATTCTCATTGAGACTCAGTCTCCTAGGACTTGGGAGGTTGAGTCTGTGTAGTTAGCGCTCCTTTGCAGGTCACTGGCCGATGCATCCTACTGGCCGACACCGCGGAACCGGCTTTCTGGTTGCGTACCGTGGGCGCCCACCCAGACGGAATAGTCCTTTGTGTTGTTGGCATCTGCTTTTTCTGGGGCTACGTGGCTTACAGTTTCCAATGTTTCTTCTTCTTAATAGGTAGAGCAAGCATATGACTGTGTTCTACAAACATACAAGATTAATCGAAGAAACAGCAAAGCCTCCTAATTATTAAGCTCAATACAAGATAAACATGATCTCGTACAGCCACCATTTTCTATTGCAGTGATCTCTTGGGCAGGCATCATATTGACTTTTCTATTTTGAGTCATTTTGAATTCATGCTTGTTCACAAGACTCGTCCTATAAACCATGATGATGGTGATGGTGATTTTATTGCTCAAATTGTACCTTCATCTTAAGACGTATTATCTTTTTTTCAAACGGACCAGACTAAACAATAGTTTTAGGGTTGTACATTTGGGTGATAAAGACCATAAAAGAATACAAGAAAGTCATTATTCTAAAAGTGAGGATGTGCAGAAGGCGAAGGGGGTGGGGTCAGAATGAGGCTCATGGAGGGACCTTAGGGAATAGGTGGCAAAGTTCTAGTTTTTGACCTGGGCAGATATTTGATGTGTGTGTGTGTGTGTGCGTGTGTGTGTGTGTGTGTGTGTGTGTTGTATCTGTGCTTTATTTTTACAATAAGAATTTTATTTTAAAAACTGTCACCGTATGGTCAGTAGGGAGCCCTTTGTGTTGACTTCTTCATCCTTTATTATTATTATTTTTTGACTCCTTTGTCCTTTCTAGATTGCTCCTGACATTCTTAAAAACATTCTTGCTTTTTGGCAACAATAGGATGTTGGAGAAGTGTTCTGAATTTTTTTTCTGTCCTGCATCATGAAATTAGCTGTCTTTCAAAGGATTCTGTTTCCTCTTAATAGGAAATAATTCTAAAGACCAGGAGCTAGGCTCTGGGGGTGCACACGAGAACGTGTGGTGAGCAAGAGTGCCTTGCTGCTGCTGCTGGGCCACTGAGAACTGAAAACACGCTTACTCAGGGCATCATTTCACAGTGATATTTCCAATTTAACTTATGGTATTGCTATTCTGTACTTTTCTTGTATTATATAAGGTTTCATCAACTATAAGCCTTAATCCTGAATTGACTTTTTTTTTTTTTTTTTTTTGGTATGATGAAACTTCTGAAAGGAGTCAAGACATGTTTTATATCACATTCTCCTCTTTGGTACAGTAATTTAGAAACTTCTGTCATTCATATAATTCCTTTTTTTTTTTGGCAAATTTGCCAAGATCATCATTTTGTATCACCTATGTTATCGTTTTCTTAATATTTTTATTGAATCAACATTAAACTGACCCCTTAAGAGAATTATTTTCATAGTAAGCAGTAATATCTGTGGAATTATAGGGTTTCCTTAATGAGATGTATACTCTTCTAGTATCCATTAAGATGATGATATATGAGTATTGGAATTTGAGGGGACTCAATAAATGTCATCTTCCTCTCTCAAGTTTAGCACCACCTGAAAGGTAGACAAGAATCAGGAAAAAGGTACTCAAAATATGAGGTTTATTACTAATAAAATATGTACAGGGGAATTTGCTTGGGTGCTGGACGATTGTGGTCTCCCTAAGAGTGGACCTCAGGCCTGGACAGACACAGCCTCCTACAGGTCATCCTGCGTGTGGCCCCATTTCCCTCACAGCCAAGGACAGAGCACAAGTGTCTGCCCTGGAGGAAACAGACTCACAAAAACGAGGAGAGAAAGACTGAGCTACCAAACTCACCAACTGGGCAGGAGCGAGTGAGGGAGCAGCGAGGGGCCGGGAACACTAAGCTGATGGATGCTTCTATAAATAAAACACAAAGTCAGGGGAAATAACTACCAAGTTGCATGTTTGTCCATGTATTGAGTCAAGACATCTAAATACACCTTTTGGGGAGTCCTGCTCTTGTGAACTTTATCTGTTATACTTAGAGGGACAGATTTAATGTAGAAGAATCTGTCTGAATCCAAACCAGAGTGAGTCATATTGACAACATACGTATACCATCTGGGCCACTTTTCAGACACTTGTGTTAAATACACTATCGTTACAAAATCACAATCAAAAAGTTCTAGCCCTTCTTATGTCACTGGTTGTTTTTTGGCTACACTTGGGCAAAGTCTTACGAGTTTTCATTCTTCACTTCCTTAAATGAGTCAGGAATATTTATCCCATTCGTACATTTTGATACGGTAGCTTCCTATGATCAAGCTCCATAGAATGACAGTGCTTAAAGGAAACAGTAGAGACACACTAAGTCTCCCTTGTACAGAGATGAAGAAGCGAAGGTCTGAAGAGGCAAAGGGCTTGTCCAAGATCACATCCTACTTAACTGACTTAACCCCAGAATTGGAGTCTCATTAATTTTTTAATGCTGCCCCTGGGCCTTTTAAACATTAAGTCAAAATGGGAAAGCAATGTGTCTTGGCAGAGAAAAATTATTTCATATCATTTTCTATCTCTTATATATATATAATATTTTTCCTCTTTAACGGAGGCACTGGGGATTGAACTCAGGATCTCGTGTATGCCAAGCACATGCTCTAACACTGACTTACATCTCCCACTCCCCTAAAATATATTTTGAATCTCTCCATTCTTTTCCTTATTCCATACCATTACCATAGTGCAATCAACACCACCTCCTGTTTGAATCACTGCAATAACCTCAAAACAAGTCTTCCCCATTTCAACCTCCAATTAAATTTCTTCTCTTCACATGAGTTGTTCACTGGGATTTTTTTTTTTGTTGTTGTTGTTGTTTTTCACCACCTTCCTTATACTCACTGTATTTCTGTTGCAAAAGACAGAAAAATACAATTCACACGGTGGATGTAAGTCAATTTGGGCTAAGTTACGCTACAGTGAAGACCAACTCCAAGATGTCAGTGCTTTTATTTCTTCATCTTGGTTGATGGGAGCTCTGCTGTCGGTGATGTGAAGATCTTGGGTTGACAGAGTCTCCACTGTTGGGAATGTATGTGGTTGCCGTGGCCAGGGAAATAAACGTGATGGGGTGTGTGCCAGCTCTTAAGGACTTCTGCCTGGAAGTGACGTAAGTTGTCTGCTCACATTACATTGGCCAGATCAAGTCTCATGTCTGACTTAAAGGATTGAGGAAGTGCAGTCCTACCAAATGTCCAGGAGAAGCAGAACCAGGAAAAAAAAAAAAAAGACTAGCACTAATGACTCTTTCACTGGCTTTAGCTAGAAAGGAATGTGCTGTGTGTGTTCACATGGCTGAACAGTTCATGGGTAGATACCATCAGGCACAGTCTAAACTAGAGCTTGAAGAGTGACAAGGGGATCCGTTTCTTGATGGAGCCGTCTCTCTGTTGTATGTCATCCCCCTCCTTTAGTTTCAAGGTTGTATCTTCACAACACTCAGTGCGGTGGATAGGATAGCTTAAGCCAAACCCCTAGATGGAGACTTGCTGCTACGATTGGTCTCACAGAGGTCAGGTTCCCATCCCTGAACCAACTGAATGCATCACTGGCCAGGGAGGTGGAACATGCTGTTTGGCTTAGCCTAGGTCTTGGCCCCATCCTAGCACAGAGGGATGGCAGAGATGTCTCCAAAGTACCACTGCAGTGAGTGTGGAAAGACTGTGCCAATATTCTCCGGGAAGACTTGGATTATGGTTATAGAAGATTGTGGACTGATGCTGGGTGAGACACTAACCAAAGATATCTACTGCTCTTTTCTTTCAGGTCCCATGCTTAATGTCACTTCCTCATGAGGGCTTTCTTTGGCATACACACCAACCGTACTAGATTCTCCTTTTACTGTCTCCCACCAGTCCCTTTACTTTTCTTTCTAGGCAAAGTATGTAATTTTGTATTTATTTGTGTGATGATTTGTTTCATATTCGTTTCCCTCACTTGAAGGTGAGGTCCTTGAGGGCGGTAACCACTGTTGACCCTTGAACAACATGGGTGTTCAGGGTGCCAGCCCCATGCGGTCAGAAATTTGCGTACTGCTATTTCTCCCTAGAAAACAAAGGAACTGGTGAATAACTCCCCCAAGGGCAGGAAGCTAGAACAGTTTGGATAGAATCAGGACTCAAACCCTGGTTCTTTTTATTCCCCATACGGTGATCTTTAATAAAACACCAACTTTCCCCTGCAATTGGTTAATTTGAACATCTGTAAAATGAAAATACAGGTACTGTATTTAATGAAAAAAATCTGCCTGTTAAGTAGACCCACGCAGTTCAAACCTGTGTTGTTCAAGGGTCAACTGTGTATCTATTTTGTTGGGTGCTGTTTCCTCAGCATCTAGAAAACTGCCTAGCATGTCATAGCTCCCAAAAAACATTTATCAAGAGAAGTAACAGCAAACACTGCATGTTGGGTATTAATAGATTTTCTTTATTTTTTTTTTAAATTGAACTGTAGTTGATTCACAGTGTTAGTTTCAGGTGTACAGTAAAGTGATTCAGTTATACAGATACATACACATATATTTTTTCAGATTCTTTTCCATTAAAGCTTGTTACAAGAAATTGAATATGGTTCCCCGTGCTATAGGTAGGTCCTTGTGGATATTTACAGATTTTAAGATAAAGACCTGGGGCAGAATTTTGGAGACTTTGGCTTAAAGATACAGGGCGTGGTTTGTCTCAGTTAACAAGTAGGTACATTTTGTTAAGACGGTAGGTAACAGACTGGACTAATGGCATGGGTTCTCAGACACTTCTGCAATAACCTTTAGACTGTAACAAGATGAGAAAAAAAAACAAGTCTGTAAGAATCTATAAATCAACATAGCATATTAAAGTGTTATAAAAAACTAAGCACATCTGTACTTTTCACCCTTCATCCTGTCTAGAAGATGAAACAGAGTCCTGTTACGAACTGGCTTGGGTAAGTCCTATTGGTTGACTTACCTAAGATTTTAAGAGACTTTAAGATTTTATTTTTATTAATCACTGTTGTTTAACTACTGAGAATTTTCATCTTAATGCAAACTTTCTTGTATGTATCTGAGTAAATGTGTTGGGCGTCAGCTTCTTCATCTGCAAAACGGGTAATGACGGTGTCTGGCTGCTGTGGTGAGGATGAAGTAAGTTAGCTCATGCAGAAGACTGCTCAAAGCAGCTCCACAAGGAACAGTGCCTGGCTTGCATCAAGTGCCCAAGGAATGTTACCTGTTATTGTGAACAGCTTGTATTAGTGCTTTATTTCCTTTATTATTTTACTTGAGTAGCAATTTCCTATACCAGAGAACTTGTTTATATATTGTCTTATCTGAATTGCAGAAAAGATTCAGCACTTAGGGTTTGTAGGCTGCCAGAAATACGTGAAATGTTAGACCGAGCCCCATCTTTGAGAAACTGGCAATCGTGTTTCAGCAGAGTACTTTATCCTCTGGCTTGATTTTAGAAAATACCTCTCCAGGGGGCTAAATTTGGATTGTTAGGGTTTTGGGGGGGTTTTTTGGTTTTTGTTTTGTTTTTTTGTTTTTTTTACGAGTTAGGATTCTCTAGGTTGTAAGTAAGCCAGCTCAGACTGGCTTAGACTACAGAGTGGATTTGTTAGCTTATGTATGGGGCATTGAAAATTGCGTGGTATTCGGTCCACAGTGCTCACCGAAGGCCCAGGTTTTCCCATCTGTTGGCTTCTGTCATCGCAAGAGTGGCATCAGACCAAGGCTGTCTCCCCATAGGATGTCTGCTGGCCAGAGTGAGAGACACTTCCTTGCTCATATTCCAGGGGAGGAGGAGTTAATTAACAGAAATCCCCAGTAAACCTCTCTTCATGCCTCATTGGTCCATTCTGGGTCAGATGCCCATTCTATTGCTCATTATTGGCAATGAAGGTCATCCCTAGGCCAGTAAGGCCCACCACTGAAGCTAGGGGTGCAATGAAGACCTGAAGGAAATCAGGTTCTATTTTGAAGACAGAAGGACAGAATGAAGTGGGGAGGTTATAGCTCAGTGGTAGAGCAGATGCTTAGCGTGCACGAGGTCCTGGGTTCAATCCCCAATATCTCCATCCCATAAATAAATAAACAAACCTACTTACCTCTCCCAGAAAACAAAACAAAAAAAAAGAAACGCAGAATGAATGCAGAGTAAACCAGTTCCAAGCCCACCACCCTTTGATGGGAGAACCAAATCCTACTTTTCCTTATGTTCTAACATGTTCTCTGCCAGCTGCACCAGAGATGCTTAATGAACACTGCTGGAAAGAACGGATAGTAAATAGACCTATGGAAGAATTATTTATTCCCCTTATGTAAGCCTCTAGAGTCCTAGGAATGTTTGTCTCAGGAACTAGCATGACCAGTTTTTTTCTTGTGTAACCGCCTTCCTTCTTGGCAACAGGACCACAGGCTCCCTCCAGTCCCAGGAGTGCTAGAGGGGAGGTTCGCACTGGCCCTTTCTTCTGGAGTCCCCTGGCTGACTAATTATAAGCTGTGATGATCCTCATTCGTTCCCAGGTCATGGGGCATCTTTTGGCTGGTTGGTATCGTATGTCACAGTAGATGAGTCGGTCTCTTCAGATTTATGCCCAGAGAAAGTGGCATTTAAGCTTCCTCTTTATTCCAGCTCAGAGGTCAGGGAAGCAGATGCTGATGGTCTCATTAGCATCTTGGGAGGACTAAGAATGATCTCCTCATCCTTTACCTGTCGTCTAATCTGTTGTCCCAGGGAGACCGTGAGAGCCTCACTGGAATGTTATCTCATGGAGAAACAACAGGCCGGCCTCGCCTCCTCCTCACCGTATGTAATCACAGTGGTAATAACTACAGGTAAAAAAACACAAGTCTGTTTTGCTTAGTCACAAGTAACGATAAAGTTAAGGTGCATGTGCCATAAGTAAACTGGTCACATCCCTGGAATTAACCCTTTGACTTGCATGCTCAGTGTCTGTTTAATTTGTCAGTTTGCTGGGGCTGCCATAACACGTAACAAGGAAGAGTCCATGTCTTAAGGGCAGGCTTGGGATGACCAAGTCCAGACAACTACTGCGTAACATCACTGGTAATAGTCATTTGAGCTCTTGGGAAGCTGAAAGCAAAGTCAGGACGCACTTTATTTATTCTGAGACATCACTACCACACCAATTAGATATGCTCTTACTGGTGAGATTAGCCTGACTGGTGAGCAGACAGAGGTGGGAATCAGGCAGTTGCTTGATGGCTTAGGTTAATCCTGACCTGACCATTTTAGGAAAAGTATTTTTTCCAACCAGGAAAGAATTATTCAAAGTCCTTGTACGAGTCATCTGTTTCTAGGGGCAGTTTCTCCAATATCTATGTTTCCCTCCTGAATTTCATTTTCTTATGCTTTCAGAAGTCACTGATACCTCTTTCGATTGACTTACTCTTTCTATAGAAACGTCAGTGCCTTTAATCGGAAAGCTCTTGCGTGCTCTACCATCAAATCATTTCAGTTTTCTCCCAGTGACTTTGTATCTGTTAGTTCATACTTTTGCAGATAAAAATTTGAGGAGACAAGATTCTACTCCCTTCGGATGAGTTAATTCACCTCTCCAAGCTTCAGTTTACTCGTCTGTCAGCTGTGGATAATAATGTTGATGGATGGGGTGGTGCTCCCCCCAGACCCCCTCTTGAGGTCCTGGGCTCCCCCCAGCCCCCATCCAAAGCTGTGCCCCTTCCTGGGAGCGGTCCTCCACTGTGCCTCACCCAGCTCCCTTGCCTCAGTGGGGGCTACCCAGCACCGCGGCTTCCTGTAGGGCTGGCTGAGATGTAGTTGGAACCATATTTTGGGGTAGTTTATCTCTTTGCCCAATCCTGCGTTCTTCACTTCTTTATTATTTTATCTCCTCAAGGTACTCCCGGTTGTCCTGTATGTCACTTGAATGAGGATAGTCTCATTTCTGCCTGGTCTCATCAACCAGACAGCCAGTCCTTTGAGAAAAGCAGTAACTAGCTCAAGGCTTAGTTCAGCTGTGTTAAGTTTGCTACTTGTCTCTAAACCCACTCTTCCTTTGCCCTGGGGCTTCCGTGTTTGCTTCCTTTCCCTCCCACCATTCCAACTCTCCAGTGCCTCACTGCTCACACCTTCCCCTAGAAAAATAGGTGGGAAGGGAAAAGATGGTAAACTTACGCACCCCAAGGCTGAGTAACCAACAAGGTCCTACTGTATATGTGCAGCACATTGAACTACATTCAATATTTTGTAAAAGCCTATAATGAAAAAGAATATATATATATATATATATATATATATATATATATATATATATATATATATATATGTATATGAATCACTATGCTGTATACCAGAAAGTAACAACAGTGTCAACTCTATTTCAATAAAAATTTTTTTTAATTAAAAAAAAATGAAGCACACTGAGGCTATTATGTTACCCCATAGCTTTCTAAGTTACACTTGTTTATGAATTCTTTCTGTGTGCCTTTGGTTTTATTGTTACTATTCTCTGTATTAAGACCACAATGGCCCTTCAGTAATTTCCAGTCTTTAGCCTGGTGTGAGATCAGTGTTTCAAAACTGGTCTTTCCAGACGGGAAATATCTTAGATTCTTTTAAAATGCATGTCATTAATTGCTGCTGCTATCACAAAGAAAATTTCCCCTTTGTACTAATTCCCTGAGGTGAATTGGCCTTAAAGGATGCAATTTTACCAGAAAAAGTGAATAAAATTCTTGTTGGATTTCTAAACAATCAAGGTGGAAAAAGTAAAAACAGAGAGTTGAAAATATAAATGTGAAAGCTCCGATTTTGAAAGTCTCAGGAGTTGGGTTGATTCGCAGATGGAATAAGGCCTGGCAGGCAATAAAGAGTTCTCTTTTCTTTTCTTTTTTTCCCTGGCATATAAACTCATAACAGTTACATTTTTCCCCCCACGTCATATTAGGTGTGAGTCTCAGTTAAAAGTGATAGAAAACTCAAGTTAAGTTAATCACAAAAGGAGATTTACTGGAAGGATTCTGGAGAAACTCAGAAAATGCAAAGAACTGTAGGACACAAGGATTCAGGGACTAGAACTGGAGATCTGGTTCCACCAGACCCTCTCTTCATTGTTTATCTGTGCTTGTTTATGTCTGGTGTTGTGGGTTGATTCTATCCTCCAAAAGGTGCTGAAGTCCGAGTGCCCAGCACCTGTGAATGTGACCTCCTTTGGAAAGAGGACTTTAGCAGATGAGCAAGTTAAGATGATATTTCAGTTTGTTGGGGCCACAGATGGGGTGGCTTCAACAACAGAAATGTATTAACTCACATTTCTTGTAGCTAGAAGTCTAAGATCAAGGTGCTGACAGGGTTAAATGGTCCTCAGAAATGATCCTAACTTTTTACCCAGTAACTACCCTTCAAGGACTCTAAAAAAGAGCAATGAAACATGCTGATAAAAATTTACCCACAAGGGTTTTCATGACAGCAAGAGTCCATATCCTGTCCCTCCCCAGCTCAAAGTTCTCAGTAGCTTCCCATTTCGCACAGAGATAAAGCCGAAATTTTCGCCCTTGGCCTAGAAGGCTCTCCGAGACTTACATCCTTATTACCTTTCTGATCTTATCTCCCAGGGTCCTGCTCCAGCCACCCTGGCCTTAGCTTTCAAATGCTCTGGGTAGAGGAGGGCTGTCTTAGGACCTTTGAACTTGCCACTCCTTCCCTCTGCCTGGAGTGATCATGCCTCAAATATGGGCATAACTTTCTCTCTTCTTTCAACTCTTCTACGTAAATGTCACTTTGTCTGGGAGGTCTTCCTCTCTGTCCTATCCCAATTTATCATCCTTCTCCCCCATTTTATTCTTTCTCCTTAGCCCTCCCACTTGGGTAATACTAGATGTTTTCGTATTTCTTTTGCTAGGCATTGGAATTTGACGACCTTCTAGGCCCTCGGTAACATATCAGATGGTAGGGTGACCTGCTGGCTCTTTGCCCTGAAACGTTTCCTCTCTGCCTGACTAAAGTTCTCACACTTACTTTGTGTTGGGCTGCACCCCACAGGCCTGCAAGCCCCATGCTTGCCCAGCTTCAGGACTGAAGAAGGAGCCCGGAGTCAGTGACAGAGACCTCAGTGGTCTATTGCACAGGGGATCTTACATCTTGGGAGGCAAGGTCCTGGAGTTACATCCCACCGTGTGCAGCAGGTGGAGGGTAGGACAGGGCAGCAGTCTGGGAGAGGGAGAGTAGGGGAGTGTGTCTTATCAGTTATAGAGGGAACTGACCTCAGGTTACCAGGCACACCAGCACAGGGGCACACACCCCTTTGGTAAACTCTCTTAGTGGAGATAGTGCTGATCTAAAGATCAGAACTCTCTGGGGCTAGGGGCAAGTATGTAGGCATTTACTGATTAGGCTCTATGATGTAGAGGCAAGGGAGGCCATGTGAGTAGGGTGTAGGTGAAGGAGGGACTGGTCGAGCAGGGGATGTACAGAGAGCAAGAGAACCACCATCTTGGGTGGCCTGATCATATACTTTGACTGTCTGATCAACTGCATCCTTACCCAGGGAAACAGAAGTCTGGTTCAGTGGTGCCATGGGCCTGACTTACCCTCCATTGTAAACTTGTTCTGAGGTTTTGCCTTGTTCTCCCTGCAAATTTCTGCTTTGTACCCTTGTACCCACCTTACCTGCCTGGAGTTTCTGGTCCACTTCTGAAATCTCAGAGAGCTAGAGGGGAATTGAGAGATCATGTTGGTCCACTTGGTCATTTTGTTGATGGAGAAACTGAGGTGCAGGGACAGGAAGGAATCTGCTCAAGGTCATAGTCTACATTAAGTACATTCATGAATTTATTCAATATATACTGTGTGCCAGGCACTTTGCTAAGCACTTGTGAAATAAGAGGTAAAAAATCCGTATTGGTTTCTGCCGCCCTCCCCTGTACCTCTCTCTCTCCTGTCTTGACCTTCTTGTGGTATGAGTTCCTAAGACCCTTGTAATATCCTCAGTGATAGGAACACTAGGAGCATCCTTTACTCTAATATTTGGTCTTTGCCTCCATTCCTGACACCAAGTTCCTAAATCCCTTGGAATTTCCTGGGTGATAAGGGTGTCTTTTGTTCTGATGAGGTGACTCTGGAGGAACTCCTGGATGGGAGTTGATCACCAGAAAGACCAAATCAGGATTAGAAGCTTGGAATTTTCAGCCCCCCCCCCCCCATTCTCCAGAGAGAGGAGAAGGGCTGGAAATGAAGTTAATGATGGGTCATACCTACCTGTGATGAAGCCTCCATAAAAGCCCCCAAGGTATGGGGTTTGGAGAGCTTCCAGGGAGGTGAACACATGGAGGTGCTGGGGCAGTGGCATTCCCCAAGAGGGCGTGGAAGCGCAGCGCCCGTCCCCACCTAGTCCTACACATGTCTTCTATCTGGATGTTCATCTCTATCCCCAAACATGTCCTTCTACAATAAACTGGTAAACAGTAAGTAACCTGTTGTCCCCCCTGACTTCTGTGAGCTGCTCTCGCAAATTTAACCAAACTGAGGAGGAGGTCGTGGGAATCTCCGATTTACAGCCCATCACTCAGAAGCACAGGTAACCATCTGGACTTGTGATTGGCATTTGAAGGGAGCGGCAGTCTGGTGGGACTGAGCCCTTAACCTGTGGGGTCTGATGCTGTCTCCAGTTAGTGTCAGAACTGGATTAAATTGGAGGAACCCAGCTCGTGTCACAGAAGTGCTTGGTGTGGGGAACAACTCCCCCCAGTCTGGTGTCGGAAGGCCTGTGATTGTGGTAGTCGTGTGAAAATAAAGGAGAAACACAAGAGGAGGACTGAGATTTTTCCTACTTGGCACTGGATAGGGAAGAGTGAAAAACACAGTTTTTTCCAGTTCAGTGGAGAATTTACATTATAAGACAATTATAAGATGGGATTAAAAAATCAGTGATGGTGATGGTCAGAAGAGAGAACTGAACCAGCATGAAAAGAGCGAGAAAAGCAAAAGGGCAAGAGGACAAGGAGAGAGGGTCAGAGCTGAAGCTCTCCATCCACTTAAACCTCACAGCATGTATAAAGGGCTAGTCATCCACTCATTCCACCAAAATGTGGATGTTCCACTACTGGGCCTCACCTTGAAGATACGAAGATGAGTTTGGTATCTTAAAGACCAAATAAGGTCATGAACTTGTGAGGCTGGCTAGCAGATTTCCAAGCTGAAGTCCCTGACTGCTTAAGCCACCCAATTTCAAAGCAAAGGGAATTTGTTTCACAGGCCTTCTCTCTTCCCTGGGGACACAGCAAGCAAGATGAAGGCGGTGCAAACTTGCTGTGATTCTGACCCACAAGATTACTTGATGGTGGCCTCCCTTGTCAAGCCTAGCACTCTTTTTCAACTTCAGGGTTCCCAGGTGTCCTTGGGACGGGCAGGTGGCATTTGTTTTAACACATGTTACTCAGCCAACCAGTCCAAGTACAGCCAACAGGTGCTGGGTCCTTTAATCTTTCAGGACATGGCTTTGGCCTTCTGTGGCCAGATAATCAGGAGTGGGTGAGCAGCTGTCCAAGGACACATTCTGGAAGAAATTCGTGGTCAAGGTGGAGTAGGGGCAAAGGGCCTAGCTTGGCGGAAGGGATTCCATTTCACACCCAATCTCCAGCTGCTGTCGGGTAGCAGAGTCAGATAAGGACATCATAATCTCTCCAGGTAAATTACCTCTCTTTTGTGGGCCTGTGTAATCCCCCAGGGAGAGTGGTGTTTATTTCCTGTAAGGAGGGGTGGGTGCTATAGTAGAGTTGCTTTATACATACATTCAACATGTACTGGCTTTGGTATCTGACCCTCCACCCCCACTTCATTCAGTATTTCAAAGAAAAGCTGCTCATAGGTTTAGTAAGGTGGGGATTAAGAATTAACTTGTGGGTTTAGCAATTTGGTCATTGGTGACCTTCACAGCAGTAGGTTCTGTGGAGTGACAGGGACTCGAACTGACTGGAATGGGTTCAAGAGATCATAGGAGCAAAAATGGAGCAAAGAACTGGAATAGAGCTGGAAGAAGATAAGGGATTAGCAGTGGGTTTGTTTTTTAAGATGGAAGAAATCACAACGTACTTGTACGCTGGGTGTAATGATCCAGTGGAGGCAAAACTGATGATGCAAAAAAGTGGGTTGGATATGGCTCAAGATGTCCTTGAACAAGAACGAGGACAAAGAACCTTCAGGAATTCAGTAGAGCTGTGTAAGGGAGGAGGAAGAATTATTCCTTGACCTTGTTAAGGTCCCTGGCTGGATCTGAAAGTTAAAATGACAAGGATGGAGTAAGAGGAAAAAAGCATACACATTTATCGTAAGTTTTTTAAGTAAGTGTAAGTGACATGGGAGCCTTCATAAGGAAATGAGACCCTGAACAAATGGTTAAATCTTAGTGTTCTTATTCTAGGTCTGATGAAGAGTGGGCAGCTGTGGAGAAATATGACAGGACAAAGGGTATGAGCTAAGTGCAGCAAACTGTGGAAACTTGGCAGGGCCTGTTTGTTCGGATTCCTCCTGGTGACCCTTGATCCTGGAGATAAAGATGCTTCTTACCTCCAGGTACAGAGTGGGCTTCTGTCACAAGAGCATTTTATGAGCTGCTTCAGGGAAAAGGGCAGGGGAAAGCCAGAGAGGTCTTCCTGCTTCTACTGTTTTGTTTTGTTTTAACTCTTTCAGCTTAAAATATTCAATATGCTAAGGTGCCACATTTTAGGGTACTTTGTTCTGAATGCTATCCATTGGTTTTTAAATATTAAATATTAACATATAACTTTCCAACTAAATAAACTATATTTAAAAAGGTAATAGGTATTCAAAGGCATCGCTTCCTAGTTACGTTATTATGTTTCCAGGGTCTGTGTTCTCACAGTTAGGTGTATTGTATGTAGTTGGTAGAAATAACACCATGCCAGTTGTTTGGAATTGGCCATGGTGGCAGTATTGACACCACAGAAATCATAGCCATTAGAAGTCAGGGACCTTTTTTTTTTTTTTTTTTTTTTTTTTTTTAAAAAGGAGAGCTGTTTGCTAACCATCTGCCTGCCCACAGCTGGATTTGGTGGACACGTGGAGAGACTGGCCCTAAACTAAGTGCTGAAAGTTCGTCCACAAGAGCAGCATTGAAAGCAGGGCATTTGGACAGGTGGGTAGATAGATGTGGTAGAGAGACGTTCCCTATTTATTAAGTGGAAAAGGAAGCAAGGTCATCTCTTGAGAATAAGGCTGGGAAGGGAGGTGTTGGAGGTTTGAGGTGAGAGGAGCCTAGGACAGTAAGTGGATTAGAGAAAGGTAGTATTTTTGTCTCGCACCATTAAAAAGCCCCTTGAGGTTAATGGTTATGAATTTAAGGAGAGGCCTGTTACAATGGCTGTGTATTTTCCTCCAGTCTCTTTCAGTGGCTTAGTCGAGTAAGCGGAGAGTGGATTTATCCAAGGCTAGGGTTTTGCCTGATAAGTATGCCAGGGCCCAGGCACAAGCGAAATTGTAAAATTATAAATGTAAAAGCCACCACCAGAGACCTTCCTTATTCATCCTAGCCAAAAGCATGCCACCCACCTGTACCTTTAACATTATCCTGTTTATTTCCCTGTTTTGTTTATTGAGTGGTAAGTCATCTGGCTCACTCATCTTACTGACAGCAGGGGCTGTGCTTTACTTACTGCTGAATCCAGTGTCTGCGACAGCGCTTGGCACATAGTAGGTGCTCAGAGAGCAGTATGTTGCATAAGGTATTGGATTAATGGATTCACTTGCTCGCTCTCCTAAAATCTGTATGGTTGACTGAAGAATACTCAGAATTCTTTTTATACCCCTGTGTTCTTGCTCCATGGTGTTTAAACTTTAGTGAGCATAGGAATTTCCTTACGGAGTCAGATGCAGATATGGACCATTTTTAAGTACTTGAGACTCAACCTAAAGCCTTAGAGGCAGCTGCCCAGGTCGTGCGAGTAACGCGTTTGCTGTCCTTTGTCATTCCGGATTTGGCAACCGGAGGAGGGTTATATTACAACCCCTAAACTTGGACGGCGGGTAGTTTACGTATTTATTATTACTTTTTTATTGCTGCAAATAGCGGCTTAAAGCTCCAGGCGAAGCTATGACAGAAAAGCCCCAGTAGCAAGGTCCAAGGCTCAGGGATACGTAGTGGCGGCTCGCGAGCGGAAATTTGGGTCTGCGAGCGTGGCCGGGGCCGGGGCGTGGTCTTCCAGGGGGCGGGGCCGGGGCGGGGCCGGGGCGGGGCGTGAGCAGCCGGGGCGGGGCCGCTCCCGGAGCCTCCAGGCCCCTCCAGCCGACACCGCCCGCGGCCCCGCGCCTTGAGCGCCTTCCGCGCGGGTCGCCCAGACTGTACGCCGGCGGAAGGGGGCGGGGGTGTGACCAGCTGTCTGTTTCTCTGAGTGGACAATAAAGTTTCGAAAGTTTGAAAAAGGAGGAAAAAAAAAACCCACCCCCCCCCCTTTGGCTGCCCCGGCGTGGACGCCTGCAGCCAGGGACAGACAGCTCGCGCGCCGTGTGCTCGCGGAGGCGTGGTTCGCGCGCGGGAATGGGGATCACCGTGGACGTGCACCAAGTGTTCAAGTACCCCTTCGAGCAGGTGGTCGCCAGCTTCCTCCGAAAGGTACTCGCCCCACCCGGCCGGCCGGGGCTCGCGTTCTCGGGCGCTGCCCCCGTGGGCCCTGTGTCTGCGCGCCGGGCGCCCGCGGCCCGCCGCTCGCGTCTCCTCCCTCCCGCTCCCCTCCGCCCGCGCGGAAGTCCTCACACACCGTCGGCCCCTCCAGCTGCGGGTTTCGCTTCTGGAATGTGCCAGGCGAGGGCGGCGGTGGATTTCCTCGAAGGCGCCCCTTCCAGGATGAAGGAAAGTCTCCGGGCATGGCACCACGTTCACACCCTGCCGCAGCTGGAAAGAGAGGCTGCAGGGGAGGGAGAGTCGCGGGGAACCGAAGCCCTGGAGCCCCGTCGAGGTTGCACACGACTTGTGGATCTTTCCAGTGTATCGTTAACTCCTTCAAAGCCCTGGGCGCCGTTGAAGCCTAGTTTACGCAGCGCTGTTCTGCCACCTCACTGCTTTCTCTTTTATCAAACATTTGTGGGTGTTTGGGCAGATTGCTTAGCCTCTCGGTGCCTTAGTTTTGTAACCTGTAAAATGGGGGAAATGCTAGTACCAACTTCAGGGGTGGTTGTGAGGATTCAAGTGAAATAATTTCTGTCAAGTGCTTATTACAGTGACTGATGCTTAATTAGTAAGTTCTTCAGAAAACTGTTAGTGTCTTTTCTGCTGCTGTAACTCTGAACCCTCGGCTCAGTTTTCAGTGGTCCCAGGGCTCCTCCTGGGACTGTGGCTCCTGGTGATGGTAGAATGGGAAATTTCTTTGAAAAATCAGAAGCACCCAGGTCTGGAAGGTGGGACCCCCAGATTCTATTCTGGTATCTGCCTTTAGTTGGTTCACTTGATGACCTTGGTCAAGCGTCATCTTCTCTGGGATCCACTTTCTGCATCTAAGATGTGTTGACGTAAAAAAATGCACCACCTAAAAGTTGAGAATTATATTTTATTTAGCGGACTTGCCGAGGACTTCAGCCCGGGTTACCGCCTCTCAGGTAGCTCTGAGAGACTGCTCCGAGGAGGCAGGGAAGGAGCCAGGGTATGTAGGAGTTCAGACAAAAAAATCAGGTAGTTAGATACTGAAAGATTACTGCTAATTAAAGAAAACCAGACATCTCAAGTTAAATGAATTTAATGCTTTTCTGTGTCTGGGAAGATGCAAGAGCCTGGGCTCACTGAAATCATTCCTTTGATGTGCACCTTCAGTATCTAGGGCCAGTGTCCAGTTTCTCTCCATCCTGAATCCCCTCAGGGTTCACCGTTGGGAGTGGCTGTAGAGGATGATGACTTAATGGCCACAATATACTTTGTTTACTTGAAATGGCATGTGGCATTCTTGGTCCACAGATAACAGTGTTGTATCTGAAGATCTTCTTTCAGCTTTCACATTCTTAAGCAAGATGTGCAAGAATTGTAATTTGCCTTGGGCATCTGCCACTGGCACTGCTCTCCAAGTGCAACCTGGAAGCTAAACTGAGGGAGATGCATTTTTTAAGTGATAAGACCTTTCCTCTATTAGAGGAAGTGATGCGGTTGGGAGCCCAGGTCACAGAGGAGTGAGTAGGATGCTGGTTAACATGGTGTTGCCATGGAAGCCTTTTGGGTGGGCAGGGGGAACATTGGCTTGTTGGTATTGTTCATTCATCTCTAGTATCTAGAATAGTACCTGGCACTTATTAAGTTCTCAAGACAAATCTGATGAACGATGAATGAATAAGTGAAAGAAAGCACGAATTACAGATCTGATGTAGACTTTGCCTTAGGCCAGGCTTCTGGCCTGAAAGAGAAACACCCCACACCCCATTTTTGTTAGGACTGGTACTTTTGAAGTGTGGAGTCCGCAGTGCCACTGCTCCTTTGGAAAGCCTTTCTGAATTGTCCTCATCAAAAGGTGATCTCTGCCTTGTCAGAGCTGGAGGGGCTCTTTCTCTGGGCCTGGGTGACCATCTTCTCCAGTTATGCAGTGGATAGTTACTTCTGCATGTGTCTTTTCCCTCATCAGACTCTATAAACTTTGGGGCTCACTCCTGCAGAAGCACGGGGCACAGTGCCAAGCTCTCATTTACAGAGTACTTGGCATGTGTCAGGCTTCCGGGCTAAATGCTTTTCTTTCACTCAGTAGGTGTTTAGTGACACTTTTCTGCTGTGTGCCAGGCTCTGCTGGGTGCTAGGGCATCAAAGACAGACCCTCTTCTCATGGAGCTGGTAGTCTCTAGTGGGTGAGACCAACATTAATAAATGATCAGCAAGCGAGCCCACACCTCAAGTTGATGATGTGAATTGACACAGGGCAAGTTCACGGTGCTGTGACTGAGGATGGGGGGAGACCAGCTGAGGTCCCCGAGGACAGCCATGAAGAAAGGCTTCCTCAAGAAAGTGGCATTTGCGAAATGATGGTGGAAGCATGAGTAAGAGTTACCTAGGCAGGAGGGGCAGGGGGAGGAAGTGCTTTCACAGACTGTCATGTTTACTCCTCACAGCAGCTTCAGGAAGTAGTTATGATTGACTTCCAGTCCATGGTCTGGAGAAACTGAGGTTCAGAGAAGTTTGAGCAACTTTTCCAAGTTCTGACAGCTAGAAAGTGGGAGAGCCAGGATTTCAACACATCTGAATCCAAGCCCACACCCCTAATCACCAGGCTGAGCTGCTTTGCACGCAAAAGGTACTCAGATGATTATTGAGAGACTAGAATGTTGCAGGCTCAGCTTTGCCATGCCCTTTACCCGTTCTCAGTTTCCTTTTGTCCGTAGTCTTCTCTCAGGGTTTATTCATCTTGGTGAACCCACTGTGTCTGACATAAGGGTGTAGCTTTGAAGCATGGCACAGTGAGAAAATACAATGTTTCAGTTATCTATGGCTGTGTCACAAATCACCCTTGTGATTGAGTGGCTTAAATCGATGAAAGGCTTTTAATTCTCATGACTCTGCTGGCTGACGGGGCTCAACTGGGTGTTTTTTGAGTGCCATGTGTTATAGCTGAGGTCGTTTCCCTAGCTGCCTTCAGTTAGGGTCCAGAAGAATTCTTATAATTAGCAAAGTGCTTGGGACATAGTAAATAAAGACTGATGACGTTTTGGAAGGTATGGCTAGGTTTAGAGAGGAGAATATTTGCAGAAAACGTCTAGGATGGGACAGTGTTATCTCCTGGGACTCTCCTCATGCATTCTTTCTATTCGCAAAGCAGTCTTTGAGAGATCCTGGGTGGAGCTGTATGAATGTCTCTAAGATATCATTAAATCCATTTGCTGTGAGACTTTACAGCTTACATTGTTTAAAGCCATGAACTGGAAGTCAGTAGACCTGGATTCCAGTCATTGTACTTCATTAAAAGCAGTTTTGGGGTGGCTTTGGGAGACTGTTTTCAACAGTGTATACTATGCCCTAGTGCAAATTAGAAAGGGGCATCGTTTAGGCGGTCTGCCCCATAAGCTCACAGTAAATGGAACTAAGGGGAAGTATATGGGACTATTCATCATGTTAGAAAAAGGTTCTCCTTCCCCTAAGTGGCTGTAGCCTTGTGCCCACTAGCCTGCTTGACTGGAAGACCTTGTGCAGTGAGCCACATGCACAACTGTATAAGACAACCCTACTGTCTTAATTTCTCATCTGAGAAATGAAAGGCCTTGTACCCCACCCGACTCCCAGGATTGTTGTGAGGATCAAATGTGTAACAGTTTGACAAGCATGTGTTTTTTTTAAAGCATGAGGTAGTAAGAATGATCCTTTTGGCAAAAGACACTTTCATTTATCTTTTAGTCTTTATGTATTTTTTTTTTTTTATTCAAGGGAAAGCACTTGGCAGAAGGGACAATCATATGAGGATACCTGGGAAGCATTTAATCTGATTTTGCACAATGGTATGTTTGAGGCTGCTGCAGCAATGAGGAAGTTCTGTTTTAAACAGAGTCTACTGATCTATGGCTTTTGGTATGTGAGGACTTGCGTTCTGAGTTATAATATACTACTGCTTTTAAAACCTGAGAAATGTTTGCTCCTTTTACACCTGCCTGTTGGATACCACAGGCAGACTATTAGCTGCGTGTTTTCAAAGCTAAGTGGCACCTTGAAAACAAATACCACAATAGTCTTTGTTCATGGAATACAGTTTCTCTCAATGAACTCTTCACGGAGGAATGCTGTGAAACCCGAAATGGTTTATTCATCAGATGCTAAACTGTGCTTTCCGTGAACTGTTGTGTCAGTGCTCTTGACAGTGTATTTTGGTTTCTTTCTTTGTATGACTCTTCGCTTTCTAGCTCTCATCACGTATACAGCTGTTTCCTTCCTTTTACTTAAAACCATCTGCAAGAGAACACACTGTTGCGTAGATGGGTTCACTCTTCTCTGGCAGCTCACGTGGGTCTGTTCATAATGGGCTTGCCTCATATCAGCTGGATTCAAAGACATCCTAAATTTTGACAATCTGAAGTTTAAAGTCATTAAAGTACCCAGAGAGCCATTGTCTGGCCTGGGCTTTTCTTGTTTATATCTCAAATGAGGCCGGAGGAGGTGTAATTTTCCTTACAATAGAGTTACTCAGGTTGATTTTCTTCTTATGCTGTAAGTGAAAGAGCCATTGTGAATAGTGAGTGTAAGCTTCATGGGCAAAGATTTTTATCATCTGTTTTTGATGTACCCCGAGAACCCCAGGAGATCCTGGAACATAGAAGGTACTCTACGAATCCTTATTAAATGAAGGCGTGAAACTGCACTCTCCTGGGATTTAGCCCTGCGTGGCTTCAGACGAAGTCATTGTGGGGTTCTGTAATGTGTCCTTACTTTGGGTGCTGTAATAAAATGGACAGGTTAAAAATTTTCTTTGCTTCAACACAGTAGCTTCAGGTTTTGTTTACTCTTGCCAGGAGCCTGATGTTCTGAACAAAATAGTTTCAGTGTTTACCCTTAAACTCATAACGGGATTTATGAATGGCTATTTCCATTTAGAGTAGAAAGTGGATTGGGTAATTAATAATGTTTCCATTTCTGATCCTGTCTCTTCTCTTGCACGTCTGAGACTTCCACGTGTGGCATGTCTATCCCTGCTGAGCTCTTGATATATTTGCAGGGGGAGGGGGAGCACCCACATTTCCAAAATAAGTGGTTTGAGAAATGATAGGCCTAGCTTGGTATAATGGTTATTTATTCTTTTGCTCACACTGTAATAGTCTTTCTTCGCTTTTATCTTCCTTTCCTCAGTTCAACTAGAAGATTAGCACGACAGGAAGGAGGAGGTGAGGAAGGGAAGAACACGGGCTCTGACATCAGTTGAGGGACTGAGGGCTTCTCGCTGTGAGTTTGGGCAAGTCTGTTTATTCTCTGCTTCAGTTTCCTCATCTGCAAAATAAGAATAATAATATCTTCTGGAGTTGTTGGGGGAAATTCAATGGGATAATGCCCACAGTTGCATACAATATACATAGTTTAATGTTGCCACACAGTAGATGCTTTTAAAGTACTTGTTAAAAATCAAGATAGTAATACTAACAAAAATAATTCATTACATGTATTCCATGCACTTGAAAATAAAAGGCTGAGAGAAGTAGTCTGTAGAAATCTTTACTAACTTGAAGTAATAAAGGGGAGAGTGAGCATGAATTAAAGGTGCACATTTGAACTGTGACGAATTTTAAATATCATTTAAATAATATTGAAGTGTACCAAGTAAGTTACCGGTGGGGGCTGTGGCTTAATCAGCGCCTGAAAGATAGGAGATCTTAACTCTCAAAGTACTAGTGGTTAAATATTCATTATCTGCTTCCTAATAGACATTCATGCTAGATCTCTGCAACATTTGGCCCCTGCGAGATGAGCAGATAAATAAAACATGGCCCTGGCCTCAAGGAGCTCACTGTCAAGGGCGAACAGAGGGAAACAGTAATTTTTGTGATAAGTGCTTTCTCAGGGGCATATCGCAGATGCAGTGTGGGGCAAGGTATGCTTTAATTATAAATCGATAAGGGCTTTTAGAGTACTTAGAAAGTGTCTTGTTGCCTTTTTTTTTTTTTTTTTCTGAAGAGGTGAATATTCTCTCTAGTACTCTTAATTCTCCTGTGTGGTGCTTCCCCTAATGCTAGTGGAGAGGGATGTGTCAGGCGTCTTCGTCATGTCTCTCCCAAATTCTGAATTGGTAAAGCCTGAGTTATGAGGTTTTACTGCTCCAGGAAAAGAAGAAATACTGTCTGATAATTTTTGAATAATCATTTAACTTTATCTTGAGTGCAGAATGGGTACTAATAGTATACTTAATGCCACACCACAGAAAATTACAGGATAAAGGCTGAGGTCTTTAAACTAAATTTTCAAAAATGTTGATTCATTCTTTAGTAGCAAAACCAACAAGGTGTTACACTTTACATAAAATTATTTTCTTTGATTTCTGTAACAGCTCTTTGAGGTAGGGTTTTTTGTTTTTGGTTTTGTTTTTGTTTTCCTTCTAATTTTACAGATGAAGAAACTAAGGCAGACAGAGATGAAAGTAATTTGCCTAAGACTTTCACAGGTGGGCTTCAGACAGAGGTAGCTTGGATTCTAAAAACCTGGATTCTTGAAAACTCATTGTTTTCAACACTTTTATTTTAATGAGGTTTTTTTTATTTCTTAGCTTTTCATTTAGAAATAATTTGAGTTGCAAAACGTTGCAAAAGCAGGCAAATAATTCCAGTATACTTTTCCAGCTTCCCCAAACAGCTGTATAACTTTTAAAACCAGGGACTTAACATTGATACCATGTTAACTAATCTACAGACCTTCCTCATTCAGATTTTGGCCGTTGTTTACTAATAGCGTTTTTCTGGTCTGGGATCCATTCCAGGATCCCACATTGCTTTTGTTGTTGTCTTAGTCTCCTCCAGTGTGGGACAGTTCCTTAGTCTTTCTGGACCATAGTGCTTTTTAAAAATCAGTGGTTAGTTAGTTTGTAGACTTTGTATCTTTAAATGCATTGGGTTTTAGATAAGAGGATTTTCTTTTACAATTATGTGAACTATTCCTTTCAAAAAACTTCATTATGCCATTGTCAGTTACTGGGGTATTTTAGAATAAATGAGGGTGAAGTGACCATGGTTGGCCTTTGTTTACAGTCATAACTCTTCCCAGGCTGATGGGCCTTCGAGGAGCATCTGGTGGTCCACTGCCCTGGCTTCCTGGATGGTAGCATCATGGCCTGCCTGTCTTGGCTCCTTATCCTTTGTTCTTTCTACTTCATCCTCCTACTGGACCCCAAAGGCCAACGAACAGCCATTCAGAATATCTGTTGACTTCAATATGTTTAGTCTTTGATCATCGACGTTTTGATTAATCATTTAATCTTGGTATAAAATCAACTTCGCTTTGTTTCTAAGAGACTATTGCTTGTAGCTCACGAAGGCAATCTGGCACAGCCCACGGTGATTTCTTTGTGTAGCTAAATACCAGATCTCTTTTCAGTAAGCTTTGTCCCTTTTCATACACGTGTTTGGCAGCAGCCTGGGTAGCGAAGATTCCCTTAATGCTTGTAAAACCAATATGTTGATATACCAGACTTGCTTTAGGTCCCTTTGGCCTTCTTTGCAGGACTGATACAGATGTCAGCTCCGTGGCTTCCTTGTGCTCTTAGATAATGTCGTTTGGCAGTAGGTAAACAATGGCTACTTGGGAGTTCACTGACTTTTTTTTTTTTTTTTAATATTATATTATAAAAGGCAGGCTTTGATTTCTCAGCTTTTTTAAAAGTTGATATTTTAATAACTCCTTACTGTCTTAATAGTAGGCTTCATGACAACTTATATATTTTTCCCCCGGTAAATAAGAAAGGTAAATATACCCCATCTTCATGAATCTACTCCAAGAAATGCATTGAATGTGATTCCTGTAATTAATGGGCTCCGTTTCTTGGCCCCTCACTCTTCATAGCTGTGTGTTTGTTTTAATGTATGTTGTGTTTTTTACCCATTATTTTGCAGTTTTGGCCTCTTGCCTTTTACTAGGTAAAAAAAATATGAAAGCAAGGTCCATGACAATGCAGGAGAGTCTACATTTTACCCTTGTTAGACTGTTAATGTACATATACTGTATGCATGATATTTGCAGCAGATTTATAACTTGGGGAAAGGAGAAAGGAAAGGAGTTAGTTTATATGCTCTGTGAAGAACGTAAGAACTGTAAGTAAATCCAGAATGAAGTCAGATGTACCTTGAAAAATCCCTTGCGTCACCCAGAGTGTACGGCGTGCGCGGGGAATGTGCACAGCCCCCTGCAGTAATTCTTATGCCACTGAGCTGGGTCCAAGGATGGCAAGGGTTTTTGGCAGACATCTGGGTCATCAGAACACTTTGCTTCCATGAGAGTCCCTGGTCTGCAGCGGGGACTGGAGAATCCCGGTGGCAACCCACTTGTGTGCAGGCTTTATGCCATTATGTTTTTAACACGGAGACTCCTTTTGGGTGTACTCATTTGGGGGAGCATGAAATGAGATAATACACGTGGCAGCCTCTAACACAGCACCCTCCACTGGCAGTGGATGCTCAGTAAGTCTTTGATGGGCTTGATCCTGATCTAGCTTGATCCTTTCCATTGTCACACTGTGTTTGAAAAGGTGTCCAAAAAACCTGGCCACCTGCTTCCTGCCTTCCCCAAAGTGGCAGCCCTCTCCGAGCAGCCTGCCTTCTCTTGTGCCCTTATTATCTGACTTCAGATAAATTTTCGTGAATTAGATCAGGAGTGCTCAATTTACCCTAAGATGATGTCAGATCATTTCAAGTAATGCCAGGCAGGGGGCGCCTCAGCACAGTAAATCTTTAATTTAAAACCATTTAAAATGTATGCTTCTCATGTCACGGTGTTTAGCTACTGTAAGTAAACCTCTGATTTCTTTTCCTAGTCTCCTGCGGAAGGAAACTTGAGGCTCACATCTATTCAATTCCAAAAGTAGTTGCATAAGAAAATGACATGAATCTTGCAAATGGGTTTACTAGAGTGAATAGTAAAGGATCTCTTGTGTTTGGCTAAGAAAACTTCAGTTTTACTGTTGTAATTTACAAGCATTGTCTAATGAGTGACCCTTAAATATTTCACAGTGGCCCCCTTCATGATTTCCCATCCCCTTTTATATTTTATTTTAATTTTTAAGATTTTTTTGTTCATTTTCTTTTGGGAGGGGGTTGGTTTGTTTGTATAAATGAAAAGTACTGGAGATTGAACCAGGACCTCATGCATACTGAGCATGTGCTCTACCACTGAGCTATTACCCTCCCCGCTTACATTTTATTTATTTGTTTGTTTTTCCAACTAACATGTGAACTCTAGGAGGCTACAGTTTTGTTTCATTACTGTATCCTTAGTTCCTGGAACAGTGCCTGGCCAGGTAGGTAGTCACAAAACTGTTAAATGAAGAACAAGTCGTTTTCACTATTTTTAAAATCAATACCTTTCACCTTAATAAGCAAATATTAAAGTTATGCAAAGTGTCAATAAACTGAGTTTATAATCTTTAGGAATTTCGCTGATAACTTAGCGAAGTAATCAGAACTTGGGAAATTTTTATCATTATCCTTCTCTGGTGATTACATTTCCACCCTCTTTCATAATTTAGTTCAGTAATCTTCTTACAATTTACAGTGTGTTTATAATATTCAGTCAGTCAGGGTATGTTGACGGACAGAAAATGAGAAAACTAGAACTGTAGTAAAGGCGGTACTTTCATATTCTCATTTTATCTTAGTATAAAAGTTCTCATTTACACACATGCACGCACACACACACACAGGCACACGCACAGAGGCACAATACAAATTCAGGGTCTCTTTGTGAGTCTCAGATTTCTCCCTAGCTTTAAGGGTGCTGTGTAAGTGAGGCTCCTTGCTGAGGAACAGAATAGCTAAACCTGACCCACTATAATGGACATTGTCTTCAAAAAAAATCCTGAAGGCTAAACTTCAAGAAGACAGTCATTGTAATTTTGAGCAGTTTTTTTTTGGCGGTGGGGGGGGAGAAATGTTTGAATGAGAGAATGAATGAATATTTAAAAAGCCATGTTTTTGATTAGTTCTCAAGATTGCAGTGGCCCGGAGGGAAGTGTGAATGGTAGAGTTTATGGCGAGTTCGGGGCCCACTGCTCACTTCTCTGATTGATCCCCGAACCAAGTAAGGTTTGGTTTCCACATTGGTCCCTGAGGTCAGCAATATTTATCTCCAGATTGTTCCTTCATCCAGTGAGGATTCACCAGGAATGTGCCAGGCACTGTGTTAGGTGGTGGAGATACAGAATTCCTGCTCTTGTAGAGCCTGTCTTTGGGGCCACAGATATCTCTAAGCACGTGTGAAGGTGATGGACCCTTTTCCCTGAAGTCAATCAAGTCAGCCAGGCAACCTCAGACACACAAACGTGTGTGCGCATATGTGCACACGGCTGCCGTGGGGTGGGGGAGACCCCCCCATGCACTGAGTTGTGTTACCATTTCCTGGGTTCGGAAGGCTTGAAGCTCAAGCTCACCAAGTGGAGGCTCCTGTCCCCTGCCTCCAGCTTGTTTGCTGCTCCCACGTCCCCCTCAGCATCTTCTGCTGTTTTGGGTAAGGCTTCCCTGTAACTTCTTTTCAGGTTCGATCACATGATGAAGCAGCAAGCCTTTGGGAATGGAGCCTGAGGTTCTTGTCCTCCTGCTTTGAGGACGATACTTTGTTACTTCTGCTCTGAGTCTCCTTTTGCGTCTGAACGGTGGAAAGGGGAGGATTTGAGTCACAGAGGTGTTTGAGGGTCGGTTAGGTGGGCGGGCTTTGGGTGCAAAAAAAAAATCTGTGGATAAATTACAGTCTTGATGCTCATTAGCTGGGTGATTTTGAGCAAACGGTTTATCTGAACCTTATTTGGCACATATGAAAGAGAAAAAGGCCAGCATATATCTCAAGGAACAGTCTGAGGATTGATTTGAAATAATGTATGTAAACTGCCCAGGAGAAAAATGATAGCTATTATCAGCTTTGTTACATCCAAATTGTGTTTCAGGGGAATTTCATCAATAAATAAACTATTTATTGAGCACCTGGCATAGACCACTTCTGTGATTCTACTCCCAGTCACCAGGCAGTAATAAAGAACGTTAGTGGAGGAATTTGCTCTGTATTACGCCTGATATAATTTCCTGGCTCTGCCACTAACTAGCTGGGTGACTCTAAACTCTATGATTTTACTTTGTTTCCATTTCTGAAAGGTGAGATAGTGACATCACATGACCCAGTGAGGCTGCTTTACACAAGATCATGCAAGCAAAGCATTTGGCACAGTGCCTCATACAGAGAACACTCTTGGCTGATGCACAGCTGATTGAGTATTAGTAGTATTAATTATTAATCAGCTTAAACTAACCTCATCTTCTCCACCCAGAGCTAGGTTAACTCTAAAGAAGGTTTCCGGGGGCAGGTATAGCTCATTGGTAGATCACATGCTTGACATACACACGGTCCTGAGTTCAATCCCCGGTACCTCCATAAAAGAACCCCATAAATAAATAAAGAATGTTTCTCCTAGATTTCATACAGGTCCAGTTGATGACAGCATCTCACTTACTTATGCCCAAGTAGTAAAATTAAGACTCTTGGCTGAAAACTGGCCTTACAGATTGCTTGGAAATTTTTTATTGTTCCTGCAAGTAATTGTGGTTACTAGGAAACAATTCACTTGGGCCACAAATGAATGGTAATTTTTCTTTATGTGTTTTCATTTAGTATCCGAATCCCATGGATAAAAATGTCATCTCGGTAAAAATTGTGGAGGAAAAAAGAGGTAAGTTCTCCAAACATACCTGACTTCAGGGATGATCGTTAAGGGATACTAATCTTTGTGAAGATGTGTATCTTTGTGTGTGTCTGTGGCCTGTTACATTTTAAACAGGTGTATTAACAGGCATGGTCACTGATGGAAAATAGTGCCCAGTTTTTCCAGCAGAAGACCTGTCTAATGCACTCTTGTCCCTTTCTCCATTAAGAATTGATGACAGTTGTAACAACTAACATTTTTGAACACTTAATATGTGCCTGGAACTCTTATTAACTTAGTCCTCAGAGCCATGTAAGAGGTTGGTGTTATCACTCCTATTTAATGAGTGAAGAAACCACCGCGGAAAGAGGTTGAATAACTTGCCCAAGGCCACATGGCTATATCCCTTACTACATTCATGTGTGATTTTATTGATGGCAAAATAGATGTGACTGATAACCTGTTTATGAGATGTGACTGTAAAGTGATTAGATTATGGAATGAAAACTACGCTTAGTAGTATGGTTCAGTATTGACTAGAGCCGGGATTGACAAACTCTGCTTTGTGTTGCCTGTTGTTATAAATAAAGTTTTATTGGCACATAGCCGTGCCCATTTTTGTATAATCTGTGGCTGCTTCCTGGCGACAACAGTAGAAATGAGTTGTTGCGACAGAGACAAAACCTGAAATACTTCCCATCTGGGCCTTTACAAAAAATGTTTACCCACCCCCGGAGTGGAGCACGGGAGTCTTCCCTGTCCTCTGTCGTTCACATCTCCGGGGGAAGTGTTTTCACTGTCACTGTTTGAACTTGAGGACTGGGCAATGCGGGAAGCCATGTGATGCATATCATCCATGTACAACCTTTCGAGACACCCAGGCCTGGTCTAACATGCTTGTGAACCTTCTGAGAAAACAGGAGATGCAACCATTCATTGTGTGACTCTGAGGCCTTCTCTGTACTTGGTGAACAGAGAACTGTCTTTTGCTTGAGAGGGTATTTTCTGCACTTCCATAGCTCTATAAATAGATATTAAAAAAACATTTTCTCATGTACCGGCCCTCGTGGGAGAAACTTGTTATATGGTATTAGAAAAATCTGATTTCAAGTCCTGATTTCCTTACTGCCTGCATGACCCAACTTCTAGGAGGCTCCATTTCTTCATCTGTTAAATGGGAAAGTGATAACAACCTGCTTTTAGATGGTTGTGAAGATCAAATGAGAGAACAAGGTGCATATTCCAAAGTGGTTTATTCTAATTTCTACCACTGATGGGGGCATCTTTGCTCCCAGGAGGGGCTAATCCATTTTCAGTATGTGTGCTGCAAACGCTGGATGAAATGGCAAAGGGGTGCCAGTTCCTCACCCTACCAACCGCTTCTGGGCAGTCAGGGTGTTTGCACAAAGGTTCAGGGCTCTTAGAGCCAGAACTTGAGAAACCCTGTCAGAGCTGAGTCACAGTAACTCACAGGGCAAAGGACATTAGAGTTTATCTTTTTCTCTGATTTGGTTGCTTTTTTTCCCAACTCACATTTATTGTGTGTTTTTTATATCCCTGGTGCTATTCTGGAACCTTTATTCCAACACAGAATAGTTTCAGTCACAGGGAGTCTGCTGTCCTATGAAAGACAGCCATGCCTAATATAATTAATTACAGATATAAATTTGTAGCTGGAATCGGTGCTTGAAAACATGTTTGGTGTTGAAGGTGGCAGAATCAGATTCTCCATCTTTTTGGTAAAACGTTCTCTTAGTCGGAGCTGAGTGGGGGGCTCACTGGCCATTGTCATTGGCGTGTTGACATTGATAGTCCAGAGCAGTGAAAAATTTTCCATTCTTTTTTCTTTGACTTTAGAATGAGTAGTGTGAATGGCTAGCTGTTTTATTCTTACTCGTTGCTCACAGGTATTTGGAAAGTTTTGGACCAGAAACGTGGTCAGAGACACTGAGTTTTGAGTTAAAGTTTTTCTTTAGCATTTCTACTTATAGAAAGTTGAGGTTGACATTGGAAGTTTTGTTGACATTAAAACAGGAATACATTTCCTTAAATTTTTTTTTTTTTTGAGTGTAAACATTTTCTGTTTCTAGATGTGTCAACAGGGATCATCTATAGAAAGAGGATTGCAGTCTGTCAGAATGTGATTCCAGAAGTTTTAAGGAAGGTAAATTTATTTCAAAATTTCATCAGATTTGGTGTAACATTGGGTAATTTTCCAAATAGGCATGGAAAGAGATAGCATTTTCCGATGTAAAGGAACGTCAGAGCTTTCCCGGTTCTCCTGCCTCAGAGCCCTTCAAAGGAAGAAATCTCTCTCCTGTCCACTTTCAGTTTATACAGATGCACCAGAAACAGTTTTTTTCTGCTTCGTCTCTCTTTTGCGGAGGGCGCTTAGTGTACATAGAGATGGTCCACAATTGTTTTAAAAGATACTTTGGGCATTTTACATGAAGTGACCATCTTTTCTAATCTGTCCATGGTTAGCTATGCCTCTTAGGTAAGAATGATCAGAAGTGGGCAGATGGTAAATATTTAGTCTGGTCTTCAGTAAGGAAGAGAAAGCTTTCGTTTCCATTTCACTGTCAGAGAGAGTGGTTATTTCAGGGAGTGTTAAGGTTCTCAGTGCTCTATTTAAGTATTTTTTTGTTTGTTTGTTTCTGTAAAGCAATGGCATGGATGATGAAAACTTCATGATATAGCACATTGTTTTCTCTCTTTTAAATCCTTAAGCACTCGGGTGATTGCTGGAGAAAGGTGAGTGGAAGTTTTTAATCACATTGCTTTAACCATCAAGGAATTATTGACAGGAGTCCTTTTAGAATCATTAGGAAATAAGAGGAGCACTTTTTTTTTTTTTTTGATGGCAGAAGCATTTATTTTCATTCATTTTCTGATTCAAATCTTCCCACAGCAAAAACTCTAGGCTGTAGATGACTTCGCTGATGAAGTCTATCAAAAAAGAGATAAAACCAAATGTGTGTAAATTTACTGAAATAAAAGGAATGCAACTTGATGCTCACTTTTAAAAAATGCTCAGATGGTCGTTCAACCCGGGAAGCGATTCGATTCTGTGTGTGATGTAGAACCTGGGCACGGGGGCTCCCACCGATCAGCTTGCAGATTACGCTGCTGTGCTGTATGCATTAAAAACGGCTGCTTCTGTCACTTCCTGATCCTGGATTAAGACTCTGTCACTTTCTTTAGTGGAAAGAAGGCTGATGTGACAGTGAAAGTGAACTTCCTTTTGTTTTCCAGATGGTAAAATATATTGTAGTATATGCCGCAAATTATTGCTGGCTTTTTCTACAGTGTGTACCCTGCCTTTGCCCTGTTTCCGCGCTTTGAATCTATTATTTAAAAAGGCGTTCAACTTTGTCTTGTATCTCAATTCTTAAATAATTTAAGGGCACCTCTGACTTGTACAATTCTGCCTTTGTAGTTTTTCCATGTTTCTTCTGCCTAGGAAAGCATAAATTTCTAGGTATTGGACAGAGTTTAAAATGAAGAGAGTATTTTATCTGATATTGTCCTGTCTGTGAGCCGGTAAGTGGGCCCAATTAGAACCTGCCAATTTAAGATGGCCATAACCAGCCCTAGACGAGACGCGAAGGAGGCTGATAATGTGCTTAGCATTCAGCAGTTGGGGAAATCAGGCCCAGGACTGTGCAGCCTGCGTAAATCCTGGGCCATCTGCATGTCCTCACCAGCATTAGTAAGGTCACAGTGTGTTTGATTATCAAGGACTTGCAGCCACTGGTGAGCCATCGTCCATACATCAGGGTCACCTGTCCGCTTAAATACACAAGGCTGAGAGCAACTCTGGACACAGTCCTTACGTCACTTGCTCTTCATAAATTCAGAAAGCCATCCTCCCTTTTTTGGACAGGTGAACATTTTAAAGGTACCTGATATCCGGTTAGAAGAGGAATCATGGCTCAATCCTCAGGAAAGGAACATGGCTATACGGAGTCACTGCCTTACGTGGACACAGTATGCATCCATGAAGGAGGAGTCTGTCTTCCGGGAAAGTATGGAAAATCCGAATTGGTAAGTTCGCCTCTGTGTGTGTGTGTGTGTGTGTGTGTAAGTTGGGTGCAGGGATGCACAGATGAGCACATATATGAAAAAGCTGTGATTCCATACTTATAAACCTGTTTACCACTTGTATAAATGATATACTATTAATTTTTAATCACACAAGTAATCGATGAGTAGATTTCCCTTTGGGGGAAAAATGACAGCTCAGCTCCTTTCTGACCACCCTGTCCAATCCTGGTGCCTTTGTGCCCTGTCCAGAGGCAATGAGTGTTACCTCTCTTCCAGACCTTTCAGAGATACCTTTAGATATTTACATGTGCCTGTATAGTATGGTTTTGTTTGTCTTTTTTCCTTACATGCTTTCATTCTGTGTAAATCATAATGTACTTACCTTTTTTGTTTAATAGAATGTTCATAAACTTTATCAATTTGATAGCTATAAAATCCAGATTATTCCTTTGAACTATTGCATAGCATGTGATCCTGTGATTATTCTACATTCTATTTAACTTTTTTCTTTTCTGACAGATGCTCAGATGGTTTCTAGTTACTCTTTATTATACATAGTACTTTACTATTTGTGAAGCATGTGATCCTTGTATAATTATATTGAAGGTTTCTCTAAAGGAGAATTTTTTTATTATTGAAATATAGCTGGCAAATGATACTATGTTAAAGGAGAATTTTTAATTGTTAAGTTTATTGAGTTATTACTTACAACAAAATGTATTCTTCTTACTGTACAGTTCAGTAAGTTTTGACAAATGCACACGTATACAGTTGTGTAACCACTGCCGCAGTCAAGCTATAGAACGTTGAAGGTAGATTTTAAAAAGCTGTATGCCAAGGGGAAGGAATATTCTTTTCAACACATGATATTGGTATAACTGGATATCCACATTCAAAAGAATGAAGATGGACCTCTCCCTCACACCAAATACAATATTAACTCAAAATGGATCAAAGACCTAAATGAGTAAGTTAAGACTATAAACTCTTAGGAAAAAACATAGGTGTAAATTTTTGTGATCTTGGATTACACGGGGATTTCTTAGGTATGACACCAAAAGCCCAAGCAACAAAAGAAAAAAATAGGAAAAACTGACTTCGTCAAAATAAAAAACTTTTGCACTTCAAAGGACGCTGTCAAAAGTGTGAAAAGACAGTCTAGAGAATGGGAGAAAATATTTGCAAACCATATATCTGATATGGGTCTAGTATCCAGAACATACAGAGGACTACTACAACTCAGTAATAAAAAGACAACTCAGTTAATAAACAGGGAAGACTTTTGAGCAGATACCTATCTGGAAAGGTACACAGATGCCAATAAGTGCATGAAAAGATGCTCCACATCTTCAGTGTTTGGAAAATGCAAATCAAACCCACAGTGAGATACGACTTCAAACCTGCTGGGCTGGCTGTATGAAAAAGGACACACAATAACAAGTGAAGGAAAGGATGTGGAAAAATTGAAACCCTTGCACACTGCTGATGGGAATGTAAATAGTTCAGCTGCTGTGGAAAATAGTTTTTCAATGCCTGGAATAGTTAAACATAGTTACTGCTTGACCCAGCAATTCTACATTGTACTGAAACATGTGTCCACAGAAAAATTTGTAAAAGAATGTTCATAGCACCATTATTCATAATTGGCAGAATGTAGAAACTAGCCAGATGCCCATCAATTGATGAATGTGGTATATCCATGCAATAGAATTTGGCCATAAAAAGAAATGGAGTAATCATGTTACAACATGGATGAAGCCTGAAAACACTGTGCTAAGTGAAGGAAGTTAGTTACAAAAGGCCGTATTTTGTTTGAGTCAGCTTATTTAAAATGTTCATAATAAGCAAATCCATAGGGATCAAAAGTAGACTAGTGGTTGCCAGGGGCAAGGAGGAAAGGGGAGGAGGGAGTGACTGCTAATGGTGCGGAATTTCTCTTTGGGGTGATGAAAATATTCTGAAACGAGTGTTGATGGTTGCACAGCTCTGTGAGTATACTAAAACCATTGACCTGTACACCGGGAAGGGTGAATTGTATGGTATGTGAATTATTTCTTGGTAAAAGAATATAGCTTGTTCTCAGGATGTGCGTACATTTAGTTTATACAGATTCTGTCACCAGTGTGTTCATGCATTAATTTACACTCTCATGAACAGCACATGAGAGTGTGTTTCCCTGCAACATTGCCAGGAATTAATATTAACATACTTTTTTATTTTTGTCAGTTTAATGGGTGAGAAATGATTAATTCCTTTGAGGTAGGCTTAAAAACAAAAGCAAACTGTTTAGCAAGCACCGAATGTGGATAGTGATTATTGCTGTGAACTGTGATTTTAGAGGAAAATTTACTGTGTGTTTTGGCATCATTCTGTATGGCTTGAGTTTTTTATTCACCTATCATTTAAAGATGATATAATCTGAATAACTAAAGGTGACTCAAATCTGAATAACTAAAACCGAGAAATCTAAAATCCATTCTGAAGCCCCATCACGTGTACAGATCATTTCTGCTCCCCATAATTTTGGTCCTGGAGTGACAATTCTAGAATGCTCCAGTAGCATGCTAAATGAGTGTGAATGCCAAGTCTTATTAGCGTCAGAGGTGGGTTTGCTGTGAAACACCCATGAGTTTTTTTTTTTCCCTCAGTGTCCCTCATGACAAGAGCTTTGCACAGAACATGGATGTTTGTTGGGATTAACTTAAAAGTTGTGGGTAAAGAAGAGAGCTTTTTTTTAAAGTACATAAAAGTCGTAAAAGGACAGAATTCTGATTTTATACAAAAAATACGTAAGTCTTTCAGTCCGTCTACCTCTTTTCAGCCTCATTTTTCGCAGGTATCTGGGCTTTTGGCTAGTCTGAAAAGCTATACTAAACCTTCATCAGTTCCTTATAAAATGATAATTGGCCCTGGGAATCCAGGGAAAACATCCTTCAGGACCTTTTCCCTTTGTGTATTTTTAAAAGTTATTTTTTAGTCACTCTGATTCTGGAAAAAAAATGATATATGTATTTTGTAAAAAATACTAAACAATTCAGGAAAAAAGAAGCAATTTTGATCACCTAACATTAGTGTCTGTTTACATAATTTTCTTGCTCCAGTCCTAATGGCATTTAGATCGTTTCTGAAATTTTTGCTGTTATACACATTGCTGTGGTGAAATCCCTATGGTTACATATTTCCCCACTTACTCGATGACCTTTTAAGGTAGATGGACAGTGTGGGATTCCCGAGTCAAAGGTTATGTGCATTTTGTATTTCGATACGTATTCCCAGATTCCTCTATAAAAAGGTTTGACCAAGTACACTTTTTCCTTTCTTTGGTTTGTTATATTCTCATCCTCTCCAAAATACTCTCTTTTCCATTATTGACACAGCAGGACGGTATTTATTGACTCCTAGTATGTCAAGATCAAAGCTAGATCCTTCACCCGCAGTATTTTGAAGCTCGGGTTCAGTAACTTACCCGAAGTGATACAGTTGCTAAGCTGCTGAGCCAAGATGAGAGCCCACCTTGAGCCAAGTGCTGAGGCCAGAATATGGGCATTTATAAAGGATGGACTTGTCCCAAAATTGGGGACTCCAGGTTATGGACAATGGGTTTTATTCTTTCAGCAACAAGCAGCCACACACAGGTTTCTGAGCAGAGGTGACGTGATGAAAGCTGTGATTCAGGTGCTGGGAAGTTTATATTTTGTTAGGTCATGACATGGATTTAGAAAGGCATTTTAGGCAGGCATTCTAAGTGAATGGGTAATTTTGGGGGGAGGTCAGAGAAAGAAGGACACGTTATTACTTCTGTCCCCCTCTTTGCAGGGAATGTGAGAGTAATGGCTAGCCACTGTACCCAGAAGATGAAATATGGACAATTTTTTTAAAAGAAAAAAAAGCTGTCATGGCTGCTCACTCTGAAATTAGACCTTCAAGCTGTATGTTGCTTGGCAGGTGTGGGTGTGCGGTGGGAAACCAGATGTCATTCCGTCCCCGTGCGTGGCCTGTCAGCTCAGTTCAGAGCTGGCTCAGAATGCGTTTCCTGTGGAATCTGACTGAGCCTCGCTCTGTGTCTCTTTGCAAGGATCCAGTTTTGGCTTCCTGCCGATGTCTCTGTAGACGAGGCCCCTTCCTGGGCAGCAGCTCTGTGGGTCTTTCCGCATCTGTGTGTCCCACAACTGGATGTTTCTAATGTGCTTTCTTCCTTCGCTGAGTTCATCAGACATTTTCTTCCTGCAGTTTTCCTAGAATGGAATTGACACCTTTTTTTGGAAGACAGAGTGATGTGATGTTTTGCACTCAACTCCATTTTTCCTGAGTCCAGCATCGCACTCCATGCCTCAGAGAAGTCCTCCTATGTTCTGTCGCTTCTCCTGTACCAGTCAGGCCACCTTCCATAGCAATTGACAGACACCCTGATTAGATGACACCAGCCATCACTTACATGTGTTTACTCTGCCAGGCACTGTTCTTCTTCTTCTTTTTTTAATTATTCTTTTGTGGGGGGAGGGAATTAGGTTTATTTACTTACTTATGTATTTATTTAGTGGAGGTACTGGGGGTTGAACCCAGGACCTCGTGCATGCTAAGCACGTATTCCACCACTGAGCTATACCCTACCCTCCAGGCACTGTTCTAAGTGCTTGACATTTGTATGTGTGTGTGTGTGTATTTATGCATTTAATGTATGTAATTTCATTTAATCCTCATAGCACGCCATGGGGTTGAAACTATTATTACCCCCATTTTACAGCCTGAGGCATAGAGAAGTTGGGTAACTTATACCAGCTAATCTGGCCAGTGAGTGTCAGAGTCAGCTACATGGTGGTTGTTCTTTTGGCTCCACCTTTCCCTGTGTATCCAATTATTATTATTATTATTTTTTCAGGTTGGGTGTTCTCATTGGCTACTAGGGTCAGCACACTTCTTATGTCCTCATTCAGTGAGGGAAGGCGATCTGTGAGAGCAAGAGAACCCATCCTAGCGCTGAGGGGCAAGGCCTTCCTCTGAACCTGTTTGAGTGACCTCGATCACCCGCTTCCTCTTGGACTAGTGAGAATGGTCAGAGGCTGATATGGGCTGAGTGGCTGGCCCTCCCCAGTCAGGATCTGCCCCTGGAGCCAGGGGTGGGTCTCTTCCCTCTGAAGCACAGGGCTGCGTGGCAGAGAGACGGGCCCCTGGACACATCACTGGAGTGTAGGAGCAAGGACCACTGCACACCTGTTTCCCTCTCACACTTCCGCTTTGGCAGGCACCCGTGTTGTCTTTGTTATGCTTCAGAAGTAACAGAAACTTATTACAGCAAATGAATACAGGGATATCTCTGTACCAGTGATAGGGCCTCCCAAAGGACAGGAACCAGGAACTAGAAAGCCAGCAGGAACTAAGGCAGCCTCACAGTCTCTTGTCTTTCCGTACCCGGCTCCTTTGTCTACAGTACAGGTGTACTTCATTCACACAGCCAACCTGGCTCCCCTGGCCCGGACAGGGTATCTCATGCCCTACATCCCAGGAACTGGATTCTTTGGTTAGAAACTCACCTCTGAAACTATCATTATATGTCCTTCCACAGTTTACTTCACTTCTCTGAGCCTCAGTTTCCTCATCTGTATGATGGACATAATATCGCTACTGCAGAGGGTGGTTGTGAGACTTGAATGAGTTTGTACATGTAGAGAGCTAGAGCAGCGCCTGCCCAGAGTGGTCGGTAAATGTTAGTGTTGTTAAGCATTATGACGTTTTTTGTTGTTATTATCCTCATCTTCTTAAAAACTCAGACCAGACTTTTGGTTCTAATCCTTAGTGTGTACAATTTAAAGTAGAAACAGCATTTATGGTTATTTACCATTACACTGAAGAAAGATGGTCCACATTGTTAATTTGCATTCCCTTGGCACACCATTTCTGGGAGTGTTAGCTCCCAAATTTGAGAGCCATGGGGGTGAGAACCCTTCTTTTCTACTTCCAGAGTGAGATTTAATCGCTTGAGAGCATGACATCCAGAGGTCAGTGTAAGCAGTGGGCATGAACTGCAGTCCCGCAGATTTGGTGTCCTCTTCTCGGTGCATGGTGTGACTGTGGCTGTTGTAAGCTCAGAGCCTTCATGCACAGAGGACCTCCTGAGCTTCCAGGGTCAGACACCCTGGAAGTGATGTACTGCTTTGCCTTGGGACACATGGGCCAAACCGGGAAAATGACCTTAATCCAAAAATAAAAAAATTAAAAGTTAGCTCTTGTGGGAATGTGCTTTGTTTATTATGAACAGCTGGACACAGGCATTCACTTTTGAAAGCGGAGAATGGCATGTATTGTTTTAGAATTTTCAGAAGGAAGAGAAACCTTACATTTCTACGAGAAGCTTATTCATTTCTTACTCATTTGTGTTTGCTTCTAGACTTTAAAATGTATTTATTTGTCAGTTTCTGGTTCTTTTCCTCATAAAAATAGATTTTTTTATTGTACTGTGTGGGAATATAATTGATATCCACTTGAGTTGGCTTTAATAATGTTACTTTACCCGTGTAATGAAATTCTAAAAAAAAAATCATCTTGTAAAAGTATTTTCTTAGGCTTTGCCCTTTCACCATAACTATGTGTGTTTTGGTGGTTAGTGAAAACTTTTCTGTGATCTTGAAGCAAGATTTGAGTTACCACCGTCAGTGGAGACCATTCTGGTCTTGTTGCACGGCTGGGTTTCTCTTGCTTTTTTCATTTAACTTAATTTTTTGGATTTGTTTATCTTTAAAAAATCTTTTAATTTAATTTTTTCTTTTTTTATTTGCCAATTATTTCTTTTTTTAAAACTTTTTAAATTAAATAATTGTCATTTTACAATGTTGTGTCATATTCCAGTGTAGAGCACAACTTCTCAGTTATACATGAAGGGAATACGTATATTCATTGCCACATTTTTTTCACTGTGAGCTACCACAAGATCTTGTATATATTTCCCTGTGCTATACAGTATAACCTTGTTTATCTGTTCTACATTTTGAAATCCCAGTCTGTCCCTTCCCACCCTCCTGCCCCCTTGGCAACCACACGTTTTTATTCTATGTCTATGAGTCTGTTTCTATTTTGTATTTATGGGGGTTTTTTGCTTTATTTTATTTATTTTTTTATTTTTTAACATTTTTTATCAATTTATAATCATTTTACAATGTTGTGTCAAATTCCAGTGTTCAACACAATTTTTCAGTCATTCATGGACATATACAAACTCATTGTCACATTTTTTTCTCAGTGAGTTATCATAACATTTTGTGTATATTTCACTGTGCTGTACAGTGTAATCTTGTTTATCTATTCTACAGTTTTGAAATCCCAGTCTATCCCTTCCCACCCTCCGCCCGTCTGGTAACCACAAGTCTGTATTCTCTGTCTATGAGTCTATTTCTGTCTTGTATTTATGCTTTGTTTTTGTTTGTTTGTTTGTTTGTTTTTGTTTTTGTTTTTTAGATTCCACATATGAGCAATCTCATATGGTATTTTTCTTTCTCTTTATGGCTTACTTCACTTAGAATGACATTCTCCAGGAGCATCCAAGTTGCTGCAAATGGTGTTATGTTGTCGGTTTTTATGGCTGAATAGTATTCCACTGTATAAATATACCACATCTTCCTTATCCACTCATCTGTTGATGGACATTTAGGCTGTCTCCATGTCTTGGCTATTGTAAATAGTGCTGCTATGAACATTGGGGTGCAGGTGTCATTTTGAATTAAGGTTCCTTCTGGATATATGCCCAGGAGCAGGATTCCTGGATCATACGATAAGTCTATTCCTAGTCTTTTGAGGAATCTCCATACTGTTTTCCACAGTGGCTGCACCAAACTGCATTCCCACCAGCAGTGTAGGAGGGGGTTCCCCTTTCTCCACAGCCTCTCCAGCATTTGTCATTTGTGGACTTTTTCATGATGGCCATTCTGACTGGTGTGAGGTGATACCTCATTGTAGTCTTGATTTACGTTTCTCTGATAATTAGTGATACTGAGCATTTTTTTTCATGTGCCTATTGATCATTTGTATTTCTTCCTTGGGGAATTGCTTGTTTAGGTCTTGTGCCCATTTTTGGATTGGGTTGTTTGCTTTTTTCTTATTAAGTTATATGAGCTGCTTATATATTCTGGAGATCAAGCTTTTGTCGGTTTCGTTTACAAAATTTTTCTCCCATTCCATAGGTTGTCATTTTGTTTAATTTATGGTTTCCTTGCTTTGCAGAAGCTTGTAAGTTTAATTAGGTCCCATTTGTTTATTCTTGCTTTTATTTTTATTGCTTGGGTAGACTGTCCTAGGAGAACATTTTTAAGATGTATGTCAGATAATGTTTTGCCCATATTTTCTTCTGGGAGGTTTATTGTATCTTGTCTTATGTTTAAGTCTTTGATCCATTTTGTGTTTATTTTTGTGTATGGTGTAAGGGAATGTTCTAGCTTCATTGATTTACATGCTGCTGTCCAGTTTTCCCAACACCATTTGCTGAAGAGATGGTCTTTATTCCATTGTATATTCTTGCCTCCTTTGTCGAAGATTAGTTGACCAAAAGTTTGTGGGTTCATTTCTGGGCTCTCTATTCTGTTCCGTTGGTCTATATGTCTGTTTTTATACCAATACCATGCTGTCTTGATGACTGTAGCTCTATAGTATTGTCTGCAGTCTGGGAGAGTTATTCCTCCAGCCTCTTTCTTTCTCTTCAGTAATGCTTTGGCAATTCTAGGTCTTTTGTGATTCCATATAAATTGTATTATGATTTGTTCTAGTTCTGTGAAATATGTCCTGGGTAATTTGATAGGCATTGCATTAAATCTGTAGATTGTCTTGGGCAGTGTGACCATTTTTAACAATACTGATTCTTCCAATCCAGGAGCATGGGATATCTTTCCATTTTTTAAAGTCTTCTTTAATTTCCTTCATCAATGGTTTATAGTTTTCTGTGTATAATTCTTTCACCTCCTTGGTTAGATTTATTCCTAGGTATTTTATTACTTTGGGTGCTATTTTAAAGGGGATTGTTTCTTTGCTTTCTTTTTCTGTTGACTCATTGTTAGTATAAAGAAATGCAACTGATTTTTGAACGTTAATCTTGTAACCTGCTACCTTGCTGAATTCTTCGATCAGCTCTAGTAGTTTTTGTGTGGACCTTTTAGGGTTTTCTATGTATAGTATCATGTCATCAGCATATAGTGACACTTTTACCTCTTCTTTTCCAATTTGGATCCCTTTTATTTCTCCCTCGTGCCTGATTGCTGTGGCTAGAACTTCCAAGACAATGTTGAATAGGAGTGGTGATAGTGGGCATCCTTGTCTTGTCCCAGATTTTAGTGGGAAGCTTTTGAGTTTTTCACTGTTGGGTACTATGCTGGCTGTAGGTTTGTCATACATAGCTTTTATTATGTTGAGATATGTTCCCTCTATACCCACATTGGTGAGAGTTTTTAACATAAATGGGTGTTGAATTGTATCAAATGCTTTCTCTGCCATCTGTTGAGATGGTCATGTGATTTTTGTCCTTTCTCTTGTTGGTGTGATGTATTACATTGATTTGCATATGTTGAACCACCCTTGTGTCCCTGGGATGAACCCCACTTGGTCATGATGTATAATCTTTTTTATGTGCTGTTGGATTCTATTTGCTAATATTTTGGTGAGGAGTTTTGCCTCTATGTTCATTAGTGATATTGGCCTATAATTCTCTTTTTTGGTAGTGTCTTTGTCTGGTTTTGGTAGCAGGGTGATGGTGGCTTCATAGAATGAGTTTGGGAGTATTCCCTCCTTTTCAATCTTCTGGAAGAGTTTAAGAAGGACTGATATGAGTTCTTTGTATGTTTGGTAGAATTCCCTGGTGAAGCCGTCCAGTCTTGGACTTTTATTTGTAGGGAGGTTTTTTATTGCTAATTCGATTTCATTTCTAGTGATCGGTTTGTTCAAGTGGTCAGTTTCTCCTTGATTCAGTCTTGGTGGACTGTGTGTTTCCAGAAACTTGTCCATCTCCTCTAGGTTATCCAGTTTGGTTCCATATAGTTTTTCATAATATTTTTGTATGATATTCTGTATTTCTATTTTATTTGTTGTAATTTCTCCATTTTCCTTTCTTATTTTGCTAATGTGTGCTCTCTCTTTTTTCTTCTTTGTGAGTTTGGCCAGAGGTTTGTCGATTTTATTTACTTTTTCAAAAAAACAGCTTTTTGTTTGATTGATTTTATCTGTTGTTTTTTTAATCTTTAATTTATTTATTTCCTCCCTGATATTTATTATTTGCTTCCTTCTGCTGCCTTTTGGGGTTTTTTGCTCTTCTTTTTCTAATTCTTTTAGCTGGTGTGTTAAATTGTTTATTTAAGATTGTTCTTCTTTTTTGAGGAAGGCCTGTGTCGCTATAGACTTCCCTCTTAGCACTGCCTTTGCTGTGTCCCATAAATTTTGTGTAGTTGGGTTTTCATTTTCATTTGTCTCAAAGTATTTTTTAATTTCAACTTTGATTTCCTCATTGACCCATTGGTTTTTTAATAGCATGTTGTTTAATCTCCATGCTTTCCTTTTTTTCTCCTTTGTTTCCCTGTAGTTGATTTCTAGTTTCATGGCATTATGGTCAATAAAGATGCTTGACATGATTTCTATCTTCTTAAAATTGTTGAGGCTTCTTTTGTGCCAAGTACATGATCAGTCCTAGAAAATGTTCCATGTGCACTTGAAAAGAATGCATATCCTATTTTTGGGGAGTGTAATGCTCTGAAAATATCCACCAACTCTAGTTTTTCTATTGTATCATTTAATTTCTCTGTTGCTTTATTTATCTTCTGTCTGGAAGATCTGTCTAGTGATGTAATGTAGTGTTAAAATCTCTGACAATGATTGTATTCCCATCAATATCCCCCTTTATCTCTGTTAGTAATTGTTTTATGTCCTTAGGTGTTCCTATATTGGGTGCATATATATTAATGAGTGTAATATCCTCATCTTGTATTACTCCTTTAATCATTATAAAATGTCCTTCTTTATCTTTCTTTATGGCCTTTGTTTTAAAGTCTATTTTGTCTGAAATCAGTACTGCTACACCTGCTTTTTTGGCTTTTCCATTTGCATGGAATATCCTTTTCCATCCTTTCACTCTTAATCTATGTGTGTCCTTCACCCTAAAGTGGGTCTCTTGTATGCAGCATATTGAAGGTTCCTGCTTTATTATCTAGTCTGCCAGTCTATGTCTTTTGACTGGAGCATTTAGTCCATTAACATTTACAGTTATTAATGACAGATGTGTGTTTATTGCCATTTTGAACTTACTTTTGCAGTTGATTTGATATTTCCTCTTTGTTCCTTTCTTCTTGCTTTTGTAGTTTGATAAGTTTTCTTTGTACTGTCTTGGATTTTATTCAGTTTTTGTGACTCCCTTGTGAGTTTTTGGCTTGTGGTTACTCTTTTCTGTAAGTCTATTGACCCATTACTATAACTGTTTGTATTAAACAGGTAGTAATATAATCTCAAACCCATCCTACAGAGAACAAAAAATTTAAAAAAGAAAAAAAAATACTCTATATTTCCTTGCTTCTGTCTCCCACTCTTAATGATTTAGATGTCTTCTTTTACAATTTTGTGTTTATTCTATTTGTAATTCATGATAGATATCACCTTTCCAGTTATGAGTTTCTCATTTTTGTAGCATCCTGCTTCTTTTCTATTTAGGGTAGACCTGTCAATATTTCTTTTAGCATGGGTTTAGTTTTGCTAAACTCTTTTAGTTTTTGCTTGTCTATGAAATTCTGTATCTCTCCTTCTATTCTAAAGGATAGCTTTGCTGGATAGAGTATCCTAGGCTGCATCTTTCTTTCATTCAGGACTTTAAATATGTCTTGCCACTCCCTTCAGGCCTGTAGTGTTTGTGTAGAGAAATCAGCTGAGAGCCTTATGGGAGTTCCCTTGTAACTCACTCTTTGTTTTTCTCTTGCTGCCTTTAGGATCATTTTTTATCTTTGACTCTGGCCATCTTGATTATGATATGTCTTAGTGTGGGTCTGTTTGGGTTCATCCTGTTTGGGACCCTCTGAGCTTCCTGTACTTGGATATCTGATTCCTTCTTTAGGTTTGGGAAGTAATTTAATTTTTAAAAGTTGTTTTAGTTTATTTTTAATTTTTTGTATTTTTTTTAATTTTTCTTTTTCTTTTCTTTTCTTTCTTTTTTTTTTTTTGGCGGGGGGTGGGGGGATTTCTCTTGCTTTTGCATAGTAAGACTATTCTCCCATATTCAGTGCTGAGCATCTCAATGGCTGGATGTCTTCACCTTTCCATGTCTGACAGCTTCTGATTATCCATTGATGCTTGCAAACCTTATTTCTGAGATTTAAAGATGTTCATTCTAGTAGAATGTGTGTTAATAACATTGGTTATGTTGACTCTATGTTTATAAAATATCAAAGTCAAGTCCTTCCTGAAATACAGGAAAAGAAACCAAAAAGCCCAAATCAAATTTTACACACAGTTTAAATTAATAGGCTGAGCAGCTGTTCTTAGTTCAATAAGTTTAACTTTTCATTATTATTGAAGTTGCTTGTGTGAATAATCTTCATTCTGTTAAATAAGGTATTTTGAATTTCTTATTTTTCAGTTTCAGGATTAAAACAGCCCGTGTCTGGAGTATTTATTGGTGAATCACAGATAGCGTAATTTACATGTTTTGAGGGCCTGATTTTTGGGCATTTTCCTTTGTGTATCTGTTTTTCCCCTGCTCCATCTTTTTCTTCCCCGGGAACAAATTTGACGGTTTGGTGGCTTCCATGTGTTTGACAGTGGCCTTTTTAGTCGACTTCCCAACGTGGTTTTACTGAAGTATTAGAATATTCTGGCTTTGTCCACTTTCTTTAGGAATTATTTTTAAGCCTCAGTCGTGATGATAAAGGGCTTGAGTGTGCAGTTATCTAATAGCCTGAATAAAAACTCTGTATTCATCCCCAAACAGGTCTCCCTATGCTCATACTGACCTTGATTTCCAGTGCTCCAGTGGGTGATGAAACAGTTACAGAACACGGAGCAACATGGCCCTTTCTATAACTGTGACATCTGGGCAGGAGCCCGATTTTTGGCTCAGGAAGACTGCCCTCTGAAAGATACATGTGTGTCCATATAATCAGCATCTTTTCTGCTTTTCCATCCTGCTGGAGCCCTGCATCTAGCCCAGGGCTGGGCTCACCGAGGAGGCTGTGTAGGAGGAGGCTGCATGGCTGTTGAATGAGTGGCAGATAGGCTTCTTATGGGCTAACATGGGGATGTGCGGAGGGAAGTGAAAAGGGAGGGAGCTGGCAGGGGGACAAAGTGCAAATTGGGAAAGTCTGATAGAACTTGGTAGGAAATTCATTGCAGACGGAATCTTGATTTCAGTAACATAGATGCTTCTCTTCTGGTTTCTGCTACTTGGTTACTTACGTGTGGTGCCGTTTGACTCTGGGAAAAGCCATAAAGCTGGCCTGAGCTCCCCCACAGAGTGATGTGAAGATTTAATAGGATAATAAATGGGAATGCTCTGCACTTGGAGAGTATAAGGCGTTAGATAATGTAGGTTCTTATTGGAACTAATGGTGAATAAATGCTGTTTTCAAGGTGGCCTGATCCCTTAAAGGTACTAACTTTGTAAAGTGGAGTAAGTTGTCTGAACTGGGAACAATGGTGTTTAGCCAAGACAGCATCCTGTGCCGTTTACAAGTACGAACTTTCGAAGTGTCTTAGTGAGTGCTTGTTGATTTTTTTCCTTCCCATCCTCCTTTGCCCTTTGGTTTTGAGTTTGAATTAGTGCAGGTTTTGGGAGGGAGAGACTAAACAAATAGATTCATTGTGGTGATTCTAGTTTTATAGGCCTTGGTTGGCCTCTGGTAATCAACATTTTAACATTTTTCCTGGTGAATCTGTTGAGCAGCCAAGTTTTGAAATCCCTGATAACTAGTCAGTATCCTGTGGTTCTAGTGGAAACCAGACCAACAGCTGGCATCCCTTTTGGAACTCTGTTTTGTGCAAAGTTCTTATTAATCTTATAAAGCATGACTAGTTGAAAATCTGGCTCTCCAGCAAGCAGTAAACACTCTTTGGCAGAAACACCCTGCCGAAAAGTTTAGCAAAATTTGGATGAACTCTTCTTGCATCTCTTATGGAACAGAGATGCCAGTTTAATTTTCTTCCTTCCTCCCTCCCTCCCTCTCTCCTTTCCTCCCTT